>NW_027211681.1:12367500-12967500 GCF_022749685.1 Semicossyphus pulcher
CTTTGAGGATTGGATGTCTCTTGATTTTTGAAAGGACACAGTTAAAAGGAGAGATGCAGGGAGTGGTGCGTGAGTGACAGGCATAATGAGACAGACTTACAGCTAGTGTTTCATATTCCTGTCCACCAAACCATCAAAGCATCCTCTGTGCAGATTATTGTTCCACTTTAAAGGCAGAGCTGCTGTGTGTGAGAGTCAATACTTCGACAGGGATGACTTAACACCATTGTATTGTTCTTTAAAAATAATTATGAGCCATTCTGTTGTTCTTATATGAACATGCAGAATGCTGGAAGAATTGAACTGAAGATACTTTCATATATTTAGTGCCTTTTGTTTACACTTGAGACGCATCTGCTAGCACATATTGTGCATATGACAAATGCACATTTACTGTAGTAATAACTATTATTAGTGACAGATGCGTTTTCTTCCTTGATTTCACTTTGTGTAAGGAAATGCTTAACATCCTGTTTTCTTAAATGTTAATTGAATTTGGTGTCATGGTCAGACTGCAAACTACAATGTTAAATATATAAATTAATTAATGAAATAATTAGGCTTATGTTTTTCTCTAATATCCAAGAAGAATAAAAAAAATAGGTATGCACGAAATCGGATTTTTTGCCGATATGCCGATATTTTCCAACCCTTTTTGCCGATTGCTAATTTTGATACCGATATATCATACACATGTTTTTATCCACCAAATTGCAGAGACCATCAAGTCTCCCCATTAGTGGAATTGATACATGCCTACTCTTATTGAAGTGGCCCACTGGCAGATTCTTGAGATGGGCGATTACATTTGTAGTGTTGCGATGCTGAGCACAACCTTGCTGTCTGTTTTGGAAACTTTGAAAAACTGCCATCCCGCAGACATCAGACCCTACCTTTCAGAGTATGCAACACAACTGCTGGTACAGCCTCTCGTGATATCACGCACTGTTTACTGCAACTCCCTACTGGCAGGCCTTCCTGTGTGCACATTCAAACCTCTGCAGGTGATCCAGAACGCAGCAGCGCGGCTGGTCTTCAATCAACCCAACAAGCACATGTCACTACACTACACTAGGTCTACACTCCGTCCCGTCCTCTGCCAATGAAAGGTGCCTGGTACTCCCATCACAACAGGGCCCTAAGTCGCTAACTCTTCTCCTCAGTCGTCCCCAGGTGGTGGAACAAGCTACCAAACTCCATTCGGTTCGCAGAGTCCCTTTCACCTTTAAGAAGAAGCTAAAGACACAGTTCTTTCATGAACACCTCTGACCTTAATGATATTGATGCTGTTGATGATGATGAAATTGAGGATGTAGTTTATGCTGACCAGGATATTCATGATGATGATGACTACATTGACCTTGTTGATGCTGCTGCTTGAAGCTTTTTGTTGTCTCTTACTGAGTTTGTTGCCTCCTGTCTCAATCGTTGCGACCATAACAATATTATAGATTTTTAAGATTGCTGCTTTTGTTCTGTTAACTGACTCTTTAATTATGTGACCAACCATTTCAGCCCCGAAGAATTTCACTCCGCAGAAATGTTTACACTAAATGCCTGAACAGTGAACTTCACAGCAGAACAGGATAAGCAGTATCAAGACACAGAGAACAGACATGCGAGTCGTGCCAACCCCTGACACACGTTAATGTGACTGTGACGCTCAATTTCAAAGTGGATCAGCTGCAGCTGTTTATACATTTTAATTTGCAGATTCACATGCAGCGTTTGTCGTGCACTGGCAAACTGGACTTTGAATAGCTTCTTACATGCATGTGTCTACCTTTCTCTATAGTAAAAGTCAGTTAAAGAAATGTAAACATCCTTTAAAAACTATAAAATGTTAATATACTCTTTTGTACTTTTACAACATTTAAAGCGTATCCTCCCTCTCTTTATTTCTCTCTACCAGAGGACGACGTGGTGTCCATGGCGGACTCCACCATCACCGCGGACGACATCGAGGGGGAGCTTTTTAAGATTGAGAGGATCAGAGATGTCCTGGTCAGGAGGGAGTCAGAGCTCAGATACATGTGAGTGGTTCGCACAGCACCACCACTGTGGAGGATCTCAGTCATCTAAGGTCATGGTTTAATCTGAAAGGCGACTGGACTTGGTTGAAGTTGTTGATGTTTCTATAAAGTATGTTCTTGCCTGGGGATTATAGCGTGAGAAGATGTGCTTTGACTCTTTGATGATATCATGCTAACATGACAATATCTGGACATGTTGGGGGTGTCTGATTAAAAGTGCTTGACCGAAAGACTGACATGCATCCCTGAAAAAACAATATACTGATATGACTGTAAAGCTATAAATAAATACTTTCATACTTGTTCTAAATGTAACTGCATAAAGCCTTTTTTTCATCCAGGAACACACCTCAGAATCAGAGACACATCTCATAGCAGCATTGCCCTCTACTCCTCGTATGCCTCCGTATTCACGTCCCAATCTGGCCCCCATTAAAATTTCAACGACTTTACCTTCCACAAAGCAGGCTTATGCATGGATATTTATTCATCTACTCTTCTGAAAGAGAGATAGTAACACTGCTCAGACAGCGGGGGAAATATGGGGAGTGGCGCGTGTGGAGTAGCAAGCAAGCATCAGGCAGATAATGTAGGGGAATGAGAGACAGAGGAAGGAGATGGAGAGTCACGATTTTAAGCACCTTCTTTTCCCAGCGGTCCACATACAAACAGTGTTTTTTCTTTTAGTAAGTTGAGTTAAGTGTGCAATTTGTATTCCACACCTGCCTGTGTGTGTGTGTGTGTGTGTGTGTGTTTCTAAAAAAGACTCAGTTGCTGTGATACCTCTTTACTCCGAGGAAGGCTCAGAGGGTCCTCACCCCACCTAAATGTCAGTAAGGATCCACTGACTTGAAGGGCCATTGACAGAGAGAGAGTGATGCAGAGCGCAGCAGACTGAAAGCGATCTGACTCTGAGACGCCGCAGGGATTTCTGCCCCGAAAAGATTGTGTCATCTCCTGTGTGAAATATAAGATCAAAATCAATCTTCCTCTGTTTGAAATTCATTTTCACTGAGTCAAGATTTCACCCCTCACTACCCTTTAAATCACAAACTTACTGTGGGTTTCATTTGACGTTGTGCGTCTCTGTTCCTTCATGTCTGCGCAGGATGGATGACATTCAGCTGTGCAAGGAGATCACGCGTCTGAAGAAGGAGCTGCATAAATTAGTGTCCGTACCAGGTATGTGTCCTTGGATAATTCTGACAGATTTAGAATTTGGAAATCATCCTAGGTGAGGAATTATTGTTGTTGCGTCACAACTTTTTTCCCTGACAAACGATCGAAATCAGGTGACATATGGTATGGTTCACCCACAATACATAAAGATTTGTAGGCTATGGCGTCCTTGAAGCACTACAGTTCTTTATTGTAGTGCTATTTTGTCACACAGTTTACTTAAAGGAGCAGTTCGCCCCCGGAAAAAGCCACTGTCAGGCAAAGCTGGTGTTCTCTGTAGTCGATAGAAGCAATAATATTTGAAATTGGTGGCATAGCTGTGGAGAAAGTTGTACAAACAGTTTGTGGTTTCGCCCATTCTACATTCCTACAACACCCAGCATGCATTGTGCCGCTCCCTCTGAAAAGAACGGCCCAGCGAGAGACGCTGGAGTGAAATACTTCCGTTTTCCAGACAAGGACATTGATCGCTGCAGGCAATGGCTCAGAGCGGTACAGAATCAGAAATACGACGAGAATATACCAGTGGAATCGTCTAAAAAATCTTCAGGTCTGCAGTCTACATTTCAAACCTGACGGTTTTGGAATTTTATGTTGATGGAGAATAAAAACAGGTAAAAATTAAAAGTTTGGCATTTGGGACAAAAAGCTTTTTCACTTTGTTGTCAGGTTCGTATGGAGTCAGCAGGCTGTTACAGTTAGCTTTATGCTAGCTTATATTAGCATAAATGCTGGAAACGAGGAAAGGACAAGCCTAGTCTTTCTGAAATATCAAAAAAAAATCTACCGTTAAAACTTTTTAATTTCTGTTAATGTACAGATTGAACAAACAAGATTTGACCTGTCAATGAATCTACTAGATAGATAGAGATTGTGGTACTTTGTGGTACTCTGATTATGGCCAGGCTTGCTATTTTCCCACGCTTCCAGTCTTATGCTATGCTAAGCTAATCATCTTTTGGCTCCAGCTTATTGTTGACTAGACAGAGCTAATGGGGTATCTATCTTCTCATCTTACTCTCAGCGAGAAAACAAGCAAATCTTGCACTTATGTTAACGTCAGTTAAATGTTACAATTCCACTATTTGTGTTATTCATAATTACAGGGGCCAGAGACACCAGTTGTAAAAGTTGACTCAGCTCTGTAATTGGTCTCATTGTCCTATCAGAGCGACATCATCTGCAAATTTAATCGATGCACAATTATGACTTTATGACTTACACAGTCGTTGGTAAGCAATGTGAACAACAAGGGTGAGAGGACGCAACCTTGTGGTACCCCAGTCCGAGTGCTGATTACAGATGACTGTCGTCCGTGGATGTTGGTAGTAAAGTAAGTTTTGGAAGAGCTCTAGCAACTCAGATGTGTTGTGCTGCAGATAAGGACAAGTCCAACGATGACCGGCAGAAGGAGGAAGAGCTGCTGCAGCAGATCCACAAGCTGGTGGAGACCAGAGATTTCCTGGTGGACGATGTGGAGTTTGAACGGCTCAGGTGTGTTTCTGCCTCTGTGGTTTCATTACAGCCTGGCAGGAATCATTTGCTGCCTGTCAATATAGTCTGCCAATGAATAATTAAAAATTATAAATTTACAGAACTCATGCAGTCTCGCTGGAAAGGCCTCAGGGAATATGTCACCCAAGTGTAAAAACTTGAGTGTGATGTATTTTTCATGCACGAGCACCAATCTTTGATAACGCCATTCCTTATGCAGTGTTCATTAACATTCTTATAGTGACTGATAGGCCTCTGATTGGACATCACTTGAAGTCACACTCACCGCTAAAGTCATATAAGTATCATCAATATCATCCATATGCAATGCATGCTTCCACAGAGCTGCCCCATTGTGCTTCATTAAACACAGGAACATTTCCTGAGGCACGGCGCACTGAGACAGAACACCGCGGAGCGCACAGCGGAGAGCCGTTTCAATTAAAGATGTGTCAGCGTGAGTCACTCAGTGCTGCAAAAGGGGCCGCCATCGGTTAAAAAAAACCCTGTTTTTTTCATTACATTATTTTTCACCAAGCCTTTTAAATCTGGCTGTGGGTACTTCATTCAGAAACTGTCACTTGTAAAGAACACCTGTTTCCCGTGG
The DNA here is from genome assembly GCF_022749685.1 of Semicossyphus pulcher. NCBI lineage: Eukaryota > Metazoa > Chordata > Actinopteri > Labriformes > Labridae > Semicossyphus > Semicossyphus pulcher. Next base: position 12,372,814 of record NW_027211681.1, read on the forward strand.
GCCCACGTCGCCGCAAAATCGCTCAGCTTGTAATCTACTTGAAATTGGACAGTGTGGTATAAAGCATGTTTTAGGGTTAATCTTCTCACCCCTCCAGCTCTCAGACAGTATCAGGCGCTGTTAGTTTGTGTGATCTCCACTCTGCGTTGGCAGCTGACAGCCTGCTGCGAAAAAGCTGAAGGGCTGATAGGAAGGTGAGAGGCAGGAAGCAGGGGAACAACAGAGCGGTAATGGATCGGGGAGAGGAGAGGATGTGACGGCGCTCAAGGCCATGTTGTTCTCGCTGATAAATATAGAGATCTTTCTTGCTTTTTTTTTTTTTTTACCCTGACTGTCCTTCACAACAAAGTTTTTCATTTTCAAGGCAGGACAGACATGCTATGGTTAGCATACTCTGCCAATATCGTGCAAACCTACCACATGCATCTCGATAGGCTACTTCACTAGGCACTTTCATCATCCAAATACTCAAAATGCAGAGTGTGTTTACGGAGTCTAGTAATCTCTTCATGGACAAAGAGTGGCAGCCAGATATATTGAATTTAGCAGTAGAATCTCTCAGAGTAATCTAATCTTTCCTGACAGGCAGAACTGCATTATGTTTCTTATCCAGTGGGAATCTTGAGGAGGTGTTTCATCCTTCCACTTTAGTAACAATCATCCTCCTTTGAAATGCTCATACAGTGTGGAATAGATGGCAAGTTCAGCAATCGTACACTAGAAACTAGAATTGAATTAGACATCTTTATAACAAGTGGTTCGTATCAGGATGTTTATATAATTGGAAGGCAACATGTGCCTTACAAATGCACCTATTTCCATGTGTTTTACGTCAGTCTTTCTCCATTTCTACAGGGAGAACGAAGAAGATAAGGAAATGGCAGATTTTCTGAAGTCCAAATTCCCGAGACATATGAAGAAGAAAGGTATTCATGTTTAAAGAGAGCTGCTACTTTGTTCTCCATCAAAGTTTGAGTATCTGAGAGAGGAATAAGCTGTGGCAAGAACTTTCTTTGTTCCGAACATTTTCCTTGTTCAAGGTGCTTTCCTCTTGAGGGCTTTGAAGGATGAAGTTTCACAGATACACTGACTAGTGCAAAATGAAATTGAAATGGGAGTTCTGAGGCTGTGCTTTAGACTTGTCTGCAAAAAGATATGTCTTTCTCCTCCTCTTGGTCTTGGTTTTTATACATCAGCACTTATGTCTGTGTGTGTATGTAAGAGAAAGAGCTAGAAAGCATCACATTCAAAGGGACAGATGAAGTTGTCTCTTGTCTCAGACACCATTTGGAGAATATTTTACCTGTTACTCAGTGCGATTTCTCCATACTTTAGGTTTACCAACCAGACGGGTGCCATCCAGGGCTCAGCAGACCTCCTCCCCCTTCACCAAGACAGGCCTCACCCTGCTGAAGGAGTGCTGCGGCTTCACCTGCTCCATCATGTAGACTAACGCCAAAATGTTGGGCCCCACTGCAACCGAAAAACAGCCATTTCACAGGAGTTTATTTTCCAGTTTCAGCTCTTCAGTCTGAGAAAGACTGGATGGAGCAGCGCAGAACGCTGAAGATATGTTTGCTCAGAAGGAGAGGAAAGAATTTAGCAAAGATCACGTGGTGTGTTTTCAACGCCAAGACCCCAGTCTGTCCTGAGTTGACGTGATTTCCCTTCTGTGTGTCGCTGATTTCCAAATGTCTCATCACACTAATTATCACTGCTTAGCCAACTTCTTCTGACAAACTGAGCCCAGCATACTGTATTTATCTCTCTCTTTCATGCAGACAGGAGGGGGTGTGAAGCACACAAACAGCACAGCACATGTCAGCCATGGATAGTGCACTCACTAATTGGATCCAGCTACCACGGCATGCCCACAAGTTTTATATTTAAAGACCTAACCGAGCTAAACTGTCACCTCTTCGTTAGGAAAAGAAGCTGTTTTTTGCAGGAGTCGGCAGGCCAGTCTAGACACATTGCTGGAACTTTATGATCAGCATTAACGAGATGACACGAATGAAAGTGACATTAACGGGGTTGTGTTAGGATGACGTTGTGACCTTTTGAAAGGTGGTGACTCGTGAAGAAACGACGGATGTCTCGTCACGCTCCAATTTCCTTTAATAGCTAAATATAAACACTTAAGTAAACATGTCAACTTTTTTTTTTTTAAAGTTAACAGTGATTCAAAAATGATTGCAGCATTATGTGGGGACACACACATGCAGTATTAAGACCATACGATTCTGGACACACAGGCACAAGCTGATGAACTACTCATTTATTAGTTTCGTATCACTCGCATACGTTTCCACAAATGATATGAATCCGCACACGACTGCACACCACTAGACCTAATATACAAACCACTCCAGTGATAAAGGCAGACATTGCACACATGACTCAGGCACACTTATGTGTGTTTTGAGTGGTTACTTGATGTTTCATATTAATCTGCTGGCGTAGTCCAACTCTATTCAGCCCATTGCCACTATGAATAAGCACTATGTATTTGTTCCCCACACTATTTTTTATCAGCTATATATACCTAAAGGAAGTGTACACTACATTTGGCCAATCAAACTATGGAGCAGATCCCTGTGTTGCTGAGAAGAATAGTCACCATAGCAACCTTGTATACCCCATATCTTCACAATGAGACGATGCGGCAGGTTGGGAGAGGTGAGATTTCAGAGATGTGTCTAAAGCAAGACATTGTGGTTAACTAATGAAGAGTGAACAGGAAAGAGAATAAAAGTGATGTCTAATGTGGATTTTTATGCACACCTACACAGCCTTCTTATGACAACAAGAAATCTAAAATAATTTAGCTTCTGAATCCCTTTCTCATCCTTTAAGTTAAACGAAAAACGCCTAAAGAATTAGTAAACGGAAATCTGCTGTTTTCCCAACTGGAAAGTTGACGTATTAGAGATACACAGATTTTAAATTTGATGGTAATTATAAGTCTCATTTTAAAATAATTTCAGATGATACACCTCCAAGCGAATCTGTCAGGTTTCTCGTCCCTTTTATGGTTTATTCACAACTAGTCATGAATGCAGCTGTCCCCTTTGTTCAGTCGGAGGCTTTAGGTCAGATATCATAGATGCCAGCATCTATCTCTGCTGCTGTCATGAAGTTTCACAAGGGGATAAAATGTTTGCATAACATTATGACAGTGTAAACCTTTTTGCCACATAGAACAGTTTTTAACTTAAAAATACAAATATTGAAGAGTTTGCATGTTCTCCCTGTGCATGTGTGGGTTCCCTCCGGGTACTCTGGTTTCCTCCCACAGTCCAAACACATGCTCGTTAGGTTTATTGGTAACTCTAAATTATCAGTATGTGTGTGTGTGTGTGTATGTGTCAGCCCTGTTATTTACCATATTCTCACGGCGACAATCTTCCTTTGATGTTACTCTTAGGGTAGCAAGCTAAAATTTGGTAATAATGTTGTGCTGCTGTATTCCATGTTGTCAATTGTAGAGGCTAAATTTAGGGAAAACTTCAGAATAATAAACAAGTGACAACGAACCATGAAAACCTGAAGGGACATGGGCCATATTTAAAGATAAAACAACATATTTGATTACACATTAGGTACTGGCAGACGAATGGCTAAATGTTAGCATTCAACCACTTCCAGCTAGCATTACTATTAGCAATAGCTTGGAAGTAACGCCTTTCCTGTCATATTGTCTTACACTATTCGGTCTATAATCATTGGTATCAAGTGGTAACGTTAGCCTTCAGCCACTCCTGAGATGACGGTAATGTAAACTAGAAAGTAGTTGAATACTTCCTAGCTAACATTAGCCACTCCCTAGCTAGAGGTAATGGTGGCTAGAAAGTAGCTTGCTGTGTCCCAATCCAGGGGCTGCAACTTGAAGGCCGTATTTGAAAGCTGATTGCGTCACAGCGGTGCGTCAGATGCAGCTGACAAATGCTTCCTCCTTTTCCCGGGCCACGAAGGATCCACTGGGTGCATCCTACGCTGCCCAACGTATCCCAAGATGCATTGCGTGCAAATTCAAACGAGATGGCGGACTCTAACGCAGCCCAGGTATAAACTTTGAAATGTAAAAGTTTTTGGTTTCAATTTAATCATATAGGTTAAGTTACGTGATGTTAGTTATTCTAGCTAGTTAGCCCGCTACCTACTTGTTGCTAGGTGACAGGAGCTGTGTTTGGTGATGCAAGGGTTAGGGAGGTAACAGCTGGGCACGCAAACAGGAAATCCTCCGTAGACCAGACTGTCTCATTTCAGTTCGACTTTAACGGTCTATGCAGGCTATTAAAGGCACATCCTCCGTAGACTGCATCCTTCGAGGCTGCAGCCCGTGGATTGGGACACAGCTGCTGAATACTTTCTAGCTAACATAAGCCACCCTAGCTAACAGTTATGTTAGCTAGAAAGTAGCTGAATACTTTCTAGCTAACATTAGCCACCCTAGCTTACAGTTATGTTAGCTAGAAAGTAGCAGAATGCTAACATTATCTCTTGTCTGACAATAGCTAAATGATTATTAATATGTTGCTTAAACTTAAAATACAGCCAACTTGAGCTATTAGATAACAGCGATTTGTTTGATTCCCTGCATTTATGCTATTTACAACCTGGAGTACAAGAGTAACGCATTATAATCGCAGTTTTGCTTCCCATCCTGAGAGTGACATCAGAGGAAAATGGGCACCGTGTACATATGGTCAATTGAATGGCGACCTGGCGAATTAGATATTTTTTGTGTTGGGTCAGGGGACTGAGTGTGCCATGTTTCTGTTCTTCAGTTTGTACATTTAAACATAAATTCAGCTGTTTACACCAGTTGGAGGATGTGTTACATCCCCTAACTGTGTTCTGCCTGAGAAAAGAGATGATCTAAAAACTATGTGAGACCCTGTAGCCTCCTAGGAAATGTTGCAGGGAGAGGGAGTCGGAGGGAGAAAGTGATATTAGAATAGATGGTTGTAGTGGTCAAAAGCGGGGGGAGATGAAAAAAGAGAGGGAGGACAAAGAGTTGGGGGGTTGTTAATCTTCAGTGTGAGTCATCCTTAGTGAAATCTGTGAGTTCCCACAGGGCCAGCGATCAGTGTACGCAGCGTAGTGGTAAGGGCAGGACTGTCATTCAAACAGTGTAATCCTGCGCACGATCTGCACAGCTCACTATAACAGTAAAATGTGTTTATACGTGTGTGTGTGTGTGTGTTTGTGTGTGTGTGTGTGCGTGTGAGAGAGAGACAAATGGAAATGTGTAGGTGTGTATGCAGTGTGTGTGTACCTGTGCTTGTTTGTGTGCCTACGAACACTAAGGTGATAACAGGAGGTATAGTAGCTGTCACTGCTTTGTTACTATGGTTACTGGGACTGGATTGTAAACCCTCACTTCCTGTTTCATTAGGTCGTGCTGTGTATTAAACTCAAAGGCTGCAGGCTGCATGTGTGGTGCGACTACAAGGACCTGTTTTTCTAATGTTCAGGGTTATTTCATGTTCTCAGTTAAAGCTGCAAATGTAATAAATCAAATCTTATCTCAAGATTCAGTCTCATTACTCATACTCTGCTCGCATGTGGACATAATCTTGCTTGTGTTTCATGTGACTTGAATCTGCTGCAGAATGTGACACATCCCGCCTCTCTCCATAGTTCAAAAATACTCCCGTACAATCACCTCTTAGCTTTCTAATTAGCACATCAAGTTGCTGCTCGTTGCCTGGAAACCCCACGATGATTAGACCCAGGAAGTGAAGACGCCATGCTCGTGTCTGCATCGAGAGAGAGATACAAGTGAATGTGAAGCAAGCACGTTGGCACTTACTGTTTCAGTTTCAGTGGCATCTCTAAAGAAAAACACCATCCACTAAAAACAGGACACCTGTAGGACACCTGTATCAGCAAACAGTATGTTTTTTTCATTGCATTGTGGATTATTGCAGATAATAGGCTCTGGGCCATATAAAACGTTGTCATTCTACACTTTGTTCAGCGAGATATTCTTTATAAGTGAACACAACCTTGATGGCCAGAAGGCCAACTTGGTTTTTAGTTGCTAATTTGAACCACTCCAACACTCACCTATACGCTGTGATTGGCTCAGGGAACAACAACAGTGCCCCTCCTGAAAACGTCCCGTGCAATGCAGAACAGAATAGATGAGCAGAACCCTTGTGAGAAGGGTCTCCCAAGGGTCTGTACACACAGGCAGTTTTTTTTAGGAAAATCCTACTTATTATACCTTTGACACATTTGTATTTTAGGCATGTAGCTAAAGCTACAGGACGACAAAGCTACAGGACCTGATACGGATGCAATTAAGAAAAACAACCATTTTCTTTCTGCAACTTAAATGAAGGGTGCAGAACAAAGAGTCAGGTTGTTTGTTGAGAATTCCAATACATTATAAAGATGAACAGGTAGAAAACTAATGATAAGAAGGGAAAAAATTTACACACATAACAATCAAGTGAGAAAAAGATGGTAGAGTCTTCTGGTCCTAAATCTCTCCAAAAAACCCACAGAGGCCTGCAGGTGTTCGCGTAGTCACACTCTGTCATTGCTACTTTGGCCTTTCTCTGACTAAACCCGCATTTGCTTGACGTAGCTGCTGACATAATTAAAGGGAGATAAGCAGAGAAACAGACCCAGGACCTGGCAACCTGCTGCTTCATAATCATTTGATTATTTGTTACGAGACGCTGGGGAATTGTTTTAAGGATACACTGAGGGATGCAGGGAGGAAGGGCAGACAGGAATGGAAGCAGAGAGAGAGAGAGTGTGGAGGTAGACTGGGTGACTGGGGGATGAGTCACAGCTGCTTTTTTATAAAAAGAGAGGAAATCAGTTTTGTTTCCTGCGTTATTGACTTTAGAGAGAGTTAATGGAACCTGGCAACCGTCCAAATAAAGGTGAAAGTACCGCCCACGCTCTCATCACCGCTGACTGTGACGCTGAGTGTTGCTTTTATTTAGACTGAAGAGACACACGGGACATGGATAAAGCAGAGTCGGAAAAAGGAAACGGAACAATGTCACATACAGACAGAGGATGGTATAACAAAAATATGCCTTTTATAAAAAATATCATATCATCATATTCATGCCATATGGTCTGATCATACAGCACAAATCACCAGTGAGCTTGTGCAGATGAAAGAATAGAGAGCAGGCTCCAGCTGCAGGCAGGCTCACCAGCAGCTGCAGCAGCAGCAGCGCTCACATGTCACTGGACTGTTAATGAGCCAGGACACACAGCTCTGGTCCTGCCAGGATCAAAGACCTTTCACAGTAAAAGCTTCAGAGCAGATCGACCTCCACAACAACAACATGAAGAGTTTTTCCTCTTTGTAACAATCTGACAGCCCTCTAAATTGCCTTCTCTACTTCTTTGTGTTTGCTGCAGGGTTGAAAGAGCATCTTTCTTCCTTTTGGACACAGCATTGTTATTTTGTGTATTTGATTCACTTTGCTCACTTATAGTTAATCAAGCCTTCCTCGGATGTTAAAAATCGAATCGTAATCTGATTCACCTTTACAGCTACAAGAAGCCAAAGTATCCGAGGATCCCAAACTATTTTGAGGGTTAAATTTCAGTGCTGTGTTCAATATGCTTCTGTTCAGTTAAAATCCTCTTTAAACAGAGGATACAGTAAGTTAACAGTTTATTACAGTCATCTCACAGTCCTGCAATAAATCCCTGTTTTAGTGAGCTTAAAATGTCCAGAGAGTGTTGTTTTTGCTTTTGTTGAATTGTGCTGTGCTACAGCAAAGGGTTTCTTTTATTTATCCAGCCCTTATTTATGTAAATGAAGAGGGAAAAACAATGCAGGTACCTGTTGAGTGAAATCAAAAGCAGCACAAACTAAATCCTCCAAAAGACCCCACAGCTGAATTTCTAAAACGTAGAGCAAAAACCTCCAGACAAAGGTACAAAAGAAATAAACATATTTAGGTATACGGCGGCTTTCCATTGAGGTTTTTGGGGCTTCAGCAGAGTCAGGGAATCCCACTGTATGTTGGATATTTCATGTAGACATGATGTTTAAAATAAGGCTATAATAATTTTTACATTTCAATAATCATCAAGTCGCAAGGAATGCACAGTTATGTTGATTTATGTGTAAAGTTTCCCCTTGGTTCATTTGACCTTGGACTATGGATTTGTTAAATGTCAGCAGGCTTTAACAGAAGAAGATCACAGAGGAGATTATGACATAATATCTGCAGTAAGTATAAAACATAACACCCCTATAGCTCCTCTCTTAGTCATGAGACAGAAGAAATTCTCATACAGTAAAGTGTCTTTGGAGTGAGAAAATAAACATCTACTGACATTTGTGGTTATTTCAGTCAGGTGTCCATTTTGTGTTTGTGGTTCGTCTGTCACATTTCTTTTCATTTCTCCTTATTTACTCTTACTTACAAGGACACACTGAGCATTTCAGCCTATGTCACATTACATGAATCATAGTTTGTAGGCTGAGTTTACAAACACGGAGATAGCGAGTGTTTTATTTCCTCCCATTACATCAGAAGAGAAGCCTTTCTCACCATTAAAGCATCCTGCTGCTCCCGAGGGACGGAACAATGTCAGATTCAAAGTCAAAGATAAAAAGAGAGGATTAGTGTTTGTATTTTTTTTGCCAGGGCTCAAGGTAAATCTTCGTCTGTTGAAGAAGACAGAATAGTAATTGGCGGTTGCTCTTAAGACTGGCAGTGATGCCTGGGTATTCTAAGCACTAGATGGGTGCAGAGTCACATAATAACCAAGTACTTTCAACACATAAATTGAAATAACTACAGCGGACCTACACATTAGTCGACCGATATTATTGGGCCAATATTGGTCTATCACAGATATATCTGCATCAGTGTAAATGTTTATGGACATGCACAGATATGAAACCATTTTTAACAGATCAGATAATGTGGAAACAATGCTTTGGGTGATTTTAGTTCTTTTGGCAGAGTCCACTCCGACACCTTAATGAAAAATACTCCTTCAGCACCTTCTGCAACACAGGATAGGAGTTAAACGTCAATAGGTTGACAATAATGTTAAATATTCTTTAATAAAGCACTATGTTTGAGAACGCAGCCTTCTGAGTACCTTTGCACAATCATATCCACATAGAAAAGACCACATTAGAAATCGATCAGATTTACCCCTCTTAAATCTGCAGTGTCAAAATTATGGGGTTAGGCTCAAAATATTATAACAGGTAGTTTTTAGCTATAGCAATGAAAACATTAGAAATAGCAAAGTTAAATAGAGGTTGTAACTGTTTAAGCCTGGTTTCAGCTCATAGGTAGAATATGGGATTCCTCAAGGAAGTATTCTTGGACCTCTTGTATTTCTATTATATATGCTGCCACTTAGAAATATGATCTCACATCACCATGTCAATTACCACTTTTATGCTGACGACACTCAATTGTACATCTTTCTCACCAAATGACCCCAACGCACTGCAAGCTGTCATTGTCTAACAAACTTTTATTATATCTATTGTTTTCAGATCAATTTTCTGTCTGTTTGTTATGTGAAGCATTTTGTGCTGAAAGTTTGTGTGAAAGGTGCTATATAAATAAGGTTGAGTTGAGCGGAGCTGAGCTGAGGTTGGAAATAAAATAACCACTAAGGTAAATTAATGAAGTACTTCCACATTTTGTTGTAAGCAATCATCATGTATTGGGAAGGTCAGTACGGTTTTATTACAGTGAATGAAACACAACTTTTACAAAGCTTTTCAGTCACTTCAAACATCACTGTTACAACTATTTATTAGCCTTCTTACGTTCAACTGCATTCTAAATAGACGGTGTGTTTTAAGAATGATAGACATCCATAGCTGTCACATACATGGGATTTAATTTGTAATGTGTATTGCATATCAATTTCCAAGGTTAACTGAATGGCAGAATTTAAAGAGAGCATTTCATTAACATCTTGGTGCATGACAGAGGACAGAGTGAAAAAGGGTAGAATTTTCTAATTGGTATTAAAAGTTAGGTAAGTTGAGAAGCAGAGAATTACAAACCAAATTGCAAATAAAATAAACTTCACATATTAGCCTTGGATTTTAGTGTGAGGCTGAAGAGTTAATCAGCCAGCAAGGTCAGATTACTTTCAATCATTTGGGGGACACCTGGTGGTCAGTTAATGCTAACCACTGGTCCCAAGACTCGATTTTCATTTGCTCATACAGGTAGTAGCCTTCATTGCCCTAGCTTTGAACACCGGAGAGGCATTCAAATGTCACATTGACCCTGGAAATAATCAAGTAGAATGTCAAATGCAAAAAAAAAGGAGTTGAAAGATGGTGAGAAGAAAAGCACTGCAGTAAGAAAAACTTTGAATAGGCAGGAGAGATGCAGAGGGATGTCTGGGTTGACAGATTTGTGACGTCTCTGTGTCACCAGCCAGCTGATGTCCATGGAGGTTATATAGATAAACACTTTATTCAGCAAGGCCATTGTACCCCAGCACCAAGGATGGACAGAACAGGACAAAAGCATCATCACTTTGAGGAATGATTTTGTGTGTGCCATATTGCACAACAAAAACAAGCTATTTGAGTAAATTCACAACCTCATGGTGAGTGTTGGGAGCACAAATAGATCCAGGTGTTATTTGAGGTTCTGTAAGGGCAGCTTAAGTTGAATTTGTTGCTGTGGCTTCTCACTCTGCAAACAGGAGTAGTTGCATCCTCACATCTTGTTACAACAGTCAACTCAGATTCATTGGACAGCAGGTATCTGGCTCCATCTTGTGTTCGCACAGAGTAAGTGCAACTAAAAGTGAGCCAGATTCAGTTTCCCCGCCAAGTTGAGTTACACGTCAGTAGTGAACCTGTACTGGTGAGTGGACGTGTACGGCGCGTCAGCCGGTTCCCGGAAGCAGCGAACAGAAACATGGACCGGGTGGTGGTTGAAGTGCCGATCAACAACGGTGAGACACACAACCACCTGCACGTCTAACGCGCCTTTCAGTCACTTATAAACACATTCTAGACGTCATATATCTCAATTCGAGCACAATTACTCCTCCTCTTCCTCTGACGCAATGTATGGGTTGTGAACGTCCTGTAGCCTCTGCAGGAGCATGAGTGCATGACTGGCTATTCAGTCTCGTGTCTGCGTGGATTCGTGTAGCTGCAGGATACTGCTGCTTGTACTGGTGCACTCCTGTCACCACATACATCTGTGCACCTAAACACAGCACAAAAGACTCATCTGACATAGATTAAGTTAATATTACCTGCAGTCTTATTCCAGGAACGGTGTTTTGTTATAACCATAGCAAATGCTCAAGTTGGACTTGGCATTTCTAATGCAGATAATGATAATAATAGATAATAAAAAATATATAAATAATGGCAGAAATATGTGTTATTTGTTTTGTTTTCAGAAAACAGTTGGAGTCAAAGCAATTCTGAAAGAGTTCAGCCTTGTTAATAATGCTTTCCCTTCTTTAACTCACTGTTATATGGAGTTTTTCCTGGGCACTATATTCTCTGTACTATATTCTTCTCTGTTCTCATCTTCAGGTTATTCCCTCGCTGGCCCTTCGTCCACCCCAAGAAAGCGTCAGGTGCGTTTTTCAGCGCGGCATGACATCATCCTTCTGCGGGAGGTAGTCTCCCAGAACCCGTTTGGCTCTAAAGAGCCAGGTAAGTTCAGTTTGAAAAGGATTGGCGGGAAAGTGTATGCCCAATCCTATTAACTATGAGCTCTTTAATCAGGATGTGTCTGGGCCCGTGTGGGGGAGATTATTACTGCAACCCTCCAGGATGAAAACTTTGAGGTGGATGCCAGGAGGTGTAGGGAGAGGACCATGCTGCTGCTCGACTACTACAAGAAACAAGATTTCCCCAGTCTGCGCAGGTTGGTTAAGTCACTAGCACCCACAGTTCAGGAAAAACTAAATGCTTACCGTGCTTGTTTCCTGTACTTAATGTAATTAATGATGTGTTTGGCATTAAGTTTAATGTGTGTATGCTTGTGTGTTGTACTCAGATTTGGAACAGAGAGGTTGTACGCCCAGAAGGAGGATCTGCTCCATGAGGTTTTGGAGCTGGAGGCTGAAAAGGGGCTCCTGATGAGTGGGGGAGGCACAAAGTACCAGGTGGGTTTCAGCGGTGTTAAAAGTAAAGAAGGTAAATTATGTGACACCAACAGTGTAAGAAATGTTTTAAAGAGGGCTTTTTAGTACCTTTGAGTTGGATTTGAGTGAGTTTTAAAACCTCTCATCGTTAGAGGGCAGAAGAAGAAAAAGTAACCCTGACCGCACATGAAAAACACTTGCTACACAAAAATATAATACATAATATTTCTATTTTTCTTCTTTCTAAATTATCGGTCCAAACTTCATATTTATTTTTACTTGAAACATATTTTTAAATTCTCTGACTTCTTCTTCTTCTACTATTGGTTAAGCTTGCTGTTACTAAAACAGTTGTTTCTGTTGCTCATAATTTACATTTTCCTCCTTCTTAGTGTTATAAAAGCGGTAACATCATCATCTCTTCCAGGATAATGAGCTGAGAAAGCGAGCCATAGAGGAACTAACTCTACCAGAGCAGGACAAGCCCAACATCACAATCACACACACTGCAGGTAAAACTGATTCAGGGCACTACACAGGACTCGCTTATGCCCACAGCACAAGGGTATTAAAATATGTAATAATTAATGATATTAAGGGAATTACTTTTCAATCATTAAATCCTGCTTAGAGACAAACAAAGTATGTTTAATCATGGAATATGTCGCTGCTGTCAAGAATAAGCCCCTGGTATTGAGTTGCATGGTTAATAGCACTTAAACTGTAAGTAAATAGGAGATCTGAAGAGGCTTTTATTCATTCATTTATTTTGCAACATTGCAATTTAATCAAAGAGATCAATGAGTGTTTCCTTCTCAAAATAAAGACTTTGGCTGAGAGTAGCTCAAAGCCCTCAACTCCAAGGTTAAACAAACCTGTAAACAAGTATTTTTCAAAGTGTCCTTCAACTATTAATCCCTGGAAGTTGCTCTGCGGCTGATTGTATTTTGTTATATATCTATTTTCTGTCACAGCAGAACCAGAAGAAGAACGCGAAGCAATGGCAGAGATTTCAGCGGCGCCCATGGCCAAACGGCCATGCCAGTGCTGCTGCCAGACGTACTCTGAGATCCTCAGCTTCCTGGAGAAGCGCTCAGAATCGGAGCAGCGGCTGCGAGAGGAGGAGCTCGCCCTACGCCGAGAGGAGCTGGAGATTCAAAGGAGTAAGATTTTTCAGAGAGCAGGGTCGTTCCAGCTTTGTTGTAGATGTTGTTTAAAGTGGATATTTCTATTATGCAATCTTTGTTATTAATTTGAAGTCCATATTTTGTTACTGATGTTGTTTGTGATAAAGCAAGATCAATAAATGTCCTGTCTTCTATTGTGATGTAAATTGAAAAAGATCATCGTTTTCCTGATTTTAAAGGAGGAATTCAATAACTTATGCTGACTATTACGGCGTCATAACCCTCAAGCGGCATTGGATTACAGATTTCATTGTTTGTTTTTTCATTTTCTATTCTCAGGTAAGATCGCTCTGGAGATGGAACGTCTAGGAGCTGACAGGAAAGAGAGGGAACGGAGATTTGAGCTTGAGAGCCAAGAGAGGCAGGTCATCTTAGACCTGCTGAAAGAGAAGGTGCTGAAAGGCTGAAAAAACTGCTTCACATGCATTTCAATGCCATCTTTAAAAAACTAAAGTCAAAGCATGATATGTGGGAAACTAACATGGCTGACTTCATGAACAAAAAAGAAGAACACCTGGGAAGCAGGATGTGAAAAGATCAAACTGCTGTTGGTTTTTTTCAGGTGCAGGTCATCAACCTGGTAAAATAACTAAACAAAATCTTATAGCAGAGCTGACCAGTGATTTAATACGAATGGCAGTAATACATTTGCAGATCTTTCTAGCCAAATAAATTAGTAATGTGCATTCACATGTACAGTATGTGTGTCTGGTGCACCAATGTGCCAAAAATTACACACAACCGTGGAAAATATTTGCCTAAACCAGCTGCACAAAACCGGTCCATTTATATGCCAATAATCACTCCCTACATTGTATTCCTCGTGGCACAGTCTGCATGAGGGTTTAAAGAGGAGCGATTACTGGATTGTCACCTCAGAAATGGAATGCAGAAAAAGGGTGTGGTGCCATGTCTCTCTCCTTCAGAAGGTGTGGTGAGCCACTGAGCCAAATCTGGCAGGTTCATTATGTGCCAGGATGATCTGCTGCACAGAAGCAGATACATGCGTCCTGTTTTTACGAGTCCTGTTCTCAGAGTAAAGGACATCATTCTCTGTGATTCTAGGTTGGAAGGAAAAAGAAAAGCTGTATATTAAAGCACTTAACATTAGAGTTATGGTGCTTTTGAAAATCTTGTAGCATTAACATGTTAATGACTCATACATATGGATTAAGTTGGATTAAAGTAGAAGTAAAACTTTATTTTACTAACTGTGACTCCACTGTACATTGACTGCTAAGCACTTTGGTACTACACTGTAACACTTTAAGCTGTTAAGTGTTTGCCTCTATTCAACAGATTTTACAAAAACAATTTGGACATTTTTCACTTAAACTACGTTACATGAGTAGTGTAACAATGTTTACTAAAATCCTCAGTTTAAAGTGTTAGCATTGGTTACAATATAAAATAAGCTTTAATATCGACTTTTTTTTAATCACATCTTACCGTGATATAGCTACAATGCTTTGTATGTATGAAAATGCTTTGAATTAAAATGCTTCTTTGCCTTGAGTGCCCAATAAATAGCATACGTTTTCTAAACTGAATGCATGTAAAGAAAATATGTTAACATAAAGGAATATGTTAACATAAAGAGTAAATAGTTTTATTCTGCAAATTAAAAAAATTTAAGCAAAGATTATGTGGATTCGTCATGATCATCGCCATCGCCATTTAACTCATTACAAACTGTGTCTGCACTTCACCCCAGTTGGGAGTTACTTGAACAACCTCATTTGCTAAGGGGCAATCAGTGGAAATGACATTTTCAAGTATGTAGATATTTTATTTCATGCTTTTGTACATTGTACTATGTACATTCACAGAAAACACACACAATATGGTTAATATCAGGTTCTTGTTTCCTGTCATATTCAACTCGGGGAGGAAAAAATGTTTACCCCACAATTTTTTAGTAGTTGCGCTTTAATTTTACGTCATGGGAATCCCACGAACCTATTGGTCAAATTGATATTATACACGCCCTCTGTCGTGCTGATTCAGTCTCTGATTGGCTCTCCTTAACATCACTCCCTTCCTTCATGCACCCAATGACCGACTGCTCGTGGCGTTTTATACCCTCCTCTGCGACCGCATTGCTACAAAGTTTACTGTAGCTAGTAGCTACATTTGAATGCTAGCGGCGGAGTTTTTAACTTATTACACCGCTTCAGCGCCTAAGAAGTTCTTGTTACACTTCTGTTTGTCTTAATAGTAACGTAAACCGCTGTGTGTGTGGTCTGAAGACGATAAAGACTCTGATCCGTTTGAAAACACTGAGCTCAGCTTTCTATCCGCTGTCGATTTATTGGTAGACCGGGGTCTTTTTTCTGGTGCTTCTCCATGGGAAGGTGGTTGTTGACTCGCTAACATCAGCACGAGTGTTGCTCCAACGTTGAGTTTGGGGCATGTGCTCTCTGTTGTTTAATTTTTGACAGTTTTCGGTCACACAGCTATCCTGAGTTTTGTATTTTCTTACTCAAAGATGTGTTTAGTGATGGTGTAGAAGTTTGAAGCACCCATAGTTAGTTTTTAGAGAGAAACTGCCTGAGGTAATAACGGACGAGTTTAACGGGTTTTTTGGGGGGAGAAACGTCGCTAAAAACCACACTGGCTCAGTAGCAACATGCCCATTAGGCGTTTTGGGGGTCACAGGTCTCTGGTATCTCACTCTCAAACTACAAAGCTGTCTTATGGTTACAACAGAATGAATATTTCAAGAAGTGGCTACCGTGTGTTTTCTGCCAACTCCACCACCGCGTGCACCGAGCTGGCCAAGAAGATAACAGAGTAAGCGAGCTTTAATTACAATACATTAAGAATTAATGTCATTTAATGTCTGTGAATTTGCTGATTAGCCTGTCTTTGTTACCCGCCATGTCCCTGACAGTAATGGGATTCATATCTGCAGGTGACCTCAGGCTAGTGGGTGTGTATTGTTTTTGAATCTCTTGAAGTTCAGAAAGTCTTTACAAACAAATACTCAGAGACAAACTGTACATATGAAAGTTTAATGATTAACGTAAACTCGCTCATATACATGTACTCTTATACCATTTGATTCAGCACTTTCTTAAGTGTAAAATGTCAATGTTTTAGCTTTTGAAGGCGTCATTGACTGTAAAGCTTGTTTTTTCCTCAATCACCATTTCCATTAAAAGAATAATTGCAGATCTCTATACAGTTAAGATGAAAGAGTTGTTTTATTAGATTACAGCTAATCTGGTCTTTTTTGTCTTAGCCTGGGACACACAAAGGACCTGCCAGTGAGAATAACTCTGATGAAAGGAGCATACTCTGCAGACACCGCTCTGTCAGAGCGTAAACAAAGCACACATACTATACACTGGATGTTATCGTGCCAAGCCAGACATTATTAAATGGGCAGTGACTCATTGAAATGATTATTGGTTTGGTAGGTAGCATGCATCTGAACAATATCTGTTCGCAGTTCTTATGAAACCCATAACTGGCTGACCCAGATCCCTTCAGACACCAATATCTTCTGTTGTTGGTGTACTGAAAACAGGGAGCAGCCGTGTTTTTCTCTGCCCAGCAGACTTGTCAGCCAGTCAGCAGAAGTTGCATTGCTCGCACAGTGAGAAACAGCTTAGCTCTCTCAGTGTTCACAGTTTGGCAACATTGCAGAACATTGTTGGGGTGATTGTGCTGCTGTCCTGCTAAGTAGGTTTTTTTTTTTGTGTGGAGCAAAGGTTAAATAACAACATGAGCACGTAAAACATGTTAATGAATACTGAACTCAATATTTACTCTGAGGTGCACATGGTGTCTGGGCTTTGTGTAAGCAACCCGGGAGCTGATGTCACTTTGATATTTGATATTTTACTGAATGTAATATATGGAATGCAGGGTTTCCTTTTGCAATATTCTTCGAGCTTTCCCCTGTAAGACAAATAGAGTTTAAAAAAATACTTCAGACATGTCTCAGATTAATGTTTTATTTAAAATTGGAAATGGTTGAGTGATGTAAACAGGGTGAGGCCAAAGAGGCAGAATAGCTTGTTTTTGCCTTGCGGGATCCCATCAGAACGTCCTTGAAGAGGAGCCTCCCGCTGTCACCGAGCCAAACCCTCACTGATGTTCGGCATGTTTTTAACAGCAATCAAGTTCACTCATTATAACTGGCGCTGATGTGTGGCTGTTTGATATTAAAATTTACAGTGTGATTATCAGCCCAAGGAAGAGCTGTGTACATGGTGCCTGGGCCTGTCCACAGTTTGACTTGATACAACAGGACTGTTCGTAACTTTAGTTTGTAACACATTTTTGTAACTTGGAACTTGTTTTTCCAGTTTATAGGTGGCAACAGTAATAAATAATATTAATATTAATATAGCTGTGACGGTTTGGAAGAATGTTAGTGATTAGCTGGAGATTGTCCTTTCAATACATTGGGTTATTAAATGTCCCTAAGATTGTAAACACTTGTGTAGTACAAGCAGAAGAATTTACACATCAATTAATTGAACACATAAAGGTGTGTGTTGTTGTTTTAACTCTCTGTGGTCTGTTTTAACTCTGTTTTTATAGACGCCTGGGTGTGGAGTTGGGCAAGTCAGTGGTTTACCAAGAGTCAAATACAGGTAAGGCTGATAAATGCCCTCATGTCCCTCATATCCACATTAATGGCCTAAAAAAGGAGCTGTGGTTTATGATGGGCTCCCTCGGCGTTGCTCTTGAACCCAGCATGATTGTATTTTATTGATTGTTTTTGTCTTTCAGAGACCAGAGTGGATGTCAAAGAATCTGTCCGTGGACAAGACATCTTTATCATTCAGACCATTCCCAGGTGAGACCGGAGGATGCTCTTGAAGCCTTTAATGTTTTATCACTTTGTAATGTGACAAACCCTCAGAGAATTGTCACACAACTCTTCCTAGTTTTTAAGTCTCTTATGTTTGGTTCTGCAGCCTTTTCTCTGGTAGTAGCCACAACATTTTATTTTGTGATGAAGCTGAATGTGTTGCTGCTGTAACAATCTCAGTAGCTAAACCAGTAATCTACATCTACTTTATGTCTTGTCTTTTGCTTTGACCATCAAGATTACTGAGACATTACGGGAGGTTCGAGTCCAAATGACATTCCCTTCTGCAGGAAGTAGAACAAGGAAGATAATACTTATTATGGCCACTTCACTTTAACCAGTCTTTTCTCATGTTTGTCTTCGTTAATCAGTAATTAGCCAGATAAGCACGTTCTGAAGATAGACACAGTTCACAGGGGAGACGTCACATATTGAGCTTCCTGTATTGAGTGTGTGCAGATCCAGCAGGGCCACTGACCCGTCTGTGTAGGAGCTCTGGTTTCAACAAACCGTCGAGGCCAAAACGGATACGTACAGTGTCCTGTTACACCAACTGCTCTTCATCTTTCTAATGTAGTGGAACTGTCCGAGTTATCAAAATATCAACCATCACTGTAGTGTATGAAAGCTTTGATTTCTATCCAGTGGGATATTGATTTAAAAATGTCCTGTGAGCTGTCTTTTCTTACTTGCCTTGTCTTTTTCCTGGACAGAACCTCATGTAAATGTCATGTTAGCTAATGCAGTGTTTCTTTTGGTAATCAAATATGTTCCAGTAACTTTGACAGTCATTTTTGGCTCGAGTATCAAAGCAAAACCTGGTTAAGGTGGAGTCCATCACTCCCATTAACACATCCTTCTGTTCATTTTCAGATCCACTCTAAGCTCAGACTTATTGCACACCAGCACAATGCCTTTGCGGGGTTATGACATCTGAAAAAATGTTTTGAATTGATTGTGTATTTTCTCAGAGATGTCAACACGGCCATCATGGAGCTGCTGGTCATGGCTTACGCCCTGAAGACGTCCTGTGCGAAGAACATCATTGGCGTCATTCCCTACTTTCCGTACAGCAAGCAGTGCAAGATGAGGAAGAGAGGATCCATCGTCTGCAAGCTGCTCGCATCCATGTTAGCTATAGCTGGTACGGACTGTGTATTAGGATTTCTTCTCTGTCATTATTGATCTGTTATTTAGCAGTCGCTCCAGCAAGTTCCAAAAGTTGCGTTCCCGCAAATTCAACCAATTTCCCTGCGTGGGTGAAGTCATATTGATCCCCTGAGGTCTGTAACAGAGGGTAGTTTCACTGTTTCTTTAATATGTTTGTATGTCTGCGTACTAGAGATGGACTTTTGTGAAGCAGACAGCTGATCCTTTCATACAAGGCACCATGTGATTGTCTCTCTTTCATAACTAATCCGGCCTCAAACTACAGTCTTTAAGGAGACTCTAATATAGACTAGTACAGTATAAATGTAACGAATAATGTGTAGATTCCCCTTTATGGCTATATGGCTTTAGTGTTATTCAGTTTTTCCGCATTTTATTGGCATCTTGTCACTGAAATTGTCCGGTGGAAGTGATGTCTCAAGACACATAGATTACTTTATTACAGTGTTTGTCCCAGTCGCTCACAGTGGATGTGTAATGACTTAAATTGGAGAAAAAAAGCCTTAAAACGTCACAACTTGCATTGCAAAATTCAAAATCAGTCCTCGAAATCAAGTATTTTTGGCCGCAATAACCAAAAATCCTGGAGGGACTGATTTATATCACTGAATGAAGGCACTGATAAACAGACAAAAACACAACATTAAGTGACCTGCCCTGTTAATGCAGGGAGGACTGTCGAGCTATTTATGAATATGTTCTGGCTTTGATGACAGATGGGATCGTCTCAGTTCAAGTCTGGCTAATTTGAAGTTGACAGGCGGCAGACAAAATCATCAGTTAGTGTGTGATGTATAAAGATTGTAAACCAAATCAAACTGAATTGTGGGTATCTACTGCCTTATGTGATATATATTTTTGCTCCATGTAACTTATAACTGTTTCTTTCCCCCCTTAATTTATATCCTTAATAATTCCTCTGCATTCCAGTTGTATAAGACATGTCTCAATTAAGAACTTTGGTGTTGCAGGACTAACTCACATCATCACCGTGGACCTCCACCAGAAAGAAATCCAGGGATTCTTCAGCTTCCCTGTTGACAACCTGAGAGCTTCCCCCTTCCTCATCCAGTACATCCAGGAGGAGGTGAAGCTACACTTTCTGTAATTGTGCAACAGACACTGTCACAACGATGATGGGTTTTTACTGTACATCAAAGAGAGAGTTTTGGAACCCATTTATTGCTGAATATCTTTATCTTATGTAAGGTGAAAGGTCAGTTTCACGTTCTTTCTTTCCTCAGATCCCGGACTACAGGAACGCTATTATTGTTGCAAAGTCTCCTTCAGCAGCCAAAAGGTAAGAAGACGCGCAGAACTTGCATATCTTAAACATCTCCTGCTGTCACAGTGGCCGTTTTCTGTCTTTAACATTACTGTGCTTTGGTCTTTTCATATTACCACTTCAAGTCTGTCCTGTGCAAACTTCTTTCTGCTCTTTTTCTGCCTTTTGTATTTGTCTGTATGTGTTGTGTTTGTCAGTTTCTTTGACTCTTGTGTGTCTGCGTGTCCGTCTGTCTCAGAGCTCAGTCCTACGCTGAGAGGCTGCGGCTCGGTCTGGCAGTGTTGCACGGGGAGGCCAACCACTCGGAGTCGGACATGACGGATGGTCGACAGTCTCCCCCCTTGTCCCGCACCACCACAGGACACACCGGCCTGGAGCTGCCATGTAAGACACAACACAGCGACATGCCCACTAACCCGTTCCTCTGTTTGTGTTTCATCTTTTTCCTTAACCTCTCACATTCATTTAAAATTATTTTTTGGTGGAATTACTGACAAACGATCATAAACTAAAGTTGTTTTCCCTAAATTGGTAAACATATGAACCCAAAGATGATTTTTATGAGATCAAAATTCCTCCGGGTTAGACTCAGTTGCAGGGCTAAACCCCAACTCACAGTTTAAGTTTTCTTTCAAAACTGCCTAAAATAGACATGTTATGACTGGAGACGTTGCCCTCCAGTTATGTGTAACCAGACAGTTTTTCAGCATGTTTCGGGTCACCCTTGCCCCAGGTGTTGGGTTAGCCAGATGTGAAATACTGCAGGCGCTTGCTGACATTACTGACCCCGTTTTTCCTTCCTCAGCCAGGTTCCCTCCTCATCTCATCTGGTCCTATTTCCTCTTCTTTCAGTTGATTCACCATCTCACCCTTTCACCCCCCTGAACTTGGAAGTATGCTCTCTATCAGCCTCATCTTTTTCTCTCCAGAAGCAGCTGAATCAATTTCGTTCCAGCCATTTCTTCCTCTCTGCCTTTACACATGCATCAATTACATGAAATGTCACTTTCTTGTATAAAAAGTTTTTCAACTCTTCACACTGCTGCTCTGGGATCTTGAACCATCTCCCCTGATAACAGTGACAAACTTTGTCGTTGTCTGATTGTTGTCTTTGTAATTGTGCATTAATATTTTCTGTTCCGTCCTTTCTTTTGCCAACGCAGGTGTCAGACATCATGTCCCATTCCCTGGGATAGAGCTCCCAAGTATGATCAGAACACTTGAATGCATTTGTGCTTCCTGTTGGTTTGTTTGTCTTTCTGCATGGAACGACAGAATGTGTCACTGAGGGCATCCACTTCATTTTACATGTTGAAATTCAAGAATTAAAGTGACAGTAGTCCAATAATAGAATTTGGCTGCATCTCTCTGACATCAGAGGGAAAGAAAAACAACAGAAACACTTGCTCACACTCTCAGCTCTACACTAGCCACCTGTTCAGGTTGTATACCTAGGCTCTCTCCAAATGTCAGCAGGATAGGCTGTATCTCCAACAGTCAGTCAGGTGTTGTCTGGTTTGGTTTTGATTAGTTCTTATCTGCTGCATTTTTTATTTCGTATTCTTAGGATACTGATCAGTGCACACACTATTTACTTCTACAAAGTATATGAGTATCTCTCACCGGAGTTAAATCAAAGCCGCCTTGAATATTGATGCCATCCTTATCGATGGTATTTCACACGCTCACCGCAGCTTACTGCTGACGTTACAAAGGAATGTAGGACATGCATTAGTTTTTCCAGCTGTGTTCTCTGAGTGAGCGCTTTGATTCTTCTACAACAGATCAGTCCAAAAACAAAAATTCAAGGGGTTTCTTTCTTTTTGTTTGTTTACATCAATGTCGAAGTGGATTTTTTTGCAATTATATTCAAATTAATTAAAAAAAAAGCTGTTGGAACACATCATCTAAACCAGGTTTATATGTGACTTATTCCAACCAGTTGCTGTTTTTATGACAAACCCCGTCTGTCAGTTTATGTTTAGTGCTAAGCGCAGGAAGCTGCACTGTCCTGTTACACTGAGAAACACTTGAATCATAAGGTGGATAATTGTTTTCATCTAAGTGTCAATTAAATTAGTTGGAAGCCCTCAGTCTCACATCCTCTCGAGTTAAATGAATTTGTTTTCTGTGAAATAAAAGTTATTACTGGACCAAGTAACTGTGACGTGAACAACATGAGTCAAGTTATCTTAGTCAACACAGCTGTGAGAACCTCAGGCTTTAGGATATTAAATTTAATGGTTGGACAAACGAAGTTATTTATTATGGCTCATGCTATTTAATTCTCCTACTAGAAATACAGATGTCTTTACACACTGTTGAACAGATTCTAAATTCAGCTCAGGTCGTCGGCTCATGGTTTGCTTGACTCTCTTGTTAAAAAAACAACAACCCTTGATTGAATATAGATTCTAGTGTCTTGGTTTCCTTTTCAGCCCGTTCAAAAATGTTTTTAATCTTTTGTTTTTTGCACAGAGAACTTTCTGGATGGTCTTGTGATGGATTCTGAAAATGACCTCTGTCCCTGCCTTGCTGTTGTTGGAGGAGGGTTACTGTTTTGCTCAGGGCCTCAGTGTGGGGGACCTTACGAGTCAGATTTGCTGGGTTTCAGACCTGGATTGATTATTACTTGAAATCCCGTCAACTACATGAATTAATTTTTTTCCTATTGGGGTTATTTTCAGCTCAATTTAGGGGCGGGGCATATATGAGCTTGAAAAAGTCATTCTTTTTACAACATCACTATTGTTATCTTTTGGAAATTGTGATTGATAGGATTACAAATAATGATCTTTCCTGGTCTGTGGTTCCTGAAAGAGGCTCAGTTCAACACCCAGTTGTCCATCTACCACTAAACCAAAATCAGTGACAAGCAGCCGCACAATATAAAACCACCGTAAATCATGGTGCGGATTAAGCAGCCATTTGTCACAGAAAGTCTGAGTTGTCCTGCTGTTACTGGATTGGTTCTGTGGTAGCTGGAAGCTTGTTCGGGTACAGCTGTCTTGCATGACGTTTGCGAATTTGTTTGTCAAGTCCCTTTTCACCAAATCTCCCCTCATTTGACCTTCAAGAACTCGTTTTACCGGGGTTACCGGATAGATTTAACTCTTTTTACAAAATGTCATTTTTTCTTTATCTGTGTCTTTCAGTGATGATGGCGAAGGAGAAGCCGCCCATCACTGTGGTTGGAGATGTAGGAGGCAGAATCGCCATCATTATCGTGAGTCCAGAAGCTCTCATATGATTCATTAAAACAATTCATCATATTGGAAAATCTGATCTCCATCAACGCATCTGTAATGAAAGATAAAGCAAGACGAATTGCTTCAATATGAATCCTTTGTTTGAAAAAAAAAGATCTGCATCAGAGCTTAAAAGCAGTTTTAAAAAGGTCAATGACTTGAAGGAGTTCAGGTCGGTACAGTCTCTGATGTGTTTGGGTAGAGAGCTCTAGAGGGAGGGGGCAGCTATGGAGAAAGCTCTGTCACCCCAGGTTCGGTGCTTGGTTCTGAGTGGCGGAGAGAGGAGGTTTGCATCAGAGGAGCGGAGGAGCAGCAGATTTCTGGGTGTGTTGGAATTTATTGAGGACTGTGGAGGATGAACCATATAGGATGCTGTTGCAGTAGTCGATTCTGGATGTGATGAAAGCATGGATCAGGGTTTCGGCAGCAGAGAAAGAGTGATGTACGGAGACGAGCGATGTTTTTGAGATGGAAAAAGGCAGTCCTGGTGATTTGATTGGCGTGTTGTTCAAAGCTGAGGTTGCTGTCGAGAATGACTCCAAGGTTGCGCTTGTGCGGTGAGACAGAGTGGAATTGTCAATTGTTAGGCAGAAGTCGTGGGCGGTGTTAGTGATGGTTATTATGTCCGATTTTTCACAGTTGAGGTGGAGGAAGTTTGTTATACTGTAAGAGGGACGGCTTCACATATTAAGTTAACTGATTTTGGGAGGTTGTTCATATGCAGGTCTATGTGACAGTTTATTTTCCATGTGGCATTACTTAGTTGTTTTGCAGCTATTGTCTGGTTCAGTATGTTCATTGCTAATGTTTCTCATAAGGGGGGAACATGATAGAAATAATCAAAGCAATGGAACTTTTTGTAGTGATGTTTGTACTTTAATTTGATTTTTCTATATGAGTATTCCAGAAATCAATATATATATATATATTTTTCTTCTAATCCTGTTCCCTTTTTGTCGTGTGATGCTCAACCCAGGATGACATCATAGATGATGTGGAGGAATATGTTGCAGCAGCAGAAATCCTGAAGGAGAGGGGAGCCTACAAGATCTACATCATGGCTACACACGGCCTGCTGTCTGCAGAGGCACCCAGACTAATAGAGGAGTCTGCTATTGATGAGGTAAAATCATTTGGAGGATGTCTTCATATGTTGTCACAATGTTAAGATTCAAAGGTCAACATTAGGACAAAGCTGACGTATAACTATTTTCAATACACAAAACACAAGACACAAATGACATTTTTATTCAGATGTTTTACTGATCCTACATCAGGAGAGTGCACAAAATTAGTATGGGGTTTGTTTTTATTCATAATACCATGTACATGTGAATCATACCTAATTCCCAGGGTGCACCACCTCACTTACCCTCCAACTATCACTTGCAGATTTATCAAGTTGAACAAAGTATGTTATGAAGAAGCCCCATAGTTAGTCCTGATATTTTTAGCTTGAGAAGAAGTTCAAGTGCTACCTGAGAGCACAAAAGGAGTTATAGCGCTGCCACTAAAATGCATTAAAGCTGTTGTATTGTGCCTCCAGGTAGTGGTGACCAACACTGTCCCTCATGAGGTGCAGAAGCTGCAGTGCCCAAAAATCAAGACGGTGGACGTCAGTATGATCCTGGCTGAGGCCATCAGACGAATCCACAACGGAGAGTCCATGGCCTATCTGTTCCGCAACATCGCTGTGGACGACTGAGGCAACACACACACACACACATTCACATTCCTGCTAACATTACCAAGCGCACACACCAATGACCAAGAGTCAGATTTCCTCCAGCCTGTGTCTGTTGTTCCTGTTTGTTTTGCAGATAAACATGTAAACAGAAACCGGCTGCATTACCTGTATGTTACATATGAAGCATCTGACCGCTGCTTTGTTTCTCTGTTACATAGTGGGACTGCACCTACCATGCATCTGTTACACTTCACTAATATAAGCTTCCTATTATTAGAAAACACACATGGCACAACATAATGTACAATGTGCAGCCTTTCAGCAAGCTGCAGAATTTGGCAAATAAAACAATTGTTCTCGGGTGAGCAACCTTCTGTCATTATTTTACTGTGTGCATGTAAAGTGACCCAGGCTTGGCTGTGCTAAGCCTGAGTAACTGGATGACTGTAACACTGTGCTACAGCTGGCAGTAGTAAGTATGGTTTGCGTTTTGAAGTGTGAAGACATTTCTGGAACCGTCACAAATGTGCAGTGCAGTTTTTTTTCACGCCTGAAACTAAACTTTCAGTAGCAGTTTCAGTCACAGCCGAGGCTGCTGCTTTATGAAGCATGGGATAGTATGACATGTCAAGCTGCAGTGTTCAGTTGCAGTTTGACATTTGGTGTGAGTTTTATGATCACTTTTAAATAGGCTCTGTTTTGTTTGAGGCTTCCGTAATTTTAGGGTTGCAGTATATATCACAGAGTTCAGCTCCTGTCAGGACAGAGTACTGTGTAGGAGAAAGATATGGTTGTACAGAGGGTTGGTGGGATTTGATTGCTGCAATGTGCCTTTATTTTGTTGTATTTTTAAATCTTATTACAGAACAGATCCAACAAAAGGGTAAATAAACCTTTGCATGCCAGCTAAAATTACTAGATGGTAGAAAAGCTCGAGCTTGCTGTGACCAATTTTGATTTATTTTTAAGCGGCATCTGGGACTTTCTGGGTATACAGCAAATATTCAATCTTAATTTGCCTTTAAGTAACACTTCAAAATGTGAATTCAATTGTTCATGCATTCTTTGTTTATGGTCTCTGCTATAAATAGGCGACTTATTCACAAGTGTATGTTACACATCGACACATGACCCATGGAGACTGGGTCAGAGTGAATATAAAAACATGACGCATCATGCAGATATTTTTACACTTCCACAGAAGAAGGGTAAAAAAAGTAAAATGAGCATGTGAATAGACAAAAAATACGTCTTAGTTTATATCCAGACATTACACAGACTGCTGACATTTCATTGCACTCAACTTAAAAGTCTTGCCGTGTTCTGCCCTGGACCCTGAACTTGTTCTAAACGCCTCAGAGTGGCTTTAATCTGCTGAGGAGCTTTGACCAAGTCCAGGGGCAAAGGCTTCTTAGAAAATGAGTCACAACTGTATGAATGGCCTCCATAACAAAGGGTAAAATCAAAACACTGAATGCTAATAAAAATTTGTTACATTTTAAGAGAAGTGTACACAAAATCTTCTGAAATATCCACCTCTGACATGAATAAAAGCAGAACTCTGCGTTAGGAGATGACAAATCCACACACCTGCGTGACTGTGAAGCTGCTGGGCCTCCTTTCCTTCGCAAATGATCAAGAGCAGAGTGCGGAAGAATGGTTAAATGTGGACTGAAAGAGGAACTGCCCGCAAACGTTTGCCCCGGCCACTTCCTCAAATTAAAACAGGAAACTTAGTTCACTGTAATCTGATGGAGTTGTGTGTGTGTGTGTGTGTGTGTGTGTGTGTGTGTGTGTGTGTGTGTGTGTGTGCGCTATGGGGGGGTCTTGGAACCTGACCACCATCAATGTCTGCTCGGCAGGTTGCATTTAGGGGAACCGTGCACAACTGTTTCAGGAACTGAACAGCGATCCGTTTTGTCCACCGGTTTAACAGGAGTTTAGTATTCAAATTCTGTCACGCTCTAGGCCAGCTCATTTCACTGAGTCTAACTGTGACTGCTGCGCCCTCAGGCCTGCAACCAGTTGGCAAAGTTTACACTACGTTGTTAATCGGGATGTCACACTTGCTTTCAGCTTAAGTCGAAACTATTTTGCAGAGATGTGAAACGTGTTTGTATTATTCAGGCTTCTTCAGTTGTCAACCGTAAGCTAAAGTGTGGTTTGAGGTTCATAAAGCCTGCTTTGATTGATTGAAGACGCGCCTTTCGCTCAGACTGATGACACGCAAGCACACGTTTCTTTGAACACTGACGAAACTTAAGAGGATGATAACACAACATAGTGACGTCTGTGTCAACATCAACACCTCTCCTTGATCTGTTATTTCAAGGTTCATGGTTGAAGCTTTATAGGATGACAAAAGTCGGCACTAAGGTGACGCTGTGTTCCCCGTGTGTGAGTGAATGTAATGTGTGTTTTTCCTCAACAGATGGCACCAGAGGTCTTAAAATACTGGAAGATGTCAACAAGAACTGGAACAACACAGACTGCTTTTTACTACTCTTAAGTCACATTTCAAGATTTCACAGATGACATAAAATGTTAGTGTAAAAGTGGAAAGCTAACATGGTTTTTAAGGCTCTGTTACACATGCATTACTCTAACAAGCACATGCCTCTAATCTTAATTATGTATATTTCATAATCATCGTTTGCTTTCTAGTCTTTCTTTGTTTTGCACCTGACGGGCACTCATAATATCTGTGGCCTGTTTGCTTTAACAAGCGTTATACGGTGAGATATTTAAGAGCTGCTCTCTTCAGAAAGATCACCTGACTCCATAAAGAGATCATCTCTCTAATAGGTTTTAAAATTCCACTTAGGGTGGACAAAAATATTAATCATATTTGTCCTTCACACGTTTGTAAATTTAATCATAAATATTGTAGTTATAAAAACTGTATTCCTGCAATATGTATCAATATCGTGTGTTTAATCTTAGAAGGAACTGCTTAAATGTTCATGTAATTAATGATCCATTTATTATTTAACAAACTCACCTCTTTTATATAACTCCTAACGTTTGCACAATCATGCATATAACATCAACATCTAAATGAGACACACATCACTCTTTATCTGCTTATGTTTTTATTACACATTAAAATCAACTTTCCACTTACATTTGTAAAATAAACAGCAACATAATAACGTGTGACAATATGTCATAGTAAAAAAAAAAAATCAGATTTATAAAAAGAACAGTCTGAAAACATTTGGATGATCATCTCAAAATAAAAAGTGCATTTACAGTTTACTTTTGCATTTCACCCCTTTTTTTTTTTAAATACAAGAGGCAGGCATGCTTATTGGCAAAATTTGAATTGAATACAAAAAACTTCATACTTCACATCATGATGCGTTACAGCTGAATTATTAAGTTACATGAAACGTACGACCTCGGCACAAACCACAACACAGACGCACACGTTCTCACGGTAGACAGTGTGTTGGAAACAGTCCAGATATCTTTTTAATTGAAAACCCAAAAGTCTTACATTGATCTAAACACAAGCAGCATGTCACCAAATAAGCAGCAACAACATTACATAGAGTAAACAACTGAGTAATAAATGCTTCCTCCGTCTTTCCCCTGGCAGTTTGTTAAAGTCCAGCCTTAACACCATCTCTTCCTCGGGTTCTCAGATGTGTGCCCTGAAGGGTCTCTGTCGCTCCAGATTCATTAATCTCAGTCAGGCAGCTCTTCACTTCACACCTTCTGACTGAGTCAGTCAGGCTTTTCTCTTCGCTCCACAACACAACCCCTCTGCCTCTCATCTTATGTCCCCTCATGAATCAAAACATCACCACCCCTCCTCTGTCTCACATTACGACAGAATACAGCTGTTGGTCTTGTTCATGGGCGGCCGGAAGTTGGTGTCTTTGGGAAAGGTCTCCCTGCGTCTGCGTAGCGCCGGGCTGAGGCGGCTGGGAAGGTTCGCCTGCTGCAGGAGCTCCTTGAACACCTCCACCACGTTGGCGTTCTCCTTCGCCGAAGCTTCCAGGTAACTGTTGTTCCAGTCCATCTCCACGGTCGACAGCACGTCCTTGTTGGACACCTGACGCTCCTCCTCCCGGTCCATCTTGTTCCCCACCACCACGATTGGCGTGTATTTGTCCTCCTTGATCTCCAGAATCTCATCCCTGAGGCTCTTCACTGCCTCCAGCGACTCCGGGTCATCCACGGCGTACACCAGTGCGAAGGCGTCGCTGTTTTGGATGGAGAGCTTCCGCATTGCCGGGAAGGAGTAGCTGCCACTGGTGTCCAGGATCTCCACTGTGATCTTGACCCCTCCAATGTCGTACTCCTTGCTGTGCATCTCCTCCACTGTGCGCCGGTGTTTGGGCTCAAACTTGTCTTGGAGGAAGCGTTGGATCAAGGCTGTCTTGCCCACTCCTGCTGCCCCCAGAAACACTAGACGCACCTGGGTCTTCTCCTTCACCTCCAGAGACATGCTGCTCTTTTGTTTTGGAAACAAAGTGTGTAAAGGAAATATCCAGAACACTTCCTAACTTCCTCTCAGTGGTCAAAGCAGCTGCTGTAAAACAGTTATAAATTTCAATCAAGTTTCCTGAGACTCCTTTCCTTGCTTTTTTAACAATCTCCAAGTTTTGTTAAGCAGCAGCTCTCTGTCAAAGCTCCTCAAAGTTGTGCATTGAGTGCTCCTCTATGTCTGATCCCACACACTGCCTTTTATGCCTGTTTTGGTGAGAGCGTCCATGCCCTCCTGCAGCTGCAGCCAATCCGACGTCAGCAGCCTGTTGGAGTGCAATAGCTAGGCAACCAATGAAGACAGATCATGTAAATCAGTGTACAGGGACAGAGGAGGGATTCACAGCAAGCGGAGCACTGAATGCTGCTAGAGGAGGATCCTGATTAGAATGTCTGGGGGTCACAGAGTACCTTAGAGAAGGGACGTCTTCTGCATTTCTGATCTATATAATTCAGTTCATGCAGAGTGCCGTTACAGAGCTGTACATTTATCATGATTGTGTACATATATACAAATATCCGATCCTTAGACTGAAGTTACGATGAATACAGCAGCTTGCTATTAAGTAGTTGTAATAAGAAATCTGTATTTTCACAACACATACCAGTAGGTCAATATCATGAGTCAAATCTGCATCCAGTCCAAAATGTATTGACTACCTTCTTCCCCCATGTGACATCCTTCTTCAGAGTTTAATGAAAACGGTAGTTTTTTCTGCAGTCCTCCTGAGATAAAGGCAAACAATTGGTGCAGAGAGGTAATTGCATTGGGCTCAATATATCAATTTCGGTGAGGCAACAAAGGGCAAATTTATATGCGTAGCACCATTCAACAGCTAGGCAATTGGGGCTTTACGTAAGAAACACAGGCATTAAAATATACAACGGAAACACAGGAAAATATTAAGTCACAAATGTATGATTTTAAAAGAATTAAGATACAGATGACTTTAAGCTACAGTTGAATATAAGAAATGCAGTGCAGTAGAGTGCCATAATTTACATACAAAATGAAAACCCTCTAAGGAATGGAGCCTTTACATTTGCAGTATTACAGACTCACACTGTGGCGACATTCACGGAAAAGAATCACAAGCGGCGCCCACTTAGTGACGCGTTTTCCATCACCCAGCAGCTGTTGGTCGGCCAGAGAGGGTAGGCGGAGTTAAGCGGCTGCTCTTTCCGGTCAAAAAGAAGTGAAAATCCAAAGAAAAAGAAACAAAGTGGACGCTCAGATACAGACGAACCGTCAGTGAGGAAGATCAAGAGTTAAAACCGTAACAAAGGGAGCCAACCGTGGATGTTTGGATATTTGGAAGTGTACTCCTGTAGTTGCTATATTGCCATGAGGTCAAAGAGAACTATAACCGTTTAGTAGGACTTCTTTATTCACAGTATACTTTTGATTTAATTCTTTGAGACACGTGAGACATGAGGCTAGTTATATACCCCACTTTCTTGGGCTGATTTTGGACTCCAGCAGCAGCTGCAGTTCACTTTTTACCACCAAAGACCCTCGGCGCCCGAAAGAGCATTTAGGTCAATACCTTGGTAATCCGCAAGAAATCATTTGTGAATCTTTCGGCCCCTTCTTTATTATTTAGCTACTATGAATGCAGAACTAGCAACTATAGCTTTTTGATCTCCATGCAGTCAGACTACCCCTTCTCCCCTTTTGTTGTATCGTTCTCCATTTGTAAAAGGAAAGTCACAAAAGTTCAAAAGCAGATGCTGAAACGTGATTTCCTTCCTGTGATGTTCATTCTAAAAAATCGAAAAATGCCATTACATAACTTTTCTGTCCAATGACATTTCCGTTGCATACAATTCAAGGAAGAGTAGCTTCAGTCACACATGGCAATGCATGACTGTGAGCCACCTTCAGCTTTCCTTGGTGTCCAATTAAATGTGATGCATTGCCTGTAACTGTCTGAGAACCATTCTTGCCCGCGTGAAGTTTGTCATAGATTGTTCTAGAGGAGTGAGTCTGACTCGTGAGCTTCATAGATTTCCCCCGGGACTTGTGTCATCTCACAGACTGTGCCTCTGCCTGCCTTGTTAGGTTCTGCAACATTGTGGAACCAGGATAAGCTCCAGGGAAAGCGGTTACCCCTCCCAATGTACCCTCAGCATACACTTTTAATATGCACGCATACCGTGTCTCCCAAGGGGGCTGCTGTACCTGCTGGGCAGTGGAGCAGAGCTGAGCACAGTGGGAATATTAGCTGTGGATTTCCTCGTCCTGACACACAGCGTGAGGTTCGCTAATGGCTGCCGTGTCACGCCTGTGGAATTTAAATCTGAATGGTTGTAATCATATTGTCATGACTGTAAAGAGTGTTACTGCTAAAGAAACACATCTTCACATCTCAATGCTTTTATATGACAAAGTAGTAAAGATAGCATTTCAGTGTGATCACTGTTATGGATCTGTCGCAGAGTGAGTTTACTCAAGAGCTCGTTTTAAGTACAGTTCAAAGCTACTTGAGTTCTACTGTCTATTTAACGCTTCTTTAAACAGATACTACATTTTATAGGGTTTTACAGGGCACATTTTCTCCTCCACTACACCTGTCTCATATTCATAGTTACTAGTTATTTTGCTAATGTAAGACTCCCTCCAGATCTATTTTAAGAGCGTTAAAGAGAGTGTTCAATTACAAAATTGAAATATCCATCAATTGACTGTCTATCATTATACCATAACAGTTTATTCCAACCAACTAATCTGATTGGACAAGAATTATTCCATGAGTGCTGATATAGAGTATAACATCACTGGGACTTTTCTCTCTGTGTATCACTCCACCTAAGCCAGGTGTTCTGACTACCGTTATGACCCTTTCCCACCTAAATTTAGCGGGTTGAGGTTTTCAGCGTGTTGGGGTTTTTCAGACCCACGTATAAATGCCGATTGTCTCTTTTCCCATTGCCTTTGAAGTATACTCCTTTCTGTCTCTTTTCTGCCGCGTCACCGTATGACGTCACAAACGCGCCAGAGACAGACAAATAGTAAAGATGTTACGGTGGTTAAGTGTTTATTATATCTAATACTCATACAGTCTGTTTATCAAACTCGGTGCAGACAAATTTCGAACGATGTTCAAGCGCTGCTCGGACGGAGACGGGCAGAATTTTGTAGCTGAGATGACCGGTGAAAAGCCTGGTGTTAGCGGGTGTTGGCAGATTTTTTTTTACCAGCGGGAACGTGGCTTTAGTTAACATTAAAGCAGACTGTGTATGTTTAGACCGATCGATCTGGTACCTCTGAATCACACAGCAGACTCTTATTCCACTGGCAGCTTGAGAAATTTAAACATACAGATAAATGTACATGATAAAAAACTCTGGTAACATGTCGACACAGTGCAGGACAATGTTTGGGTTGCTTGGCAACGACAGTCTAGTTTTAGCTGAGTAGGTGGAGCAAAAAATAATAATCTGTTGTTGATTATTAGCCTACTGTTTAGTTCTATTTGCGGCTTGCATAACTTGTATAAAAGCATATCTCATGAGAGGGAGTGCTGTTATACTGAAAAGCAGCACCGCTGTGATTATCTTTGGCACTCCACCTGCTGCCTATGAGCAGATCACAGCTACAACCTTGAATGCAAATAATTTTGATTTCACTGCTGGATGGAAACAAAACATTAATACAAATAATTTACTATCACTTTCGCACTCTATCTCTCTATCTAAATATGTACATGCACCCAAGAATATAGCATTTAACACATTTTCATACAGTGGCACAGTGCAATCAAAGAAAACCCATTAATTTATTTGCCCTAGGCAAAATGAAAAAAATGGTGAGATAACAAAGTAAATCGAGGAGCACAAAAAGGTCTATCCTGTCATATTGCAAACCCTCATACCCAACTTGTAATTGAAAAATGCCTCAAGACATAATACAGGAAAAACTACCCATACGCCCAAGAAATCTGCATCATTAAGCGTTTAAAATTAAATATAAAATTGACCTCCCGTCTGTGGCCGCAGGGAGATATCGTGTGTACTTCAAGTTCCATTATGTCTCATATCCCCAGCCTTTTTCTCGTTTTTCTATTTACGGTCATGCTGCCTGTGGTGATGATAATTACCAGATGGCATTGCTTGTTAGACTGAAACAAATGTTCAGCTCTGACGTGTGTTAGAGAACACAGTTGTACACCCTTACACAAAGTGTGTATTTCAATTACACACAAAGCTCTGTATTAATCTGTACTCACTTCCTCAAGTCCTGCTGCTTGAAACAATAGAAGCTCTGTCTGGTTTATCTCCCTTCATTTTTCTGCTCTTCGCTGATTAGTTTGCCTGTTCAATGCATATTCAACAGGCTGTCTACATGACCTGTGTCGTGACCCTATTGTAATGAAAGTGCCATTGTGCTGCTGTGTGTGTGTGCTTGTCCTTAGGTATACATGGGCTCTTGTTGCCATGGTGTTTCCTCTTTCAGTCGTACCTGTGCTTATTTCTTCCTTACATCACACAAGCATTCTGTTATTTTGTGGTTAAAAAGATGGATAACAGTTGTCTGGAAAAACAATTTTTTTTTAACCAAAAATTTTAATTACTCACAATTAATTATTATTAGTTTTCTGTGTGTCTTCATTTAAAATAGATTTCCCTATGGC
The DNA here is from genome assembly GCF_022749685.1 of Semicossyphus pulcher. Lineage (NCBI taxonomy): Eukaryota > Metazoa > Chordata > Actinopteri > Labriformes > Labridae > Semicossyphus > Semicossyphus pulcher. The sequence continues at coordinate 12,407,449 of NW_027211681.1, forward strand.
TATGAGCCCCTTGTGTTGTGTCGAGGAGCCTGTTTCTGGCTCAGTGTATTGATGGAGAACTGCCTGTGTCTTGCCCCCCTGGCCTGAACCTCTGCATCTTCACTCCCGTGGCAAACATGCAAACTGCGCTGTCAACCTGTCAAGATGACGCCAAAAGATGATGGTGTTTAAATCTGACAGATGCTAAATATAAATGTTGCCCTACGTGTGAATTAACCTTCACTTGTACTTAAATATTCTCCCCCTGTCCTGTTTTTTTTTATTACAATAAAAGGCAGAGGAAGCGTGCCGTGTTTGATGTAAGACCCCACTAGGGTGACCACCCGTCCCGCATTTTATGGGAGAGTCGCGAGTGTCTCGCCACATTCTCGAAATCACAGCAAATTTCCCGCATTTCAAATTTTTTTTGGAAGTAAAGATATGATATATTAACCATGTAAGTCCCAGAAACGTTCTTCTTAAAAATATTTATCTGCGTGCGCAGCCGTCATTGTTTTGCTAACGGTTCGGGCCACGTTCGCTGTGTGTACGACGGGTGCGGCGCTGTCCATGGTACTGACACAGCGCAGAAGAGATTGATAGCCTGTTGCTGCTTCTCCTGGTTCTGAATTCAAACAAACAAACAAAAAAGAAAAAGAGAGCGAGCTTCGTAAAAAATAAAAAAGTGGTGCAGGGAAGGGGCAGTTCCACCCTCCTTCTCACTACACAGCAACAAGGATAGGGTGATTGGAAACACATTAGCGGGGTTAAATAGGCTACTTTAAGTGTTCCATGTTCAATGCTAAGAGCAGAGTTTGTTTTTAAATCTACGGCTCTCCTCCTCCTCCTCAGGTCTTCCTGTATGTTTTTGACCAGAGTTACTGTGTATCATAGTTCGTTCAAAGACAACTTATGCATGAGTCTTCTATTAGTTAATTTATGAATTTATTTTGTGGTTGAGCCTGTCCTTTTAATTGAGTAGTTCCAATTTATTTGTAAAGTCATCGAAAATCAATTTAGGACTAGGTCACAAATATACAAACTCTATTTATATGCGACAGTAACATGGCAAAAGAAGACAGCTATACGTTTTAATTCTACCCCTGCCCCATTGAGAATGCATTGAGATCCAATTTTGCAGACCACATTTGGAGATTGTCTGGGTTGTATATGGCCACATTTATTTAGCTGTATGTTAGAGCTTGGCTCCGGTCCTGGCTAATATCCACTCAACAGATGTCCTACACAGAAGCATGTACCCATTTTTGTTCCATTTGCATAATGAAAGTACAAACGAAGAAGAGGCCACCACAAAAGTGATTCTCATAGGTCCTGTTTACACCTGGTATTAACATGTGTCCTAAGTGATTGGGCAGTCTTAAAGACAGGATGCATTCAGATCCAATCACTAACGCCAAATACTGAGGTGGTCTGGAGACATGTGTTCACATTTGAGTGTCAGGCTGAAGGCACGTGTCCTAAGCTACACTGAAGGACCGCCCACTCTCCCTGTATCCATGGCATCTATTATGCTAAGTGAAGGACCACTCACCTCTCATTCTTGACTGATTGAATACCTTTGCTCTGCGTTTAATTCTCATTAAAACCAATTCACACATTTTATGTGTCAGTATGGGACAATCAAGTAAATGGACAAAGGGAGGGGTCTGTTTGTGAAGTGGATCTTTTTCTTTTACTGTTTTCAGAGACACCAGTCTACAATGTACTTTATGTACTTCACTTTTAAACCACACAGCTGTAAAGGAACATAAGGCTTTGTAATCATCACATGGTCACTTCTGTCCATATTCACCTGCTTCCTCCTTCTCACTTGTCCTCATGAGCACTTCTGCTGGAAATCTGAATCACATGTTTTTATGGGCTAACGAAGCTACCTGTTCATTTGCATGCAGAGCGGGGTAGCGAGATCCGATCACAAGTGGTCCCTGGGGACTCATTTGGAGACAGCCTCATACATAAAGTACACACAAAACTGTTGCTGATTTTCAATTTTGCCGCTAGTTAAAACAACATATTTGGCCCATGCAAATGGAAAAGGGCGCACAGGTTCATGTGTAATAAAGTGAGATTCAAACACAAGTGGTCACTCAGGACGCATGATGGGATTCTGATGCCAGGAGTAAACGGAGAAACTTTGAGCTGTTCACTTGATCGGCTTAAACAAGATGCTAGGTGTAAACAGGGCCATAGTGTATCACCTTTTGTTTTCAGTCGGACAGCCTGGTCAGAAGACCCGAGGGATCTACTGGTGATGTAGAGATGGAGCAGGTCTGAGATGTACACAGTTGCCGGATCATGCCGGGCTTAATAAATGAAAACAAGCACCTTAAAATGAATTATAAATTAATTGGAAGCCAATGTATGGGAAAGTAAGATGGGTGTAATATGACTTGACCTGCTGAACCTAGTCAAGAGCCGTGCAGCAGCGTTCTGGACCACTTGTAGACGGTCGAGGGAGGACTTACTGAGGCAGGTGCAAAGGGAATTGCAGTAGTCAAGCCGGGAGGAAACAAAAGCATGAATAAGCATCTCTTAACTCAGCTTGTGAGACGACAGATTTTAGTTTGGCAGTGCTTCTTAAATGAAAGAAACATGAACGGGTTAATGACTTAATATGTTGATCAGAAAGTATCACCTGATCACATGTAGAAGAAGACAAATACAGAAGAAGAAAAGGGATAGGGATACACTTGGCAACCTTGGAAGCGATGCTATCAGAGGCAATTATAAGGACCACTGTCTTATCAGTGTTTAACTGAAGGCAGTTGTCATTCGTCCAGTGACATCAGTAGACAGTTTAATCCTATATGAAGTGCCCTGGCTGTTGATATAGCCCAGGTGCTGACCTGTTGCCTAACAGCTGGTGAGCAGTAAATTATGGCTTAAAGCCTGCACTCTCTGGCAGTCGTTGTAAAATATTACCACACAGGTTACGCTCATTTAACAACTCCAGGCTTTACCTTTAGGGATTGGCGTTGTGTTGACACTGTATTGCTGAGCAAATAGCTTGTGGTAGTTTTGTATTGGCAAACATCCCCACTTAACCCAAAGCTGCTGAGCGGCTGTTAAAATAAGAACCTGCACCTACTTGATTCTTACCGCGAACCATTATCCAATGACTATGTATAATTCCTCACTGTGAAGACTTGTTAAAGCATGAGCTCTTCCAGTCCATCATATGAAACGTATGCAAGGTTCATCAGGGCTACTGTTGCACGCTTCATAGACAATGATCAATTCGAATGCAGAAATGTCCATGTCCGGTATTTTCCCGCCTTGCTGGATTGTGTGACAGCCTTCTGTCGCCACTGTAAAATCATAATCCAAATGGCCCTCCAGTCTGCCAGTGTTGGTTCCCAGCCTTGAAAAGAAGTCTTGCCTGTACAGTAGTTGAGTGAATAGTGAGTAGTAAGTGTTAATGGAAAGAGTGATACCATTAAATTGTTGTATTGTGGCTTTATGTTTGCAAAGCTGCCTTCTGTGCCCCTGGCATTAGTTTAATGACTTATTTCTATTTCGGATTTAATTATCTATTTTTTTCCTTGAGATTTGGAATGAAGATAATGGAGCCACGCCTGCGAGCTAGTTAAGGCAGTCAGTTTGAGCTGCACCCTTTATACACACTTGACAAGTCTTATTTTACTGAATCACCTGCGGTCTATTTATAGTGCTAATCTCGAAGATCTCGGTTTCATATTCTTTGGCGGCACCTATGGGGATAAATGGTAATTGCGGGAGCACACTTCCCAGATATCTAGACAGTGCTGCATGTGTGACGTCCACGGTTGGCTCCGGTTGTAATTCTTGATTTTCCTGGCTGACGGTCGCTTTCCTTTTCAGACTGTTTGCTTCATCTGAGCGTCGAGTTCGTTTCTTTTTCTATGGATTTTCACTTATTTTTGAAGTTGTATCTGTAGTCATCCATCTTTTCTTTGTTTGTTCAGCCATAGTAGATTACTGTTTACTCGCAACACTTGCAGAGACCGGAAAAGCAGCCGCTTAGCTCCGCCTACCCTCTCTGACAGACCAACCACTGCTGGGTGATGGAAAACGCGTCACTAACTGGGCGCCGCTGGTGATTCTTTTCCTCGAAAGTCGCACCAGACACCCAGCCTGTGATACTGCAAATGCAAAGGCTTTCATCAGTGGGCCATAGGCTCCATCACCATTGTGTTAGCTCAGTAGGCGATAGTTGGAGACTTAACAGACATTTAAATGCTGCAAAATTTCCTATCTTTCCCTCTGCTCTGACAATGACACCACTACCCTAACATCAACCTGCAGGAATGCAGGCAACTTCAGGAAAGGCTGATAAAAGAAACTTGTATGCGATCATTATATTTGAGAATGAAGTCGTGTCAAAATATTGTAGCGCAGCTTCTATTGATGGACTGACAGGATGTCAGCAACAGACGAGTCAAATGTCTGACTTGGCAACAACGATCATATCAGTTTTCATATCTCTGTCAAACGGATAGACAACCACTGATGGACGCCAATCTTGTGTCTCCCTGTCAAATACTAATCACTGCTGTTATAATATTTATTGATTCACTTATACATTCATAAAGAACCCTCGTTAGTTATTACTGCTTCAACAACTCTTCTTCCGGGGTGCCACACAAAAGACAGGACATACAAACATCACAAACTGAATAATCCAAAATATGTGCCCCATTTCCTCGTACTTACTTTTATACAGTGGCAAAGATAACTATTAAGGCTAGTGAGAAATGGGGATGTTATATGGTTTGTTCTTTTGTTAAAACCTGCCCGAGGAAATAATTTCCTTTGACTTACTTTAAAAATACTCCTTTAAAACACCATCTCACTTTTATTACCCTTTAGTCCTATAATGTAGTTTCATGAAGTTATTTTTAGTGTTACTGATATTGTACCCTTGGCGGCTCATTAGCAGCTTACTAACTGAAATGGTCCTGGAAACTAAACCCATTAAATAAAATGTAACCTCCAATAAAAAGCTATCCAGCTTGGCCACTCTGACTATCACTTTTCTGTTTTAAAGGCACTCTGACTTAAACAGCTTCGAGTTGTTTCCTGAGGCCATTCCCACTTATTCAGCTTCACTTACCCTGTTTATATTTCCTTGCTTTAATGGATCCTGCATCTTTAAAAATCATCTCGAGCCACGCAGAGTTCCTCACAGCGCCATAATTAACTGTCTCCTCTTGATTAGCATCTCAGCAGAAGGGTTAAGAAGGCTGACAACAAATCACCAGGGAGTTTCTCCTTACCTTACAAACATCCCTCTGTTGTGCAAATGTGTCACTTATTAATGTGTCTAAATTATTCATACAGCTGTTGGATGTGAGCCGCACATGTGGATATACAGTATGTAAGTCTCCGTGCCTGGAATGACTCATAAGCATTATGTTAATGTCAGGTTCTAACAAGATACCAATTCAGAATACTGATCCCCGGTGAGATGTGCTCAGGTGACAGATGGAGATCATGGCGGCGGAGGGGGGTCTGAACAATAAAGGTGAATGATGCAAAGAAGGAGAAGTTGTTCAGTTATTTAAACCATCTATAATGCGCCCAGAACGGATAGTGCTGGAATATTTCTGTTGATTTGAGAATTGTTGAATCACAGATAGTGAAAGTTTTGAGAGACCCAAACTTGGGGGCATTGATGATGCTTTATCATCCTAGTTTTTTTATACAGATGTTTGGTCTTCCCCCTTTGGTGTCTCATACATGCTGTATGTCAGCTGCTCGTTAGAGAGATGCACAAGGCAGAGTCTGTTTTCTTTCTTTCTAATGCCTGGCTCACACTCAAAGATTTTTCAAATCTTAACAGATGTTGATATATGAGATATAAATAATTATAGATTTAATAGATTTGTTCCTAAAGTGTGGAGAGCAATGATTATGCCAAAGCAGCACACCACACACTGACAGATTCCATTCACCAACAACCCGACTCCCGACTCTCACATCTGGAAATCTCACTAAATCTCTCGCGGTCAAACGAGACTTTAGAGTAAACAAACATGGTGGACGACGGGCAGGAAGAATTGGCGATGATGGTTTTTAGACTTTTTTACGGAAAATTGGTGGAGAAGGCGTGAACACGGGCTGTACATGTTACTTTATGCTTCATGTTTGCTTTTGTCGCCATGGCTGCGGTTGTTGTGCTTCCTGCTTCCGTCAGCTTGCTTCCCCATTGGCTATTGTGTTGTTCCACGTGACAAACCACAGAGTGCGTGCTCGGCTGTCATCGTCACGCAACAGCATAACGGATCGTAAATATTGAACATGTTTAATATTTACGATTTGCAATCAGAGCGGCCACGACGGCCTTCCGAGCCGATCGGAGGATGTAAATCACTCTTAACATCAGTCACACCACACACTGACTTTGTTTACAATTGTCGGCAGGGGGGAATCGGCCCAATTATCTTGTAGTGTGTTCCCCGCTTAACATGTGGCGGCTGTGGCTCAGTGGTGGAGTCGGTTGTCTTTCAATCCGAAGGTTTGATCCCTGACTGCTTCAGTCACATGTTGAAGTGTCCTTGGGCAAGACACCCAACCCTAAATTGCTCCCCATGCTTAGCCATCGGGTATAAATGCATAGATCCTGATTAGAGATTGACACTTATATTGGCTCTTGCCATCCGTGTCTGAATGGTTGAATGTGACAGAGTAAAAGCACCTTGAGTGGTCAGAAGACTAGGAAAGCGCTATATAACTAAGTCCATTTGCCATTATTTACCATTTACAACATTTGATAGTCACAAAAATCACATGTTTATGTTTTCAAAAAACATCTTTTGGTGGGTTCAATAATCATTAATTACTCAATATTGACTTCCAGTGTCTCACAGGAAATGAGAACCCGTCTCCTGGGTTACAGGCGTGCGCTGCTCGACCCATCTAACATCCCCTACAGCCATCAGCTGACTTTATTCTTACTCTGCAGCGACACTCAGAGCAGATGCTTTGAGGCTGTATTATTGCCGCAGAAGGATTTATATTGGACTTACTTGAAAACCTGTTGCGTCTCATGCAGTCAAAGGTTATCTTCTGCATCTCTGTGAGACCCTGCGGGCTGTGATAAAGCATCAGTCGTCGAAGACTTGGGGATGAGAACAGTCTGGCACTGAGTATCAATAACTTAATTTAATTAAAAAGTAATTTGTTGGGTGAATCAGAACTAATTAAAGTTTCACTGATGAGAAACGCGTCATTAGTGAGTCATCATTCTAATGTTTCGCTTTCACAATGTCTAAAACAAATCAAAAGCAATGCAATGTTCTTACAAATATGAGAGCTTTCTTGTCGTCCGTATATGCACAGAAAGTCGTGTATGGTTTAGTTCTTGTGACGTTTGGAAAAGAGTCATCTGGGGTTACAAATGTCTCCACATTCACAAGACTCACTATGATTTGTTGTAGCTGCTGTCAGGTCCTGTTATACAGAGAGCCTGCTGTGAAATGAACAGGAAAACAGCACACGCATTACAGCATGTCTCTGTTCAAAATACAAGTAGCACAAATAGTGGGCCGCAATCAGATATTTAAGTACATGTTATTTCTCGATTTAATGACTGGAGAGTCAACAGGAAGTGTGGAAATGAAACCACTTGAACAAACAGCTCGACACCCTGAGTCACTTCCAAAAGTGTGGTGGATTAATGTGTCCTGCTCTATAATCAATTTGTTGGTACAACAGTGACTCAGTGCTCAGATGTCCCAAACACCCTGAGGATACACTTGTTTCGTGAATGCGTGTGACTGTATGGGTTTGTATGTCAGCGAGGAGGCAGGGAGGAAAGTAGAGAAAGAATATGGCAGGAACCAAGAACCATGCAGTTTCACACTTTTGCTGGCTAGAACAGTAAGTCTTTCCTGAAAAATCATGTAAACACACGGTGGACAAAAGTTTGTATTTATATTTGTGTTATGGATTAATTGGACCTCACCTTACACCTTGCATGCACTTGTTTTCCTCGATCAAGCTGAGAATGATGACCACGCCAAATCTGACATGCTTTCTATTAGAGTATTAACTATTTTTATATTATATCTTTAATTCACTTTTTTTGTGATTTTTGTTTTTGTCTTGGTACGAATGCTATAATCTTCTGTAAGGATAAGAAGTGGGATAATGTACCACTGCGGATGATAATGTGCTGGTACACACGTGATGAAGGAATGATTTTATTTAAGGGATATTTCATTGATTTGAAACATTAAGGACCTATGTCCACTGAAGGCGTTTTTGCGCTGGCAGCTATTTTCTACACAAAACCAATAGGTGACATTGATGAGTGCGGCGGTGTTCCAAAAGTTGAACTAGGGCCTGAGTGCAGTAACGGCATTTTTTTAATACAAAACCAATGCAGTTCAGCTTTTTCAGTGCTCAGCGTCCTAAGTTGAAAATAGGGGCCTGTGTCCACTAATAGCGTTTTTTGCTCTTGCAGCGCCCATGACCTCAATTTCAAGAGTGCTTCTTACCGGCGCTTACTGTTACTAGGTTGCAAAAGTTGTCACGCTGCATTTCCACTTCCCGGGAGTGACCTTTAGGTCTGTTTTAAATCGGTCTGTATGCTTAATATCTGCTTTGATTCAAGGAGATTTTACAAAGTAAACATTAAATAGGGAAACGTCTCCTGGCATTAGCAGCAGCTCTACACCTGGAGATTGTACCCTGTACAAAACGAAAGGATTAGCTTCTCCCCCGCCATTGTTGTTGACAAATTTGATATCGGAAGTCCCGCCTGTTTTTGTTTTGAGGGAGAAGTGACTTTGGCGGTGTTTTAAAAGTTGAACATTTTTCAACTGAGAGTGCTGTGAGCACAGCTACAAAAAGCAGCTGAAGCCGAGGGTGTTTTTGCACTAAGGACGCTGAGCGCTGAACTGCATCGGTTTTGTATTAAAAAATATGCCGTTAGTGGACACAGGCCCTAGTTCAACTTTTGGAACACCGCCACGCTTGTTAATGTCACTTCTCCCTAACCGACAAAATCAATAATCAGTATCAAAATCAAGAAGGGGCGGGACTTCAGACATCGACTTTGTCAACAACAATGGCGGAGGAGAAGCTAATCCTTCTGTTTTTTCAAGGGTACAAATTTGAGTAAAGCAAATATGAAGCATACAGAGCAATTTAAAACGGACTTAACGATCACTACAGAGGGAAGGGGAAGTGCTGCCAGATAACTTCCGTTACCTAGCAACGGTAAGCGCGGGCGAGAAGTGCTCTGAAATTGAGGTCCTGCGCACTGCCAGCACATAAAATGGCGTTTGTGGACACAGGCACTAAAGGCGGTTTATCAGTCTGAAGGAACACTACTGCACATCTGAAAAAATGTGAGATCCTTTTGTGACTCAGAGAAAATTCTGCTTTAGGCCTGTTATTAGCAACACACCTGAATCTCCAACCCAACTGTAAGTGCTAAAGTAAGATTGTAGACGAAGAAGAATTGGGATAAAAAAAGATGCTATCTCTAAAACTGCTGCAGAACCATTTCTGGATTTATGAATCAGACAAAAAGGGTGCATATGCATATCTGTGTCTTAAATCTGCAGTTTTATGCTTCTGGCTTACATAAACTCCACAATCTCTGACCTAAATTATTTCCTGTTACCTTAGGATTGTCGTAGGTCCAGCTATTTACCACTTTCTGTGTGAGAGTGTACATGCATGTGTGCACGTGTGAGTCAGCGGCAGTCAGATGGCTTGTCAGGCTGCATTGTGCTCAGCAGTGTGACATTTTGGTGATCAGTCATGCCACATCCTGTCGGATTTATCACAGCTGCTCCTCTGAGGACCCGAGGTTCCACGAGATAAAAAAATAAAATTGTGGAACCATGATGCATTTTTTTTAAAATCCCAATTTAATATCAGATGTTGCAGCAGAATATATTGTATAATCTTTCTGTGTGTTTGCATGCAGGCTTCCCGTCTTGTATGTGCAGCTCCGTCTCCAGGTGCAAACTTAGTCACAGCTCCTTTATAGCTCACGATGATTAACCTAAAATCTGTCTTTTAATCTGAAAGTCTGTCATGCTTTCATGGTCTGGGAGTACAGGCAACCAGTGCCAATTCCACCCATCTGGCTCATATAACACAGAGAGAGGACAGATAAATAACATGGGGCGTATTTGTAAGTGATACAGATCTACTTGCTTCACTTTTACAGCCTGTGCCAAATTGGCTGAAACACCAGATAGACGTCAATCGGAGACACAACCGATATCGTATCAGTTTTTGGCTTTGTTTCCTGGGATGAAACCCAGAAAAGGAGGACATAGTAACTCCCCTCGGCCATCATGACTCTGACTTTGGATGGAGCAGCTAAGTGGATTAATAAAGGGCATGCTGATTAGTCATTTGCTCCCATTTGGATAAGCGAGTGAGTTTAACTTAATTAGATGACGAGAACAAGAAGAGTATTGTCTTCCAAATTTCAGAGGAAGTCAGGACAACATTTTGGCTAAAATTTTAGAAGTCTTTCTGATCAAACTGGATATAAATCTGGACCCTGTGCACCAAACCTTCCTTACCCTAATGACCCCCAGGAGACATGGCAGTGTCACCAGGATCCCTCATTAGCTGCCTGTTTGATCCTTCCAAAGAACTCAAGAAAATATGTAATTGCTCACTCATCCATAAAATTATCTCTCAAAGCTTCAGCTAATACAAAGAGTGGTCCAGCACGAAGCGCTGAGAAGAGTCCTCTTGTAGGTGTGAGTGTGCTGAGTGTCACTGTTAGTCACCCAGCATGAATGGGTTGTGTTACTTGTTGCCCTACATATTATGCCGCTTTCGCATGACCCTGTATTCAAATTTGACACCTGGCTCTCCTACAATAAGAGTAAGTGTCCAAAGCGACGATATTAATACGACTTTTTAAGGTCAACATACAAGAAACACTCCTCAGTGCTACTTTTTTTGTTAACAACTAGCAGGTGCATAAAAATTGTTGCCCACTGCGCTTGATTTGATGTTCAGTTTGAGTGATACCGGAATTTTTAGACCGTCACGTACCAAAAGCACCAGTGTCTGCTAATGAGGCCAAGAATTCTATAACCTTTGTTTATTTCCTGTCTCTTGCTGTCCTGCTGCCTGCCAACGTTAACGACATGTAGTCCCTGTTGGCACGACCAGTACTGTATGCGGACACTGTTGTTGTGTATTTCTCTTCTGGAACAAGAGTTTGAGCACCAAGATGGAAGTTTGTATTCAAAAATGTAACTTTTTTCTCTGTTGGAGTTTCTGAATTATAATAGGATATGTTGAGGACAATTGCTACAATCAGTTAATTCAGTAGATTAACTTAACTAAAACTAGTGTGCTCTATTACAACAATCATAAATCCTACCTAAATGTAATATTTTTTAGTTTGAAAAACCTCATGTCACTTTAAGTGACAACATGAGGTCATTTTTGTGTTACCGATATTAAAACCACTTGGCAACTCTTTATGCATGTCGGTTATATTGTCAGGACGGCGTGTAGCCTACTGTACATCTACCTTTGGATGAATTGACTCTACCGTCATTGCATAGCCTAGTTTACGGTCCATAATCCATAACTCTGCAGCATAATAACAAGAATGACAGATGCAATGTCATCTTTACAGCTCTTTATTATGCTAACAATCTAACAGCGAACTGGGCAGAGGCAGACAATATTAGGCACAGCTGTTTCAAAGACAACAATACAACACAGGCTCTTAGCGTCACCAGTGTTGCGGAGCTGTGTTTAGCTGCAGATGCTTCCTAAAATCTAAACTAGAGCTCTTCACAGCTGACAGGCACTTATCCTCCAGGCACAACTTACATTTCACCGTGATGTTGCTCTTGTCCCCTTCACACTGGCCATGAGGGGTCTTATTTTACTTTTTTGGTCATTTCACAGTTGAGCATTGTGGTGCTGTTGATCTGTTTGCGTTATACTGACACTTGTTTTTATTATGTTGTTGCATTGTTGTAAGACCTGTAATAAGCAAATCATTTCATTTTACTAGAATGAAACAATTGCTTGGTATACCTGACAATCAACCTATGTACCTCCATGACTAGAGGCTTCCACAAGCTAAAGCTGGTGAGCTACCCACACAAGAATGGCTGAGACGGGTAGTTGGATGTGAACTATACACTGTGCTCCTAGCCCCAACACTCTTCGACAATGATCTTGTCACCTACCAGTAGTCAGGTATAGGTTGCTGGTTTCTCTGAAGTTGCCTACCACAGTTTTCAGTTGACATTTTTAAGGATTTAATTTTGCACCAACGATAAGCAGTAACTGAAGGTTTGTGATGCTCTGTCTGTCTGTTCTGGACCACGTAACATGCTAGATAGATACCCGAGTCATGGCCCTGTTTTCAGGACTCATTATTTAAATCATTTAAATTTAGAATTGCAAACGCAGAAAACCATGCATTTGCATTGGCAAAGTAACCCAACTTTTATCAGTGACCCATATATTTCGAGTCAACGATAAGTTGGTATCATTCAGACGCTGTTCTGAAGCTCTGACCCAGAAACGAAAAAATCAATGCGTCATCAAGAGCCCTTATCTTCCTCCATTTTCCACATCCAAACGACACTTGTATTCTTACACAACTTGTATTGGAGGCTTGTTGGTGTGGTTCAAGTGAGTTAATTGACTTGATATTAAGCTATTATTATGTTAATCAAGTATAATCACTGGTAAATGTGTCATCTAGTGGACTCACTAATGGAGACATCGCTGCTGTATGGCAGTGTGACATCACAGAGGGTATTTACAGTCTACAGTCATGACTTCATGTTAACCTTAATAATCACAATTTTCAGGGTTAATCTACACTTTGAGACTATTGTGCATATATCTGTGCTATATATGCACAAGCAGCAAATCTGGCCAGACTGCTTCTACCACACCTTTAATTATACATAAACACTCACACACACTTACTACCACCATCCATCCATCTGTCCTCCATCCAGAGTGGGCATCATTAAGTGTAATCCATCCAGTTTATTCAGTGACCCAGTTTTTAAGAGAACATCAAAGTGCTGTCCGTCTTTCATCTGCTCCCCTCCATCACTGTCACACATCTCATATGCCTGTCCATTTAGACGGAGACAAATTACTTTCAGACTATATGTATTTATTTTTCCCATGTGTTCCCAGTGACCCCAAAACCATTTTTTGCTGTTGCTGTTATTTGATAAACTTGTTACAAGACTCAGGTTCATGAGCCCGGTTTCTACTTGTCTTAAACTCCAGTCTAACTTTACATTTGTTATGATGACTTCGAGGGGTCGATACAAATCGCTCATCAATTTTCACATTAAAGATGCGACTACATCGGTACACAAAGTCCTGGGTCGGTTTGAATGTAAGGCGAGCTGGTCGATTGATTCTGTTTATTAAACAGTTGCTGCTACTCCTGCATACTTTGCACAGCGTCTCCAATCTTGCGATGACGCTGACGATGACCTTTCACCTTTTTTGCGAGTAACCTTAGCATTAGGAGGCTTGCGAGGACATAAACGCTGAAGTGATTTGCAGTGCTCCACATCTAAAATCCAGTCAGCAATTATTTTGACTTTAAATGAAGGAAGGTAAACTTGACAAAAGTCTGTCTGTTTGTATGATTTGTAGAAAAATAGATTGACTACAACGACAGCAAGACAAATGTTAACACTGACCTGGTGAGACAGCGGGGCCAAAGCTGGGCAGGCAACGAGGATGCTAGCACAAGCAACAAGAGTCAAAACACAGACCTGAATATTTAACACTTTTCCAGCCAAAACCCTGCGAAGTCTATGGTTTAAATACATAGCCCGTTGTATCACTAAGATTACAGTGTATTTGAGAGTAATGGCTACATTGCACCAAATCGATCGTCCATCGTATCGTCCATGAATCGTATCGGAGCCGTGCGGTATCGTATATATCTGGATGCATATTGGATCATCTTGAAAGGAAGCGAGGCACAACCCTGGTGACTTCTAGTCTTTCTGTCGCACGTTCAAATGCTTCAATATGAGTTACTTTTCTTAAAAAGTTTTAAAGTTGAGAATGCTGATGAACTTTTATTATTACCATTACTGACCTCAGAGCAGGACAGTGTAATTTGCACATAGAATTATACAAATGTCTTTGGGTAAACAGTTTTACTGTGTGAAAGAAGTACTGCATGTCTCCAAAGGGGTGGCTGTGACTCAGAGGTGATCCCTAGCTCCTCTAGTCCACAATTCAAAGTATCTTTGGGCAAGATACTGAAGCCCACATTGCTTCAAAGGTATGAATGTGTGTGAGTGGTTAGCTCATTAGTGGCCTTGCATGGCGTGTGTTAAGGGGCGAATGATGGCATGTAGTGTAAAAGCATGTTTAATGGTCAGAAGACTAGAAAAGCGCAATATAGTTGCAGTCTATTTACCATCCAACATTTGTTAACTACTCTTGAAAAATGGTATCACAATCATCAATACTTAACCTTAATGGCCCATTAGTCTTACCACGTGTCATGATAATCTGGTCAGTAGTTGTCAGAAAGTATTTTATGTCTGGACTAAATTATGAAATATGAAATAAACATTACATGCAATAAACATATGGTCTGCCATGTTTTCCCGAACGTGTCCTGTCACAGTGAATCTTTTTTAATATTCTTGTTCTGTGCTGATTTTTTTTATCATATGCAATATTGTGCTAGATCCTCAGTAGGACAGGACAACCTAGATGAGTCACGAGCTTTAATAAATAATTCCTTTGAAACTACAATCTTTTCAGATATTTAACGAGCTTCTCTTGTTCTTTATGTATGAGGTGTCCGCTTTACTCATACGGTTAAACTGAAGGTGGAATACCGCAGATGACAACTTCCACCAAAAGTACATTGCCTTGTGGCTCGGGGGCTTTTCCTTCATGCTCACTGCGTGATTCAGAGTTTACTTTGACTCTGTCCTTCTCGCTGTCCCTCATTTAGCCTCTTCGCCCTCCCTCTGCATGTGACCCAGCCTCAGCAGGGCTCTCACAAACACAGGAGCTGCCTCTGCACACTTGTCGGACATATTTAAGCCGTCTCATTATGAGTCAAAAATAATAACAATTAATGATTCATAATGAAGCACAGTTATGGCTGAGAATAGTTGCTTTTAATCAGCGTGAACACGGAGCTCTCCCACCTCCTCTCACGCTTCCTCTCGTCTCTTTGTGTGATGGATCAATATAACAGCTGTGTGTGAGCTGACACCGTCTGTCTGCAGAGAATGCAGGTCTGTGGTGTAGTGGGAGCGGAAGTTCACCAGGCCAGAGTAGTAAACCGCTGATCTACTGAGCTCTAATGTGTGTGTACGAGAGCAGAGAGGTAATCATTAACCAGGTACACGCTGTGGGTTTCTCTTAATGGCTACAATGTTCCGTGTTATGGTCGGACTTTCGAGAAAAGAGGCTTCCACTAATTAGGATTCCCTCCATTGCTTTTGGGAAAGTCCACTTGGTTTTTCAATGCCTCTGTTGGACAAAAACATCAGTCGTGATGTACTGGTACAAAGATACATGTGACAAGTCAGACACTGTAGCTATTGACGGCCCAAACTGTGTGCGTGTTTGTATGAATGGCAGAACTTTAATGTTGCAGGAGCTGTTTCTCTTATTTCCTCTAGCTGCTCTCTTTTCAGTGAATTAATTTTCTTTCCATTCAGCCGTGCTAGTTTTTCCTGTACCCAGGGAATCTGCATCTTTACAATGGTTTTGTACACAGACATGTTCATTCAGAGTAAACAGACCTGCTCTTCAGATCCTCTGATATTATATGAATCATGTGACTTTTCTGATTAAGGCTTCAATTAGTGTTTTGTTTCTGCGTCCTGTCTTTTATCGTCTTGTTTTACATCCGTATCCAACATCCTGATTTTCCGTAATCTTTTCAGTAGATTTATTTTTCAGTGTGAATAACTACAAGAGAGGCAACTGAGTGTGTGAGCATCATAGCGTATCTCTGATTACAGACATTTGCTTCCCTCACATTGCATTGCATGTTGCTCTATTGAGGCGTCTGTCAGTGAAAGAGTGAACATCTCTCTATGATGGTTGAGTGCAGGCAGCTACTAAACATTTATCAACAATTCTGTTAGAAAATTGAAGTCAGTCAAAAGTTACGGATGTGTTTCCTCAAAGAAACCAGTCTGAGAATGTTTGCGCGTTGATGTACACGCATAATGTTGGCATATGCATAAGACGAGTGGTGTTTTCATCTCGTATTAGTCCCCTATCATGGCACAGTGTTGCTGACAGGTAAACTGTCAGAGGCAGCGGAGGGAAACAGCCTGCTGGGCACCCATGTGCTAACAAGTCACATTGGGTTGTGTAACACTGTCAGCCATCTGAAGTCTAAACTGAAGTGTGTCTCCGCCTCTCGTTTACAGCTACATGCTGCCAGAGGACTTTCACAGGCAAAACAAACCAGGAACATGTGTGAACCATAAACATATAATACATTTGGCCGCGTTTAACTGCTAATGTGTGCATTTTTGTGGCATTATGGGATATTCTGCGCTTTATTCTAAATTATACAAACAATATACCCCCGTCAGCCGTATCAATATGACCAAAACAGCCCTGATCCATCGAGGCATGGACTCCATTATATTTCAGAAAGTGTGCTGTGGTATCTGGTACCAGCAGCAGATCCTTTAAGTCCTGTAAGTTGCGAGGTGGGGGCTCCATGGATCGGACTTGTATCTCCAGCACATCCCACAGATGCTCCATTGGATTGTGCCAGGGAGCATTATCCTGCTGAAAGAGGCAACTGCCATTAGGGAATACCGTGGACCCAAGGTTTTCCAGCAGAACATTGTCCAAAGCATCACACTGCCTCTGCCAGTTTGCCTTCTTTCCATAGAGCATCTTAGTGCCATGTCCATGTCCATCCACTTGATGTAAAGGAAACATGATTCATCAGACCAGGCCACCATCTTCCACCCTGAATAATACTGATCCATTCCACTTATTAATATCATGTGCAATAATACTGATCCATTCTGCGTATTAATATCATGTGCAATAATGATGACACATTCCACGTGTTAATATCATGTGCAATAATACTGATCCATTCCACTTATTAATATCATGTGCAATAATACTGATCCATTCCACTTATTAATAGCATGTGCAATAATACTGATCCATTCCACGTATTAATATCATGTGCAATAATACTGATCCATTCCACTTATTAATATCATGTGCAATAATACTGATCCATTCCACTTATTAATATCATGTGCAATAATACTGATCCATTCTGCGTATTAATATCATGTGCAATAATACTGATCCATTCCACGTATTAATATCATGTGCAATAATACTGATCCATTCGACGTATTAATATTGTGCAATAATGCTGATCCATGCCGTGTATTAATATCATGTGCAATAATACTGATCCATTCCACATATTAATATCATGTGCAAAAATGCTGATCCATTCTGCGTTTTAATATCGTGCAATAATACTGATCCATGCCACATATTAATATCATGTGCAATAATACTTTTACTTTCACTATGCTTTCTATTGAGCTGACTACTCTAACCGGCACTGTCTTTTTACATTTAAAACATGTACACTTTATATTTCTCCTTTATTTTAGTTGTTATTTTGTGTGACTCATAATTTTGTATTGACATTTTTAAACAATCTGGTGGTAGAATTTCCTTTGAGACTAACAGTCATCTGTCTTATCTTAAAAGTCTGTTAAAAACTATTTTTGATTAAGTGCTCTGACGTCCGCACCAGAGGTTAGCGTTACTGTCAGTGGGTCACAAGTCAAAAGCACCATGCTGCCTGTTGTTGTCAGGGCAGTCACTCATTAGTGAAATGTGAAGATGGGAATTTTGTCCTGTCAAGTTACTGGAATATGACGACCATCACCTCTTCAGAGCTGTTTCTGGCCCTTGTTCTACCCGCAGCTGACCCTAACCCAGCCAAAATAGAGAGCAATAGGGGGTCTGAGAGTACTCTGAGAATGTTGTCCATCACACATAAACTATTACGATATCATAATATTACAATATGATCTGTCTTTTGGCTGCAAAAAAGATATGAACTTCCAACTATTGTTTCAACAACAATGGTGTCATTTGCAAACATTTATAAGGAAGTGAAAGCTTGCCTACAAATATTCTGTCCTTGATCTTGAATCTTTAACTCGTAACAATGTTTCCAGATACATGATTTGTTTTTTTAGAGACTCAGCACAAACTAATCAGATGGTTCCTCGCCTCATGTTAGCAAAAGGATAAGCTGCTTGTCTCTTAAGATGCAGAAGTGTACCAGACAGAAAAGAACTGCTGCCTTATCAGTTAATGCTTTCATGTAAGTACAGAGGCTAAGGCACTGGTCTAATCTTAGTTATGAATGCTAATGAGAAGTTTTTGCTGACTGCATGCATCTTTGCTTCTAATACTCCCACATGTGCTTTGACAAATAACAGACTTGCCCTGTGACTGATAAATATGTATGTGTTATCTTCTTCTGAAAGGAAAAGCTGGAAATTGTGCAACAGTTTCCAAAGATTTTTAAAAGATTATTTATGTATACTTATTTTTAAGTCATTTATTTAAACTTCCATACTAGATAAACAAATTACGCATAACAAAATATAACTGGCGACTTCCACAAAATGGAATGAAATTAAGTTGACGGAACATTTTCTATGGGCTAAGACACTTTAGACATTTGCTTACATAATGGTAAAAATCCTGACAGTAGTCTCTGTCATCTCTGTATTATACTATTCAGGGTCTCAGGGTTCGGTGTAGAAAGAAACCTGTGAAGCTCAAACTGAGAGATTTAATGTTTGCCTGCAGGGAAAAACACATTTCTTTTAATTGAACCAATGAGAGAAAAATCCCACAATGTTTACCTGGTTCAAATGTTTTACCACGGTCCGCCTCCCTTCAGCAGAGCATGATGTTGTCCTTGACAACAAGCTGCTCCTCAGGGCCTCTTTACACCTCACTCACTGAAAGATTGCACATCCTTACAACATCCAGAAAAAACCCAAAGTCTGAACAGCAGGTGTGTCCCTGCACAGGCCAGAGGACTCTTAATGTCATCAGAAATTACCTTCCGTTATGTGCTCATACACGCACACGCACACACACTGAGTTAACATTCACACAGCTCCTTCACCTTAATCCTGAACTGCTCTCTCCTTTACCTTCACTCCTCCTTCTGCTTTTCCTCATTTTGTAATCATTTTGTTTCCACCTTCCTCTCTCTCTTCGTATACACCGAGGCTCCATCTATGTTGTGCACAATGTGCTGAACACTTAACAAAGATAGGGAGAAAGGCAGCGAGGGTGACAGCCCTATCCTGCCCTCCGCGCTCCGTCTCTGAGGTTGTTACGCCTTGTTGAAGTGCATTGTTAGTCACTCATCTATCAGGGTATATAGGGCCAAAACAGAAGTCCCTGCACACGCAAAGGGCTGCATTAAACCATCCTATCTCTATTGTGTCACGTGAGCACAGAGTGTGATGAAAAACTTTACTTGCTACCTCAGTGATTTGGTAAAAGCACCAGCATATCACCATGAAAGCGGCAGTCCCTCAATTGACCCTGAAGGCAAGAAGAAGCAATCAAGTGCATGTGACAGTTCCCAGGATATGGACGGCACTCACTCTTGCTAAGATGAATTGCTACTCCTCTTGGTGTGATGCCGGCTCTGGAATTACATTTTTCTACTTGGATTGGAAATGGGAGTCCTTGTTGGAAATTGAGGTCACTGTTGTCAGTGGATAGAAACTAACTAAACCTGCTACATTTTTTAAATTGACATAGCTTTCTACAGGTTATTCTTGTAAATTAGAAATTTAATTTCAAGGGCAAACAATAGACTAATCAAGCTCTTAGTCATAATCCTCATCTCTCATACTTTATCACTAATGCTTCCCTTAAACCAAACCACTTTCCACTCGCTGACCTTCAGTTCCCCAGTCATGGCGGCAGTGATACCGCCCCTCTCCCAGAGCCTTTGGGCAACAGCTTTGAATATGCTTTAGGGATCTTCTTCTCTGGCCTCTCGGGCATGCTGGAGTTTCTTCCAAACCCCAACAGAACGGACTGGATGGGCTGGAACAAACTTCCTCTCCACCTGCTCAGACCTCCGCCTGCACAGGGTGTCATGACCCGGCTCACAAGACATATATAGGTATAAGGATATGAGGTGTATAAGTCTGTTAGTCAGTGTGTCAGCTGTTGGATGAATGGAAAGTGCGTAGTGCCTGTTGTAGGGTGTGAAACCTAAACAAAATACGGCTGAAGCCAACTAAACAAAGTAATTTTGCCACGCGGATCGCACTGGCATCTCGCAGGACCGGGTCGAGCAGAGCAGCGAGAAAAGAGGAGAGCAGAGAGTGTGCACGTCGACGGGCAGCTCTTAAATGCACCTGGGAGACTGGCCAGGCACTCCCAGGGGCAGCGAAACCCGCCCACCAGCAACCTGCAACAAAAAACAAAACCAGGAGAAGGAAAACCAGCAGGCTCCGTCACACAAGGTCTTTCCCCTTGGCTTTGCCTTGGAGTGCCTCCTAGACCTGCCTGTCCTAACGCCACTGCATGACTGCCTGATGTCCCCTCCATTCCTCACGTCCGGACTTCAATGTCTACAGAGGAGACTTTGATTTCTTGAGTCTCGATATATCAGCACCTCTCCTTTTCAAGTTATAATGAACACCTCAAGCAAGCTTCTGCAGGGGATACATTTCCCTGGCAACACTGACTTGTCCACTGCTGCAGCCTTGCTTTAGCTTATGGTTGCCTGGAGCACTGCATTGTCCCTCCAGATGCAGACAAATATTTTGCCCAGGCTCTTTACATGCCGCCGTTCAAGAACTATAGTCTAGTCTGGTTTCAACTTTTCGAAGTCCAGCCACACAACCGCCAAGTCTCCACTGCTGGGTTACCACTCCTGTTTGCGTAAAGCATCCTGGTACCTTTGGGACTTCCAACTTCAGAGCTGTATTTTCAAACAACCAAAAGGTGTGCCATCTTTAGCAGTAAACAGGGCGGGGACTCCAGAGAAAAGAAAGCCAACTGATTTGACAGTTTCCTACTTGAATGCAATATCACAGTTGGACACCAACTCTCTGTTAGGTGGCAATGTGAGTATGGTAACTGTTAACTCAAATTAAAGTTTGAATAGGCAGAAAGGAAACGCCTCACTTGATACGTGATAGCTTTCAAAGCTTACCCAGCTAACATCATGACATCTTCAAAGTCTTCCCGTGTCCCAAGGCAGAAATCGTGACATTTCGATCATCAATGTCAACAGCCCAAAATAGAAAATTTTAACGTAGTTAACGGCTAAAGGTGTCACTATATGAATTGCATTACAATATTCGCTTTCCATTTAGCTGTGCTAGGTCGTTAGCAGCTCCCAAGAAAATGTGCTGGGGGTTATCAAACTTGCTGTAAGTTTCACCTTCTTTGTCAGAGAAGTAATCAAATACCGGTATGTCATTTGGTTGGTGGCAAGGTTTGTCCAATTTCTATTTGCTGAAAAAAAGCTGCCTGCTAAAAAAAGGGATGGAGCTGGAATGGAGCTTGATCAATTGAGGCATTAACTGAATGTACCCTCTGTAAATCTAAAAACACAGAGCTAAATGAAGCTAAAAGAAATCAGTAAGGCCGGTCAGTTGGATGGTTGGAAGTCAGCAAGCTACCCCTTTGACCTTGCACATTAATTCAATGCCAATATCATATATCTCAGAATATATGTGTAGTGATAATGGAAAGCAAAAGATGTACAGTGGATGAAGTGTAATTATTTTCTTATTGAAATCATTTTGCTCAGGAGTCAGCCATGAAACAATCCATCTTCTGCTATCCATCCTGCCATGAAACCCTCGATTCTCCATACAGGACGCCAGGGTCCCTGTGTGACAAAATGCACACATACACCATTAATAACTTCTCCCTTGCATTAATTTCCACATCAGATGGTACGCAGTGTCTTATCCTTCCACCAGTGTGTAGCAGAGTGAATATCAATGACATACTGTACATCCTCTCATCTTCCCCCTGCTCCCCCTCGTCTTAGATTTCTCTATCATTTCACTTTCCGTCCTTACCCTTTTCACATTCACTCGTCTATACCTCCTCATCATCCTGTCTCCCGGTTCTCATTCAAGCTAACCCTGCACCTCCTTCTCCACCGATGCTGAAAATGAGAACCAGTGAGCAGTGATCAGTTACCATGGCATTTACAGAGGGTTTTCAACCCATTCACATTCAGGCATTCATGCATTTCATTGTAGGAGTTTCTCCAGAACTTATCTTTGAAAAGAAAAGACAAAAAGAACAAGGTCCATTGTTATGTTTCAGGTTACTGGGGGGGGCGACACATTTTTCATATAGTAAATTGTTCGATGTGATTACCACAGACCGATCAACCACGAGTACAGAAGCAAGCGGAAGGAGTTTTGGTGTAAGAAGTGTTCTGGTTTCTGTTTTTAGTCCAAATAGTATTGCCTATAGCATTTAGGCGGGCATTAGCTGTATGAACGCAGTCCAATGGAGAGCAAAAAAGGCGGAACCCATTGGTCCATCAAGCAATCCCAGAATCCATCAGCCACCAATTTATAGTTCAACTTCTAATTAATCTCTACAAACAGACGTGCATATACAGTGAGTGCAGCTAACAATCCGATGGATGGATGGATGGATCTGAGCGAATCTGAGAATCTTTCAAACACAAATTCACACACTAATGGCAGAGGCTGCTACACAGAGTGCCAATCTCCTATCAGGCTCTAGCTAACCATTCACACACCCATGGCAATGCATTCAGGACTAATTAGGAGTTCAGTGTCTTGCCCAAGGACACTCCGACATGTAGACTGTAGGAGTCAGCGATCAAGCTGCCAACCTTCATAGAGACGACCCACTCTACGCGCTGTGCCAAAGCCGCCCAGCATCACCCAGTACTGTGCCTCGTGAGCATCGAAACAACAGAATAATGGTGATGTCATATCAACGGTGCATTTAAGGGTACATAAAATTGTTTCCATGTTTTTGTAGGTGGGATAAAGGAAGAGACAGTTAAACCACTGACTTACTGACTGACAGGTGGGTGGTGGAGGGCTGGACACTGGAGACGGCTTTGCTCTTTTTTTTCAAGCCGATCCAACAGTGGAGCGACCTAGTAGCCTCGATGAAGTTCTCACGACTCCAGCCCACTCAGACTCTTGGATTAGAAACACAAACGAATGGCCCAGAGGTATAGGATACACACACATTCCCATGAACCTACCTACACACACAACAGCACACACCATACACCCACTGTTGCGCCGTGACTTATTGATTTAGTCAGTGTGCTGATCTGTTGTGTTAATGTAAAGAATATCTGGAGGGTTGTTGTGTAACTGAGATGAAACATCTGACTCATCCTCAGTTTTTGTTAAAGCCCTCGTGACAGTACACTTGAAGTACACTCTTCAGATTTATATTGAGTTATTGAGTTTGATTATGCAGCACACAGAAGAGAAATGTATTCGAGCCTTGTTTTAGAATAATGCTGAAGTAGAAAATGGAGGCTGCTTTCAAACTCACCCTTTTTACTTACATATCCCACTTCTGTGTGCAACTCTGTGCGCAGTATGCACTTACACTCTTCACATAATTGTCATCTCTTGTGCAGGTCCCCACAGAAGCTCTGTACATGTGAAACGCAATTTCACAGTCATACAGATGCAGACGTAGATGTAGGTGACTGGAATTATTCACACTTCAGCCTCAGCACCGAGATGAAGTCTCACTGATTAATGATTGTTGATTGCAATCACTAACCACATAATTTGCAAAAAATCACCCGGAGCTCCGTAAAACATATGTGCGCTACTGATGAAGCTGTAAAAAAAAAAAGGTTCATGTTTGCTCCGCATGCTGGAGAGCCCACGTGATTTCAAGCAGCAAGCAGCAGAAGCACCGTGAGAGGGGCAGACTTGCCGATAGGAAAGGACATCCACTCAGACAGGGAACACAGCGAGAGCGCATTTTAATGCTAATGTCCCTTATTACCATATACATCTCACATGTTTTTCACCAAGATGGAAACAGCTGATTTCGCAGAGATTCTTGGACAAACAGGTCTCATGCATGTGGGCACAATAGTCTGCTCGGTTGATCCTCTAAAATTGCAAGACTATTCTGTTTACAGTTTTATCTACGAGCCCCTGATATAACAAACACACCAGTCCTGAAGGTCACAGCGTCATTCACGACACGAGATGAATGGCAATATGAAGGCATAACTGCTACAGAGGATCTGCTGTCAATCACACACTAAGCCTTATAAAAGGATCCAGGTGAGTGACATCTTCCGTCTGCTGGCTCAAAGGGAAACCAATCTGATCACACAGAATGATGAAACTGTCTGTAATCTCTGACATTTGGAAATCAGCTGGCTGGGACGGATGCACACTCCTTAACCATGGAGATGTTTTTCGTTGAGGAAGAGACCCCCCAAAAAAGAGGTTCTCTGATATTTCACCAAAATAATGACTTGTAACAGGGACTTCTGTGTTCTCTCTCCTAATTCTTTGGTTAATGGAGTGTGAAGAACTGTGTTTGTTCTGCATATTCAAGCTCTGGTTAGCAATCAGTGCTACCATGCTTATTTTGCACCACTCCCTACTCTGTTACTCTTGTTCTCAGTTGCCACCACTTGGGCTGATACCTGTTGCA
Source organism: Semicossyphus pulcher (assembly GCF_022749685.1). Classification (NCBI taxonomy): domain Eukaryota; kingdom Metazoa; phylum Chordata; class Actinopteri; order Labriformes; family Labridae; genus Semicossyphus; species Semicossyphus pulcher. Next base: position 12,432,178 of record NW_027211681.1, read on the forward strand.
GCTATCACTTGCCATGGAAACGCTGCACCAGCCTGTTTAATTGACAAATGGGATAATGAAGTGAAACACAGGCCATCCAGACAGAGACCAGAGGGCAGTGTGATCTGGCTAAATTGCAGTAAAAGTATCATCAAAGCTTTTGTCTTTAAATTGGCAATTACAGATTAATATTTTTAAACATTATTATTTTTAGCTTTCGATTAGCTTTTGTCCTCAGTCAGAAAAATAATGGTTATTTGGCCATAATCTAGTCTCTGTATCTAGCAATTATGTTAAAGGATGGAAAACGCTGGATTATGCCCCAACATAAAACAACATAGTCCATCCCATCCATTTTCTTACACTTATCTGAGGCTATGTTGTAGTGGCAGCTGGATGTGTCCAGAAAAACCTCCAAAGGGAGGCGCCCCACAAGCATCCTAATCAAATGCCTGAACCAACTAAACCTACTCCTTCAATGCGATGGAACAGCTGCTCGAATCCAAGCTGTCCTCGGATGTCTGAGCTCCTTACCTGATCTCTAAGGCGGAGCCAAGCCACGCTGTTGAGAAAAGTGATTTTGGCCACTTCCCAAAGCTCATGATCTGTCCTTGACAGTGTATTCTTTTAAAAAGCGCCTGCAAACAGAAAAAAGCACAGCAGATTTTAAAGCCTAAGTAAGGTCACGAGAACCCTTTCTATCTAAACTCTCCTCTGGGCATTTTAGGCTCTCTTGATTTTATTGAAAATTCAAGTTGTGGATTTCAACCACTTCAGAATCTTATGAGGAAAATAAATGCTGGAAGTATCAAGTTGTCATAACCGTTAAGATGAAGGACAGCGTGCCCTGGGTGAAACGTGAAAGAACATCTTGTTTCAATCCCACTTTGCTAAAGAGAAACCGGGTTTAAATTTTCTTTCAGAGTTTCTGTGACCTGCCATCCTGCCAGTTAAGGGAACTCTGCAGTCTCGGAGGTAAGGGCGTCAAAGTAAATCTAATTTTCTGTCTCTGTGACTACAGCTAAGCAGGATTGACTTGCCTGCCCTCAATGCCCTAGGATATCCTCTTTACTGCCATGCCAGTTCACAGCAGCATGTAGAAACAGTGGAATACAAAAGTAAGTAAAGGCAGCATTTTCTTGTGGTATACACAAAAAACATCAGTCACAAGGTTGATGATTGATATACCTGTAATCCCTTGAATTTTTGGGCTATTCCCTGATGTTGGATTGCAATCAACATATGCAGTTATTTGATGAAACCATCCATCCATCCATCCATTATCCATACCGCTTATCCTTTTCAGGGTTGCGGGGGAGATGGAGCCTATCCCAGCTGTCATTGGGCGAAAGGCGGGGTAAACCCTGGACTGATCGTCAGTCAATCACAGGGCTGACACATAGAGACAGACAACCTGTCACGCTCACACTCACACCTACAGGCAATTTTAGAGGCACCAATGAACCTAATGAGCATGTCTTTGGACTGTGGAAGGAAGCTGTAGTACCTGGAGGGAACCCACGCGTGCACGGGGAGAACATGCAAACTTCACACAGAAAGGCCTGAACCGAGGGTTCGTACTTCTTGCTGTGAGGCGACAGCGCTAACCACTGTACCACTGTACCACCGTGCAGCTCCTTGATGAAACCAGTTACTTACTAAAAACATAATGTTCTGACACTGTATGCTTTGGCCTGTGCTGATGCAGGCACCTACGGTGGTGCTTCAGCAGCTACCTGTTGTCTGGCACCACAAGCTACCCTGCCAATGTCCCAGCTGCCATCCTCCTGGTCACCTGTCCTGTTGCCAGCCACCTTTTTAGCTTTCCTAGTCAGGCCTCCATTGGTCCGCCCATCCTGGATTCTTCCAAAGTTGGCCTACAGGTTGTCCTTCAGAGCAGCTTTGCCTACTTGGTCGACCCTGTGCATATCCTCTAAGGGGGCTTTGCCCATCTAGTTGACCTGCAGCTTCTCCTCTGGAGTGGCTCCGCCATTTTCATCAACATCATGTCTGTCTTCCTAAGGGATTTCCTCTCCCCCTGTGTCCTGCCCACAGGCTGTCCACTTTTTGAACTCCAAGGCCCCCCTGCCCATGGTTCCAATTTTACACCAGGAAGAGCCTGGTCCCTTGATGGTGGCGTTCTGCACTGTCTGTCTCCCTGTTCTTCCCCACTGGTCACATTCCCACTTCCTCAGGTCCCTTGCCATTCTTCAGACCAGCAGATGCTCTTAGACTCTTCTGCCACTTCCATCAGCCCTGCATCATTACAAACAACATATTCTGTGCACCTGATCTTTCCACCCATCTGCATCACGTTGCATCATCAGCCACTTACACATTCCCTCATCAGCCTTATCATATATCTACAGTTTATCAGTCCAGATCCTTTGCTGCTCTTTCATTTCAGTAAATCTTTGACCTGCCCCAGTTTTTGCATCATTAGACTTTGCTTGGGTCAATTTCCTGTTGTCCTGGTTACGCCACCTGTGACAGGACCTGTGTCCAACTGTGATGTGTGTTTCTACTTTTCCGGGGACAGTACATATTGTACCTATTTTCCTGTTCCCACTACACTTAAGAGGAAGGATATATACAGTACATCCAACCATATGTCATGTATATCGAATGTCTCCAAGGTTCTGAAATCATTTTAACCTGCTTGGAAAAATCGACCACATTTACAAGAGTTAATATTGTATTACCATGTTGCTCCACATGTCTTTCTTTGTAGCATTTAGCCAGTAACTGAAAAGTCATTCAAATAATACAAAATATTAAACACAGTTTTAAGTAAAAATGTAAAGTAAAAAAGTAAGTGTGAAAAAACGTGCAACTAAAATACAGACTTAAGTTTATAAACTCTCACATCCTCTTTTCCTATCAGTCTGGATGTCCTTTAACATCAGTCACGCTTAAATATCAAACGTCAAACAAAGACAAACCTTTTCTGACTTTGTGATTTTGTGTTTTGACAGCGGCGTCCGGTGTGTGTGTGTGTCTGTGTGTGTGTTTGTGTCCATGGACGTGTGTGAGATGACTTGTAGTTCTGAGGTCTTAATCTGTCTGGAAATCTCTGCAGGGCTTCTGCAGAAAAAAGTAGGATTATCGATCATGTCTCGGAGATTTGTCTTTGATGAGAGGTCACAATAACCTCAGGCGTCCTCTGCCTCATTTACCCTGCTGCTGCTGCTGCTGCACCGTCTCCACCTGGGCTTTTACCACAGGTTTGTTATGTTTGGGTTTTTCAGAAGGGTCATGCTGACACTGTATTTTATTTTTGTCTTTTTTACTGTGCTTAAGTAAGACAGCCATTAAATTTAACTATAACTTTTAATGTAATGTTTAATTCATAGAGCAATACATCAACATAAAATCCCAAATCAGAGAGCTGCTTTTTTGTTTTCCTAAAATCTTTGTTTACTGAGATTTGCTTACAAGACTTGAAAAATGGGTCTCAAACCGCTCCTACAACCACTATCAAACTACTATTGCAATATGAAAAACTGTACGTTTTTTTGATGCAAACAGGAGTTACTGGGTTACATCAGAAAGATCTTTAATCTGCATATAAATGCAGAATGTACAAGAGCGAGAAGATTTTGGTGTCTGAAGCATTCGTGTTTTCATCTGTAGTGCCCTTGTGTTTTCCCGGGCTTTCGTTGTATGCAGGAAAACATGTGGAGAGCAAAAGAAGCAGAACACATTAGCCATAATGCCGCCCTAGAACCCATCAGCCATCATCTGACGAGGTTTTTGCACCTTATTACTCTCTCCAGACAGACAAGTGCATATTAGGCGTCCCCACTCAACTCAAACCCCATCCTTGTTTCTGAGGTCGGACTGGTGACAATGAACAGCAAACAGAAAAGGAAGTCCAGGAATAACAGCTGGTTACACAGGAGGCCTCCAGACTTTGTCCGCTGCTCCCAGTGGATGTATCCTTGTGACGATCGTCAGAAGGTCGCTGATGGGCTCCAAGATTGAAAAAGCTCACATGAAGGATTTGCACACTGCACTTGCACATGACCCTCGCAACAGCATATATAAGCAGGATACACAATGTATTCAGCTCTGTGGAGTTCAGAATTCAGCACTGACTGACCTTTAACCCCACGTGTGCTACATAAAGAGACGCAGTTCAACATTTATATTGGTATATGTATATATATATGATGTGAAGTTTCATCCAAATACAGTTTGGCTGAAGGGATGCTGCGTGTGTCTTGTTCTCTCTGTGTAATAGTGTTGAATTTGCAGTTGTGACTCACGAACTGTCACAGGATGTGAATGTGATCCAAATTCCTCTCACTGCTCAATGACCCATTTTATTACATGTGGAGATTTATCCTCAAAAACAACATGGGGCAGATGTCGTTGTGCAAGGAGGTGACGTGACAGCTTTGTTGCATAAAACAGCTGATTGCAACAAATTAGTCTACTCGACAGATCGCTGAGTGTAAGAGTACAGGTGTGCATTTGCATAGTGTGTGTGTGCGTGCATCTGTGATACACCACAACATTGCAAACATTTATCCAAAAAATTTGAACGGATATAATGAAACAGATGCACATTTCCTCCTGCTAATGCAATGTCAACATAAACATGGTTTTTGGCGGAGGTGTTAAGGAAGTGTTTGTTCGTGTGGGTGACTGCTTTTTTTTAATGTGTGTACAAGTGCCGTGCATGCGTGTCTGCCTGCTTGTACGCCTGCACGTGCCGTGTGCAAGTGCATGCATGCTCTGCGTGTTTGTTGGAGGGAAGAACATTTTGTCTGGCGTGCTTGTCTTCGCTCTCGTCCCTGTGTCTCCTGCATCAGATGTTTTATGTTTTTGCCAACATGTCCACGACGCTGAGTGTGTATTCATTTCACAGGGACTGAGGAAGGCTGTGTGTGTGATGTGTATCACCTGCAGTATCGCTGTTTACAATCAGCATTCATTAACAGATTTGGTGTTTGCATATCTTGAGTGTGAAATGAATAAATGAGGAAGCAAATAAGTGGAATGCACTAAAAGAAATTGCACTTATTGATACTTACAGACATATTTCTTTTCGTATTAGATAATGTCACTTTTGTCACAGGTCGCGTTAGAGAAGATTTTAGCCTTGAATAAGATTCAACATATAAATAAGGCTCATTTTAATACAGGTGAACAGTTGAATACGATAATGTCATTACTGCTATGTTTTATTAATTGCATGGATTTGCAGAAATTAAATCATCACCGCAGAAAAGCACTGAATACCAATTAGATCCTCATTATGCACACAGCATATGTGAGAACAGGAGGCGCTGATCATAACAATGCTGCTGACTTATCTACATGCATTTTCCATACTAGTATCTAGTATCGCTTCCATTTAAGGTTACTTAGTCTTCAAAGGGGACCCTCCAATTGTCCTTCTCTCACCATAATTGGGAACCACATAAGACTCAGTCACCAACCAGCTTTCACCCCCTACGCCCTCAGGCACTTCAAGATCATCTGTTGTTCTTGGAACAAACAAGAACAGCACTCGTGTCTAATGGATGTGGCAATCTCCTTAAAACAAAAGAGCCACCATGCTCCCCGAGCTTTCACGCTACTACCAGAATAATGGTGCGGGCATTTTGTGAGGAAAAGAGGGAGCCTCAATCAAGTCCTAATAGAAAAACTGACAACTGATTTTTTGTCATAAAAGTCTCCTCTGTGACATGTAAAAATACCTAAGTGATCCAGGCGGTGAAAAGGGTTTTTTGTTAAGAATCAATGGATCCTAAAAAGCTGCTTTCCCACTGGTCAAAAACCCTCTAACACCCAGCTTTTTTGCTTAGTGGGAAAGTATACAATTGGCATTCAGACCCGTGTCAAATGACTCTGTAGTAGACCCAGGTAATTATCGCCTCGGTTCCGGCGTGATGCTATACTCTATCGGTAACTTCTGGGACTCCTAGTCGTCTTAGCTACAAAATTCCACCCGTCTCCGTCCAAGCAGCGCCCAAACAACCCAACATTTGTCGGCGCCGAGTTTGATAAACAGACTGAATGAGTAATAGATACAATAAAGACCTAACCACCGTAACATCTTCACTGTTTACTAACCCTGTCTCTGGAGCGTTTATGACATCAGACGGTGACACAACAGAAAAGAGACCTAAAGGAGTATACTTCACTGGCAATGGGAAAAGAGACAATCGGCATCTATAAGCGGGTCTTCCTGGGTCTGAAAAACCTGCGTCAACAAGCTAAATTCGGTGGGAAAGGGGTATAAGATACACACTTGAGCTGGGGGTAGTGACAAAAACTAAAATCCCTTATGATGTCTAAAAATTTAAATAAAAAGGTAAATAAAATATAGAAAATCGTATATTAAAGACCGGGTAAAGCAAAATCTGAGACTTTCTTGACATATTAAACATGTAAAGAGGCCTTCAACTACTGTATCACTGAATTGTGGAGTTACACATTATGCTGTTTCCCCGATTTCTGTGTTTAGGTTTTTATTGGCAGCATAACTCAATCATGGATTGGATTAACACAACATACATACATAGTGCACAGAAACTTAATTATTTAGAAAAGTGCAACCCCCTTACGTGATTTTGTGCAATCTCAGATCCCATCGGCTGTAGTCTGACGACAATATAGCCTCTTGGCACAGCGGTGAACATGCCGGGGCATGTAGCCAGCAATAAACGACTTCCTTTTCTGCGTGCTGCATTGTATACAGGAAAATAACCTGTTCTTCTTGTGACTGACTTTGAATAACGGGTCTTACCTGAAGCTTTGTCAGGTCTGTCCTCAAGAGGAGAAGAAAACTACTTTTAAAATGCTTGTTTGTTGAACAGAGGTCGGCTTGATCTGATGCTTTCAAGGAAGTCGGAAAATCTGATCGTTGAACGGCTTTCGTGACACAGCATGAAGGGAATTTAACTCAAGTTGAATTTGAGATCCAGAGCAGATTGTTATCTGTTAGAATGCAGATGTTTATAGAGATTAATAAGAAGCTAAATCGTCATCGAGAAAAGTCTTTTGAAGCAAGCCTAGAATATGAATTACAAAAAAAACTATATTGGATTTGGATTTGATATTATTATTATTCATTGGCAAAAATGTTTATGGCATACATGGTTCAGCAAAAAACTACATGTCTCACAGTTTCTTGAGGGCATAACTGAACCCTTTGTGTGGACATAAGACAAGAAGACACGAATACTTCGGGGGCAATGGGAAATTGTGGCATCACTGATATTGGCATATTTCAAAACTTTCCACCCCTTAGCTTCCTCAAGACTTTAGACATGTGAAAAGTGAGGTGTTGAAAGTGTGTCGGTTACAATGTCGCCTGTTCTATCCATCATGATTTGTCACATTGGTCGTCGCATTGCAAGGTGTTACATAAATCCCCAAGGTTACATAACATGCACAAAAAACTGAAGCAGTGGAACGTAAGGCAGTTGGGGTCTCCGAGTAATGAGGACCATCCAGCCGTTATTCTTTGTGAACTCTTGTCAATCAGTTTTGCCTGTGGTGCATGGAACCCTCCGCTCAGGCAGATAATAGATGGTGGGCGGTGGAACCTGTAGATTGAAGGGAAAGTCTGAGAATGAGCGCAAATTACCAGGAATCCTTTCTCTTCTGTCTTTTCTCCTGGGGCTGAATAGCAAAATATATGAAAAGGTAATACAGATGGAGAACGTAAATTACTTTTTGACATGAACTAATGAACGTCCATTCATGCGAGTCCTGGAGGGGATTGCGATCCTCCAGAGATGGCGCTTTATGTAACAACCCGTTAGATGCAGCTGTATTAATCGATATATGACTAAAAGGCGCTTGATTTAAGGATTGCTCGGTCTGTCGTCTTACAGTCCAGCTCCTCGAATGTACCATCAACATGCACGTGGTAAGATACTGACCATTTGTTAGCCCGTTTCATGTGAACACACAAAGACAGATGGGATATTGACGCAGGACTACCCAGAATGGTTCAATAAGCTATGCATATTTCATAGATGGGATCCTTGAAATACCAGTACCAGCTCCTTATGAGGGCAGAATAGAGGACACAGTCGATTTTCAGACTAATAATTGGTTTGCTTGCACTAATGAAATATGCAGTGTACAACTGAAACCCAGACAGCCTCTCAATATTGCCACTTTATTTGGACTTTGATCAAAAATTGGAGCGCTTTTGCTTTGATGATGTGAGTAAGAGCCCCAGGGGAACAGAGAACCAGTGAGCCCATACAAACAGATGCCAGCGTGGCTTCCTGTCACTGCTTTTTGTGCTGCGACTATGGAGGTTTTAAAGAAATAATGGATAGTGTAGGTGATTATCCAGCCTACCCATCTTTCTACCAGAAGACCATTCCTATTTTCTTTACCCTCTATCCCTTCACACACAGCATCCCTTCTATTCTTCTGCTTGTTTACTTCCAGGGTGCAGTTATATAAGCAAGGATAAGGCAACAATCAATACTTCCCTAGCCGGAGGTCAACCCTACCCTCTCTTAAAGACTGACTTTATAATGGTGTGTCTTGCTGACAACGGACCTTTATTATAAAGTCTTTTCACCCTGGGCCAATCTACGTCTTCAACAACGTTTTCAACCAGCAGCGTTTTTAGTTTAAAATTCATATTCGGTTTTTGTCACAATCATAGATCCAGGAGTCCTCCCGTCCAGAATTCATCGATTATTTATTACATTCCAAAAGAGGACAAGATACTTTGGTATATTCTGTTCTCAGTGGCTTCCACGCTTCTGTAAGTTAATTATTAGATGGTGTTAATGTCATAGTATCATGCAACATCTGAGTCTTACGCTTAAGGTTACAGGTCTCATCACATCCTGTTCCAGAAGCAATCACAAAACTTTCTAATGTAACTTGAGTTTGACCAAAGAATGTTTTTGGTTTAATTACACCTGACTCTTGATGGGTGTACAAAACCAACTATGACTCATCATCAGGAACAGGTCTGTTATGTTTTCTGTATTCGTGCCTCAGGAACAAAGCCCTGCTAATTCAGTATGATGACTCACTGCTGTTAGAAAGGTACTGGCATGAAATCTAATATCTTTTGGACAGTTTTAGAAATGATGTAGAGCAGGAAATAAACTCTGATGAGGTATCGAAATATGGAATAAACAACTACCAAATCCTTAAAGCAGACCAGTAGAAGGAGTCGCACTTGACCTCATCGCTAACATGACCTGTCATAGCGGCCATGCACAGAAGTAAAGAGATGTATTAGAGTTGTCTCCGTTCTACTTAGAGCAGTGTTTAATATCCATACAATGCACTGAACAGCCGTTTCACATCTGCTCAAGGCCTTTCACTTTCAATGCCACACACAGAGATAGGTTATTTTTGTATCTCTTTGTGTGAGGGATAACTTGCTAGCTACTGCTAGCCATTACTGGGTAGAGCTATAATTATGTGACCTTTCAACTTAATGGAAGCATTTTCTCTATCTGCAATCAGGTCATAATAAAAGCCAGACTTGCGGTTAGCACGGTTACTTTAGGGTGAACCCTGGGATTTCGGGACTCAACCATGGTTCACATTTCACCATGATATGGTAATTTGTGCTGCATTAAAACCTGCATCAGACTAGCTTATGGTCGAGACAAGAGGTCAAATCCTATAACACCCGTACTGACCGATCAATGTTCTTGATCGCCTAGCTTGGGGCGAGAGGCGAGGAGGGCAGGAGTGTTCAGACTTTTGCATTCCCAGATGATTTTTTATATGAGAGAAATTCCTTGTGCTTCGTACGCGTATCATCCTACAGCAGGAGACTGATTGAAGCACTAATGCCTTGTTGTACTTACCTTGTTCACACATGTATTAAGATAACTAAAAGATATCATGCTTCTGTTGAATTGATTCTTAGTACAGGCCTCAGGTTTGGCCTGACAAATCCGATTACTGTATACTCTGGTCACAACACACCTGTGTGAGTATTCGGTACTTTCTTTAAGAGTGCTGTTCGTTTACTTCCATATTGCATTGCACAAAGGGAAGGCTGAACTACATGCAGCTGCAACAGAAAGCAGGTGGTGATGAGACAGGGACAGAAAGCTACAGTATTAAATCTTTAGCTTTCTCTCTGTGAATTATCTGACATTGTTTTTCCACCATTAAATTCTTAATGATAAACATATGGTGTCATTTTTGATTTCAAAAAGAGCCTTTTTTTTCTTTCCCTAGCTTTGTTTTGTGTTGTGTGTTTGATTTTTTGTATCGTAGCTGCAAAATCGGCATGGTATGACATTAGGATTGGTATGTAAGTACACCTGAGTGGAATCATATATAACTATAGCTTTTTTATTTGACCTGTGCTTTATTATTACAAGCTTTGTGTGTGTTGCAACTTATGTAACACCATTATTATGAAGTGTTTCCGGTAGATTGGGAGGCGGCAGTTCAATTAGTGGGCATTGCCACGGTGCACCGACGCACTGAACACTGAAAATGAGCTGTAAGGGCCCCTTAGTCTGACATGTCTCAAAGCATTGATGCATGCGTAAAGGTCTTGTTTGTGAATGAGTGTATTTCAGGCCTGTGTGTGGGAAATAACAATGGAGTCAATTATAATATAATACATAATAAAGTATGTCTTGCTCTTCTCAATCTTTGTCAGTCTCTATGTTCCTGTATGTAACACGTGAGCGGATGTTTACATTCACATCCACTTGGATTTTAGTGAAAAGCATTATGTTAATGAGAGCTAGCTTTATGGTCAGGATTGTAACTGTGAATGGGTTTCCAAGGAAACCAGGACTAGTTTCTCGTGTGCAAAAAATACTCCCTTCCCGACACACCAAACAAACATGCAAGGCTGCTCTATGATCTGTATGAATGCATCAGCTCCTCCTGAAATGTTCTTGTCAGAATAAAGCCTGCAAGGGTAAATGTACAATGTAGAGGAGCAAATTAGTGACATAACATCTGAAGCATCGTGGATCACTCTTGTTTTCTTTTATTTTTCCTCCTGTTTCATGTCCGGTATATCCTGTTTTATTTTGAAATCACTCACCCCTGCCTCTGTTCCAGGTTTGTGTCTGCACCTCCCCCGCTGTGTGCTCACCTGCTCCTGATTGTGCTCTCCCCAGCTGTGTCTCATCAGCGCCATTACCTCATGTATTTTACCCCCTGTCTTACCTTGCCTTTTACTGCCTCACGTGTTTGATACCTCTGCCTGATCTGACTGCTCGTCTGTGTACCGAATCCTGCCTGGCATTAAACCGTTCCTAAATTTTGATCACCCGTCTGTGTGTTTGCATTTCCTTCCTCTTGGTCCCCGGTTACTGACAATTCTTTCATTGTAGCTTTCAGCCAATTGTTCCCTTTCACAAAGAGATCTGGTTCATTCAAGGTTCTGTATTTGCTCAGAGATAGAAAGCAAAACATGCAGAGAAATGAAGGGCATGCTCAGTGCTATGCAAGATTTTCAAAAGGATCGAAAAATACAATAGGATAAAATTAATGGGTAAAGATGAAGCTATATACAGACACATTGTAAACTTAGGTGATCTTTATTTACAGCAAAAGTGACAGCGGCAGAATCAAACAGTGTGTTCAGTCTTGCAATCGTGTTTGTGTGAGTGTAAAAGTCTTTGTTAAACTGAAGCGTGTGTGTTAGTGAACCAGACGGCCTGAGGATAGAAACACCTCTTCAGTCTGTCTGTTTTGGCCGTGTGACTGCAGAGTTGTCTGCCTGACCGCAGAAATCAAAGAGGGTAAAAGATGTCTTCTTGTAGTGCTTCAGCTGAACTTATGTCCCTCTGCAGGGCGATGCGGTGTTTGCTGAGCTGCTCCTGAACCACGAGATGATGACGTGGCCGAGGAGTTGAAGGCCTTCTGGATGAGTGCAAGAGTGTGAAGGGTCGAGGTGAGGATCAAAGTTATACAGGTTCTGCATTGATCTTCAGCTGGGTGTATCTGCAGACGTGCTGTCTTGTAAAGTCCACCACCACTCCTTTTGTCTTGCTGAAGTTCCGTGTCAGGTTTGAGGACGTGTGCGGCCATCTACCTGTTTCAGGCATGCCTGTTCAATGGTGATCAGGCCTCGCACTGTAGTTTGTGTCTTGGGTCAGCCGGAACACAGAGTGGCAGCACGTGAGGGTTAAGTGCTTAGGCTTTCGGGTGGAGATTCGGATTGGGTCTTTAAATCCTGGGTTTGTCTGACTTAGTCTCTGTCTGTTAGTCTCCTTTTTGAGTTTAAAGAGGCTTGTCTCTTTCAAGTGTGTTCCTTATTTTCCACTAAAGACCTTATAATTTTGATTCCTGGCTTCTGTCTCCTGCACATGGGTCCAACATCATTTTTTGAGTGAAATGAACATTACAGTGTCGACTGTAAATTTGATAATGGAGGTGTAGCATGGCACACGGTTTACTGGAGGGAGCCATATCCTCCTTATCTGTATATGTTTTGGAGGGATCTTTAATTTTGCAGGAGCAGAGCAAAAAAAAAACCTATAAAAGACCAAATGTGGACATATCTTACGACTAATACTCGTCGTAATATCTCAACAAATTTTAAGCTTAGTAAAAACTGGGAAAGCTGACATCCTATATTTCATCACAGCTGATATATCTGGAAGGACAAGGGAACAAACAGAGTGTCAAGTGTTCAAGCAGCACCAGAAAGATTCAGACTGTGTTTGCTGTGAGGCTGTCTGCAGGCCGTGTCCTCAGACGAACACCATCTTTCATTCTTTGTTGTCACTTTCTTTCCATTGTGAATAATTGAAGCCACTGCGTTTGCAAAAATACCTTGAGAGCACATATTGAACTTTTTTTCCACGTCATACCTGTCAACACTTTTATATCTCCGGCTGTAACCTTAAAGAAACCACATCCTCTGAGTGAAGCTCAGAAAGCAGCTGAGGTTCAGCCCAGTCTCCCCACTGGGTTATTATTGATATCTATAAAGCAACAGCTGTTACTCAAAGGAGTTACTCCTGTTACTGTCAGGCGGCTGAATCAGCACTGAATGTACACAAATATGAGTGTTTAATAAAATCAGTGTCGGCAGCAGTGGAGATGTTGAGCCGCTGAGGCTGTCTGCTATAAATGTGTTTATGATTTGGAGGAGGGATGAAGTGTTTAATGAAACCTCCTACGCTGTCACCGGAGATATTTACAGACTCTTAGGACATTCAGTGTTTGAGCCACCGCCGCTGTATGTGTAACTTTGCCCTAGAATTACATACTGTGTAAACTGGAACAGTTTGTGCTACAGCCTGCTTTCAGTAAAGGAAAACATGGATATATCAACCCCTTAGAGGTTGATATGGCAAACTTGTTACCAAGCATTTTCTAATATCTACAAATCCAGGATTTACTGAGCAACATTACCATAGCATTCATTGAATTTGTGTTTATGTCAACAAGCAAAAATATGTATAATATTCACTTAATTTTTGCTCTGTTTTGACCACAACCAATTTCTGAGGGAATACCTGGATGCTAATGCTCTAGCAGCTTGACTAGCTAGAGTCCCTTGCTGTGCTTGTAAGCTGTTTGGTGCTGAGCAGGTCGTGTACAGTGGATTATTTGCACAAAGCTGCAGCCGAAAATGACGCTAGGAGAGCGGTGACACAGAGACGGATCCTGTGGAATTGAAGGGTAAGAGAGACTAGGTAAAACTAACGTGTAACTAACCTTTTGGTTTCATGACCCCGCCCAGAACTCCGACCACGGGACTCGGTGAGTAAGCTAATAGCTTTGCATCCACTACACTACTAGCAAGTATTTCATACAACTTGGTGTCCAAAAATCAGAACTATCCCTTTAAAGGTTAAACAGCATTTTCTCTGTCACAGAGAATATTTTATTCATTGCCTGCATGCCATTTTGCAACACAGCAGGGACTTATTTTACTGATATGATATTCAAATATCAATCTAGATTACTACAATTAAAAATAGATATGGTTAAAATAAAACATAAAAAATAAATAATGAACTTTCTGTTCAGGTGTGTGGTCTCACCAGCCACCATGAGGGCTGGCTTGTTGCTGGGACACGACAGCACTTTGAGGACTCGGCTGGTCGTCCACAGCAGCTTCTCGTAGTTGTAGTTCCTTAATGAACACGGACAGACTCTCTGGACCTCCCCATTGGCCAGGATGATTAGCTGACAACAGGAAGCAGCAGGACAGCAGCTGCAGAAAGTTGGTGGTGATGGCCAGAAACTTCGGGATTCTCTTCTTCAGTAAAGGAACCATCAGCCAGATGAACCGCCATCTTTGCCCATTGTTTGTGCAGCAGCAGCAGCAGCGGCGTGGTGATGGCATGAAATAAGACTGATTTCACAGGACTACACTGGGTCATCCTCATCCTGCTGATAATAAACCTTCTTTAAAGCTGCTGTGAGGAACTTTCAGTTTGTGTTGATTTTGGCACCCCCTGTGGACAAAGTGCAGTTAATCACTTTGTGTGACACCTACCCCTCGCCTGCAGTTGCAGTCATGAAAAATAACTACATATAAATAATCAGTCTTGTCGCTGATGGTCTGGTTTGCTTTTGTCGGTCATATAGAGTCATCAGAATTAATTTCAGTCTGTTTCATAAACAGCGAAAAACTCCTCACAGGAGCTTTAACTTGTTTAAAAAAAAGACATCTTTCATTTTCAACACACCAGCATTTTTTGTGTTCCTGTGTGTAAAATATTTCAACACTCAGATGAGGCTAAGTACTGTCAGGTTTTTCGGTTTGTACTTGTTCAGTTACTATTGTAAAAGGGTTTGGTTTGGACCCAATAGCAGCACAAAGACAGGCAGGTATCGTTGGTAACAAACTTTATTGACACAAGAGCAGGAATCAATGGCAGTAGGCAAAACAGTCTGTCTTCTGGCCGCTGGCCTTTAACAGTCTCTGGTGGGGATTGTAGATTAGGTTCAGCCGAACCAAACCAGGATACTGGTGAGTAACGTCCGTGAAACTCAGTCTTGTACTCACTCAGTGAAGGGATAATCAGAGTCACAGAACTGCAGGATGCCACAGAGGAGACGAGAGTGACACTCACTATGTAGAGCTGAATCAGGTAATCACCGGATAGCCAAGGGAGCAGACAGGCAGAATCCAGAAAGGGACAGGCGAGGATCGTGGTCGGGGACGGAAGGCTGAGGTGATTACCAGGAGATCGGTCAGGCAGGATGGTCGGAGGCAAGCAGGGTCGAAACCGGGAGATCAGGCAGAGAAACGCTGGAGAGTCTGGTGCAAGCATCGAGAACAATCTGGCAATGAGTGAGAGTGGAGCTGGGGCTTAAATGCAGCCAGAGCAGAGCAGAGAGCACAGGTGAGTGGAGTTGGCTTGACGAGAGGGGTGTGTCTGATTGGCAGATTGAAGCAGGCAGGTGCAGAGTGGTGAGGCAGAGATGAACTGTGACAACTATGGTAATTCATCCATCTGGATATACAGGAAATACAGGAAATTATATGCAAAGCCTCCGCTGCACAGATTTAATTTCCTCCACTGTTGTGAACCCCTAACCACACATCAAACCGCACCTATGCTTTTCACATGGTCACGCATTATGACTTGTTAATTATATATTCCAACACTGCCAGGGGTCATCATGCAACACTTTATATGTAAGAGTAGATATGCACAAAGTAAGTCAATACAGGACAATCCTTCTGAGGGAAAACGTACAGTGCTGCAGGCTGTGAGAAAATATCAATATTTCCTATGGTTTTAATACATATTGGTGCATTTTATGAAACATGTATGTGCAGAATATGCTTAATTAAAAGTGATTTTCTGTACAGTAATTAAAACTGTAGGAACACACAGAAGACGCCAACAACTGATCCTTGTATACATCAGCTCTGAGAGCAATAAATCCCCAGCTGGCTCCCATTTACTGTCATGTTAGGTAACATGTTATCAATGGCTCACATATGTCTCCCTGTTTGTTGACAGAAACCGGCTTTTATCTCCTCTTTCCATTCCTCCATCCCTCTTTCTTCTCCCCCTCTCTTCCTCATCCGTCCATCCTGTCTCGTTGTTTGTCGGTCAGTCAGTGTCCTATCTCGCCTCTTTTGATCAGCCCCTTCCCCTCCCCCTCCACACACACACACACACACACACACACACACACACACACACTCCACCCCATTGGACTAGGGATGTTGTATATGATATAACCATCTGTGACTGCTCACCTGACCAATGACCGGCAGGCTGTCAGGGTGATAATGCAAACCTCTCCGAAAAGAGATAACAGGCCACCGGGATAATTGGCCAGACACACACACAAACACACGCTCACACAGAGGAAGCCCGGGGCACGCAGTGAGACACCTCTCTGTTACCATGGGAACTTGACCTGAAGCCCCTGTATAGACTCAAACACACACACGAACACATCTCAGTGACTGGAGCGAGCACCCCCCCACTGTGTACTTTGCCCAGATGAAGTGCTCGTAGGAGAAACAAACTTCAAACATACAGAGGTGATGTAACAAGCAGCAGGGCTGCTGTTAGCATCGTGTCAGCTGAAGTAACAATTAACACCATGCTGGTCGGTTACAACACCAATACATGTAATTGCCCCATATTTATGTAAAGGGCATTAGACATCCTGGCATAAGAAAACATTCTTACACTGAGGAATATAGTTGCAAGTCTCTCATTTGTTAATTTAAAAACACACTAGTCTTGCAATATGCTTTAGTATTATATTATACTCTATTGAACAGTCTTTGCACCAACCTGCATAAGGCAGCAAACCATTTGAATCAGGTTCTCCGACTCATCAGTAATGTGATGTAAATCCTGCTGCCTTGCAACACCAGGACAAGCAGTTTGAAATCTGTCAGGGTGACTGTGATGTGTGTAACGTGCTCCCTCTGGTGGTTAGAAGGGCTCACTACAAGTGCAGAGAGGCTGATGCAGTTTTCTGTTCATCCATGATACTCTCGTGGGCCCTAGAAAATATTTCAATGTGATTTTCAGCCTAAAAGCTGAAGTTGAATTTCAAGGTTAGCTATTGTTGCTTTCAATCACTACCACGCTCTTAATTGGCACAAAGCCAACAGAATATGAAGCTCAACAAAAGATTTGTAGCTTTATTTCTCCTAAATGACATCCATGCGGCAGCTATAATATCAATGCACTGCAATGCAATTTGGATTTCAGCCCCTGACTTACATTAGCTCTGGGGTTTTGTTTGTTTGTTTTCTAGGGTTCGTTATCAGAAGCCATCAAAGTCTTTGCTTAGAAGTTTGAAAGATCACTACGTCAGCACACTTCTTTACAACCGTCATTTACATGTATTCACCTGGTGGCACCTTTTTTCAAAGCAACGTCAAACTGAGTTCGATCCAACCTCAGTAGATACAGGAGAAGCTTTAGTTAGTAAGTTAGTTATTTACACGAAGAAAACAACCACAAATCATTTCATTCATAAAAAACTCTTTATGCAATTCCCTTTAAAGGCTCATGTGTAAAAACATACAGTATGCTGTACTAAAAACAAATTAAAATAAAAAGTAGTATCAAACTGGAAAGAGACATTACTCCAGTATAACAATCAATGTCAAACTGTAAGAAATGAACACACTTCTCCATTTAGAGAACATGTGATTGTTCTCGATTGAAGATTGAAATGACAAATAGTTACCATCTTAGAAGTGGTCAGTGTGATATTCGTATAAAAAATATATATATACAATCATATACATAAAGAAAAAAGTAATTAACAAAGACATCAAGTTCTCAGCCTATGTTGACTGGTGAAAGTGTATGTGTGTGTGTGTGTGTGTGTGTGTGTGTGTGTGTGTGTGTGTGTGTGTTTGTCATCTCTGTATCCGGATGCATCCATGTGCACTGGAGTAGCCAAGGTGACCTTGTATTTGTTTACTCACTGAGCTCTCAGCTGCAGCAAGATCCCGCTCAGGGTTCAACCCGTCCCTGCGTGGCACCGATTTAGAGACACCATTAGCACAGAGTCGTTCTCGACTTTAAAAGGCTCTCGAATGTCCTGTCTGGAGCGCGGGCGCTGCGGCGTCAGGAAGGCAGAGGTTTAGTCCCTGACTTTGAGCTATATCTACAAAAACTGAAGAGGGGAAAGGAAGGGGGACCTGTCTGCTGTTCCCAGGATGTTGACTGTACACTATGAGTTTGTATGCAGATACAACCACACTAATGAAATAGAGCATTGTGGGATTTCATATACTGTATCGGTACAGAACACAACAAGATTAAATCTTTACAAATATGCACATGCCTTATTTCTGTAATAAAAACAGATTCTTAAAAAAAGTCACAAATCTTTCAAGCCCATTGGACGAAGGCTCAACAAAATCACAAAAGATAAAACCAAAGCTGCCTGCGTGAATGAACACATACCATTAAAGGTAGGTTAACATTTTTTTAAGTTTAATTAAGCAAACCAACCCTTTAAATGCACCCATAATGCCCTCCATACGGTCAGTCCACTGCCCCTTAAAGTTGTACCGCAGCGACATTCACATCTGACTAACCCAGACTCTTCCACCAGAGGGCAGCATACACCCACAAACCACAGAGATGTGTTTCCTGAAGGACATTCGTCGTTCGAGGTCTTCATTCTGTCAAGGGGGACGGATTTCTTTACATGTTGACACGACAGTCAACCAACCAACAAGAATCCAACCTGTTGATCGATATTTATATCTCACTCTCTCTGATATAAACACAAACTAGATCTACTGATAATGATCTGATGTAATGATGAAATGATTGTAATGATCTTTAACTTCCCTGTTCCCTGTAGGTGAGAGCTTAACAGTAGATAATTAACCTCTGGACAATGCAAGCAGACCTAACTGGGAGTGCAGTTGCCCTGGATTTTGAAAGAAAACATGCAAGTCAGTCCCTCATTGTTTCTCGTTATTCTTAATCAGTACTAATAAATGCTCCAGCCTGATCAAACTTAATGATCTGGAGTAACATTTGTAAATCCATTAATTCAGTGCGACAACAAGTGAGACTAAAATAATCAAAAATGTCTCCATAGGTCCCTGAGATCCAACTCCATTCCCGAGCACAGCTTTAGATCCCAGTGATCTGACTCCATGCTCAACCAAAGCGCTGGCCATGTATCTACCAGTCTTCGTGTTCCTCAGGGAACAGTTGTAGGGCCCATCTGAACTTTTCGTCTCCAGGTAACTATGGATAGTCAGCCATCCCCCGTCTTCCACACGCTTACTAGTGAAGTGTCCATGTCTGAGGTGTCGGGAGCCGTGAAACCAGTGCACCTCTCCGTCTGGATGGACACGGGTGAAGGTGCAGGTGGGACGGCCATCCTTCCAAAAACCCTCCTCTTTCCCGACGCACTCTGAAGGAGAGACCAGAAGAAAAGGTTCCTTTAAATTACGCCTCATGTCGTAAACAATGAGAAGTTATATGTGAGTGGGACCAGGTTTTGACGGCACATTTAAGTGCATGCCAGTAATGCTATTTATATTACTGCCAATGATTGTACAGCTGAATGGCAGTATTTGGCAGATACGTACGGTGGTCAACAAGGGCAAACGTGCTTTTATGGCCGAAAAAGATCTTCATAAGGAGAAACTTACACATACCAAAAAAAAATTAAGCAGAAGAAAAACATTACATATCCAGTCATCACAACAGAAGTACTCCAGGCCTGTAGGGGGCGCTAACTGGAACAGGATTTAAGCTAAACATATTTTATGGAAAAAAATATTTACATGACCCTGGACGAGGTTTTTAGGCCCGTGGGGGGAGACATGACCAGGCCTGGACCAATACTGCCCCTAAGACCAACGGAGGTCGGGTTGATAACAGTAGCAAGGAAGTTTTCTTTGCTGAGTTTGACTCCTGGCATATCAGGGCTGCCCCCACAAAAAAGCCTGCTATCTCCACAATTGGGTACTGATTCATTCCTGACCTCCCTTTTGGTCCTCCACAGTTACCCCAATGGCAATCTCGGATCCCATCGGCTTCTCTGGGGACATTTTTGACAGCCCTAGAGTCAGAGTACTTGTTGGAGACGATGTCAAATTCCTGGGTAATTTAACCAATGTTAATCCTTGTCGTCAAACTCCACGAACATTTCCCACTGAGTTTCCCCCCTGCCCCTGGCCTGATAACCTCAACTGCCAAGCGGTCACAAACTCAAGCACTAGTCAGAGGTGTACAACACCCCCCCAACTCAGAGCCCTCACACTGGGCAGGTTCAGCTTAAAGTTCTGCTAGCAACTTTTTAAGTTTTGTTTTAGCAAAGTAAAAGCAGCGAGACCTGGCACTTGGAAATAAACCCATCATTGTGTTGTCAGGGAATCAGTAAATTCCTAATATACTGTATATAGACACTACCAGTCAAAAGTTTGGACACATTTTCTCATACAAGTGAATGGGAAAGTGTGTCCAGACTTTTGACTGGTAGTGTATATATTTTGGCTTTTTATGCCTTTATAAGAGAGAGGACAGTGCATAGTGCCAGAAATGGGAGAACAGAGAGTGAGGATGACACGCAGCACAGGGCCGAGGGCGGGAGTTGAACCTGTGGCCGTAGCATCAAGGACTATAGCCTCTGTATACGGTCAACTATTTTAACTGCTGAGCTAAACCGGTGCCCAAATTCCTAATTTGTAAAGGCTGGTTCTCTTCTCTCACCTGTCTAAAATAAAGCAGTTTCACTTTACGCACACAATTTTTTCACTAATAAAGATCTTTTAGGTCTCAGCATGGATGCCCTTGTTAGCGACTGTAGATACGTGCCAAAAAAGCAGCAAAGATACAAACAAAGGGAGGGAACAACTAGAAAAAATGGCTAAAGAAAAGCAACCGTGACAGCAGTTTTACAAACAGTATAAAGAGGTATCAGCGTTTATCTAAATAAAAAACATGTGGACACTGACCTTGTAACTCCACTGTTGTATAGTCATGTGAAGCTCCCTTGTTGGATTGTAGTTTGCACCTGTATCGGTTTGAGAGTCCGCTCTCCATCGGCTGCACTTCTTCGAAGGTGAGGGACAGTTGTCCTTGTCGATAATCACAAGTGAAGCTACTCATAGATGCCCTAGGATGTATGGTAACAGTGTCTTCACTGTCCACAGAGCACAAAGATGTTTGGTTCTGAGACCAGCCCATACTTCTGATTGACAGTCCATGATGAGAAGAGGACACGTCGCAGTGGAGGACCACCTTTTGGCCACACACTGCTGTAATTTTGGGACTCACGCTTAGTGATGCCAAATCTGTAGACAAATTTAATGACACGATTTAATGCAAGAATTAGCAACAACACCATCACACTGTTCACATTTATTACAATTTTACAGCATAACCGTTACACTTTAAAAGAAAGAAGAATTTTATTCCTCATGTTAAAAACGTCTCTCTTAAATGATGAGTCATAAAAGTTGCACGTACCTTGTGTTGTAAGAGTGCAGGTAGCCACAAGCCAGAGAAGTACATGCAGAGCTGTGAACCCCATTTTCACTTTGTTTGCATTTCACTGCAACATAAAAACACATCTCCATACTTTAAGTTCTAGGTTGAAATCCGGATCTCAGCAGGCTGATAAACCCCCCATATTGTAAAAGCAGCATGTTTGTAAAGTCCTCTATTTGAAAGCAACTGACCTCAGGAGGACTGGTGCTTCTCCTCAGCTCTTCTCCGTTGTTTGCAGTCTCCGATCCCTTAAGGCGCGTTTGTGCTCAGGAATCGTCCCTCAGACTTTAAGTGCAAAAAGTTAATAATTTCTTAAATGATAAAGGGGAAGGACGCAAGGACGGCTTATCGCTGCTGGAACCTGCACAACAAGGGCAAAGGCAGACGTGTTGTGTGAGAGCGTGTGAGAGACAAAGAAAGTGAAAGAAGCAGAAAGAGGGCAAGTTAAGACCCAGTCAGAAAACCAGAAAAGCACCAACAAGTACAGACTTGTATCTTCCATGTGGTGCAAAAGTGTTTTGCTTCCTCTTTTCACTGCACTCAACTGCCGAATTGATTTTTCCCATGGCGTCATTATGAGTGCTTGATATTGTTTGAACTCAGTAGCCACAGCCTCAGGGAAACGCTTTAATCTACGATGCTCCAAAGAGCCTCTTTCTCAGGCTAAGGACTGTGCCGTGTCTTTTTTGTAAATGAGTCATTTTTAACCGGAAACAGTATAAACACGAGTGAGTGAGCAAAATGATGGTAATAGACACACATACTGGTCGGAACAATTTGTTTCACAAGATAGAGAAGTGGACTGTAAGTGACCCTGAGTCTGGGCAGTAAGAAACACTGACTCATATCATCTGTCAGTCAATCAAATTCACTCACATTTTATATAGCGCCAAATCACAACCAAAGTTATTAAGACACTTTACAAAAAGAGCAGGTCTAGTACTCTTAGTTATGTTATTTAGAGAGACCCAACGTGACTCCAACATGAGCCGCACTTAGCAACATTCAGCACATTGGCAGAAAAACGTCCTTTCATCAGGCAGAAACCTCGAGCAGAACCAGACTCATGCTGAACAGCCGTCTGCCTCGACTGGACGGGCTGAGAAGTGGGACAGAAGGAGATGCAGGATAGAGACAGGCATAGAGATCAACAACATCAACAGCAACAACAACATATGTCCTTGCTTCATCATCATCATCAACAACAACGACAACAGGTAATACATACTGGTTACAATGCCAATAATAATGGTACAGTAAAGTGTAAAAATGAGCAAGAACAGCATTGTCATGATGAAAGGCTGATAGGAATGACATGGTAAATGGTATTTATATAGCAGCACATATATAGTCTCCTTCTAGTCATTCGGGTAATGCGGCTTCCTCCCACAGACCAAAGACATGTTTGTTAGGTTCATTGGTGACTAAAACAAATACCTGTAGGCCTGAATGTGAGCGTGAAATGCTGTCTGACTCTGTGCGTCATACGATGGAGTACTAGGGCCGGAAAATCATTTCTGAATTTTAGGCAGAAGATAAGTCAGCTGCCTGCGCTAAAATGACAAAAATCATGTTCAAATAAAATCACTTTTCATATCCTTAAACTTGTGACAGTGTGCTGCTGATCTACCAAAAGATTATTTCAGATTTGTGAATATTCGCATTCACGCAGGCTATGCCTCCAGGAGCAATTTGGGGTTCAGTATCTTGCCCAAGGATACTTCTACTTTGAGAATGGAGGATCAGGGGATTGGGGGCGACTGACTCTCCTTACATCATCATAAATGGACAGGTTATTTTTTTAAAAAGATTATTTATTGGGCTTTTGCCTTTGCTCGATAGGACAGCTGAAGAGAGACGGGAAAAGTGGGGAGTAGAGAGTGAGGGATGACATGCACCGCAAGACCAGAGGTCGGGCCTGTGCTCGGTGCATCCAGGACTGTAGCCTCTGTGCATGGGGCGCCTGCTCTACCAACTGAGCTAAACCAGCTCCCCGGGTTATATTTATTTTACTTTCATCATATCCACATTTATGCCTCTTTATTCTTACTTATGTGTGTGTCATTTCTCCCATAGTTTAGCCGTTGAGGTTTCTTCTTCTCTGGACGATGTGCAGATGTTGTCGACTTTGATGCTGCACCTTTTCGGAGCCCACTTATATTTGTCGTGTTTTGTGGCTGAGCCGTGGCAGCAGAGTTCATTTAGGGAATCAGGGAGAATGCACAATGTGCCCCAGGTGGTTGGAAAGCTGCATTTGTCCAAGCAAACCTCCCTTAATGCAACTTTGCCATCCATGAAAAAGTTGTCTGCTTGTATCTGTTACAGGACAGTGATATCGTTATTTCCTGTCTTATTATCAGAAAATACCAGGGGAGACCTAAATCAATGCCGCCTTTATCCCTCTAACTTAACCTATTAATCCTACTAACAACTATTGTCAATTGCTTCAGCCTCCTAGGCGCACAGCTGCATCACTGTCCTAAACCACATAAAACCGGCAAGCTCTTACTTTGGGTTTTTCCTGTTCTGCAGCAAACATGAGCATTGTTCTGCGTTAATGCTGCGGAAGTGAGGACAAGTTAACTACATCTCATTTACATCTACACACAGAGTTCTGGTCATAATGAGCATTGATTTTCAATGGCTCTTATTGTGACACTTGCAGTTTGAGTGTTAATTAGAGAGCTGCTCGTCGAGTGTGTGACAGAGACAAAGTAACTGGTGTTCATTTACTTAATTGAGCACTGGGAGACAGAGAGCGACAGGGAGCAGCGTGACGCCTGCCAAAGAGAACTCACTCAAGAGGCTCTTAAGACCGGAGACGTTTGAGAAGAATTCAGCTGGTAAAATGAGTTATTAAGGACCCGTTCAAGGGCAGGTCTGTTTACCTTCTCTCCATCTTCTGTGTAAATGTTTCTAATTCCTACCAGTCCATTCTGATCACAATACAAACAAAGGTACTTTTCCTGCACTACATGACTGTAGTTAATTACAGTGACAACAATATAAGATATACAGGCAGCAGGGAGTTTTTAAATGCACCATGGTGTGGCCAAGCAGGCCCTGAATGTCGCTCACAGCGCTCTTAGTTGAAAATAGTTCAACTTTTGGAACAGCGCCGGGCTCGTCAATGTGACTTCTCTCTAACCGACCAATCAAAATCAAGAAGGGGCGGGACTTCAGATATCTTTGTCAACAACAATGGCAGAGGTGATGCTCATCCTTCAGTTTTTTGGCGGGTTTCCAGGTCTAGAGCTGCTGCTAATGTCAGGACACAATTCCTTTCCACTGTTTTTATGTTTATGCAATTTAAAACAGACTTAATGATCACTACCAAGAGGAGCACAAGTGCCGGCAGACAATTTTTGCAAGCTAGCAACAGTAATCGCCAGTGTTGTGACCAAGTCGTCTTTGCTCAAGTCCCAAGTATGTCTCAAGTCATTTGGTCCAAGTCTCAAGCAAGTCTCGAGTCATTTTTCTTGGGCAAGTCTTTATAAAGAGAAAAGACAAGGTGTTAGTAGCCCGTCTAATGATGATATAATTGGCCAACTGATATAACCTGTTCAAAAAGTATGACAATGAATTGTATCTGTATTATCTTGGCACAGACGCAGCCATGATGATGGTCTGGTCTGAGACCGTATATAGTAGTAACGAGTACGACTGATGAGGCTTCTGTCTGGGGAACAGACATCAGGTAGTGGGGTCTTTCATGTTGCGTGTTGCCATAGCGAGGAGTTTGACTGACAGCCAGTCATCTAAACATGTCAATCACATACCGGGGAGCTTTTTGAGTCGTCCAATCATGATTCCCAGTTTGCGCTGCAGACATACCTGATAGTTAGGCAGAAACTTGACAACATTGAATTTTATCATTTTATATTTAACAGCATTCAAACTTCTAAACACACTCAAGTCATCATGCCTCAAGTCCAAGTCAAGAATCAAGTCATCTCAAGTGCAAGTCACCAAGTCTCAAGTCCACATCTCTGGTAATCGCCAGTGAGAAGCACTCTGAAAGGTCGTGGGCGCTGTTATTGGACACAGGCCCTAAAGTGGTAAAACAAAGCAAGGCTGGCTGTTTGTAGGACTGCAGGTTGCAAGCTTTAGTTTCAGGAGACAAAAAGAAACACCTGTCCTTTTAAGCATTTCATGCTTCAGGTCGTCCAGCGAGGAAAGTATTCTTGCCTCGCATACCTTATTTTGGCAGCATACGTGGACTTACAGGCCGTCCCCTCACCTGGTTCTTTGCATTTTTACAGAAATGTAAAGGAAATTAAAATAATGAATTTGCTGATCTATTTCTCGTCAGTGTTATATGATCAGCACCACGCTCAGATAATCAATCAGATGAAAAGATAAGCGATAAGAGTTTTCTGTTTCACTCTTACAGAAATCTGACACGCTCTGCTGTGAGCCACATCTCCTGCCTGCTCGTGTCTCTACATACAGCGACTGTGCCCAGCTCTCTGAGTGCTGCAGACTTTAGTGTTTCAGCCCTGCAGTCCTCAAATCTGCTCTGAACTGTCAGCTGTTCTTCCCTTCTGTTTGAACTCTTCCCCACAGGGAGAAGACACAGGACATTTAATACCAGCAGCTCAAGGTTTCAGAATATAACCTGTGCTTCTGCTGTCTCAATCTTTCTGCTGCTCTAAACATTTTCTTCCTGTAATATCAGTAACACTTTGTCCTAGGACTATTTCTTTTACTGCTGCTATGTATCCTTTTATCTGTCCTTTGCTCTTCTGAGTTCAGTTTTTATGTGTTTATGAGTACACCATGACATTACACACAATCTAGTATCAGCGTTTATGTGAGCAAAGATCACAATCAGCAGTCTGGCCTTCATCATAATGCTTTCTTTTTCTCATGCCCTCCGCTGACTGGTTTATCCATCATAATCTGAATACTGCTCATGTGAAATACAGTCTGTTCACTAAACCTGAAGGTATGAAACACATTTAAACCGTGTTGGCTTCCTGTAGCTGTCGAAGTTCTTTCAATTCTGCTGCATTAACAGCTGTAGTCATCCAATGTCATTGCCGATAGTCGACATTGGACTGAAAACCTACAAGTGTCATTGCCAAAATGTTATTGTCCATATAGCTGGATGAACCATAAACACGACATGATGCTACAACACAAGACCAGAGATAATGAGGAAGGGAGAGAAAGTGAGAGGAGCAGAAACAGGGTAGGTGATCTCCTCCTTGAAAAAACTGCCACAAGTACAGACTTGACTTGTTTTTCATGTGTTGCAACATCAACTCTGCTTCCTCATTTCACTGCATTCATCGTTCATGTCGATTTTTGCCATGAGCTGCCTTTAAGGATGTTTATTTATTAAAAGTTTGAGCCATCATTTATGGAACATTGTAGTGACTGAAGTACAGCAAATGCTGCTACTGCAGTGAAGATCAACACGTCAGCAGACACTAGAGATCAGACAAGCAGGCAGAATGGAAACAACAAATTTAGTCAGATTATCTGAATCACTGAAGTGATACTCTGCAAGTGTTGCGAGTAAACAGTAATCCACTATGTCTGAACAAACAAAGAAAAGATGGATGACTACAGATACAACTTCAAAAATAAGTGAAGATCCAAAGAAAAAGAAACAAACTCGACGCTCAGATGAAGCAAACAGTCTAAAAGGAAAGCGACCGTCAGCGAGGAAAATCAAGAGTTACAACCGGAGCCAACCGTGGACGTCACACATGCGACACTGTCTGGATATCTGGGAAGTGTGCTCCCGCAATTACCGGTTATCGCCAAAGAGACGGAACTGAGATCTTCGGGATTACCACGTTAAATTCAGAACTAACAAATAGTAACCCCAAGATGAATATATATGTGTTTTATGGCTCTGCAATTTCTGAAAAGTTGTGAATCCTTTTCTAGGACGTATCCTTGAAAGGACCGTGTAATTTGGTGCTGAATATCAGGTAATACATGTAGAAACACAGATGAATTGGTACCCTCCCAACATATTAATTCAAATTGATAGCTAAAATCATTTAATAGATATTTTCTTCGGTTTAAATCTTCTTCAATTTTTACCCCCATGATTGGATCAGTACTAAATTACAGAGTTTTCATTAAATACGGTGGCCCTGAAGGCCAAACACAACAACCTTTCAGAAATCACTCTGTGTGTTTTCTGGAAGGTTCTTGTTTTTTTCAAATGTTGTGTTCAGTGAATTGTCCTTTGTTATGTTTTCTGAAATGTTTTTGTGTGTTGTGAAAGTTGTGGTGTTTTGACCTTCAGGGCCACCGTAATCAAGCTTCCTATAAGAAACTAAAATTAAATGGTTGTATAGTGAAAGACCCTTAAAAAAAACTCCTTAAAACCTGCATCAGTCATCAGTTCCTGCTTTACAGTATCGTGTCTGGTCCTGTCTGTAATCTGACTTTGGTTACACACACACACACACACACACACACACACACACACACACACACACACACAGACTCACAGGTACGACTTTGATTCACCGTCTCATATTACAGGGAAAATCCTGGTGTCACACTCTCAGGCCTCTCCTGCCCTGCATGTCAGCAGCGGTGCGGCTTAGCTACACGGCGTGTCAGCTTTTATCCTGTACTTAATTGCTGTAGGGACCAGATTACCCATAATGCTGAGTTTTATCTGAGGCTTTAACATGATTTGCAGTGGGTCCGGTAAACCACCGTGTTTGTTTAGCATGTGGTGAATAAAGTTTGACAGTGATTCTGCTCACAGGAGTGCAGCTGAGTCTCACTCTTGACCTTTTGCTCTGGCGTCAGTCAGGTAGATTTTGTTGCAGTCAGCTGAAAACTTGTGAGCAGGACAACACTTATTTTAGAATGAAAAATTGTCGTATTCATAGACACTGTTTTTCTACAGCGCCTTGATAATGTCAGAGACGCTGTGTCGCCAAGCTCAAGACAAAGACTGATTCCTGTGACCTTTTTCTGGGTGTCACTCCTGTTAGATGAATCATCTGTGGCTCCCAAAGCTAATACTTCAGCGGCTGCAAACATTAGCTAATGATCTAATTACCACCTATTCAACATGATTAAATGAGTTGCACGGACAGCTCAGTGCATAAATGATTTTATAGAATAAAACACCACCGAACAGAGGATTTTAAATGACAGAAGTGGGATGTTTTCTTGAACTTGTTAAAGATTACTGCATTACATGGGCTTTTGATCTCCCCTTGCATCACAGTCTCACAGAAGATGCAGCTTTAAGTAGCACTCATAATTCCTGTTGAAGACTTTAGCTTTTAAAAACCCCCCAAAGCTCCAGTAAAGCTCAGCCTCAACCAGATTTAAAGAATCTCAGCTGTGCTGGCACTTAACTCTCAAAGTTCAGAAGAATCTTGAGGCAACATGGTGGATGCAGCTGCACGTTTGGGACGCATCCATTTTTTAATTATTGAAATAAATAAGTAACCCAGTGAGCACCAAGATTTCAATGTTAGAATTTGGTTGGAAACAGGCCTAAATGTCCAAGACCACTTTTCAAACAGTTTTCTACCAACCGGCTAAAACACGCGTTAAAAGGGTGACGAAAGCGATGATTGTAGATGTAGGTGGTAGAAATCTGGTCTATGCAAAGACATCATTTCAACGCATTTTATTTTTCATACAAAAATCCAAAATACAGCGCTTGGGGGCGCCGGTTTAGCTCAGCAGTTAAATCGGCGGCCATATACAGAGGCCACAGTCCTCGATGCGCCGGCCCCAGGCTCAACTCCCGCCCTCGGCACTTTGCCACGTGTCATCCCCCCCCTGTTTCCAACACTTTCCACTGTCCGCTCAATAAAGGCATGAAAGTCCAAAAAAATAATCTTGAAAAAAAATACAGAAATACAGCGCTTAATGGGCTGTGTGATGTTTACCAGAGGGTTAATTGTAAAGAGAGCAGTTTTAAACATTCCCCACAGAAGAAGAGAAAAGAAGACCCCTGGATGCTGACGTAGGCCAAGTCACACAAACAGGGTTATTTTCCAAAATGCAGCTTTTTCTCTGCGTTTCAGCCTTTCGTCCACACAAACGCCGTTTTATGTCACTGAAAACAGATCTTTTGTAAGACTCCAGCCAGGGTGAAGACTTTTAGAAACTTTTAGAAAGAGACGTGTAGACGGGGTAAACGGCATTTTTGGCTCGTGGCGTCAGGCTGCAAAATGACGGATGTGACAAAAACAGTAATGCTTCTAACCTTTTAACAGGACTTTATACATGTTTACAAATACAGTAGCTTATATGTACAGTTTCCGGCAATTGATTTTTTCAGATTTTTGATTGACCGCGATTTAGTTTTTCTTCTTTGCATGACTGGGTTATATCGCCGCCTGTTGGTGTGGCTTTCTCATTACAGCGTTTGTGTTGCGTTTTAGTTTGGACAGGGATTTTTTTATAACCGTGCTCGTGTGGACGGGGTTTTTTGGGAAACGAAGGAGTGGAAAAACTCAAGAGACTTTGGTGGCTGACAGTGAAGCGCCCTAGATCTAATCCATCTCCAGATGTGTGTGATTTTTCCATTGGTGAACCGGTGCACTGCATTTTATAAGATGCATCTTGAAAATCGCCGTTAGTATGTGTACGTGTGAGTGATGAATCTTGTGACAGCACCAGGCGAAATCTGGTCTCACAACATCTTTAACATCTTCAGTCGTTGAAAAAACTTTCACTTTTGAACCAGTTTTAAACGTCTTTTTAACGGAAAAATAGTCCACGTTTGAAATGTGTGACTTTTTGGCACTATGTCTTAAGGCGTACAGTATATCTGCATATATCATCTGGTATATTATCTGCACAATAAGGAAACACATAAAAACAGTCCTTCCGGGTGAGTGCATGCAGCTGTTTTAGGGGGTTTTCCTGACAGAAAGTGACTTCATCTGAACAGACAAAGAAGGCCGCATTAACAGACACCCGCATGTTGTGAGAAACACTTCTTTGCCTCAAGCTATCGGGTCGTAATTATTTTGTTTCTCTGAACAGTCAGAGACTGTTTCACTTTCTCACAGACAGTTTGAAGGGGCTTGGGAACCACTGGTGTCCCGTAAAACTCACAGAGCCGTACTGTATCATCATAAAACTGAGCTACACTTGACTTATCTTCACAGTTTGTCCCAGGTGAGGTCTATTTTTCAAGTGGAACAGGGATTTACAATATCATTCATGTTTGCTCATGCTCTTTGTCTTATTATTACCTGCAGTATAAAAGGTAACTGTTGCACAAAAGGGGAGTGTCTGTCACACACCTTAAGCAATGTTTACTCATACCAGGAACTAAGATTGTTGGATATTTTACTAAGCTTTACCGTCACAACACAAACAAGGAAGCTCTTAAGAAATTCCTCTTAAGAGTCCTTTGACCGGCAGAATATGGTGGAGTGAGAGATTAGACCAGGTGATAGGCGAATAAATCAGAGGTACATATCGTTTGTTATCTGTATTTTCTGGGTCAGTTTACTTTGGGTTACTCCTTAACCTTTCTTTCTTGTTTCTGAGAGCAACAATATAACTCTGTCTTTCCAGTCAAACCTGGAAGAGGTGTGCAGGGGGAGGAAAACATGCTCAGCAGGTCTATTAAAGAGACTCTGACCTAAACAGTAATTCACATTAAACCCTTACACCTGCGCTATAAGCCTTTCCACATGCCCTCCCTTCTCCGACTGCTCCTTCCAGCCATCAGCAGCACAGTTGTAGTGCTTTGTACAGCCATTACTGGTACCACATCCAGAAAATGGCAGGATGCAATCAATGCAACACTCTCCTCCTGCCAGCGCTGTAAGTAAGATCAGCGCGGGAGGCTCTAAACTGTGCAGAATTTGTTTTGCGAGCGGGAGAAGCAAAGCCGCATGAGCAAAAAGGTTGTTTCTTTGTTGGAGGGGCTGCTCGCAGGTAGACTGCAGCTCGCGAGTCACCACTCCAACAAAATTGAGCCAATTTGATCAAACTGTCACGAGAGTGCTTCAGTGCATCTCTGCAGGGCCGTGATTGGAGGCTTCAGCTGTAGTGTGTTTTTTAGGGTTTAGGAACAAAAGTTCGAGTGGACAAGCGCACAATCTCAGTCCTGTCACTGTGACATTTTGAATGCACTTTATACACACTGAAGTATGAATTGAAAATATATTGTGTGGCATGTTTTTGGGACTTTCCTTCTACTTCTTCAGACAACAAGTTGATGCAATGAAATGCATCATGATGTAGCTAAAACTCACCTTAGAATTGTCACAGTGACAGGACCATTCAATGTGCTGCATAAATACATTTTATAATGGATTGTTCAATCCATTAAAATATGTTTTCAGTCATCGTTATATTTAATATGTTGATTTAAAACACTCTTATCTGTGAACATGACAGAGCTGAGCTGCTGAGCTGCTAACTGTTAGCATGGGCCTGTAAGCTGGAATCAGCACAGCCTTATTTGGCATCTTGTTATATTTTGGTAACGCTATATAATACGGCCTGCAACTTATCGTGTAAGTACCGCGACTTGACGTGTTAGTACCCGCAACTTACCATCTAAGTAACTGTGACTTCCATGTAAGTACCCATGTCTTACCGTCTAAGTACCCGCGACTTCCGTGTAAGTACCCGTGACTTCCGTGTAAGTACCCGTGACTTCCGTGTAAGTACTCGCAACTTCCGTGTAATTACCCGCGACTTATAATGTAATATCGTAATATTGCCGTATTATAAAGCGTTACCTATATTTTTGTAGTAACAGCATATTTTTCAGAGCAAGATGCATTTGCAAAATGTAAAAAGGCAGAAGGTTGCATCTTTAAGGTAAACCCCTGACTTCCGTGTAAGTACCCGCGACTTACCATCTAAGTACCCGCAACTTCCGTCTAAGTACCCGCGACTTATCGTGTAATTACCCGCAATTTACCGTGTAAGTACCCGCAGAAAAGTGCCCGTGTAAGGCAGAAGGTTGCATCTTTAAGGTAAGAGATGTATAGAGTATACGGCATAAATCTTCATCCTGACTCGTGCAATACAATTATTACTAGGTTAGTGTCAAATATCGATATATTTTAATTTACAAATAAAAAGGCGCTCTAAACAGATTTCCCTGCCATTTTGACGAATCTAAAGTCCTAATTTGATCTAGAAGTTCTGTAAATTTAATTTACAGACTGAACACACGTACATTGTGTCTGCCCCGAGGTCTTCTCCCAGTTGGACATGCCCGGAGAACCTCCAGCGGAAGGCATCCCAATCAGCTGACCGAATCACCTCAACAGGCTCCTTAAGATGCGAAGGAGTATCTGCTCTACTCCGAGCTCCATCCTGATGTTCGAGTTCCTTACCTTATCGGCCAGACACCCTACGGAAACTCAGGATCATGTGAGCTTTACGACCCATCAACAACAGAGGGTACTAACGGGTCTCAGTGATACTAGTTCAACAGCTCAGGTTAACGACTCACCCTTATTTACACATCTGTTAGCATACTAATGACCTACAGAGGCGTATATTTGTAGCTCCGTCCACCAGTCAGTTCAGAAATGAAGAATCCTTTCGGTGAAACATCTTAAAGAACTTCAACCAAGTCCAGACAAACACAAAATCACTTATGGGGACACTCACTCAAAACAGGAAACAGTTCAACATAATCAACTACCTTCATGGACACTGACAGGCAGATAGACACACAGACCACACTGATGCATGCCAACCTCTTCATCCCCTCTCTCTCTCTGTCTCTCTCTCTCTCTCTCTCGTGTCCTCTGTTTGAGCCCTTAAAGTTTGAGGACGTCTCCATCACACATAATCATGAATCACATTTATGAGCAGCTCTCTGAGCTTTGCTGCACCCGACCCAATCTCCACCCCTAACTGCTATCACCCTAATGATGTCTATTGGAAGGCTTGTCGGAGGCTACAGAACAAGCATATACGCAGGTTTCAGACTGAGCAGAAATTACATGTTCTGCTCATTTTAACAGCATAAAAAGTTAAGAAGTCTGGTCCAGAAGCTGCACAATAACACAAAGACTTTAGTTGTTGAAAACAACAGAACTTCCACATCCACATCTGTTAATTTCATTGAAGGAAGGTGAAAGATGTTTTGCATCTGTCAGCTTTTTGAGCAGGCACAGGCCCTGGTAAACCACCTGGGTCCTGTTGTGTCCTGCATCCCAAGCACTCACACAGCAATGAGGACACTGCAAAAGCAAACTGCATTTGCAGAAATGTAAAATTATAAAACACAATCAGGGCCAAAAGGATATTTAGTGTTGTGTAATGTCGATGATATACAGTATAATAACTAGAATTAAAGGATATACTTCTGTAATGCAGGGGTTGACAATGAGCACAATTTTCCAGTAACTTTCCAAATTCACTGGCCCTGCCATTAAAACCACTGGTCCTGAGATCATTTGTTATTGCGGAATTTTTCAACGTATAATTCAGTTTCTCCTTATGTAAGGGTTCTTATAACTGAGTATGTGTTCAGTCAATTGTGGAACTATTATAAACTTATAAAAATAGACCAAAATTAGCATATGGGTATAAAGAGGCTTCCACTCTTGGTTCAGCAACTCTGACACCCGCATGAATAAGTAGTAATAGCTGCAGTTGCGTTACTAATAAGCTGACGCTGTTCAATGTTGCAAGTTTAATTAGCGTGATCAGCCCGTGAGAGTAACTTTTTGAAACGAAATTGTACCGTCTCCTACTTCCTGTAGCCTTTAAACAGTCGGCACCATGTCGGCTCTGTGAACGGTTTGTTTATGTAGCCACAGTGCTAACGTGCACCGGGACGAGCTGCAGCTGATAATGGGAATACACACACTTGCCACCTCACATAACGGCCCATCTGAAAATCGATAACGTGTGTATTAATACTGGTCCGCGGTAGCTTGCTAATTGACGTTAGCAGTGTTTTAGAATGACAGCTGCTCTGTCACGAGTGCAGCGAGTAGCGTGTAACGTGGTGTTGAGAGCAGCAGCCATTCTGCTTAGAAAGTAATTAGTCCCGTCCATCGGGACTGTGAATCTCAGGAGGGCTACTGTATCGTTTACACTGTGGGCTTGTGGACACCAGTTAAATGCTTAATAAACTGGCCTGGTGGGTGAAAAACATACCGTCGGGCCACCAGGCCAGTGCTTATGTCGAGCCCTGTGTAATGCCTGACTATTAAGGTGTTCTATTCAAAACACACCATCTACTCTCTTTCAGGGCTTTTAAAGTCATACTACACTTCATGTCAGAAAACCGTCTCTCAGATAAACCTGATCTTTCCTTTTCAGTATATTTTCAAATGCATTTTCAGCGCAAAGCCCTGAAAGTGTGACAGAAAGACGAGTTGATTTCATGAATGATTCATTAGGGCCCAGCTTTTAGTCCTGACAGTCCTAAGTGACCTTTTCAGTGAAAAGGAGCGAAAACTTTAAAGTGCAGACAAGTGACAGAGCGGAGAGGAAAAGTAGACAGGAAAGGTTAATGAGGGATTGTTGCTTTACTCTTCACTCGAGTTTAAATGTCATTATATAGTATATGTAACATTTGCACACTAAAATCTCTCAATAGGCTCAGACCTTTGCATTATTCTTATTGTTGAATTGTGTATTTATAACATCCTAAATGTTTCCATTAGTGTTCAAACCTTCTGTAATTTCACTCAAGATAACGTTGTGTTTCATTTGGTCATCTTTCAATCACATCATGTCCCCTTTAGCCATCTTGTTGCTTAAACTTCTGCTGAAACACTAGATGAAACAACAACATGGGTTTACTAATGCACATAACCTGGTTGCACACTTTATGACGCGCTCGAAGATCCACGTTTTCTCCAGTCTATGTTTAGCTAACGTTAACTGCTACACTCGTTTCTTTATTTGTGATGTAATACAAATACTGCTCAGCGAGATGATTTGGCTGAAACTATCCCTAAACTAAGTCTGACTTTTTATCGCATGCTCAGTTAAAGTTTATTAATGTACGCAAATTTGCAGCCAGGAACAGTGGTCACATGACCTTCAAACGAGCCACAACCAAAGAATGGAGTGGCGGCTCCAAGCGTCCGGACCAACTCATTAACTCATTAAAACTAAACTTGTCCGAAAAATGAACACTTGGACGTAAATCAACATAATAATAACTAACTATAATGACAGAAACCATGTTTGAGAAACATTTATTTAACGTGTAGTTTGATTTTATAGTTTGACTCATGTCCCATCTGTTAACATGGAGGAGGCGGGCTTTATGACCTATACTGCAGCCAGTCAGCAGGGGGCGATAGAGAGGGTTTGGCTTCACTTTTAGGGAGCTGTCATGTCGTCCATCTTTTTATAAAGTCTGTGATCCGGACTCACAAATAGTAAATTTAAGCTTGTACGAAAGGTCTCACCATCCTTGTTAGAAATGGATCGACTTTATAATGACATACATAAACTAGTCTGTGGTAGAATTTCGCCAGTAAATGACATGAAGGAGCATTGTGCTTTGCCATCTGCGTCTTCATGATGCATCAATCTCACCACAATCTGCAGACTGTTACAGGCCTCAAAAGGATCCAACTGAATCATTTTAAATGTAGTGCAGC
Source organism: Semicossyphus pulcher (assembly GCF_022749685.1). Classification (NCBI taxonomy): domain Eukaryota; kingdom Metazoa; phylum Chordata; class Actinopteri; order Labriformes; family Labridae; genus Semicossyphus; species Semicossyphus pulcher. The sequence continues at coordinate 12,468,128 of NW_027211681.1, forward strand.
TGCCTGCTGCAGCTGGCGAGAACAGGACTTTGAGGGATTTGAGACAGGAAAGAAAACGATTATTTCAGTGACAAGATGTCCTTATGTGCATAACTCTTGTACTGAGAAGGATACTGGAGTGGAAAACCAGTTTTAAATGGGAGAAACTGCACATAAGTGCTGCTACTTCAGGGTAGTTTGTACTAAAAATGCCTTACAAATAAGTGTGGCTGCATCACTGCTGGTTTTGCACTGGGCCAAAATGAGAAACTCATGCCTTTATGAAATAAAAAATATGTGGCACTACAGGCATACACCATCAATCTGCAGAGCTACCTTCAGACAAGTGTAGTTTCTGATTCAGTGTGTTAAACTGTAACAACTAGGCCACAATCTGAGAGGTAAAAAATAAGGTTAACTAGAGGCTGCATTTGCACTCTGGTACAAAAATCTTCAAAAGACTTTAAATCTAGGAAGAGTCTTCGTCATATTTTGCGTGAATGTTAAACCAATTTACTCACAGATGATGAAAACCGAAGGGAGCGCATGGCATGACAGGACCTGTGACATTCTCCTCCACTGCACACCCATAAAGACTTTTATATAATTCTACTTTGACACATTTAGTTACATAAGACGTCGAAGGCACGGCGACGCTGTTATTAGCACATCTGCATTGTCACTATTCCTGTGATCAAAGGATTCATCACTCTCAGGCTGTTGACCAGCTGAACATCATGCTGTCCCGCGTAATCAGATTTGTCCCTGCTATAATTCTCTCTAATCTCTAGCGAACCAATCATCTCAGGGAACCTTGTTATCTTTTGTCAGGACTGTAAATGGGTGAAACAAAAAACAATATTTGGATACGTACCCCATGCTTCCTGTAATCCCACTGGTGTTGTCAGCATCTTTGAAGCAGGACAAATTAATGTTTGAGAGAGAGTTTTACTCCGAAAGCAGCTCTGAGGAGATCAGAGGCATGTTTTTCTGCAGAATCAGGAAGCTAATCTGGCTCAAAGCATGCAGGGTAGCTGGCCTACCTTCTTAGCGAAATGTAGAGCCATGCTCAAACTTGACGCCAATGTTTGCTAACGCAGAGGATTAGCCTCTTCTGTTTGCTTGCACTTTGAAGTTGCTGATGTGTTAGTGCAGCATTACTGGGCCTAAACATATCCTTTATTTTGGCTCAACTCCCAGATGAGATTGTAGCTTCTAAAGGTGTTATATGATAGGATGATTAAATGTGGTTCAAACTGCCTCGGTGAAAAAGATGACCCCCTGTGTGATTAACAACACTCAGACATCCACTTCACACTGAAGTGCTTTCACTGCCAGAGATTTAAAGTGTATTCCCCTTAATTATAAAAAGGAAATGATTATGGTAATTGCAGTGGAAGCACACGGGGATCTCTGTGCATTTCCTCCCCTCATGAGCCATTCCTGTCTGCCGGAGAAATTATTCTTCGTTTAATAATAAGGCTGTACAGATGTCCACATGCTGATGCACACAGTGCAGCACCGTCGATTAAGCTTTAGTGCTTCACCTTGATTTGAGCAAGGTGAGTACGCATCCCAGCTGAAACATGATCATAAACAAAGGACCGCCCAGGAGAAGAAAGCATACTGTAACGAGATTCTGTGGTCACTTAAGCGGCTCTGGCAGGCTGTTAAATTTGATCCTGAGCAGTTTTAAAGTAATAATTGGTATCGGTATCAAAATAAAAGTCTGTATCAGAAGGGTTTATCATGTTGAAAGTGTGACACTATTATATACCGATCAGCCATTACATTATGACCACCTGCCAAATATTGTGAAGGTCCCCCTTATGCTGCCAAAACAGCCCTGACCCGTCGAGGCACGGACTCCACGAGACCAAAACACTTAAGTTGCGAGGTGGGGCCTCCATGGATCGGACTTGCTTGTCCAGCACATCCCACAGATGCTCGATTGGATTGAGATCTGGGGAATTTGGAGGCCAAGTCTGTCATGAGTTATTCTAGTTGTGTTTCGGTGATCAGATGTTGTTTTGCTTTGTCACTTTGTCTCCTGTTGTCACTAGTTCTTGTTTTTTAGTTTTGTATTTAATTGAATCTGTGTTCTTGTCATTTAGTCTATGCATTTCATTTGTTTCGTTGGTTTGATCATTTCCTGTTTTACTTAGATACAAAACATGTCTCAAAACAAGAGTGAAGGGGAACGAAGACTAGGATCCTCAAAGTAGAAAGGAAATACTTTCAGTGCTTACTGCATTAGGGTTTGTCCAGGAGGAAATTTCTTTCTTGACATAGAAACACAAAGTAAATATGTTCTGCTGTTGAGTTTAGTTGCAGCTATACACACCTATAGCATGTAAAGACCCTCGGGGAGGATACAGGACACAATTCCTTCTATTGTTAAGGTTAATGGACTAATGTGTTATCCAGGAGGCTGTAATCCCTCATCATCAGTCCAAACTCTGAATAAAGCCCTTTCAAGTTCCTCTTTCTAATAGGAGGATACAGTCAAAGAGGTCTACACTGGGCTTTCTGTAGAACACGCACTTAAGGCCTACAGGAGATGGAGGATGCAAATGGTTTAATCAAAACTGGGAGGCACTGGTGTATTAAAGTAAAAGTGTAATATGACTGCTGCTCAATCAGCCAATTTTGGTTGTGTAATAAGTAACACTAAAAACAATTCCAGGTTTCTATTTGACACCATTGCCAAATTCAGCCAAATGTTAGCTTTTACGGCTGCCATGAACACGTTTTCGAACATGCTTTCAGTCTCCAGGTACTTTCCAATCAACCACCTGCTCCTCAAACTCTCTACATAAACTTCTCTAGCAATTCCTGTGGTTAAAAACACAAAATATTGATATTTATCACTTAAGGCTTTCACTGTGCTCACCAGTTTTAAGACTGCTATGGTCTACTTAACTAAAACAGCCCCTTGATTTCAAGCGACAAGCTGAAAAATGAAGCCAACACGGAAGAGCCTAAAATCTGCAGTTCCTTGACCGGCCACTTGAGGCTGAAGCGAGTCAATTCCCATTAGGCCCAATATAATAATGCTTACAGCCTGGTACAAAAACTTTTGGGTTATATTGAATCAATCTTTGCCTCCTATGGGTTACTTATATGAAATATGGATTACTTCCCTCCGGTTTCCAAAATATATTTCAACTCTTGGACACATTATATGCAGTAATGGTGTTAATATCCACCTCTACGCTGATGATACTACTGGCCACATTATATGTAGTCATAGTGTTAATGTCCACCTCTACGCTGATGATACTACTGGCCACATTATATGCAGTCATGGTGTTAATGTCCACCTCTACGCTGATGATACTACTGGCCACATTATATGCAGTCATGGTGTTAATGTCCACCTCTACGCTGATGATACTACTGGCCACATTATATGCAGTCATGGTGTTAATGTCCACCTCTACGCTGATGATACTACTGGCCACATTATATGCAGTCATGGTGTTAATGTCCACCTCTACGCTGATGATACTACTGGCCACATTATATGCAGTCATGGTGTTAATGTCCACCTCTACGCTGATGATACTACTGGCCACATTATATGCAGTCATAGTGTTAATGTCCACCTCTACGCTGATGATACTACGCTTGTGTGCCGGTTCAGGCAGAAAATAACTCTGAAATAATAAAATGAAAGACTTGGTTCTGTGCTGAGAAAACTGAATGTTACAATTTTGTGATTTATCAACATTTGATAGTCAAGAATTTTGATATTACTTTTGTTTCCTATCATTTTTTGATGAGCACATTCAAAAATCACAGACAGCCTTTTTTCAATAACACAGCTACAATTCCGTCTATTATCTCCTTGCCCTATACAGAAAATGTACTATATTCTACCATTTTTTTCTTCTTTTAATTAGTCATTTCATTCGTTTTCCTTAAGCGGGGTACACACTACAAGATTTTGGGCCCCATTCCCCCCTTCCGACAATCGTAAAGTCACGATTTTTTGATGGTTCTAAAGATTATCTTGCCAGATGTTCCTGTGGTGTGAGGTATGTCCAGAGTGATTTTACTCCCCCCGATCTGCTCGGAAAGCCGTCGTGGGCGCACCGCTTTGAAATCGTAAATATCAAATATGTTCAATATACAATATTCAGCTGATTCATATATCAGCTGAGCACGCAGTCTGTGGATTGTCACGTGACACTAAACGATAGCCAATGGGGAAGCAAGCTGACTGAAGGAGGAAGCACAAAAACCGCAGCCATGGCAACAAAAGCAAACGGGGAGCATAAAGTACTGTCCAGCCCATGTTCACGCCGTCTCCACCAATTCATCCACAGTTTTTTCTTTTTTCTTCCTGAATTTTCAGTAAAAAGTCCACAAACTATCAGCGCCAATTCTTCCTGCCTGTCGTCCGCTATGTTTGTTTACTCTAAAGTCTCGTTTGAGAGTTTTGTGAGATTTTCAGCTGTGAGAGTCGGACTCTGGTTGATGGTGAATTAATCTGTTAGTGTGTGGTGTGCTGTTTTTGTGTAATCGTTGCTCTCCACACACTATAGGAGCAAAACTGTTAAATCTATATATCGTCATGTGTGGGCTTTCTCACATTTTCAACATCTGTTAAGATTTGAAAAATCTTTTCATGTGAGCCAGGCATTATCTGAACAGAGGGTATCAGGGTGGATGGTGCTATTTGCTGAACAGAATGTAAAGCCCCTTGAGGTACAAAAAGTTATATTATTTGTTATTATTTTTTATATGGGGCTATATGAATAAATTGACTTGACTGCAATTATCAAACCAAGTGCCCTCCCTTCCCCTATGGCTCCTCAGGCCTCGCCCATCCATCTCTGGATTGACTATGTTTAGACTGGCCTCGTTGCGAATGGTATTCATGGAGAGTGTGTATTAGCCTTCTAGCCTCTCCTGGGCACTCGTCCACTGTGATTTAGTGGCACAGAGAACCATGAATTTCAGTCGGGCAGTTGAGAAGAAGCGTAGGTGATTTATGTTTTTGTTAACAGGGGGCTGTAGGGACGTTAACCAGGCAGTGATGAGAGGGGGGAGAAGGTGGGAACATACAGTGTGAGAATGCAAACCTGCATGCATGTTTCTGATTTCTGATAAATTATTAAGTACATTAAGTAAGGAAGAAAAGAATGGAGGGGGTGACGTTGGAAAGTATCTCTAGTAGTATATTTAGACTTTTGCAACAGACAGAAAATAGAGACTAGAACCCCACATGGGTTTTAGAAGACAGCGCAGACAGAAGTTGGGGATCAAATCCCAAGTGTATATTATTTATATTCACCTGCCGGATACACATCTCTACTGTAAATGAACCAGTGAAAATAGAGGTCTTCATCCGTCAACATAACTTTAATAAGCTCACCATCCATCACTGAAAGCACCTCATAAAGGTACAAGTCTTAATACCATCCACAAAGGACTGCTTCAGACAGAGTGCCGTTGAGATCATTAGCCTCCATTGATGTCCTCTTTAAAGGCATTACCCTTCATAAATGATAGCCCTGTCCATTAGTGACAAAGTGCATAAAATAAGCTGCTTGACTGCTGATGAGAATGGCTCGCTATCAACGCCTCCACGCCTATAAGACCCTGCGACTGTGGACCACGCCCCAGGAGGGAGAAGGTGCTAAAGAATGGTCATCCATTATCTTTGCCTTAACACGGAAAAACGCCTTAAAAAAACATCAATATTTGTTACTGCAACAACAACACCAGCAGATTTAGAGTGTTAGGTGTTTTTGTTGGAGATGAAAGGGGGTAACATGGGAGATCAGGTGGTAGGAGGGATGGGGGTGGAGGGTAGGATGGATGCAGACAAAAGAAAAACTGTAAGCACAAGACAAAAAGAGTTATGCTGCAACACCATCATACTTTTCCAACTTGACAAAAGCGAACAGTATAAGCATATGGCTTCCCACTGACTGTTAAATTCATCAGCAGTAACAGCAGGCCATCTTGATGTCATTACAAATCAATACAAGTTTGAGAAGAGAGATTGCCAAAGGCCGGCCGGTCACCCGGAATTATTAACATGATACAAAGAATGTCCGCAGGCCCGTCTGAGGGAATGCCAGAGAGTTACCGGAAGTCAACTCAGTCAAAGAAAGATCAAGAGAAGTACAGGAAAGCACACACAGCAAAAGATCACTAGGTAATAGGTCACCAATCCGTTGACTTCTCCTTTGGGAAACAACAGAGATTTGTTCGTGCATGTGTTCTTTGAGTGCAAGGCAGCACAAACACAGATCCTTATATGTCCTTTATGAAAGACAGTCACATTGTTCAATTGAATCTTGCTGCTTTAAAGCAACTTTTATAAGAGAGTAAAGTAGCAACCAATTGTATGTAAAGAGGTCCTTGGAAGTGATCAAGAAACAAAAAAAAAGTGCTACACATACGTACAAGTGTTGTACCACTGTGCAGCTAAAAGGCCTCAAAGATCCACTGTACACTACCTGCACTGCAGCAAACAGCTGGTTAGCATGAGCAGCTGAGCAGCCAGATATTCCTGTCTGGAATTTTATCTGGAGTACCAAAAAACAAAAACAAAGCAAAACGAAAAGTAAATATTAACTGGACTGAAATTTGTCAGGTGGCAGGAAACCCAAATTTTAAACTGTGTCTGCTGGATGTATAAATAGGCAACTGTTATGAATCTTTAAATAAATAATTTCATACAAAAGTTAAGTACTTGATTAAGTTACTCGATTAAAGGTATAATCTTGAAGATTTCAGTTTTGTTCTCTTTGGCAACACCCCCTGGCGATAAGCGGTATTTGCGGGAGTACACTTCCTACATATCCATACATGGCTCCCTTTGTTACGGTTGTAAGTGTTGATTTTCCTCGCTGATGGTCGCTTTCCTTTTTAGACTGTTTGCCTTCACCTGAGCGTCAAAGTTGTATCTGTAGTCATCGATCTTTTCTTTGTTTGTTCAGCCATAGTAGATTACTGTTTACTCGCAACACTTGCAGAGACCGGAAAAGCAGCCGCTTAGCTCCGCCTACCCTCTCTGGCAGACCAACCACTACTGGGTGATGGAAAACGCGTCACTAACTGGGCGCTGCTCAATCACCATTGTGTTACCTCATTCGGTGATAGATAGTGACTTAACAGACATTTATTTACATGAAAATCTTTGAGATTATAACTTTAAGAGATTGTGTGCTAATGACGTGAGATGCTGGATTTGAAAACATAATTTTTTAATTTATTTAACAGGCAAGAGAAACCAACAATTACTCACAATGGATGGGCTTACCTCATCTTATCAATCCTACTGGCCACCAGTATGCGATCGCCTGTCTGTGTTGGTTGGTCATACACCCCTGCTGTATCATCGTTTCTAATCAGTAACACACCACCACCGCCTCTTACAAGAAGGCTGTCCCTTTAAGTGCAACTCCCTTCTCACTCATCCCTGCTACACCAATGCTGCACACACACCGCTGCTGCTGCTGCTGACGATGCTGTGCCTCCACCACCCCAGCCTCCACCTTTCTAGTCTGAAGCCTGTCTCGATCCTTTGCTTGTGTCGTATTATCTCTCGGATGTACGTCGCTTTGGAATAAGCATCGGCTCAATTAAATTGTAACATTGTAAGCCTTTTGCCCACTCTGTATAACCACAGGGTTTTGCATCGCGCTCCCTGGAGGGCTGCGGCATGCTGCTCGTCTAACACAGGGAGCAACTTAAGAGCGGAGCCATCAGCGCCAAACGTAATTGTACTTCCATTTTTCAATAAATGGTTAAATCTATGACGAGAGTGTTACTGACCGAATCCATGAAAAGTGAAGAGGAGTAAGCCATATATTTGAAACAACTGAACAAGCCATGATTATATTACCACATGTAACAGGACGCTTGATCCTCCTTTTGCTCGGACAGCCTCACCGTTTATTCTGCTCAGGGGTATTTCCTACATTTCTTCTCTTGTACCTTTACCTTTGAAGGAGGAACAATCATGTTTACATTTTAAAGGGAAAGGAGGGAAGCTCATTACAAAGTTGAGCTGAGTGTCACATTCCAGGTTTACAGCACCGCTTCCTGTTTCCCTACTCCTATAGGGCTCCTGCTCCATAAAAACATATCAGCTTGCCCAGAGAGAATTTCCAGTAACACAGAAACACTTCTATTGTTGATTAACTGTCAGAGGAAAAAAACATTTGGCCCAAATACAAGTTTTAAAATGACACTCCTCCAAAGTGTATCATGCTGTAGCATCAAATAGGATCAGTCGGCGATATTACTTTGGTAACTTGAGAACGTTCCTGCGATAAAAGATGATAAAAGATTGATAAAAGGATAAAAGGATAAAAGGAAAGATTACCACACTTTGTTTAAATAATTTAACTCTAATGCTGGAAGCTACACATTAAAACCCTGACCATTTAAGCTAGTTTTTAGCTGCTAGGCTAATTATCAGATATTTTATGGTTGTGATTACTTCCTGTTTCTGCCACTCACACTGTCACTGTACAGTTAACACACCCTTAAAAACATAACATCATAATTGAATCTACTCTTGTCATGAGGTTTTATCTGCTGCACAAACACCGGCTTGCTAATTACAAAAGCAAATGTCCTCTTACCTCCTGATTTTCTGTCTGATGGCTGTTGACTGGTGTCTAACCAGCAGTGTCTGCCCAGCACTGTTTGTTATCTCTCACACATGTCAGCTCCAAATGAAGCTTAGCATCGATGATGTCAACTGCTGAGTCACGTCCTCTGGTGAAAGCTATTGTCTGCCAGATACCTTGACTTCCTGTCTTAAGTAGAATAATAAATCCACTTTTGTCAAACACAGGGCTTCTACATCCGTTAAATGTTTGAAAGCTCTCTGTGCTGTAGTTGGCCACCTTTCCCTGTTTAGGACAATTGTTCTGTCCTTCATGAAGGTTAAATGGCAACTGTTGTCAGAGTTTTTGACAACACAAACACATACTCCGGATGCTGACAGAGGGGTCTTGGCGAAAGATGATTTGATAATATTGTGGAGTGACAACAACACCACCAACAAACATAGTTTGATAGTGACTATAGGATATGATAGTGGAAGACAAAAAATGTAAATCAACCATTTCTCTAGTCTTTGATTTGGGAGACTCCCAGAAAAATGCTGATAAAGTTTTAGGCTATTTTTATTTCTTTGAGTGAGCTTGGGACCACCATATTCACATGGCAGCCATTTTCCTCCGGCTCCCAATCCCAAATGAAGGCCGATTGCGTCACAGCAGCGTATCGAAGGCTGTCCCAATTCGACGGCTTCCTCAGACGCATCCGACAAATGCGTCCTCCTTTTCCCGGGCCATGAAGGATCCATCGGTAGCATCCTACGCAGCCCGACGTATCCTGAGATTCATTGCGTGCCAATTCAAACGAGATGGCTAACCCTTTTGCGACTTTTAAATGTGAATTTTTTTGGTTTCAACTTAAGTCAGATAGCTAGCGTTACACATGTTTGAAATAAACGAAAGGGCCCTTGAAATAAGTTATCTTTAAAATAATAGGTTAAGTAACGCGGCGTTAGTTATGCGCGCTTGTAAGCCAGCTAGCTACCTGTTGCTAAGCCACCGGAGCGGCGTTTGGTGATGCAGGGGTAAGGACGTGAACAGCTGGTGACGCAAATTGTCTCATTTCAGTTCGACTTTAACGGTCTGCGCAGGCTTTGAATGGCGCATCCTCCTTCGAAGGCTGCAGCCCCTGGTTTGGGACACAGCTCATATTTTATGTAAAAATAATATATTTTAAAACCTATTAGCTACCAGCAGACAACCGCTAATTTTAGCATTTAGCCACTTCCTAGCCAATTTTACTGTTAACTAGAAAGTGGCTGAATTCTAACAATAGCTTGTTGTATGGTTGGTTTGTTGAATGATACCATAGTAAACAACCATGTTGTGATGGTAGCTAATGGGATATCACATATGATGTTTTCTTATCATATCGTAAAACAGTTTCAAAAGTTAGTGTTTACATTCAGACACCTTCTAGCTTACAGTAGGTAGGAAGTAGCTAAATGCTAACATTAGCTGTTGTCTGACAGTGTCCTTCTGTAGTCTTTTCAGTTGCTGAGAGTTAAAATGACAATTTGTCAGGTTTCTTACATTTGATGTACAACCTGAATCACAGCAATACATTATTAGAGTGTTATTTTCCCACGCTGATGAAAATGGCCGCCAAGTGAATATTGTCACATCCACCCTACTTCCTCTCATGTAGAGGGGAGGGGGGATCTCACACACAAGGATCCTTGATCCCAGCCAATTCTTAGATGTCACGGAGAGACAAGAGGTTCTAATAAACACGTGCTGTAAGTTCCCAATGTGAGACACACTTGATGCTACTCAGAGAACAATGGTCACTGGAAACAGCTTCATCACTGATGTCTAACATTGGTAAACAACACACTTGATCATCATACTCAATCAAAAATTTGACTGAGGGCCCATTGTCTAATAAACTGAATATAATGTTGAGACAAATTGGCCCATTTCGAGTCTCATCAGTGTTCTTCACCGTATAGAGCGAGATGTAGAGTTTGAGATGAATCCACACCCTCTTTTCCACTCTACGTTGAAGGGTTTGGAGATTTTCCATTAGTCTTACAACCACACCAGCAAGCTCTCGAACAAACGTTCACAATGTGCAGCTGTTACTGTATGGCCGGGTATATAATGAGCTTTTAATCGGCTTCTGTCAATAACATTTTTCCTCAATATGTAGCGCCCTGTGTTTGTGAAGAGCGTTACACACTAATGCTCTCCACCAGCTGCTCTACTTTTAGGAACAGCACTAATTGAAGCTGTACTTTGGTAGTGTGCTATTGTTTGGCTAATCTTGGAGCCTATCGGCTACTGTCTGAGGACCATGTTGTTTACAATCTGACTTTCAACTTGAGAAGCGAGAGCAGAGTTGGAGTCGAGGTACGACGTCTAAGAACGGATTGTTTACTGCAACTGGGTGCAGATGTCTATTTTAAAGAGATCAATTAAAACGAAATCATTGTCACATGACCGTCGATGGGAGCCAGGGAGGGCATTTTGGTAAATTGTAAACTGTGCTCTCCACACAGGCGGCTTTATAATTTGACTCATGCCATCTGTTAACATGGAGGAGGCGGGCTTTATGCAGCAAGCCAGCAGGGGTCGATAGAGAGGGTTTGACTTCACTTTTAAGGAGCTGTCATGTCGTCACAGTCTATGGATTGAAATGGATTGAAGAAGTGTGACCTATTCTCAATTAAGCATAAAAAGGGGGGAAATAGACAAACCTTTATGCATGAATACATTCATCAGTGCCTCCCTGTTCCTCCTCAACAGTCCCACATACTAAGGTCCCCTGCCATTCTCCACCTCTGCACCACATGCCCTCAGACTTTCCCTCCTTTCTCCATCTACACACCTGTTCCCTTTTATAATCAACCTATTATTGTTCACTAATAAGTCTCACTCTACCCCACTCTTTCCATCATTTAGTTCCCAGTTTGTCCTTGTTACTCTGCGTTGCTGCTTTGCTTTGTTGCTTATAGCTTTCTAGATTTGCTGGCCTACCTGCCAGACTGTTTCTTGTTTGCAGTTTCCCTGCCTGCCTTTCAGCCCATACCCGCCTTTAAGACCTTTATTCACAATGAATTGCACAAATCTGTAATCCTCTGTGCTACCGTCCAGCCTGCACTGAACACTGTGACACATATATCACTGCATGGCTCTCTTCTTGTGGAAATAATTGTTGCACACGAGACCTCACTCTCAGCGGACATATGCGAGAACATTTCACAAATCAGAATGTTAATCCATGCTTTAGATTATTAGTTTAACATTAGTTTATGAGACTTGAATGTTTGAACATCAGGTGGCTGCAGAAAAGTGGGCTTTAAGCAGACGTGACTGCAGCCACTGTGCGGCACCTCTTCAGGGATGGAGGGAGGACAGAAGGACGGCGCTTTTACTGTCACACATGTTCAGTATTCCTCTCTTCTCTTTTCTCCGGCTCCTCTGACTTTGTTCGCTCTCCCCAGCTGCCCACAGGAGGCCTCCTGACAGAAATGAAGGGATTTCTATGCTAGTGGAGTTTTCTGTCATCAATCCTGTTTGCCATGCTTCAGTCCCTGCCTGTCTCTCTCTCTCTCCCTTCTTCCATCCATCCATCCTTCAGTCCAGCCTTTCACATCCATCTCTCCTTTCCCCCATGCAGGTCTGTGAATTGATTGCGTTGAGCTCATGGAAAAAGGCAGCCTCTGGGGACTTACATTGAAGCACCTAGCCACCAGGCCTTCTGTTTTAATGAAAAGCTAAAGCCCCAGCAATCACCCCGACACACACACAAAACCCTCATACATACTGGCACACACACAAAGTGACACACTCATACAGTATGTGCGCATGCTGCGGCTAGCTAGCGGGCAGATCTGAGTCCATTATAACCAGCTCTGTTTGGAGTCCTGCTGGCATTAAACAACTGGAGTTACCACCTTGTTTACCCGCTTAATGCAAGGTTTTATCAGAGTCTTTGTGCTGAAATGAACTCCCTTTTGTTTATATTTATGAATAAGGATGTTCAATTGTGTACTAATAATGTTTTAGCATCACATTCTGATGTTTGCTAAAGCTAGCAGATGCTCTAACATGGAGCAGGATCAGAGTAACAGTGGAAGCAGCGAGGATCCCAGTGTCTTACATGCTGCTGTCTCAGAGGGAATCAATATAAAGTATTGATTTCTGCTGGGGATGAAGAGCCGTGGGTCAAGCTAATGTGTAACATGTGTTTAGTGTGTGTGCAGCGTGTGCTTTGGTACGGGTTTTCACTGTCTACAGCTGACAAACATTTAAGTACTTCGCAATCATATCAACAGGTTGTAAACGCCACCGCTAACCAGCAGTTTCAGCCTGTGTTCCACAATGACATAAATATCATTTTGTTGCCCATAAATCCAGCTCTTTATGTCCGCTGTATGATTTTTAAAACTCTAACCAGAGTGTGTCTGTAGAGGAAATTCTGCAGTTTTGGCCAGCAATGACCACAGTTAATTTTGTAGTATGCGCATTAAGTTTTGTGGTTCAAACACATCACAGAGCAAATAAAATCAGGTGCCCAGTGTCTGATAGGAATGAAATGTTTCCTGACTCTATTTCTGTTTCCAGCCTGGCTGATAAAACCGTGTTTGGAGCACACAGACTAACATTTAAAAAGGCTTATCCGCAGTGCACATATTTCCCTGCTCAGTGGAGCCGTTTGGATCACTACACACTCGCATTACTGCAGATGTCCCCCCCGCTGAGGGAAGTCACTCAGCTGGAATGTTTGTGTGCGTGCGTGCGCATGCACGCGCTCTCTCCGCTCACCTGTATGCCTCAGCGTTGATTGGAAGCGAGACAGACGAGCTGTTTATTTTAGGAGTTGATTTTTCTCCCTTCTCCTATTTTTGCGCTCCCTCCCCGGCCTGTCATGCTGCTGCATCTGACTGATCAATAATGTAATTCTTAACCAGCGGCTGCTGCACGCTGGAGTAATTACCTCCTCCATTATCTGACCACATCTTTCATTATACTGTAAGCAGCCTTCATTAGGGCCACAGGCTGAAAGGCATGTGGGGACAGGGAGCACACATACAAAAACACACAGCAGACTGATAAGCATGCATAAACATGCTCTATATACTTTCATACTGAAGACAATCAGACAGCAGGCGTGTCACCTTCCTGCACTCCCCGTCCTCACTTCCTCGCCTCTCTTCCTCTCTTTGCCCAGTCAATCAGATCGCCATTAGCCGGTATTGGTCCCAGGGGCTAGTCTCTCACATACTGCACATCTGTGGGAGCATTTCCATTCAGGCAGGATGGCTCACCTCCTCGCCTCTCCGTGATAGCCGCGCAGCCCAGGGGAAATAAAGACAGTCACAGCCAAATCAAATCGGCGGCACAGTGGAGGAGACGATGGCGCGGATCAGCATGTTACTGGCCTGTTTAGGCTCCTTCTGCTGCGCTTCTTGAGCCAGGCTGGGGGTAGTTTAATGGTTTAATATCGTTAAAACCGCCAGGGCTGCAGGCTTGATTTCCACTGTGGATAACTGCCAGAGATGGTGCAGGAAGATAGTTTACAAAATCCTCCTGCAAACATAATACATATTCATGCATCGCCTCTATTTGTTATACACCTTTAGAGCACTTAAAAGGCTAAATAACACACACACAATGTCACAGTCCTCTTTTTAGATCTCACTATAAAGCCATTTTCAGATATAGTCCCCTTGTTAGTCCTTTCAGCAAAGGCAACAGTCATGGTGCATTAACATGAGCCACAGAGATAAAGGCCAGTGCGTGACAGCAGCTGGCAGGTCACTGAATTCAATGACCTTTGTAGATCGGACTGATATAGCTTTGTTTCCAGTTGTGTAGCACAGTAACGGACCAGTACAGATGATTGTGGCTTTGCATTAAAAAGAGACATCAAAATATAAGCCTGTGAATATTAAGCTGTATATGTGTAAATAAGTGTGTGTTCATGCATTTCCACCCATGGCTGCCCCCATATCGTTCCATTAGCTTGTTAGCTGAGACGTGGTCCGACCTGTGAGAAAGAAATCACTGTTGTGTTCTTCATCATCAGCTGTCTCTCTGTCGCTCTTCCTCGGCCCTCAGCCTCTTGTTATACGACTGGCTATCAGCCCGATGGCAGTTTGCTAATGGTGTCAGCGGACTTCAATTAGCTCTCCGCCACGCTCGATCGCACCGTCCTTTCTGCCGGAGAGGGGTTTTAAATTGTCTGAAATACCAAAGCCATTAAGTGTGAATGGTTAATGGGAGTTTAAACAGAGAGACAGAGAGGAGCAGACAGAGAGGGGCACAGGAACATCATGCGAGCGGGCAGTTTCAGGCTTTGTTTTCCTCTGAAAACTGGCTGGAGGCGATAAACACATTTTGTCTGCAGAGGTGGATTACTGTTTGTGGCAACTCACTGCAAATTACTTAACTTCCAAAACAATAGTAAGTACTATTAATCAGGGACAGAAACATATTTCATCTCCATATACATCATCTCTCACCAACAATCCTGGGTAAACAGGAAGATAAATGATAGTATAAAAGAGGAAATCACAAATATATCTACAGTGACCACGACAATAAATCACCAATGTCTCAAAATAGTCCTTTTAAATTGGATGAACTGAGCTCTTACCCAAGAGATACACAACTGTACTACTATTACCAGGGGTGGGAATTGGAGGGTAAGTCACAATATGATAAGAAACAATGCGATACAATATGATACGTTACGATACACTACGATGCGATACGATACGATACAGTACGATACGATACGATACGACACGATACAATGCGATACACTACGATACGATACGATACGATACACTACGATACACTACGATACACTACGATACGATACAGTACGATACGATACGATATGATACGATACGATACGACACGATACAATGCGATACGATACGATACGATACAGTATGATACGATATGATGCGATACAATACGATACGATACGATACGATACGATACAATGCGATACGATACGATACGATACAGTATGATACGATATGATGCGATACAATACGATACGATACGATACAATGCGATACGATACGATACGGTACAGTATGATACGATATGATGCGATACAATACGATACGATACGATATGATACAATGCGATACGATACGATACGATACAGTATGATACGATATGATACAATACAATACGATACGATACAATGCGATACGATACGATACGATACAGTATGATACGATATGATGCGATACAATACGATACGATACGATACAATGCGATACGATACAATACGATATGATACGATACAATACAGTATGATACGATACGATGCGATACAATACGATACGATACAATGCGATACGACACGATACGATACAGTATGATACAATACAATACGATATGATACAATGCGATACAATATGATACGATACGATATGATACGATATGATAAGCAATATGTGGCCCACGATAATATCCCGATATAATGATACATCACGATACCTGTTCAACTGAAGAATACAAAGTGCAGGATTAATGTATTTATTCACTGCAATTTTGCAATTTGGTGTCAGTTTCACAGAATTTGCCACGAGCGGAGATGAAACAATGTTTTCAGTCTGTAAATTAAATTTACAGAACTATAAAACAACAATAAAAACATATCAGGACTTCATGGGGAGAGGCCCAACATGGACCGAGTACAATGGAGAGAGCTCAATGAAGCCTTATGTCCCATAGGAGATGAAGAGAAGTAAGTAAGTTATGATAGCTAATTTGCCAGCTAGCTACCTGTTGCTAGGCAATAGGAGCAGGGTTTGGTGATGTAAGAGTAAGGGCAGGAAAAGCTGGTGACGCAAACAAGAAAATCCTCTGTAGACAAGACCGTCTCATTTAGCCTCAGCGGCCCAGGCAGGTTACGAAAGACTCATCCTTCGTAGCTTGCGTCCTTCGAAGGATGCAGGCCTTGAATTGAGATACAGCTATCGTCTCAATGTGCAGTGTAAACTTAAGTTATCCGGTGTGTGCGTTAAGAGGCTTTACGTGAAGTGACGGAATTTGGGAGGGGGTCAAATTGAGGCTTGGGGAGAGTTCCAAGTAGTGTGTGTCTGGGGTGTGTTTCCGCAGATATAAGGAAAACTCAGTTGACACAAAACAGAGAAATTCAAGATAAAACAACCTTTAAAGTTGCTAGATTTCTCACATTATTAGAGACAATAGATGGGCTTTATATGTTCAGTCATTCGTATTGCAGTCAGTCAGTTAGGGAAAGATGTTGTGATACATGTATTGACACATTCAAATTGCAAAACTTTCCAGTATTGTTCTCTTGTATTTGTAGAAGAGTGAAGCATCAATATGTGTTTTCAAGTCTTACCCCGCAGAGTCGGTTGAGTTTCAGGATTAGTCAGAGATTCTCAATTGACTTTGTTTTTAATAACAGCGCTATCGATCAGCGTGTCTGAAGGGGTTTTTGAGCAGAGTAATGCGTCAGTCACTCCTTTTTGTCTTCTGGCCAATATAACAGCACTAATTCAGAGCCAGTCCTCCTCTGAGCTGTAAGAGAAACCTCTACTAGCCAGAGGAAAGAGGATAACTGTGGGCTAAAAGACAAGCATTAGCTTTGTAAGGCAGCAGGTGGTATTTTCCACACTTCAGAATTTTCACACTGAAAGGCAGAGCCCATTGTGTGGGACAGCTCCGGAGTGTGGATACCGAGTATTTCTGGAGCAGAGGAGGAAACTTTGCGTGACGACACCCCCTCTGGGCACAGACACAGAGTGGGCACTTCTCTCCCTAAGCATGTCTCCGAATTTAGAATGAAAAGAGAGTTTCTCTTCATCTCGTCAAACAACCCAAGGGCACAAAACATCTACCCACATGTGCTCAAATACGATCTCTCTTTGCCAGGAGAGATATTTAGGCATAAAGCCGCCAGTGACAGAGTGCCAGATCAACTATTGGCATATCTGGGTTGTCTAGACACAGCAGGTGTCTGGAAATAGACTCCATTTATATCTGTCTCCCAGCTCCTCAAATGTTGACTGTCGAACAATACTGGAACATGCTGAAACTTGTAACAAACTCTACAGAGGGTGCGGATTATTAGACTTCCTTGCTTGTACCAACATGAAACTTGATTAAATGAAGAATACTCGGTTGTAAAAGTATTCCTTTGTAGTGGTTACATTTTATGGTCCTAGTTATATTTTATGGTGAGTATATATCAGAAATGTAATCACCATAATGAAGCGCATCTTTTATGATCTTCCTCTCAGGCTGAAGGGCACCGACTACGTGGTGGTACACTGCGGGGATGATGGCCGAGTGTCAATAAACTCAAACTCTCATTCATCTTAAAAGAGAAAATCAGTTTCATCTTGTCAGTGTCGCCCTGTGATGGGTGGCCGCTCAGTGATCGATCACTGCTGACAGGACTCCTCCCTCAGGATCGTGGTCGTAGATTCTGTTCCTATTACACGAGGGGCTGAATCCATTAAGTGGGATGCAGAATTTTTCGTATCACTTTCATAGCATACATACTGCATGGTGCATTATATTGATTACAAGGCCTGAAATGTTCTTGCATATTTATAATACCTCTGGGTGGTATTTCTAGAGAAACACATAAGAAAGGACGCCCTACATTGTGTCTACTTTATTGTCCTGCACATAGCCTTCAGTACTCGATATGTGTGGATATTTAAAAACTAGTTTTTGCCTGCTTAAAAGCTTATCGCTCAAATTATTCAGTTAATCTTGGTTTCACAAGAAGGGGTAAAAGAGTTTTAGAAGGAGAAAAATAATGCACCTTGAGGTGGCCTGTCAGTGAGAGAAAGAAAGGTGCTAAACCCACAGAGAGTCATTAAAATAATGAAGGAGAATGGATTTTAATTAGCCTTCATATTATCATAGTGGATATTGAGTTATTGCTTGATGAAGTACAAGCTCAATGAATGCAGTCAGTGAGATTGATCATGTGACATTAAACTTTGTTTGGAGAAAAGAATCATTGCCAAACTCTTCCCCCAGACAGTGATCGTACTATCGTAGTTTAACGACCATAGCAAGGCAGTGCAGGCCTGCCAGTAAGCAGGGAACTATAAGAGAGATTCCATCCATTCCTTATCTATACTCATCCTGTTCAGGGTTGCAGGAGGGCTGGCGCCATCCCAGCTGTCATTGGGCGAGAGGCGGGGTGCACCCTGGACAGGTCGTCGGTCAATCACAGGGCTGACACATAAGCCCCTTTTACATTGCCAGACTGTTACGCCTCACATGCACGGGGAGAACATGCAAACTACAAACAGAAAAGCCCCCATGGGGGGTATTCGAAAAAAGGGACCTTCTAGCTGTGAGGCGACAGCGTTAGCCACTGCACCATCGTGCAGCCAAAGAAAGATTCTCCGTATAGAGTTGTCAAAAATGCAAGAGCTAATTATAAAGAATCTATTAAGCAGGGTGATTTTCTGCACTGATTAAAGCTGCTAATGTTAGCATGTCTGGCTAACTACTTGTAAATGAATGTGTCCAAGGCTTAGAGTTTGCATATCATAGCTGATTACATTATATATACATACATATACACACACATATATACATTAAACACAAGTTAAAGGTTACGTTACAAAAATTCCTTGTTCCAGACGGATACTGTATCAGTACACAGTTGCTATAAACTATTATAAAATTTAAAGTACCAGAAAATGTGGTGTATGAGTCGACTTTAAATACATTTTTTAATCTAAAAAATGGGCTACGTCCTACATGCCGGGGCGACCAATATACCAGTATGAAATGCAAAGAGAGGTATGTTATTGTGTTACAGTATTTTACCCAGACGATGGTGCTATCCCGTTGTTAAGTGGTGACATCTCCTATTTGCCGCAGCATTGTTTTCTCTGCTGTTTTAAGGGAGGAAAACTTCACTGTTGCTCACGCTTGGTCACAGACATGCACCATCCTGATTGCCATTGCAGCCGCCGCCCTTGTTAAATAAACATTAAGCGCTGTTCTACATTACACATATCTGGGTGGTGTCATGTCAGCAGGAAGCAGTCTAATTATCTCTGAGAAACACACTTTAATACAATAACAATATAATTTATGTGGGATTCAGATGCATTTTTAAAACTGCCGAAGACATTAAAAAGTAATTGGAAGACGTCATGTTAACCAACGAACCAACTAGGGACATCACTCATTTCAGCTGGAAAACATGAACTGTCCTCATCAAATATTAATGAAATAAGACCTTCTTTAGTACTTTAGTATGAAGTCAACGCCCCGTCATTTCATGAATTAGCCTTAAGTAGTAAATCTGCCACTGTGATCATTATAAACTATGTGCTGTACAAGAAAGGTGAACTTGAAACAGCTACTTGGGAGACGTGGATAAGCTCAAAAGAAGAAGATCTCAAGTCAAATCACTGCCAACAAACTTTACTACATTGTGACACTGACACACGCACACGCACACGCACACGCACACACACACACACACACACACACACACACACACACACACTCAGTTCAACACTGTCCAAGGTGAAACCATGCAGCACTCTGTTTTTATGAAAGGGAAATGGGGGCTGTGAATCTGTCAGCTCAAGGCCTGACTTATCAGCTTTGGTTTCCTTCCATCCATCAGTTCTTCCTCTTTATCCCTTTTTACGACTCCTCTTCAGAGCACTTCACAAACACAGTATCCTCCTTTGGGACGCTGATATCCCTCCAATATCTTCATCACAGTCCAATTTGCCATTGAAGTTGTAAAATAACAGACCAGTTTTCACACTTTATTTTCCGCAGCCCCTTGTGTATTTCCAAGCTGCTTCTCAGACTTGTTTGACTTTGAGCATCGTAAATAGGAAGATGTTCTGCTTAAACGAAACAGATTTGGCTTCACTTCACAGCTTTCTTACTTTCTGATCCCCCCCCCCCGTCACCCCTCCAACACAGCACGTGAAGTGATTCTGATCTTTCATCACAATGGCCGCTTTAAGGTAATGACTTCATCCGTCTCCTGCTGAGTCATTTCAAAAATACACCCACACTAGATCCTAGGATGATAAACCGTGTCTACACTGAGGTGAGATATGGTGAGTCGTGATCTGCTGCTCACAGGCCTGTGATCAGAAGTCTTACAGCTCGTCGTAGGAGGCCATATCCAAGACCGACCGCTGCGCCAGCTTGGCACAGGTTAAGATATTGTCTGCAGGTGTCCAGGAGCACAATTTTCTTTTCATTTTCCCTTCCTTTAGTTTTATATCATCATGTATGTTAGACGCCTACTCAGGAATCTGCTACAGCATCATTAATTTACCTCAACAAAGCTTCTCGCCCACACGATTAATCTTGGCTTAGTTTGGAAGCAAACCGCTAAAGTAGTCTTTAAAGGTTGAATTAGACTTTAGAGTGCTTTGATTATAAGGGAAAATCATCTGATCCAGACTATGTTACACAAAATGGTAAGAAAAAACACCAAGTAATTACATAGGTAGGCTAGAGAGTAGAAGTGTTTGTATTCAGGGGTCAGAGGGCAAAAGCTGCTGTCTTGTTTCTGTTGTGTCACTTACAGCAGGCATTAAGTGTCCTGTTGTTGAGCAGAGAACAGTCACTGTGGACAGACTGTGGGTGTCACCATCAATCACAGTTCATATTGATTAATATTGGCATTGACGCAGTCCAAGAACAGGGTAAACGATGCGAGCGGAGGCGTGAAATGAACAACAAGGATTGATCATCTCGTTGTCTGTCAGTGTGGACAGCAGGACCACCGTTAGCTTCGCTGCTTTTTTCTACTATCTAGCCCTACATCCTGTATCCAGGCTTGCTGTAGTTTAACATGTATTTTTAAGGAGGTTGTCAGTTTTGAATTCAGTTTGATTGGGTTAGTTATATTTTCTTTTTAACAGTGAAAAGAGAACGGCAGTCAGCATGTACACTGTTATTGTGAGCATGCTAGCAGGCTGACGCTAGCATTTAGCTCCAAGCACCTCTGTGCCTCACAGAGCTTCTAGCATAGATTTAGACCCTTATTCTTGTTGTATGATATTACAGAAGTGTTTAACAAGTATTTGTATGTTTGCAACACTTATTGTCTGCCAATAAATCAATCAAGAAATCAGCAGGAAGACAGATAGACATGACATTTTAGAAATACATGAGTCAATAAATCCCAAATGTACCTTGGAGTTTCCTCCGTACTTTAATCTACTACACGAGTTGTACAATAATGTTTATGTAGCACATTGTTCTCGGAGAGCCTTGACAATCCAGTGCACCTGTTAACACCACTTTAGGGTCTTGTTGTGTTCCTCTCACTCGGTATCCATCCACATACTTTTAAAAGTAATTGTAGCCCCAAGTAGACATCTATCTAGATAAATGAGCCTTGTTTCTGCTGGCGAAGAATGAAATTGGACACATTTATACAGTGTTGTATAAACAGGGTGAAAAACTCTCCCTCGACATCTCTTTCTCAGACACGCACATATAAACGCACACTTTGTTCTCTCGTTTCAGTGAAGAATTGCCGGTGCTGCTTATGGCCGTCCTGAATTGCCGTCTTGCGCGCGAGATGACGCCAGCAGCTGAGACCTCCCCAACAGTGATTCATGGCTTTAATCACTCCGGCTCTCCAACCTCTTACCAACCATGGCAGGGTTTGACACATCACTGCCTTCTCAGAGCCCTCGCACCATTTGTCCTATTTAGGACACCGTCTCAACCCTTGTAGACAATTAGATATTGGAGGTATAATGTTGTGTGGAGCTTTCATAGAGCACAGGCTGCACGGGTTGTATTACTGTAAAAATTGGTGTGTGGTCGTGACCAATTCCCCTGAGATGATGTTGGTTTTCTCATAAGCCTTTATGTCATTGACCCTACATGACCCCATTATGGAAATATCGCACACCTGTTTAAAAAGTATTCATCCTTAATACTGATGTGAGCTTAATCCACTTTTATCTACAAACAATTGTTTGCCACCTTGCAGCTTTTATGTTCTCCCCTCTCGCACTTCCTCTATCTAACTCGCTTTAATACAGAGTGGTCACAACATCATATCCACAGCACAACAAAATAAACCTCTATTGATTTTTGCCCTGGTCTGTCTTTTTATTGCAGCGTAAGGTGGAAAGTGGATCAATCACTCCTCTTTTCTCCATTTGCCACCTCAAGGCAGGGACCTGAGCGGCTCTTTAGACACACGAGAGGATGGAGAAGTACAATCATACGCCAAATTTGTTGCTGCTTTGGTGTGAGGGAACTGGCAGGGGCGTGTCTTGATTTTTTGGAGGCCGAAACTCAGGGGGCCACCCTCGGGAACCTTATGTGGGGGGCGGCATCCAGTATGTATGGGCAAACACATATTTCTGAATAGATATTATAGACGTTTTACATTCCTGTTTATAGTTTTTTGATTTGAAAAATAACACAACAGAGTGGCAACATACACTGCCTGGCCCAAACAACAGTCACACACTCTAATATTTAGTTGAACCGCCTTTGGCTTTGATTTTGGCATGCATTCGCCGTGGCATCGTTTTGATAAGCTTATGCAATGTCACATTTATTTCTGTCCAGAGTTGCATTCATATTTTGCCAACATCTTGTATTGATGATGGGAGAGTTGGGCCGCTGTGTAAAGTCTTCTCAATGGGGTTAAGGTCTGGACTCTGTGGTGGCCTAATCCATGTGTGAAAATGATGCCTCATGCTCCCTGAACCACTCTTTCACTATCTTAGAAGAATCCTTTGATGGAAAAACCTGGTCATTCAGGTAATCTGCCTCAACCTGACCAACTGAAGCAACCCCAGATCTGCCCCCACAGGCTTGTACGGTAGGCTCTAGGCATGATGGGTGCGTCACTTCATCCGCCTCTACCCTGATGCACAATCTCAATCTGGACTCATCATACCACATGACCTTTTTGCATTGCTCCAGAGTCCAATCTTTCTGCTCTCTAACAAACTGAAGCCCTTTCTTCTGATCAGCCTCACTGATGAGTGGTTTTCTTAAGGCTACAGAGCTGCGTGTGGAAATGCTCTTACTTTCTATATTAAACTTAGCTGTGAGTTTTACTGGTGATTTTTTATGATTTGATTTCACCAGACGTTTACAGTAAGTGATCTTCGATCACAATCATTCAAAAAAATGTTCAGACCACAATTCTTCGTTGAAGATGATGGTTCACCACTATCCTTCCAGGTTTTAATAATGCGTTGGACAGTTCTTAACCCAGTTTTAGTAGTTTTAGTAGTTTCAGCGTCTCCTTAGTTGTTTTCTTTGCTTGATGCAGGACAATAATTATCTCTATAATCTTTTCCACGACCACAGGATATGTCTTCCGACATGGTTGTTTAAGAAATGAGAAGCTACTCACTGCGTCAGTTAGAGTTAAATAACTTGTTGCCAGCTGAAAGATATTAATCACTCCGGTCATTTTCCAATGGAAGGCTCTTACCTATTTGCTTAGTTGAATCCAGGTGAGTGGGATTTAAATGGACTGCCTTGTTGTGAGAATGGGATAAGAGCGATTAGGAACAATGATTCAATCAGCAGGCTGTCACCTGATTACAGCTGACTTTCGTGTCCTCCATGAACTAACGCGAAGCTTCATCTAACAAAAGAAAATGTGCCACAAATGTAACTAGCAGCCTGTTGCAACACCAAGAAGTTGGTTTTAACATAAGTCCCGCCTCCGACTGGGCATATAGCCAATTATATTTTAGGATTATGGGGGGCCAATCAGATTTCAGGGTCGGCCCATGAAACCAAAGGACAATTTAATTCAATTGTATTTGTATAGCACATTTCATACACAATAATGGGACTATGAGATTGGACATGCCCCTGGGAACTAGGGGGTTTGTCCTCATTTCAGTAACATTTTGAATTGTGTGTTAAAACCAGAACGGTGCCTAGCTGCTGTGTCACTATTTGGTGGAACCTTTAAGAAACTGAAGGAATAGTAATATGGCATTTGGCAACAGTTCACTCCCAGAATACATTAGTACACTGACATGTACTTTATGTGGCAAGTAGGAAGGCTGTTGGCAGAGAAAATCATCTTGGGACTCTCACACAGATAAGATGTTCATCTGGTGTCAGCTGTATTCGGGTGTTACTGCTCCTGACTCCCTTTGTGACGTGTATTTCCAGTTTGCTCTTCTCACTTCATTCATTGCCTGAATTTCAAGAACTGTCCTGGATCATAGTGAGCAGTGTGAAAGTGTGGGATGTCGCCCCAGAGGAAGAGGACAGCAGCGAGTAGGGCATGCAGCTGGGAGGCTTCAGGGCACTGGGACGTTGATATTTTACTCCCAGAGTGAAGACCAGACAGAGATTCTGCTCTCACAGAGGCAAAACCAAGAGACGCAGAGGAGCTGGACTTCATTACAGGTACAAACAAAACAAAATGATGCTTGAAATGGCAACTTTTTTGGTACTTTTGGTAGATTAACACATTATAAGGTCAAATGTGAACATGTGGACAAGGGTCTCCCACAAAACTGTTGAAACTAAATTAGAAGCACAGTTTAATATGAGCCTGAATTCAGGTTCTGTCGGAAAAATCTCAAGTGGGAACAACACCTTGAACAAGACTAGGTCCAAACCTAGTATGTGGCTGACCGCATCAGGTCAAAGTGCGCTTTTGTGGGCAGTGTGTTACAAGGACTTATGAGGCCGATGACAACGTGTTTGAAAGCAGGTGCACTGCGGACGTAGGTGAGGACAGCGGAGGAGCAGCGGAGGAGCAGCCCCGCCTACTCCCCGAACAAAGGCGATGTCGCAACTCTCTCTGTCTCTACGGCTGTGAAAGTACCATCACTCAGTCAGTCAGTCAGTCACATACAAATGTTGGTACCCAACATCAATCTAATATTCAGTATTTGCGTATCAATGTTGGCTCATTTGTGATTTGTTAAATGGTATTAGATTGTAACCATTAGCTGTGCAAGAGTGACGAACACTAGTTCTGAGCAATGAATTATAACATACCCTATCTTCTTAGTTGTTGTTCCCTCATTACGACTTCAGAGCTCATGAATACGCTGAAGTTGGAAGACCAATTTTCCAAATGAGGAAATCGGACAATTTAAAGCACACATGAGTACAGCATAAATGTTGGCTGTAAATAGTGTCGTGGGCTAGAAAGTTAAAAAATACCAAGTCGTGTATTAAGACCAAGACTGAGGCATTGAGACAGCCTGCAAGACCAGGGAGCAGACCAGCCACTTTACTTCTCCCCCCTGTCTGAAAGTTGGAATTGGACACATTGGCAAACAGAGAGCAGAAGAAGAGGAGAAGTAAGATGCTCTCCTCCAGCGCGAGTTTGCACAGGTAGAACTCTATATCTAATTTTAACTTTTCATGTACTGCCAGTAGCTTACTCCGCCAGGACTGAGTGTGTGTCCTGTGGCTGTTGGCTTCACACTGTGTTTTTTTTTAAAGACAGACAGCCACAGAGAGAATTTCTGTTTGGATCGCAATGCAGGGATCTGCTGCTCTTTCTCTTGGAAGACGCCGACGGGAGCTTGTTGACTCTGTATATCGGTTGCCCGGCTGTCACAGAATGGGAGCGAGGTTTGTCAGTCACAGTATCAGCGTGAGGCCTCTCGGGCCGACCCGCGGGCCTTTCCCCTTCGGCGTTCCTCAGTGATGCCACTTTCAGATGACCGCTCCTTTCAATCTGAGAGCTGCTGGCTGTCAAAACAGTCTGCTTGACAGAAGCGCAAGTCTGAAGAAACAGCAGTGTGTTTCTGTGTGTGTGTATATGTGTGTGTTTGTTTGCGTGTGGTTTCATCATCCCACTGTACAGCTTCTCTCTGTTACATATCCAGTGACAATAAACTATCAGTGTTGTGGCTTGGTTTATCTGCGCACATATTCCCACAACAAAAAGCCACATTGTGGAGCAGTACGAAGAAGTGTTTTTTCCTTCTATACTGGCGAACTGCAGAATATGAAGTTAGTTTACATTTAATGTATGTTTAAGGTGAACATCATCATCCCAATAGAATGAACTTCTGAGAACCTGACGATGTGTTCAGCACAGACAAATTGCTCTTCACGCAAGTTCAAATTTTGTCAATCAGTAGACACTGATGACGTCACAAATGGAGGATATAATAGTCTTCAGGCTCCCAGAGCTTTATGATTCCACTTGTTTCCTTTATAGAGACGAAACCAAGAAGGAGAGGGCCCAGCAAAAAGTCAGTAAAGAGGTTGGAATACCTGCTTAGTCCAGAAAATATGTTGGTTACTTGTTTCTAGCGAGGGGTTGTACAATGAACGGATAGCTGCAGTTAGCACAACCGTAGCTGGCTAGCGGCGTGACTTAATGTGATTTTTTTCAGAGGACAGATGCCAACGTCTCTTGCATTTCCACACCACATACAAGTCAACAATTACAGCAACTTTGTTAAGGTTAAGGTTGATTACAGGAGGAAAAGGCTGCAACAAATGTTGTTGGTATCTAGGAGACAGGCCACTCCCCCTCCTTGTATTTTTTCTGGAACATAAGGCCGAATATGTCTGAAAACCTTGAATGATCATGTGATAAAACTTGCTCAAGTAACACAATGCAAATATTTCGAGTGCTTTTGGTCTGCATTTTCTCCTCCTATGATTAATACATTTCCCACTGACTCATAGTAATATGTATTGTACAAGCTTAGGTCCATCCAATCAAGTGAATCATTGCTTATAGCGCCTCCTACATGATCATGTTGCAGAGTTGTGTTTTATGCTGTGTTCGCATGGACTCAGGCAGACGGCAGACGGACAACACCTTTTGGACGGCACGGGAAAAGCAAACAAACACTCGGCGAAATGAAACACGCATGATGAGAGGTTGCTATGGTGATGTTTAATAAAGTGTATAATCAATAAATGTATTTCATGTCATCATTTAATGTAATTATACTAATATTCTAATGTGTAGCTGGAGTTTGTTTGTTTCTGGAGCTAAAATAACAACTTGCTGTCTTAGTAGCTTTGTTAATGTGTTGCGTTGTAGATATAAAACCTGCTGACGAAACACGTGTGTGTTCATACAGACAACCCTGTGTGCTCACAACAATGACCCTGAATAGAAAATATCATATCCTCTAGTTCATGTGGCTTCTATGTGTTGTCCAAATTGAAAGTTACACATTCAGCTAAATAAGACAACAAAGAAGTAACGACATTTGAGTCCTCTGTCTTTCACGTCTTGATCTTAATTTCTACCTCCAGCTCCTGTAACAAAAAAAATATCTTGGTGCGTCCTGAAAGTTTGAATTTCAGGACAGCTTAAACCTGCCAACACTAAATGGCATTAGTTTATTGACAGGTGAACAGAAGCCTTTTCTTTCTTGGGATGGAAACATGCCGTCCACGCCAAGAGGAAAAAACAATCATCACAGCCTCGGGGTAAAACAATCGACAGAGCTTAAAGTCACTGGCAGACCGTGAGAGACAGCCTTTCATGTTAAAGCAAGGACTCTGCCCCATGAATGATCCAATGTAAGTCTGTTTGTAAAGCTTCTGCAGCATAATCCCTCAGTCGATTGTGTACACAGTCAATCACAAACTAAATGTACAGTCAGTAGTTCTGTCACTGCTGCCCGCTCGCCAATTGTGTCATCGCTGAAGTTCCGCCCAGTTTATCATTTTGGCACCCTTTGCATCTTCATTCAACAACAAGACTACAGCAACAATTTTCCTTAACACACTTAAGTTAATGCACACATGTATGGCTGATATCCTGTTATCCTTTCTGCAGTATGACAACAGGAAGTAAGGGGTTCCAAAATCACCCTTTTCAAAAGCAGAGGTTTTAGTCAAACTTTCACTTTCCAACATGATCTGAAGTTGAAATCACTCCTTGTGTTCAATTTCAGGGTTTGTTTACAGCAAAAAAACCCCACTTGATCTATTTTAAGAGCGATTCTTTTATTATTATTTCCAAATGTGACACAAACACACCGTGTATCTGTCAATCACACTCTGCGGAGATGCCGAGGGTCAGAATCTGCACGGAGACAGCACCAAGACGCTTCAGTGTTTTTTCAGTGTGTGTGTGTGTGTGTAAGTGTCAAGCCACACAGGAGATGGAAGTCAATCTCCGATGTAATGAAAATGCAAATGGTCCCTCCTGTGTCAACCTGCGCTGTCAATCAGCATCACAACCCTCCATCGCCTTTCAACCTCTCGCAAAACGGCCCACAATCCACCCGGACGTGCTGGGGACAAATCACTCCACCGAGCCACTTCCCTCATTCATTACAGATAAATCAATCTCCCTCATTGTTACGTTCGCTTCTCATGTCTGCGCTCTATTCCTCCATCGATTTCTGTCACCTGCCAATTTGTCTTTATCCCTCCTTTCAACTGTTTCCCTCCTTCCCTTCCAGAGGGAGGGTCTGTAATTGGTATGGAAAAAGTTGGTGGGATGAAAAACGATGAAGTGAGCAGGTAGCTGGAGGAGAATGGGATGATTAACGATTAGTAATTAACTCCAGGCTCTCTTTTCAATTACAGTTCAGAGGTAATGGATTGTTTTTGGTTTGTGTTTTTTTGTGACCAACTCCAGACTCCCAATTAGCCTGTCTTTGTTTGGGATACAAGGGAAGGCGGAACAAAGGGAGAGAGTCTGAGACAAAAACGGAGTGGGTCTAAATTAACGAAGGGAAGCTTGTTTCATTACCTGGTTTAATTTGCCATTTCTTTGTTCTACTACCCGAGGATTTCTCTGCAGCTGACTTGCAGAATCTGGTCCCTGAACCAGCAACACACGAGTTAGCATTAGCACAGTAGTCTGTCGTGTGTTGTGTCTGCTCTACTGTTACAGCCTTAGTGGGAAAGATGTTGTATAATGTGGGTTTAGGGTCTTTAAACCTTCAATAATTGAGTTAATTGGCCACCAGAGGAGAGCACAAACAAGAAGCAAATACAACACTGATGTGTCATCACCTTTAAAGTAGGGATGCTCGATATTATTAGCACGTTATCGGTATCAGCTTGAAAATGACATATTGGCATCGGCAGAGATGTAATGTTTTTTCCGATATTTCCGCCGATTAAACAACTCTTTAGTTTTGCCTAAATACTCGATGATTCCCTAAAAATGTTTGAGGGAATGCTGCGACATTATTTATAAGTGTGCGCGCGTGCAATACCTGCGAAAAGTTATCACTAATATACAAATATAGACTAAAAAGTCACAGAAACTTGAGCCAATGGACAAAAGTTAAACAACTTTCACTACTCTTAATTAGCTAACAGTTCATTCTCGTCATTTTACCGCACTTAACAACATCAGACACACCAAAAATACACCCGCGGCCAAAGCTGACGCTAACAGAGAGTAACATAAACATCAGTGCAAAACTAACTTACATATTCATGGAAGCACACGCGATAAAAAGAGTCCGTCGGCGATCACTGATGTCTCCGTAGTAGGTGCAGTAAACAAGTCCGGGCATGTCTCCCTCACTGCCATGTTTCAGGGGATGCTGCATTCATGTGCGCTCAGAAACTTGAGTGATCAGACATGTGACGTTTTGTACAACGTCTCTTCTGTCAAGCGTGAAGAAGGGTGCAAGATGTCTGTGGTATGGCAGTTTTTGGCCACTACAATAAGAGTAGGCATGATATCAATACCACTACAGGGGAGACTTGATGTTCTCTGCAATTAGGAGCAAAAAAAACATTTGCCGAATATATTGAAATCGTCAATTGGCAAAATGGGCTGGAAAATATCGGCATATTGGATATTAGCAAAAAATCCGATATTGTGCATCCCTACTTTAAAGAATACATAGCAAAGAGTTTACTTACTTATGCAGTAATATTTCTGACCACCGGACAAATGTTTTGACCCTGTTTTGGTCTCCTCCAACTCCCGAGCGAAGTTTGACCCTTTAGACACATAATGTCCCATGATGTTCACCAACTAGCTGCTAACTTTGGTGCTGAGTGTATAGTGGAGGTTTTACAGCCTAGATGAAGGTATCAACCCCTTTCAGTGAGGACTTAGTATTTTATCCCTTGTTAGAATACACAATACAACATGTTCATATTCTACAGTTAAAGGATTCCATTTTTCCAAGTCTATATTTATACAGGACTCACATTTTGGGCCCATGTTATCCTTCCTCCTCTGGCTATAGGCCGTAAAGTAGTACCTTTTAGAGCCACTACACTGAAAGGAATAGGGGGAAAATGTTCCTTCAACGGTACCAGGCAACTGTGAGACTCAGACACAGAGAAGTACAGGACACAAAGTGCAATTCGAAAAGGCTCGGTCACTCGCAAAAAGGAAATCAGTTTGAAAAAGACTCCAAATCCAGTAAAGAAAGAGGCCAAAAGTCCAAATCCAGAAACCAGACCGAGTCAAAACTCCAGATTACAAACGCATAAAGGTGGTAAGTGAAGCACTCACAGGGATGAACAAACACAAGCTGGTAAATGAGGAGGGAAAACAAAGGAGTAAATGAGCTGTGTAGACTAATGACATGATCAGAAGCAGGTGTGCGATGACAACAGGTGCTGGTAATCAAGGGACCAGGAGACACATGGAGGCAGGAAGTGATATGAGAACAAAATAATTTCAAAATAAAACAGGAACGTGTAAAGATTAACGGATTGTTACAAAAGTGGTTCCAAAGTTCAGATGAGGATATTTTAAGCAGACTCAGGTAGCCAAATTGAGTCTGTATGTTTGACCTGACAGATCCATGTAGGTCCCCAAAACAAACCAGTTTGTGTGACTGCCTGGATGTATCCCTCCGCCTCAGCTGAGCAAGGAAAGCGTGTTAAACTTTTTAGTTACTTGAATTTACTTTGACTGAATCTGCATTATTTTTAAGCAAAACAAGGAAAGTATTTTTCAAATGAGGTACTACTTTACAACCAGTGTAGAGAGGAGAAACAGCACCCTCGACCATGAATAATCGACTGAGGGCAGACACCTGTTCAACAACCCTGTATGGGTTTATTTTTTTAAGGTGTGTTGCTGTGTTTGGCTTCCCAGCACTTATAGATCACACTGCAGGATGTTGCGTTTGACTTTTGATGAAAACACCTGTTATAACATGTATTTGGTTGAGGCCTGAAGGATTCAGTCGCAGGCATTCAGCACAGGCCCATATATTTCTAATAAATGTTTCTTCTCTTGCTGTATCTTTCCGCCCGGTTGCATTTTTGCCATAAATTAAGCACTGAAATAGTAACATTGCTTTCCTCTTTCGCAGCTTCTCCCTCCTGGTCGAGAAAAATCAAATTAGATTTGCTGCCACGGGTGCGTGACACTGATATGTGATTTGTCTACATAATCAGAGTTTGGGGTTTGATCTCAATCTGCTGTCCGCTTCAGCGCTTCTCCTGTGACAGCAGTTTAACTCGAAAGTGACCTGCATAAATCACCCGGTTCAGAATCACATTGTGTTTAGCTGACTCTTCTTACCCTTTGCACCAACGATATTTATGCAGAAATAAGGAAGTGGCTTTGACTTTTGCTTCCTCCGACAAACAGAAAATCAATTTATGCTCCTGTCCTGATAAACAGCGTCTGTGTCGGCTCAGAAAGCAGGATCATCAACCTTATCCAGACACATAACGCCTGGAGATAGCCAGTATTGAGTAAAAGATTAATTTTAGATACATACTTAATAAGTGGGACTATTTTCTCATTTAAATCTGATGGTCAGCCAAAAGAAATGTGTACCTAATCTAACAAAGTGCTTTAAATATGACCAAAATGATCACATATTCCATGGGAAGCATTTAACTTTATGTATTTCTTTACAGACTAAGAGAATATGTTTGCAAATGAGGCGAGTAGTTTGATTGAGAGCGTCTTTAACGGCTGTTGATTAGTTCTATAATCATTCATCAAAATGTGATGATTTGTTCCTCTGCACTTTACGATCCGTCATCATCTCATTGTTAGCTTTACGTTGCTTCATCCATCCAGATTTGTTTCGATAATTTAACATGTGACAGTCAAACATGATGGAGATAATCCTTGCGAGGCTGTTGCGCTGACATTTGCAAGCAAAAGACATTTCGTAACCCTGAGACAACACAAGATTAGACGTACCAATCATCCAGTGTCTGGTTTTTAAAAACAGTCTGGAGGAATCAGGGGGCCAGCTGTGCGGTGATTCTGCAGGATTTCATGTGCATGCAAGTGCGTATGTAAACAAAGGAAGAATAAATCACACATGAACAAATGGCTTTGGAAAAACATGCAACTAAATCAACAGAAAATATAGTCCTGTTACAGTGGTGCACACATAGAAAGTGACATGGGGATCTAATCTCTCTGTCAGCCATAATATGTCATGACATCATGGTCTTCTCTGCTCTTAAATATTTCAATAAGCATCAATATATAAGTGAACATAACACATTGTTCAACCAGACAACTAGATGAACAACCAACCAATATCAAGATGTATTCCCATGCTTGTGCTAATACCTGTCTCAGTTTTGGCTTTCCCACAGTAAACTGTGCTCACACCATTTG
This sequence comes from Semicossyphus pulcher, assembly GCF_022749685.1. Lineage (NCBI taxonomy): Eukaryota > Metazoa > Chordata > Actinopteri > Labriformes > Labridae > Semicossyphus > Semicossyphus pulcher. Next base: position 12,501,191 of record NW_027211681.1, read on the forward strand.
AAATAGTGATCTGTACTGTTGTTTCTAAAGTCATTACTCCTCCTTGGTAAGAACATTTGTTACAGCAGCAATCAGATAACAACTTTGTGAGACAGATATAAGAAGTTCTGGTGGAATATGCTCGGGCCCATTTGTCCCTGTCTGTTGAGTGATGGATTGTGCTCCCCTTCTAGTTTAGTCATCCATCCTACACGGAAATGTGTAAAGAATACCTTATAAGAACATTTACTCTTGACCTTTGCCCCTTGTGCTCTGCTTCTCTTTGACAGTGTGTCTTAGTATGTTAGGCTCTTTACAGTTTCCTGTGTTCCTATGTGTTGCTGTTTAAATACTCGGCTGTTTGGCGGTGCATTGTTTGAGACGTGTTGGGTTATTTTTTATGAATCGATTTTAAAACTTTAATTTTCTTTCACTATAATTGTTAGGCCCTGTGATTAACTGGTGATCGGTCCCGGGTGTGGTCCTGCCTCTTGCCCAGTGACAGCCGGGATAGGCTCCAGCCCCCCAGCAACTCTGAACATGATAAGCGGTATAGATAATGGATGGATGGATGTTATTGTTGGGTTTCAGCTGGAAAACACAGACAGCAGAAACATAGAGACAGTAGAAACAGGGCTGTCGAGCTGCTCGCTGCATCTTGTTCGGTGAGAGACATCATTATATCTGTTGTTGGATTCCTCCTGAAGCAGCTTGTTGGTCTTTGGCTGCAAAAATATTGTAGCCACATTTGCCAAAATACTTTATTGATTAGCTGATTATAAAACAAATCTATAAACAGTAGATTAGTTTAGATACAGTCATTTGGCAAGATGAAAAGGCCTGGAGGAGACAACAATAAGCAAGTTTGGTAAGCAAATAATGTAATTATGTAAATAGGCTATATTAGACATTCATTGGCCTGAAAGTGGCTTTGTAAAATTCAGGCTGAGGCCACCAGTATGCTTGGTGGGAAAGTAGTCTACTAACATCTACAACAACAAAGCAATACAACACCACCAAATGCACAGCACAAAAGATGTAATAACAACCACTGTGAACATCAGGACTGCCTTTTGTTTTTCCTACAGATTGCCTGCCTCTTCTGCGCCTGTGGCTGCTCTACAGATGCTGGTTAGCTCAGCCTCGGGCGCGATGCTGTTTCAAGGTAGACAGCTCATTAACAACAGTGACAAGTGCTGCAGAGGGAACTTAACCAACTGAGGGGCAGGAGGACCGGACTAGCAAAAGCATAAAGATGCATATTATAGCCGTGACAGGGCCTGCGACATTCTCTGCACCCTAGAATAGGACTTTAATACCTCTCGCTGCTGTACAGGGGAGCCCATTTAAAAATCCATCTTTTCTACAGATCGTGCAGCATCTTCTAAATGATTCATTAAAAGTGAGCCGGGGATGATGTGTATATTTTCTTTTTTTAGAGTCTGATGCAAGGGGATTCCTCAAGCCTTTGGGTATTCTTCGTCTGGCTGAATGCTTTCTAAACAGTGATTTCTACTACAGCGTGTGCAAGTGCATGTTTTGCGTGTGTGTGTGCATGTAATTATTCTGCACACACACACACACACACACACACACACAAACACACACACAAACAAAAGGTGTAAAAATCCCGTGTTTGCCCAGTGGATTCCGGCTGATAGAGCAGAACTATTCCCACAACCCGCAGAGAAGGACAGCCTGCGTGGGCGGTGGGCTGTCAGTCAAATCCACATGTACCAAAGCAAGTGATGCATGAAGGGAGTTTGAGATTTCACTGTCATCTCCAGTCTGGTCCCCTGCAGATCTCTCCCCCTTCTGCCTCTATTTCTGCTCTAACGCTCCGCTGGCCACAAAGACTGTATAATCTCTGCCATGACTAACACTGACTGCAGATCATTTACCCTAACAAATAAGATTTGAAGTTGCAGCTCAAGTCCCTCTTACGTTTGTTTGACATAGTTCATTGTATTTAACCAAATGGCTTCTGAGAAATAAGGTGCTTATTGTATTTAGTTATATACTGTTTAGCAGTTCGACTTCCGTTTATATTTTGTTTTGTACCAAACAATACAGCTACCGTTAGTCTTTCTGCTATCTCAGCTGCACTAACACTACCCGCCGCTGGGTGCCGCTGTTGTACCCTGACCACGTTCGCTGTCCATGGTCCTGAAATGATCAACCGCAATACACAGCACAGAGCTTCCCATATTCCTCCCTGCCAAACACCACCAAACATACACACACCAAGAGCTTATGAGCCAAAACAATTGCCCAAAGAAATATGACTCACTGAAATCACTCATCACACTTACAGAGACTTCCTGGAACTAATTCAAAGACCCCTTGTTCATCAGATCAGCCACTGATCTACTCCAGCTTGGCCACAGTTCAGACCTTTATACAGAAATGATGCTTTGACAGACTGAAAAAAGTAGTTTTACTCAGCTGGTAAAGGCTTAGCTTGTAGGCTACAGAGGCAGATCAAAGACAGTTCCGGCAATCGGTTCAATTTGATCTTCTTACATCTTTTTGACACAACTTTAAGCCGTAGATGGCGCCAGACAGAATTATGCGGCTGCGGAGGTTTCAGACCATCTTGATCTGTCGATCACTGTGCCGGTGGACCAGCATCAAGCTACCACAGGAAGCTAAGCGATACAGGAAATTCCCCTCCCAAATAAAAGAACAAAATGTTTGCAGAAATCTATAGTGTGCCTTAGTCTATAGCCTGTATAGGTTAATTGTGCAAGGGAAATGTGTGACACAACATTTTTAATCACTTGGGCTCTTTAGACCTCCTCCTTTTTTTTTTATCGTCAGCACATTGACATCAGGAGAAAAAGAGTAGAGACATAGAAACACAATCCATGATTGTTGTTAAATTTACATCCTAAATGTCACAACAAGAAATGTGTTTTTTGTATGACTTGAGCAAAGAAAGTGACAATCATTGTTATATGTATGTTACATAAAAGCGTTACCCCCGTAAAACAAACAAGGAAAACAATAATGCATTTAGAAAAGTATAGGATGCTTTCTCCTATTTAAGTAACATTCAGTTCTTTCTTTCCCTTTTTGTATGGACCATTTGCTCATCCACTTCGGGTTTTTTTTATTAAAATCACACGATTTGACTTGATTACCTCTTGCAATGAAAAAATAGGGTCGCTCATCAACAAGGCTATTATTTTGAAAAGATCAACCGGACGTTGAAATGTTAACTTATGCTTACTTGGCTCTTGAGAAGTCAATGGATATGAGGCAATACGGCTGACTTGCCACACTCGCGCGGGCTCCGCTGTGAAGTTAAAACGTCCACGAAGCTAGCTCTGCTCTCCGTGAAGTCCTCTACTGGGAAAAACGTAGATATCCTAACGACAAACACTTTTACCTTCATGTTTGACAACAACGCCATTTTTTTGTGAAGAACGCACGCGGATATGACTCCAACGTTCGACACAGCGTGCAGCGACTTCAGCTCAGATTCAGAGTGTCCGTCTGACGAAGGAATAACGCTTTAAATGACACTTTCACACACAGGAAAGGAGACTTGCTGAATGAAACTTTGTACCTTTTCTTCCGAAGGGTTAAAGAAGCACATATGGCTGGCTGGTTAATTTAAAACAACCGAGTTTACGGCTTTTGATGTGGACTGCTGGATGGGACACAGATAACATGTTCGGTCACCTCAAGTTCCAGTTTGGGAGGTTAGCAACAATGTCAGGGGTCGCTCGTTTTGGAAAATGATTACTGGCAGCATCGACGGAAAAATAATGGTCAGAAGATGTCTAGTGACGTTCAAACCGTTCAGGTAAGAGACAAAGAACTGACGACGTTATCCTGTGCCCAGTTTCCCTATAGCCTCGAGCAATGTTGTGGGTTAGCAGTTATTAGACTGTATTTTCACCGCTTTCATGGTTTCACTTGATCATACAGATGAGCCAAACACCGAAAGAAACATGATTATCAGTCAGTAATGGCTAAAATAAGTTGTAAATCTCTGACAAAATGCAATTCTGTGGCTATACATTATGAATAGTCGAGGTGTGTGTGTCATCACTCACCTAAACACACACATATGCTCTCACACGCCAGATGTTCATCTACTAGATGATTAGATTTAGGTCCACATAGATAAATCATGACAGAGCTATATGAAATAAGCCTGTACTAGCAGTCAGCCGAGGTTTAACTTCTCACTGTATGGATAGCTCCATTATCACTGTGTTGCTGGGCTTTGTTTATAAAGAGGAAGCATCATGCCCACTTTCTTTACAGTGGATTGAGCCACCTGCTTGATTTTATATGCCATAATCTGTATAGATTAAAGGCGCTCAACCTTCAAATGAATCCCTCTATTTCTCTCTCATTTATTCTGCTCGTTTATAGGTACCTGGTGGTGGTGAAAGGTGGTCACCTTTTACCCACTTTCCACCCGCTGTCACAAAGAGTATTTCCATTCTGCAGCAGCCGTGCAGCCAATTCAGTTTAAAAAAAAAGTGGGTCCCTGTGATTCATGCTGCACTGAATTACTTCACCTGCCATCTACGCAGTAGATCAAGCGTCTGTTCAAACACACCCAATTAAGCAGCTGTGTGACAGAGCTACACCAGCCTTGACCACAGAGACATGCTTGTCACAGGTTGTTTGTGTTGGTATCACATTTACTTTTGCGAACAGCTCTCTAGCCTTGATCTTTGCTTCCATTTTTACTACGAAAAGTGAAAAAATGTTTCCATTTTTTGTGTAGTTTTGACACAAAAATTGACCAAAACGTGCACAGAGAAAAGTTGCCTTACGATTTAAATAAAGCTTTGTCCGATTTATGCTCAACAGGAATCTTGAGGACACATCTGGTTTATTCTACCAACTTCCTGACGTAGTTTATGTGACGTTTTTTCAACATCTAATCAACGTAAGCTGTGTATGAACGCTGTGAGATCTAAAATATTTCAGAAAGTAAGACAGCAGCTCAGGCCCCAGGGAAAGTTTCTTGAAAAACAGCACAACTAACGTGTAAACCACGGCTCCTCCACGCCTGGCAGAGCTCCCCTCGCCTCCAAATTATCTACCTAGAGGCAAAATCTGATAAGTCTATATGTGCGAGGAAGCCAATTAGCTGATAGCAGATCTCTCCTTCTGATCCAATTATAGGGAGCAGAGCGTTTACTTTAAGTCTGTTAATTAAAGACTCGTCAGGCAGGACCGGGGACCTAATCCTCTCATATCACCCACCTAACGCCACTTTGGAAAAAAACGGCTAAATGATAAGAGCGAAAACGATCGCCCTAGAACTGCAACAGGCCAGATGCTGTACACCCACACTAGCTGAATATTTACCTCTATTTTCTTTCCATTCTTTTTTTTTTGTGATGGTTTAAAGCATTTCCCTTGCCCGGGATATGCAAATAAACACGCACAAGATAATTGATGCTTAAAGAAGAGAGAATAACAAATTAAGTGGATTACGAAACTTTGAATCAGGCAGTTTTGCTTCTTGTCCTCTGTGTTACCCCTTTATCTTGTCTAGCCTGTCAACCTGTCTTCAGTTCACCTTACAGTCACAAAACAAGGCGCTGAGAATGAAACACACCCTAAATCTGGTGATAATGCTTTTCACCTTCCACAAACAAGGCTTTCTGACCCTACGCTAGTGTAGTAAGTACATAATCCACGCAGCTTTAAGTATCTCTGCATCGCAGTGTCAGATTCATGACAAATAATCCCTTGATCACAACTGTATGGGATTGGATTCACATCAGTTAACGTGTCGCCGCTCTGTGCTCCTCTGACAATGACTGAGCTATTCTAATTAATTCGGCAATATGCCTGGAACAGATGGGAGTAATATTTTATTATTTCATCGTATCACAGTATCCTGGAAGAGACAGAGGGGTAAATGAGAAACCATAGTGAATGAGTGTGTGCCAGCTGCTTGGATGCAGGGACATTCATGTAAATACAGCATCATTATAATTTCCCCCGTGTTTTAAATCAGTGAAAAAATGCGACATGCAGGAGCGGCCGTTGACACTTTTTGCTCTAATCCTGACACCAGCAAATGATGTCAATAATTATAACGGGGGCAGAGGCGATAAATTCAACATGTATTTATACACAGTTAATCAGTACGGTAATTCATTAGATCCTCCATGTCCGTGTGTAATCTGATCACTTTCCTTGGAAAACGTATGGAAACAAAGATTAATGATCAATTGAACTGTAATGACTTTTAGAGCGATCACGTTGCGGTAATCATGTCTGATGCCAGCCATTAGATAAGAGCCTTGATAATGATTATTCACAGTCAATACGCTAGTGTGTCGTACATCCCCCTGTCCGTCCTTGAATCCAGCGTATCACCACTCGAGGCAAGACGCATCGGCTCTGTCTTGGAATATAGTCACCCTGGGAGCTGGCCAAACCACCACGCTCTATACTTAACAGATTATTCAGCATCATCTGGATCCCTTTGGGTCAATCAGATCACTCCGGCAAATGCTCTTTTAAGTGGCCATTCTTCCTCGCCGTTGATAGGAACTCATTTCTCACGGCTTCATCAATATTAAGAGGTTTGGTTCAGAACTTTGCGTGACTCAAGCTACTTACTTTACCGTTCCAGAAAGTGCTGTCAAATTTCTCACTGGGCCGTGCGTTCAGGCAAACAAAAAGCCCCTGCCTGGCTTTGGACAGAAAGCATTAGTTATGAATAATACATTTCTTTGTTATGTTAAGTTTGTTCAGGTTTCCAACCTCTGGTGCAGAAGTTAAACTTTAAAAGGTAACCTTTGCCAAATGCAGAGAAGATGAGTAATAATCACAAAATGTCTCTTGAGTTGATTCGGTCGTGCTGTTATAGCTTAAGATAGATCCTCATATGCTGGACATGATATGTAACTGCTAATACTACATGTACCCAAACACATGCACACAAGAAAGGCTTCAGCTGATAAAATATGTAGTACAAGTACTGGATTGTTAGCCATTCATGGTTACATAAATCCGCCTTTGCACTGCACTACTACTACACAATCTTCCAAGACTATTTCCTCTTGTAGAGGTCACCAGCAGAGCAGCAAGCGTGTTTAAAGAGGGACTTGTTAGTCATGGAGGCTGACTGCTATTATGTCCAGCGGATGAGAATCGGTTTGCCTCCCTGCTTCCCCAAAGAGTCTTAGCATCATAAGATAACCTTTGATCCAAATACACTGCAGAGAGTAGCTTAACTAGGGCAGGATTTACACAGATACAAAAGACCTGATTTTCAACTGTTTTAAGTCAAATATCTGATTCTGTCATGGCTGTGTTAGGGAACCCACACGGAGTCGCGTTTCCTTTTCCCTTCAGAGATATGGTCGCGTTTCAAATATCAGATATGTGCCAGAGATCTAGAAAGTTTGTTTTCAAAGCTCAGATTTGCACGTCTCCTGGTGGATTTTAATGCATCGTCACCTGCAACCACTTCAGAGAATAAGTTCAGATTTTAGCTGTGTCCCAATTCAGGGGCTGCAGCCTTCTAAGGAGGTGGCCTACAGAGGATGCTCCATTCATAGCCTGCGTACACCGTTAAAGCCGAACTGAAATGAGACGGTCTGGGCTACGGAGCATTTCCTGTTTGCGTCACCAGCTGTTCCTGCCTTTACCCTTGCGTCCCCAAACAGGTAGCTAGCGTCATAACTAACGTCAAGTAAGTTAAACTATGATTTTAAAGAGAATTTGTTTCAAGGGCCCTTTTGTTTTTTTAAACGTGTAATGCTACCTATTCGATTGAGTTGAAACCAAAAAGTTTAACATTTTAAAGTGTATTCCTCGGCCGCGTAAAAGTCCGCCATTTAGTTTGAATTGGCACGCAATGCATCTTGGGATATATTGGGTCGCGAAGGATGCACCCGATGGATCCTTCGCAGCCCGGGGTACGGAGGACGTATCTGAAGGAGCCTTCGATTCGGGACAGCCTTCGACGTGCTTCTGTGACGCAATCGACCTTCAAATACAGCCTTCGAAGGGCTGCAGCCCCTGGATTGGGACGCAGCTGTTCTTGTGCACATTGAGTTATCAGTGGCTGAAGCCATTCCTCCTGTCTGTACTGGCCATGAAGATACCTACTTGATTTTTCCCAACTTATATTAGCTTAAGTTAAACAGAGGATTTTCTAATCAAGTATTTACATTGTGATTTGCATGACAAAATGATCTCTTCTTTTTATAGGTACCCAGACAACTGCCCTTTGAATGTAGACAGATTTGATAACCAAGGGTGTTTTAAAGTATACATTAACTCGCACAGTAAACACTGTATTGCACAGGCCATTGTTGTGACCTAATTTTGTGAGGTATAGACGGAGACGTGGCTGAGACCAGTCTAGTTGGCGCTTTCAGCCATTTTCACGCTCTTGCAATCACCTTAAATGTCTGACTGTTTTCTCTCCCATCCTCTCCTTGTCTCTCCTTGTCTCTGTTATTACAATACATAATCACATACATTTTGCCTGCACTTGGGGACAAACTGCTCACCCTTATTTTGGCAGTTTGTCTTAGATGTATGCCAACCGATGACATCAAACTAAAACGTTTTAAGTGCCCTTTGGCCCCGAGCTTGTACTTTCTACGTGTGATCTTTGCTCTATTTCTGCTCTGCCCTCTGGAAGTGCTGCCTGCTGTTTCACGACTGCCTCTCCTTTTTGCTTTCCCCTCTTCTGCTCTCCTCTACATTTTTCCTCATCTCCTCGCTCTTGCATGTCTGTTATTTTGCCTGCCGCTCTTTTTCTGGCTGCCGATCATTCTGTCTTAGAAAAGCTGTCTTCCATAATTGTCGGCGTGTTTGTTTGCCTACATACTTATTTTCTTTTTCCGAGCTTCTCACTATCCACTGCATTTTCTGCCACAAAATAGCTCTCTTTCCACCCCTTTCTTTCTCTGCATCCTCTTATTTTCCAACTACTCGCACAAAACAAGTATTTACCTGCCCTTCCCTATAAATATGTCGATCTATCTCAACTCCCTTCTCATCTATTCCCTCTCTCCTCCCCTTGTGTTGCAGGATATTCGTGGTGGGAATAGGCTTCTTCAGCCTCTGCTTTCTAATGACCTCTCTGGGGGGGCAGTTCTCAGCCAAGAGACTGGGGGACTCCCCCTTCACCATCCGCACAGAAGGTACCGACATGTGCCACGTGTGTGTGTGTGTGTGTGAGACTGCATGCGTGTGTGTTTGTGTGTAAACAGTCCCTGCACTGAGTTGAAATGCTGTAATGTCACTGCATATTGCTGTGCTATAACTCTCCACGGTCCTGCTGGCGCTTCACTGCCATGCGCCTCTTTGTCAAAGCTACACCACCTGTCACTGGGAACATAAAATGGCCTGGAGTGTTCGGATGAGGCAAAGAAATCGCAAAGTAAATGTGAATTCTATTGCAGAACCAGACAAGAGAAATTAATTCGTGTAACCTTCAGCTGAAAAAGCTTCCTTTTCTATAGTCGTGGTCAAGTGGTCTGAGATAAATCAGCATGCTTGTAAATGAAGATGAATACGTTGGTGGGACGTGAAGTAGAAAGAGCAGCCAGTAGCTTAGGAGTTATTGGTCTGGTCCCCAGCAGTGACAGCAAGGTGGGTGGCTAATTTTATATCTGCGGTCTCTCCCTCACTATTTCCACGCTTTCTGCACCGACAACAGCCGTGCTTTCTCTTTGACTCAAACAGTATACTGTGGCTCTGTGTGGGAGACGCACACACGGTTATTATGTTGGTTACTCTGCTGAAATGAGTACACAGGAAGATGAACCACTACACAACAAAACATAATTTACAACATAATAAATGTACTTGATGTTGTAAGAAAGACAGCAAACATCCCTACCCCTTTGTTGCTTTGATGATGAAGCGATCCAGCCTAAAATGCATTTTAAAGCCCCCCTGAACCCTCTCATCCCCATCATGTAGAAGTCCATTAGAGCAGCCCGATACAACTTTCACTGTGACCACAATTGGAAATTACAACATGATGACGCACTGAATTTCCTTTCATTTCCTGAGATTGACTTGAGTCAGTGGCTTAGATGAGTACAGATGACTTACATTAGCCACAGGCAAAAACAAAACCAATGGCAACCATCAAAGACCACAGCATTTATTGGAATGACTAGCAGGTCTGTGAAGAGTGGATTAGGATTGGTTGTAGAGAGAACAAGATGAGAACAGGGTGGGGGTTGGGTTGAAGGGGTCCAGTATGAGAAAACGAAGGCAGGGTCGGATAGGGATCAATGATGGATCTGTCAAGGAACCAAGGGAGTGAGAATCATGCAGACACATCTTGTGATTCCTTTTGGATTGGGGTGGTGGGTGTGGGGCAGACACAGGACATTGAACTAGGGCATGATCATGTGTTCCAGACCTTAAAGTTGTAATCTCGAAGATCTCAGCTTCGTTCTCTTTGGCGGCACCTATGGTGATAAACAGTAATTGCGGGAGCAAAATATCCAGACAGTGTTGCATGTGTGACGTCCACGGTTGGCTCCGGTTGTAACTCTTGATTTTCCTCTCTGACGGTCGCTTTCCTTTTTAGACTGTTTGCTTCATCTGAGCGTCGAGTTTGTTTCTTTTTCTTTGGATTTTCACTTATTTTTGATCGATCTTTTCTTTGTTTGTTCAGCCATAGTAGATTACTGTTTACTCGCAACACTTGCAGAGACCAGAAAAGCCGCCGCTAAGCTCCGCCTACCCTCTCTGGCAGACCAACCACTGCTAAGGACCAATTAGGATTTTTTTCAGCGAAAGTCGCACCAGACACCCAGTCTGTAATACTGCAAATGCAAAGGCTTTCATCAGTGGGCCACTGGCTCCTGCACCATTGTGTTACCCTAATGCAGCGATAGATGGTGACTTAACAGACATTTATTTAAATGAAAATCTTCAAGAATATTACTTTAACTTGATCTAGCACTATACAACCTGCAAGTAAAGATATGAGATTGTGCAGATTTGAGAGCAAGTGAGGTTATAATTGAGAGATTGCATGCAAATTTAATCTTATAATACAAAATGAATTCAAATCAACTCTAATTGAAGGATTGTACTTAAAGGCCTCACAGTGATGCTAACACACTTGTCAGCGAGCTAATTTGATAAACTGTAAGCATGACTGTAACAATGATGATTTTCTATATACACAATGCTGCGCTGTTGCATGGAGACTGAAACATACCTCACCAGTGAAATATCATTAACACACTGGCCTGCCAGCGATTTCACATGACCTGGAGTGAAGGCTGACTGCCAGTGGCAAGGCAGGAAAAAAAAAAAAAAAGGAGCGCCATAGTAATCTCCCGCTGTACAGGGCGCCAAGATTGAAAGTCAGAGGTCATTTTGTGGAGGCCAGCTACTTCTCACTACCGCTGCAGTTAAAGTAAGAGCTTCGGTGCTCTGAGGGTGCTTCCACATGTGTGTAGCGTGTGTGTGGGCTCAACAGTAGCTGAGGCACGCCGTGTGTCAGCAAACGTGGGTGTGAGAGCAACTGAAAGATGGAGAGGGTGCAACTTTAAGTGTGAATCAGTCAGGTGTTGGTGTGTTTGAGTGTGTGCGGTTCGTGCTGAAATGCGAACCGGTGAAAAGGGGAAAGAGAAAATATCAGAGGTAACTGCATGTGAAGATGCAGAAGCATGTTAGATAGCACTGCAGTGTGTGTATTTGAGAGATAATGGAGCGGGGGGGAGAGGGTGGGTGGTGGCGGAGGGTCACTTGGGATTACTGTGTTTGTGATAAATTGAGATTACGGTGTTTGTGTGATAAATTAGGATTAGTGTGTATGTGTCAGTGTTTCTTAGTGAATGTACTTGATTAATCAACTACTCGTGTGCTGCAGCCTGCGAAGACATCTGGAGCAAGCTCATTAAAAACTGTGTTGTCCAAGCGTGCTTCCCCTTAGGAATGCACTGTGTGTGTGTGTGTGTGTGTGTACCCCTTTATGCACGTAAATACTTTTGTGCTTGTCTCTGCACAAAACATGCCCGTACCGCCATTATCTACTGTGTGCCGGGGTGCATTTGTCTGTGCGTACGCCCCACTGTTTTCCCCCTGTTTTCACGCTTTATGTGTGTCCGTGGTCTACAACCTCACACTGTTTTTGCTGCTTTCTCCCTCCGAGTGTGTACGTGTGTGTGTGTGTTTATGCGCGTTTGTGATGAGCTGGCAGGAAATTGGCTGTTAAATGGGCCGACAGCAGCAATGTGGGACAAGATTGAGACCAGAGAGACTGAGAGACCAATCCATCTGCTCTCTGCAAATCAGCCCCGCAAAAACAACTGGCCCTTTCATTAAGCCTCCCCTCGCCACCTGCAGAGCAACACGCACACACAGATGCACACACACATACGCGGACACACGGACACAGTGCCACTCCCATGTTTCATTAAGTACATCTGATTACTGGCAGACATTCGTTATGAAAATATGCAGCATTGCCAAATTAAAACTGTTCCCTTGACCAGCAGAGCTACTGCGGTGTCTTCATCGGGAGCCTTTCGTGTTTACATTTTCCCCCAGAATTTTGAGAGAGAGCATTTTAAATCACAAGAACCACAATTTAGATTACAATTTAGACAGCCTTAACGAGCTGCAGCATGTAAAAGTTAAAGCTGGCCATTGATGATTTTATCACCAATAATGAAAGCTGCTGCTGGTAAATTAATTTAGAAGAAAATAACATTTGTTCTGTGGGTTGGAGAAAAAATCTGTTAGTTATGCTCTCTCTCTCTCTCTCTCTCTCTCTCTCTCTCTCTCTCTCTCTCTCTCTCTGAATGCCTGTCTCTAAAGACATTTTTGACCAGAAATACAAGCCTGTAGTTAAATTCATGTAAAAATAACTTCAACTTAGAAAGCTGTCGTAACATTTCCCTTGCACTTTTTACTATCTTTATCCTGACAGGATAACATCATAGTCTGTTGTTTTGTCCAGTGTCTCTCTCTGTAACATGACCTTAATGGAAATGCGTCATGGCAATAATGGGAAAAGTGGGATTCTTTCATACAATTGTCACATTGTTAGCTAATGAAGACAGCTGATTTGAACCAATGACTGTATATATAGATAGACAACGCGTCTCCATCTGCTGCCATTGTACGAAATTGATGCCAAAATAGCCCCTGTGATAGGCTCTGCCATCTTGCGATGTCGACGTCATATGGAGCCAGAGTCCGCGCAGTGAAGGGGCCGTAGCCACTTCCGCTAACCCAAACATACACTTAACTTACCGAAAAAACAGCAAGGATCCCGCACACCGGCGTGTTTAACAGCAGAACAGCTTCTCTGTGTTGGTCTGAGGTTAACGTTCAGGTATGGAAACTTCAATGACTGTAGGGATTGTTTTAGTTACGTTTCTACTCGAGGATCGTCCTCCGCTCTGCTCACCCGGAACAGATCGGCTGCAGAAGCCTGATTTGTTAACAGAGCTGTCAATCATCATTTTGACAGCATCAAATAACTTATTAAAAATAAATTTGTCAGATAAAATGAACACTTGGACGTAAATCAGCATGATAATAACTAACTATAATGACAGAAACAATGTTTGAGGAACATTTATTGGGCGTGTATTTAGATTTTATAGTTTGACTCATGTCCCATCTGTTAACATGGAGGAGGCGGGCTTTATGACCTATACTGCAGCCAGTCATCAGGGGGCGATAGAGATGTTTTGGCTTCACTTTTAGGGAGCTGTCATGTCCTCCATCTTTTTATACAGTCCATGATTTGAACCCTTAGGGCCTGCGTGTATTAACAGCGTTTTAGTGCTGGCAGCTCCTATTTTCTACACAAAACCAATGCAGTTCAGTGTTTTCAGCGCTCAGCGTCCTCATCGCCCTCAGCGCACATGCACCCTCAGCGTCTGCCGTTTTTGTTGCTGTGCTCACAGCGCTCTCTGTTGAAAAAAGTTCAACATTTGTAACACAGCCACACTCGTCAATGCCACTTCTCCCTCACCAACCAATCAGAATCAAGAAGGGGCGGGACTTCAGATATCAATTTGTCAACAACAATGGCGGAGGAGCGTATTGTTTGTTTCTTTTTTTTGAGGGTACAATTTCCAGGTCGAGAGCTGCTTCTAACACCAGGACACGATTCCTTTACCTTGTTTTTATGTTTTCTTTGTAAAATTACACTGAATTAAAGCAAATATTAGTACTTGAGTACTCGTTGTTGACGCCATTATTCGAGTTACGTTACACTACTCGTGCATCTGCGCTAAAGTAGTTTATCTTAGTTACATGCACCATGTCAGCCGTGACAAGGAAAAGTGATGTTTGGAAGTACTTCGGCAAAAAAGATGACGATAACGTGCTGTGCAAGATATGTGGTGTTAAATTTGTATGTCATAGAAATACGAGTTCGATGCTTCAACACACGCGCTTAAAGCACAAGGAGAAGCCAGCGGAGACAGACAACAGGCTCGCATCACATCATATGCTAGCCCTGTTAGCACACGTCGTTGTGATGATACCAGAGCGGAGAAGATTAGCCTGCTAATAACGGACATGGCGACTGGAGATATGCTCCCATTAAGTGTTGTGGAAGGAGAAGACGTCCGTGAGCTGATAACCTAGCAACATTCAGCACCGGCGAGAAGCGCACTGAAATTGAGGTGGTGGGCGCTGCAAGCGCCGTTAATGTATACAGGCCCTTACTTCAATCATATCAAAACAGCCCACAGCAGAACCATAGTCCTTACTGCTGTACTCTATTATCTCAGGTCCCATGTATCACTATGGTTACATCTTATTGTACAGCAGGGTTTTCTACATCCCGTGTTGACTATAACCGATCCAGCAGCTGCCCTCTGAAGCTATCCACTGTCCATGATGTGTTGAGGCCATCAGGAACACAAACGGGTTGCTTTTCTGTTTATAAATCAAATTCACAAAATTCCATCTCCCATTGTGCCGTAGTCATTTTTACACAGATATTAGCTTCCTGTTTGCGCACAATAGCAGCCAAATTTGTGTCGGGTCTTGTCATCTCAGTGGGAGTCGCACTCATAGCAATTGTTTGGGGTATTAGCTGAATTTCGTCGCCACCTCTCGCTGCTGTGGATTATCAGCTTCCACTGGAGGTTCAGAGTGCTGGGTTCTCTCTGAAATCCCCGTCTCTCCTCGGTGACTCACAACCTCATCAAGAGCTGTGAGCCGGAGATGGAGGGGCGGGGGCCTCAGTGGTGGGAATGAGAAAGTGGAGGAGGAGGAAGGATGTGGAAGGAGAGTATGGATTATATGTTTTTGTGTTTGTATCTGTGGTTAAGCAGAGAGAAAGAGATTGCTCGAGGTTGCACTGCTCAAAATAGACAGATTTCTTTCTCTGTATTAGAATGTATCAGACATAAGGGATATGTTAGCTTGATCAAAGGCCCTCCCTATGGAGCTTGTTCACACTCTGCACTTTATTATATTAACAAGGACCGAGAACACGGTTTGTTCTAGCTGAAAGTCTCAGGGCTTCTTTCTCTCAAGGTGGGTCCCTGCTGGGAGAGAGAAGATGTTCTTATATTTCTGCCTCAGCTAATAACTTTGCAGTTCCTCTCTCGTCTCTGCAGGTTTAATATGTAACTGCATGAGGGGACTGTCAATCAAAACACTGTTATTTATGAAATGGTAGACTTTAATCGCCACGAGGAGAATACTCTGTTTGGAAATGCTGCTGTGCTTGGATCCGAGCAGCAGCCGAGACTAATTTTTGTTTGACTCGTATTAAACTTGTTCTGTGAAGTTTCCACGCCATCAGTCAGGAAGAAACTCGCGCCTGTGTGTCATATTCCCAAAAGCCACTTTCCACAGTTTTACTTGTGTCCCAAGAGAACCTCAGCTTGGAGTTTACACTCATCAGCTTACGTGCTCATATATTTATTTGATTTTTATAAGATGTATGATTCAGCGTGCGTGTGTTTCTTGACATCAGTATGCAGAAGCTGGTACCAGTTGAGCACATCAGACACCCCCCTCGCTCGGTGGTCCCTTTTCATGTTTTTTTCACACTGGATGTTCATCTCTATCTCACATTCCCTGCAGTTATGTTTCCTTCCCATCGCTTCATGTCGAACAAATCTGGCATGACAATCTTCTGCATGTCGCTGGCGCTAGGTGCAGCAGGGGAGTCACTCTAGGAGTACACTTTATCGGCGCACTCATAGCCCGGGGAGTTTGAATAGACTGAGTGTGTGTATGTGTGTTGGTGTTTTTTGGGTTTGTGATTCTCTCTGGATCACACTAACAAATAGTGCCACAAATATTGAACGGTTTAGGAGTGAGTGAAGGGGTATGTGTGTCTGTCTGAGTGGACCAAGAAGCCTCAAAAGCATAGACAGACAGAGGGTTAGAAAAAATGAAATATTCTTAATTGGGACTATTTTACCCTCCCCGCAAAGTACTGCAACTTTTATCTACTGTAAGGGTGAAATATGTGATAGAAAGTTCAGGTATCTCTATCCGCTTAAATCTCCAAATCACCTTATTTGGACAGGAAGTGGATCAGAAGTTTTGAATCATCTTGCTTTTCGCCAGCGTCACATGTAGTTGTCTGGCGGATAAAGATATCACCGGCCGAAATCTCCAGTGGGAAAATATGCCAAATAAATAAACGATAAAAAATATTAGTAATGCCGTATTAAATAGGCTATGTGTTAATTTAAAGACGTGTTGCAGAAAGAACTTATGGAGAGATGGACAGGCATAGACGGACAACGGCACAGTACGACCCATCATTTGCATCTCGGTACTCTGCGAGATGCGGTGACGGTGATGACGGCGCTGCGTGGCTACGGTGGGCTCGAATTCCACTCAGCCTGTGACACTATCATCCGGGATTTCAGGGAAATCTACTCCGACTGGGCAAAGCTGGCAAAGATGCCACCACAATTCTTCTTGCAAAGTTGTCCCAATGGGTCAGAGGGCTTCAACTTTCCAAAAGCAGTGGAGCACTTCAGTTTAATGAAGCCGCGCCGCAAACTGACCAAAACGACAATTTGACAAACACGAATTTGGACCCACAAGGCTATTTTTTTCCCTCTTTTTTTTAGACCTGTATTAGCTTCTTCATGTACCTTATTCTACAGTTATTTTATTCAACATTAATGAAATGCAAAGACATTTAGGATGATGTCTTATGAGTTCATTTCATGTCGCATTATTTAAATGAATTAGGCATAGATTGCTATTCAAAGCATATATCCAATAGTTTTTCTATATGGCCGGAATTCTGGAATATTAACGGCCAAATTGGTCGCCAAAAAAAAAGGCTAGTGTCAACTCTAATTGAGACACATAGTTCAAACGGAAACCAGAACACTTGCCTTCCCTACCATATAGAATCTGTAAATTGAGATTAGGCCGAGTAAGATATCTTGGGATCTGTAGCGAGTACTTTCAGGGATAAATGGTCGTATGTGTTCAAAGGAAGCTGGTGAATAATGTTAGGCTGCATTTTATTGGAAGGATTCCTCATAAAATGACAAATACTGAACAGAATTGAAATCACTCAGAAAAATGTAGCTCAGAGTTTTTTACCTTTTAGGAGTGAAA
The DNA here is from genome assembly GCF_022749685.1 of Semicossyphus pulcher. Classification (NCBI taxonomy): domain Eukaryota; kingdom Metazoa; phylum Chordata; class Actinopteri; order Labriformes; family Labridae; genus Semicossyphus; species Semicossyphus pulcher. The sequence goes on from NW_027211681.1 coordinate 12,518,726, forward strand.
TAATTTTATTTTTATACCCCTGCAAGTTTTTCCTTTAGGACAACTGTGGTTTCAAATCAAAACATCATGATGTAAAATCGCATCCTCGGCTTGCTGCTGCTTCGCTGCTCGTCTCCACCTCTGGCCTGGGGAGGGCTACTACAGACAAGCATTGCTTATAGATCAACCAGTAGGAGACACTGTTGTTATGACATGATAATCCCTTACCAGCTTCCCACCTGTGAAATACCCTAATTATGTTTAAAGACCAAACCAGAAACACCTCTGCTGGTGTCTCAACGCTCCTCCAGTGTTCCTGTTATGATCTGAAGTCGTCCTGTATAAATCCCCTGACTGGTAAACAAGTTACTATTCATCACCATCTCCAGTGTTTCTTTAAGAGAGGCGCATAGCTGCCAACCGCTAATAGAGCTGTGCAGTCGGGAGAAATTGAAGATTGTGTTTTGCACTTAACAGTTTTGACGTTTGAATGTGACAAATAACTATACTTGCTGAACGGGGGCACGGGCGCTCCGTCAGTACACAATGGCTGTGTGATGTGCATTGAAGAAGGAGAGCGCTTATTATTAGCCTTTGTAGCTTCAGCGCTGTGTAGATACACAAGTTTGACGGAATAGTTATCATCTTCTTTATCCCGAAAGTTGAGACACCTGCGTCAAGTATTAAACCATGAATTACACAAGGTTATACAATACTGCAATTTTACAAGAGCTCTTAAAAAAGCCGTGCAAAAATGAGGATTCTTATTAACAAACATAAACCTTCAATCTTCTCTAAATGAGAAGGAGGTTTGGTTGGTGGGGAGAGCTGCTGCATAGCGCTGATGTGAAAGTAGAGTTTCTGCAGAGTAATAGTGACACTTGTCAGGTTATAATTGCCACAGCTGAATGATTCTGATTGGATGTGAGCAGTCAGCTGGTGCTGAATGAGGCACTGATAGTTCAGGCACTCGCAGGATTCATTGGAAGTTTCATTCATGGTTTACCAACACTACTGCACATTTTTGTTGGGCTAACGATGTCGTGCTGAGTAGAAAATGTGTGAGAATCTGCTGTTTATTGTAACCAAATTAAATATTATGAAAATATTCTGCCCTTAAATAAGTAGCTCATCTGCGCTATGTCTTTACTGTCCACGAGTGCAGTATGTTTCAAACACCTGTGCTATCCTCATTTATTACTCTTCTCCCGGACTTTGTTTCCCCCGTGTGCAAACTTCAGGCCGTTCACCATGCCATTCCAGCCTCAGCCCATTCCTAACACCAATACATATTAATGAGAAAGCCTATCCAATTTCCAACTAGAGAGGGCCATTGTTCTGGCCTAAGTGCTATTACCCGGCCGTAAATGAGAAATTTCTCCACAGCACATTATATGATGGTTATGTCTCTGGGAAGGTTACTCCGCAGCAATATGCTGTCTCAATTACCCAGCCTGCATCAAGCTTTTTCTACAGGTCGCTAGCTCATCGTTTCCACCGCCATAAGCTGGTTATTTGCTCGGGAGCTGATAGCGTCGTACTCAGGCGTGCTTGTGCTTCCTCTCTGCAGATATACTAATGGCTAATGGTGTTTGCGAAGCCTTGGCCTCAGTTGTGTGACAGTTTTGGGAAGACTACCGGTTGTATAATGTCTGTGTTGACAAAAAAGCCGGCTGTATTTGTCTGGTGTCTTCACTGGTGTGGGCCGATAAGGTCGTAAAAGCTCGACAAAGCGTGACTCGAGATTATTTCTTTCCTCGAGCCACCTCTTCTCCTACCTCTCTCCCCTTCTCTTCCTGCTTCTCATTCTGTCTCATTTCTTTCCCTCAGAGATGAATATATTAAGTGCCCGGTGTGAGACTGAATAATTGCAGGGTAGCTGTAGCTTTCTCTTTGTTTCTTCAGCTCATTTCTGCCTATTCTTCTGCTCCCTTTTTTTTTTTTTGCTACTCTCACATGCGTGCGTGTGTTGAACACAGTTGGACGGTTCTTTCACTGCCATAAAAACACATCTGCCTTCGTCTGAAAAATGACTGAATTCGATCACTACCATGCAAGGGAATTCATACACTGTGACACACAGTGTGTGCATAGTGGAAGGGTGATAAAAAGGCAAAGAAGTAAATGTTTCTGTATTTTACTGCATCAAAGTGACAGATACAAGTCTCAATAATGCAGCTAAGTTATAGATGGTTAGCAGCTGCAGACAATATCAGAAAGTTGTCCTCCATGTGCCCGGCCCTCTACAGTTTTTTTTAAGTTGAAAAAACAAAAGGAGAAAAAAAAAGCCACTGTCAGTCAAAGCTGGTGTTCTCTGTAATCGATAGAAGCAATAATATTTGAAACTGGCGCCATAGCTGCGGAGAAAGTTGTACAAACAGCTCGTGGTTTCGCCCATTCTACATTCCTACAACACCCAGCGTGCATTGCGCAAGGAACGGCCCAGCGAGAGACGCTGGAGTGAAATACTACAGTTTTTCTCTGCTCAGAGCTCGGCTCAGAGCGGTACTATATCCGAAATACGACAAGATTATACCGGTGGATCGTCTAACAAATCTTTGGGTCTGCAGTCTACATTTCAAACCTGATGATTTTGAACGAGACATGACATCGGAGGCGGGCGTCCTAGATTGAGGAAGTGTAGTTTAGCGAGCTCCCTGGTTTTCCAGGGCCCACTGGAGAGGCGGATAACGTCCTCTAAAGGCACCGAGCGAAAATGCTTTTTGTTTTCTAACACAAAGGCATTCGCTACCCATGATAGCATGATAGGACTGAGGTTGAAAATCGGCGAACTGGCCCTTTTATATGATCCTTTTGACAAGGATGACATGCTCACCGCATCATCACAGTTCTTCTCTTGTCATACTAGAATGTATACTACTGTATTTAAAAAATAAGACAGTTGCCATTCTGAGCACCTTGTTGTTGATTTGACCAAAGCATTATTAGAAAGATGTTTGAATAATTCAGAAACATCTGAAAAGATTCTAAATGAAGAACATATAATCTACAACAAGAAAACTGAGAGGACTCTTTATCAATGCAAACCTCTGCCCTTGTCACAGAAAGACAAAGATGAAGAAAAGCCTTACAGGGGATTTCAGAGCTGCTACAAAACGAGGCACATGACATGACACAATGTAATCGTACAAAAATGGAACTGCCCCTGGTAGAGATATGTAGAGCGCAGAACAAAGCCGAGAAATGCACGCATGAGCCGCCATAAATAAATAATGTAACCAACGCCGATTTCAGATTAGAGGCGCAGTGAATCCCGTATACTGTATGAGCCGTGTCTGAAGGGCTTTGTTGGAGACGGTGCTTATGAGGCAGCGAGCGCCTGCGAGGGCACCGCTGCTATTTCAGGAATTGCTGCAAGGAGGAAGTGACACGTCTCTTAGGGGCAACAGAGATGCAGTGTAGATAGACAGGGGAGGAGAAAACAAAGGATGAGAGAGGGGTCGCTCTAATAACGGTTAACTCCGCTCTGCCTGTGTGGTTCACAGCGCAGCTCCTGTTTGCATTGTTTGCTGCATTGACACTGCAGCTCTCTTTTCCATTTGTTTCCTCTGGCTCTTCATTTGAGGGGTAGTAAATGTAAGAAACAAAATAAAGTTGCATCCATGCTTGTAATAAGCTAGATTCGCTCCCTTTCTCTCTCTTTCTGTGCTTTACTCACAAGCTAAAGACATTTTCAGATCTTTTGTCTCCCAGCCTGCCGCGCCTCACCCCTCCAATCCTGCAGGATAAACACAGTAAACAGCTCCTCCTGACAGGTGATGCCAGAGAACGAGAGAAGCTGTTTCGCAACAAAAAGCCTGAAAGAGATAAATGAATAGAAGCTCTAAGCACTAGACAGGTGGACTTAAACTCATCTAGGTGTGTGTTTGTTTATGTGTGTGTGTGTGTGTGTCAGAGAGGGCCCTGTTTGCAGCACCGGGGGAGATGAACTGCTCTGGGCCGGGTCGTAAAGCTGAGCTGAAAGGAAGGAGAGTGATTGGTGCGAGTTTAGCAGCGGAGGAGAAGGCAGCTGAGATGGTTTCATTTTAAAGCCGTGCGATACACACGAGTGCAAAGCTAAATTAAGATACATGTGGGCTGCAAAGACAAATGCGTACAACAACAGTGTCTTTTGCACATTTGTCACGCAGTCAGGTGAAATTACGGTCAACCTCCCCGCATCTATTTTATTCTCCCCTTCGCTTCCCTCTCTCTGTACCTGCCACACGCCTCACACACGAACAAAACACACAATTCACGCACACCTTCAAACATGTGTCAAGCTCTCCTGTGCTTCCAATAATCATGTGGCAGCACTAATCACACCGGCAGTGTTGATATTGGCCGTTATGTTACACATCTGTCAGCGGTGCGTGATAATGTCATGAAGCTGTGGATGTTTGCCGCAGGGCTTATCGCACGCTGACACTCACAAAAGCTCTCCCTAATGGCGCCCTTATCAGTGACAGAGTCCTATTTCGGTTTCTGCTCCTATGAGGTGTTTATGTTTGGACAACATTTTTGATTATTATTGGTTTAAGGATGATAAGAGGAGAAGTAAAAATGCAGAAAAAATCTTTTTTATTGGCCAGGTTTATACTTTTAAATAGAGAATCTCACCGTTAACTTTACTGCATGTTACAGAAATAAAAGTCCATCTGAAATCACATTAGTACAGCCCTTAACCCGAGCACAGAGTGTCTGTGTGTCACCTGCCTGTAAATGCGACGCTGCTGCCGTCACAGATAATGTCAGCGGGATGATCGAGGCAGACGCTCCGTGTTAGTTCTTTCCAGTATCAGCATGCATAAAGAAAAACATGAATGTTTTGCAATGGACATATAATGAATAATGACGTCATGCTTTACCTCCATGCACATGCTGCTTGTCCACGGCACTCTTCCACTCAAGCATCTGTTTAGCAGGCTGCAAAGCTGATCTTACAGTGTGTGCGCTGTACTGTCAGCCTTGGGCTCTTCCTCTCGCTGGAAAAGTTTAAATGGCATTACCTGTCAGCTCGGATGATAGGCCCCATCCGTTTCCCAGTAAATAAAAGATGTGCTGAACCACAACAGAAAAAGCAATTTCTAAAAGGTTTTCCCGAATCTCTCATTCTTTGTTTCTGTCATGTAACATTCAGTAGATTTGTCTGCTGAGGAATCCATCGTGTTTGAATGGGAACAGCTCTAACAAGCGCAGCCATTTTTCCCTGTCAGAAACACTCACCTTATAACCGCTGCGCTGGATACAGTTGCTTTCTTGGGATTTACAAATGATCGTGTGGGTTTGTTCCTGTTCACTTTAAGCTAAAGTTGAGCTGCAGTGGCAGAAAGAAATACTAACGGTGCCGTACAATTTAATCAAAGCTTTAGGCTCTTATTAGCAGCGACAGAATGAGCTTATCTTGTTCTGTGTGTCACAATGTTATTAGGAATGCCAACGTATAGCGGCATGAGTGCCAACGTTTGTCCCTGCATGTGGTCGGTCCAGAGTAAAATATATTTTTCTTCCTTTGTGAGATCAAGTTGGATTAATCCATTTTGATTGATCGCTCTCATTTCCTTAATGGACCCGCTTAAAGCGGCGTCAGTCTCTGCGGCTCCCAGAAGGCCATCAGTCTGCGAAGAATGAAATGTGTCCGAATCAGCATCCTGTGGTTGGGGAATCTGGGAATACACATGAAGCTGTTGTTCATGCTGTAGTTTATTTACAAGCTCAAACTAGTCTTCGATTGTTTCCAAACATATTCACATCATATATGTAGAATCAGAGCTCCGAGCTCTCTCTCACTTACACGCACACACAGCTAACTTTACCCACCAGCTCTTGATGCAGCTGAGCTCAGACAGTTTAGCAAGTCGATGAAGTAAAATGCCTCAAGCTCCCAGCAACGCTTTGTGCAAATAAAATCCATGCTACATGCACAACTAGAAAGAAATTTCACAGTAATTAAATGTATTTTACATGTAAACTGAGATGCACCCAGCTGTTGAGCAGTGAGTGCATCTTCTGTGATCCTGTATGATGTTTTGGACCGTGTAAATTCTGGATCTGTTCATAAACCACCCCCTTTCCATGGCGCATTATCTCTGTAAATACCGTGTAATTTCCTCTCTTTATCTCCTATCTACAAAGAGCCTCCTACATCACACACGTACACATGCTTCTGCCTCGGCTACCATCTGCCATGTAATGTACTGGAATGTTACATTTTCCTGTGTCATGTAGAAACAGTTTGGCGTCTGTTGCTGCCATGTTTCAACATGTGTCCTGTTATCATCGGTCTGTGTGTTTCCCTCCCCTCGCTCTGATGTCTGCTGTCCCCGTGGAGGAAAAAAACTGCTGGCAGAAAAAGAGACCACAGCCTCTACCTTTAAGCCAAACGTCTGCTGTCTGCAGCTGAACAAATCAATACCATACCATCATTACCAGACCAATCAGTGTCACTGCTGTCAATGACCAGACAGCATTTGTTGCGGTTAAGCTGTGTTGTGCGTGTCACAGTGACCACATATCATCATTTATTGGCCAAAGGTGGGGCGTGGAGAGAATAAGTGGACAATTTAATGCCAGTCGTCTGTGACCCTTAAATAACAGCCACACTGTCTGCACAGCAAAGTTGTTTCCTGCTTCATAACTTTGGAATCAAAGCGGGGTGACTAAAATAAACTTTTTACAATAAATGTTTATCTTAAATATATTATTATGATAATATACAATCCTAAATGTTGATATCTGTATCTGCCTCAGGCTATACTGGATTTATATTCAAGATAAAAATCAATAGACTAATAAACCACTTTGTTTCACTCTACTTTTAAAGAGTTTCTTAATTCCAGGCTGAAAAGGAGTTTCTCGCTGTAATCTCAGGATGGAAGTTTGAAGTGAGTTGCACCTCTGACCACACCTGCTTCACTGACGTATGTTGTTGATTAGGGTTAGAAACATGCTCTCTCTTATACCTGTGAGCACACCCAACAGTGATGTCACAGTGTCACACCCTGAAGTACATCTATATCAGTGCAGCAAGTTGAGGAGTAATGCTGCATTCATGTGCTCTTCATATGGTCCCATTTCCAGAGTTTGGAGGTTTTTCTTTCGACTTTGTTTTGTTCACAATTAGGGCTGCGTGACGACAACTGCATGACCGCAATATTGCGGTAATATGACGCCAACCGCGGGGTGGGCCCAGTGACCATCATGACCGATTTTTGTTTTTTATTGTTCTTTAATATAGACCCAGTGATGTTGCTAGGTACACGTCCAGCGTCTATGCCGCTTTAAAACCAAAAGGGACGCAGTAAATCACTATCCATACTTCCCAGGGAAGCACCTCATCTTTCCTGTACAGAACGTTACATTGTGAACAACAAACGCGTTTTAAGAATCGCGGTAATCAACAAAAGAAACCTGCAGCTGTCAGAGCACTGTTGTTTCAACTCTCTGCGTGCTAACTGGCGCAGATGCGCCCACGGCCAGTCTCACGACATGCTCGCAACAACAACAACAACTAACCCGTCACCATGGATTTCATTTCAACAATTAAGGATACAAACTTACTAGTGGCTAATAAACTTGTGTGTCCACCACTCATGCTGTGTTCACTCATGTCAATGACATTTTACCATCCGCGGGACGCGCTGTAGTTAAATAAGCAAAACTATAAAGCAAGTCCGTTAACAGCATTTTCTCTGACTTACTGAGTTGTTGTTATGACTTAAGAGAGCCTTTACACGAATGTTCCTAATTGAAGTTATCTCGACCACACGTGAATGCGGTGTTTAACCACTGGAGGTAAGAAAGACCAAGGCCAATCAGACCTGGTTCTGATCATTAATTTTGCTTTAGTGTTTAGTAGCAATAGATCTTATGTGATACAATACAATAGACAGGAAAGGTGGCAGGCGATTGCAATCACACCGATAGATCTACACAGCAATCGAGCAGATTAGCAAGAATAAGTTGCAGATTTCAGCTTGAAGAGTAAAAAACTGTGCTGGGAAAATGATGCAGAGAATACTCGTTCCAACAGGCTTATTTAATATGCCACACACAAAGAAGTGGTAATACAATTACATTGCTGTTCACATTCACGCACATAGAAACAACAACACAAACACACTTGGCAATGTCTAGTCACTGTCATCAATATTTCAGAGGTACAGCGTCCTCAGCACAGGGGAATGAATAAATAATTGAAAGCCCTCCTGTGGGATTTAATAAGTGTGTTTTATGCATGCATGCTGTTTGATTTGTGTGCTGTGTCTCTGTGTGAATGTGAGTGTGGCGCACATGCTTCTACATGGCCAGCTGTACTGTCATCGTCACATACCATCACCTTTAGGTCACCAGCCATGATGTCAGCACAGCGGCAACTTTGTTCAGAATCTCTACCGAAGCTATCATCTCATCTGTGTCTCAGTATAAACAGAATAAAACACAGAAGCGTCGCAGGTAGCTGAAAGATAATGCAATTAGGCGGAGAGCTCAGAGCCTGAGCTGCAAACAGAGGTTTATTGAAACTGACATGGCTGTCAGATAAAGCTGGAGGAAGACAGATCAGAGTCTGAGCTTCAGTATATGTATGTGATGATTTGTGTGTGTGTGTTTTGAGTGTGTGTGTGAGACGGTGACACAGCAGGCAGATGCAGCAGCCTGCTGCAGATTACACAACAGGGTGTCAATCGGAAACAGAGGTCACTCTTGTCTCAGTTCACTCGAACACAAACCTATTAGGGCCTCTGTCATTTGGCCCACTTCCTGCCTAAAGATTTTCTCCGTCCATTTGCCTCTGTTTGGTTTCCTCTTATTATTGTTTATTCCGACTCATCCTCAGCTGCAGATTTCAAATCCCATCAAACACTTACATTTGATAAGATTGAGATTTTTTGATTACACTATATTTAATTAGTTTTTCTAATTAACTCAAGTAAGAGTTTACTCTTTGCTAGCTTGAGGCTGTTACTCAGAAAGTTGTATTCTTTTCTTTTATTCTGAGCCACCAATCCACTGACACTCTTTCATACTAAACAATGGCAAAATATTGGTCACATGGCCGAATGCAGGATTCGCCTAACTAAGGTGGAATTTGTATCTTGTAGGTGCTCCAATCGTGAGGTCGACCACACACGCGTCTTTGCTATTGGTTCAGGATGCAACTTCTGCCATCAGTGTATGAATGTGTGTGTGAATGGGTAAATGTGATATGTAGTGTAAAAGCAGCTTTGACTAGAAAAGCGCTATATGAGTACAGTCCATTTATAATCATAGATTTAACAGTTTTCCAAAACTCTTGCGGTCAAACAAGACTGTAGAGTAAACAAACATGGCGGATGACAGGCAGGAAGAATTGGCGATGATTGTTCTTTTGTTCTTCCTGAATTTTCAGTAAAAAGTCCAAAAACTAACTGTGAATAAAATGGTGGCGACGGCGTGAACATGAGCTGTACATGTTTCGTCTTTCTTACTGCGGTTGTTGTGCTTCCTCCATCAGTCAGCTTGCTTCCCCATTGGCTATTGTTTCGTTCCACGTGACAGTCCACAGACTGCGTGCTCGGCTGTCCTCGGTGTTCTCGGTGTTCTCCTCCCCCAAACCGGATAACAGATTATAAATATTTAACATGTTTAATATTTACGATTTGAAATTGGTGCAGCCACGATGGCCTTACCTCACATCACAGGAACATTTGGCAAGATAATCTTTACAACCATGACAAAATCGGGACTTTGCTTGTGATTGTCGGAGGGGGGAATCGGGCCCAAAATCATCCCGATTATCTTGATGTGTGTACCCCGCTTAAGAAACAGTGGTGAATATTCAGTGTTCAACAAACCATAATATCTTTACTGGCAGCTGTGGCTCAGTGGTAGAGTCGGTCGGCGCTCAATCGAAAGGTTGGCGGTTCGATCCCTGACACCCATCAGTGTGTGAATGTGAGTGTGAAAGGGTGAATGTGACATGTAGTGTAAAAGCGCTTTGAGTGGTCTGAAGACTAGAAAAGCGCTTAGAAAGTGCAGTCCATTTTTCATTTACTCAGTTTAACTTAAGTCTACAAACTAAAAGTGCATAACCATGTATCTACCATTGTTGTCATAATGAGGTGGAAAATAAACAGAAATAGGAGTTTCTCCCACTCCAACATGAAATAATTATTAGTCTTTTCTTATTCAGTGCAGCTTTGAGATTAGCTTTCTGCTGCTAGCTGTGTTTCCTGAAAAATTAAACAATACCCTCTGTTTTCCCGACACGGGGGGGAAAAACATTTGCTGCTTTAAAATTCCATCAGCGACCTGAAGTTCAGGAATTTGCACTTGCAAAAAGCATGATGGCTGTTCCAACAAAAAGCTGTTGTTCAGGAGCTGCACAGAAGCTGCTTGCGCTCTAAAAAGATGTATACTTGCAGCAAAACATTTCGATGGGTGGAGTGGAATCTTATTTTCCCGTACTGAATAAGTTGAACACAATATGAACAACTGAAAAATTGATGTGAAAAGAGCTGTTTGCTCAAATTGGAGGCAACAACAGGGTCGTTTCTCTACAGCATGTTTTGGCTCTGTGAGACACCATCGTCGCCACTGTCTAAAAGCCGTCAGATAAGCACCTTCTGCACTGTACACCTGAACTGCCTTCAGCCCAGCTGTTAATTTCAGCTGTAAACATTTGTATATCCCTAGTTTGCAACTCAGCCTCCCAGTATCACAAGGCCAGATGTCCACTCTGGCTCCAGGAGCGGTATGTCATTTCTCTCTTACACACGGTTTCACCAGTCCTCTGCTCCATTACCTGTGAGTCAGAGTAAATAACGGGATGAGTGAAGGTGCCATGGCTGCTGAAGTGTTCCACTGAGCAAAAAGAGAGAGAGAGGCGCTTCTGCCAGAGCGCTCAGCACACAGCCCTGACAGATTTATGTGCTGAGGGCTGAATTACAGAGACAAACAGTTAGAGGTCCAGAAGGAGAAAGATGGAGAGACTAATTGATACGATTTAAAGGGGTGAGGAATAAGAATCTGTGGGGGGGGAAATGGAGACAAATGACAGGAAGATTATTGAGAGGGCACAGAATAGATTGATGGCAGGAGAGGGCATGTCCTCACTGTCCAAACAGCTGTTTAAGTATCTGTACTTAATCTTACAGGATGAATGTGTGGTGACGGAGAGGCAAGAAGTTATGAGGGAATCTTTTTTTGGTTCAACATCACCATGGAAACTTCCCTATCATACATCAGTTGCCAAAATATGAAGTGTAAATTAAGTGTAAGTGTAAGTCCTCTTAGTCATCACAAAGCCTGAAGTTACCTGCTCGCCGCTCAGCGCCTGTTTAGAAAGCACAAGGAGCACAGCCTGTTTTAGTCTGATTGCTTCATTGCTTTTTTTCTGGTCATGGTAAATGTGACACTGGCCTCTGGCATTATCTTGTTATTCCCCGAAAAGCCGATGGACGGCCGCTGAAATCCACTTGTCTTAAACATGTTTTACTGCTGTCCTTCTCTCGCTCCTCCATCTTCCCCTCATCCCTCCCTCAGGGCTGCGATGCAACCATGTTTCATTGTCATGTTGATTGATAGGAGGCCTTCGGGAGATGTAGTGAAAGATAATGGAAAGCAAAGAAGATACAGCACATGCAATTGCTGCGTAAGGCCTGGTTATGCATGTCCATAACACGAGCATCTCTCGTTTTCTGAACTTACTGCACCACATGCTGCATCTGTTTGTTTCTTGTAAAAAAAACGTCAACATAACAGAGTTACACTAAAGCCAATTTAGCTTCACAGAACAATAAGATCAGTGTTTAAGTCGAAAACAACAAGTTAATGTTAAACCCTTATTGACTTTAATGCGAGCCAAAAACAAAGCAGTCTAATCTGCTTAATGGAATTTCCATCCTTAACTGACATCCATTGCCTTTGTTGCGCTCAGTCTGATGTATAGCTGTGACAAGCTCAGTGCAGCTTTTTGAAATGCACGAGGCAACCATCTCCATAAAACTGAAAAGACGCAATTTGTCTTAAAGCACTGTTTGTCTTCCAAGTCATAATTAGGGTTGTCAAAGTATGGATGTATGGATAGTTGTTCCTTAACCTGTGTTGACGACACAATCCCTCTTGATTTACCTTTGAAAGTATTGAATATTTGGAAGCAATTAAAAAACAGATCTGCAATCTGAATTCCAAACCAAGGTCGCAAGTACAGTACAAGTCCCACAATGCACGCACGCTTAAATATGGAACTTGCAATTGAAAGGCATTTCTAAACACCCACAGAAAAAGAAGTTTAATCTTTACAGGAAGTTAGGTCTTAATTAGGATTGGGAATCGTGTGGCAACTCATGATACAATACGCGTGGCCCTCAATAGCGATAATATCAAGATATCATGATACAGCAATTCTGCGATAATTGATATATTGCAAGACAATCATATAATGATACATCAGGATATCTGATTAACTGAATAATACAAAATGTATTTATTCACTGCAATTTGGTGTCAGTGTTTCAGTCTGTAAAGTGAATTTGCAGAACTATGAAAAAACTCAAATTAAGACTTGAAAGTGGCTGGCGCATCTCAGGCTGCACGGTGGTGCAGTGGTTAGCGCTTTTGCCTCACAGCTAGAAGGTCACTGGTTCACACCCTGGATTGGATGATTTCCGTTCACTTTACCCTCATTCATGTCCTGAGCTCCACTGTGAGGACACATGAGGTAGTGACGTCATAAGTCAAAATTGCAGGGAAATCTGTTTATAGAGCCCCAAATATTTGTAATTTAAAATATCAATATTTGGCACCACTGATAAATGTATTGCACGAGTCAGGATGACGATATATTGCCGTATTGATATTTTATCACACTCCTAGTCTTGATCAGTCTTTCAACCTCCTATTTGTTTGTGTCACCTGTTGAATAGCAATTAATCTGGAAAAGCTGACCTCAGGGTGGTCAATGTCACTTAAGCCTGGCCTGGAGAAAGTTAAATACACACTGAGAACATTTTCTGTCTAGAGTCTTCTTCAAACCTGCCCTTGTATGGACAGTAATGCCAGAGCTCGTGCCTTGTTCATGTGATATCGGACTTATCTTAATTACCCATTTCCCACTTGTAAACAGTGTTTTCACTAACAACCAAGTTCAAGTCGCGACTGCAAAATTCAGATTTGATAAATGTAACTTTGTGCTTAATATCATTAAGTATGGAAGCAGCCTAACATCAGGCTCTCTTGAGGCAGCTGGGGCTCAGTGGCAGAGTCGGTCGTCGCTGAATCGGTAGGTTTGTGGTTCAATACCTGACTGCTACAGTCACATGTTGACGTGTCCTTGGGCAAGACACTGGACCCCAAATTGCTCCCAGAGGCATAGCGATCTGTGTATGAATGTGTGTGTGAAAGGGTGACATGCAGTGTAAAAGCAGCTTTGAGCGCTATTTAAGTGCAGTCCATTTACCATTTGATGATTGGTGATTAAACCTAAGTTTAATAGATTTGTTGTGACATCATGAGTGCTAACTATTCTTAATCCCTACCTGACCAATTCATACAATGTAATCGTATAATGTAAACCCACACTGCAAACATGTAAAGGTATTTCTTTTGTAGCCCAGTGAGCGAACCACTCCCACCAGTCGGGCAGGCACGTCTTTTTGTTGTTCTCTTTCTCTCCGCTCATATTTCCAGGATTGTCCTATGAGAGAAAACATCTATGCAGGGCGTGCTCTCACACACCCACACACACATTTGTTTACACACTGTAGCAGAATATGCACACTCAGCACCAAAGAACAGCGAAAAGGTCATGTCACACATATTTCCCATCTAAATCCTGTAAAGCAGGCACACATACACTCTCACACACTCAACCTCTCCATCTCTGCCAGTCTCGGCGTGGAAGCACAACGCTCTGTCACACTAACACACATTGACGTGGTCGTGGGGAAAGCAGCCCCTGCAGCTGTGTGTCTGTCTGCTCTGAACAGCGGAGTGGCGCTGAAGTGGTGAACGTCATCAGAGCTCATGCTTCCTGAGAGACGGCAATTTCAGTAGGTGGTGGTGGATGGTAATGAGGGCCAGGGCGCGCGTCTGTCAAACCTGTCAGGGGCGGTGCACGAGGATGAGCGTGCGTGAGACATCAAAAGGGAGGTCATCACTCGTAAATGTCACCCTCAGTTCAGCAGAGAGACACTGCGATGTTTCTGCGTAATGCCCAGAAGAACAGTTTAATCTGATGAATGAAGAAATCCATTGTTTGTTATTCCATTTGAAACAGGCGTCGCTATCGCCCCATTTCATCACAGTTTCATCAAGAAACAAACACACACCCACACACGCAGACGCGCTGCACTTGTCAACAGATTAGCCTTTCATGCTGTATGTGTGTATATACAATTTGCTCTCTATTCAAATATTGTTTTTTACTTGTCTGTCTCAAGTGCTTTGTGTGGGTGTCTGCGAGCTCAGTGATGGCAGTTTTTCAGCCTCTGTCATCATTATGAGATAAACTTTGATGATTTGGAACGACACAGAGGGAAGCAGAGAGAATTAAAGAGTGATAGAGACTGAGAGATGAGAGAGGGAATAAGTGAACATAATGCGCACGGACAAAGGGTGGAGGATTTTTAAAAGGAGAGAAATATCTTGTCTAATGTGCCAGATGCATCTTCAGAACAAAAAAGTGCAAAATTAAAAACTGTATCAAACAGGATTGAATTTTGGAATTGATGCTGAACCGCTGAGACACAGTTAAAAGCAATGACTTATTAGAAGGATGGACGACGCGTCTCCATCTGCTCTTGTTGTACGAAATTGAAGCCAAAACAGCCCCCCGAGGCGGGCGCTGCCATCTTGTGCCGTTGATCGGGCTGGGTTTAAAAAAATCGATTTTTCCGATTCGAATCGATTCTCATTTGAATGACCAAATATCGGTTAATAAATCGCGAGATTGATCTTTTAAAAATATGTGTAAAAACGTGTATGATCACTCACGTTTCTGAGCGCTCCTGAACGCAGCACGACTCAGCGCATCTCCTGGAACCACGGCAGTGAGGGAGACAAGATCGTACTACTTTACCGCACCTAATGTGGAGACCTCAGTGATCGCTGATCGCTGATGAATATGTAAATTAGTTTTGCACTGATGTTTATGTTACTCTCCGTTAGCGTCGGCTTTGGCCGCAAGTGTATTTTCGGCATGTTGTGCAGTATGCCTTTCCCTATAACTCTCGCGTGTGGTTTTGTTCTTCACGCTGTGAGATCTCGTGGCCAAATCTCGCCAAGTTGAACACCAGTTCGTTTAATGAAAACCATGAGCCAGATGTACAGACTAGAAATCTGAAACTGCGTAAAAAGTTCAAAAGCTGTCTGAATAATAAAATTGTTAATATTGTGTTGACTGCTGCGTGTTTGTCATGTTAAATAAAAAGTATGTGATGTAACTTCTTTGGGGTTAATTCTTTTTGTAAACATTAAACATTTTGATAATGCACCAGGTTAGAGGAACCTGAAATACCCCTAAACAAATCGTTATCGAATCAAATCAGGACCTTGTGAATCGGACTGTAGTGATTGTTTTAGTTACACTTCCTCTCACAGTTCCTCCTCTACTCTGCTAATCCGGAACAGATCGGCTGCAGGAGCCGTATTTATCAACAGAGCTGTCAATCATCCTTTTTAAAGCATGAAATAACTAATTAAAAATAAACTTGTCAGAAAAATGAACACTTGGACATAAATCAGCATGATCATTACTAGCTATGATGACAGAAACCATGTTTGAGAAAAAATGTATTTGACGTGTATTTTGATTTTATAGTTTGACTCATGTCCCATCTGTTAACATGGAGGAGGCGGGCTTTATGACCTATACTGCAGCCAGTCAGCAGGGGGCGATAGAGATGTTTTGGCTTCACTTTGAAGGAGCTGTCATGTCGTCCATCTTTTTATACAGTCTATGGTTATTCAACCAAGCAGTGCCTTTTCCTCATCCCCTCCTCGGGCACTTTGAAACAGAGACGCAGTCAAAAGAGAAGTGACAGAAACTGTCAGCACTGATAGCCGTTGTAGCCGTCTCTCTTTCTTTGTGTCTTTTAATATCCTCTCATCTATCCCATCTGCCTTCATGAAATCCAATTTGCCTTGACATCGTTGTATGAATGGTGAATAAAAGTCAGAACCAGATGAACAATAAATATTTCAAAAGCTGAATCAAGAGAGGAGAGATTAAGATTGAGCAATGTATTTTATTTTCCGCAGTCACCAGCTGCTTTTGTTCTGCTCTGTTCTGTAGGGCACAAAAAAGCTTATCGATCATCCCATCGTATGTGGTCCCACATCTGATTAAAGTCTCTTTCAGATCATCAGTATTCTTTGTGTTTACTTTATTGCCAACATGATATTTCACTTCCTTCATGCTTCATTTGCTGCCTTTTAGTATTCCAACACCCCGCTCCCACTGAATTCTCCCATTCCTGTTGTGCCGCTTAAAAACAGAAACACCATCCCACTCTTTTCTGCCTGCGCCCAGTCTCGGTGTTTTTCAGCTAATGAACAGTTCATTCCCAGCGCCACAATAATTAAACTGCATGTAATTTGTAGTAATTGAATGTGGGTGTGGAACTGAGGGAAGCGGATGTACTGGAGATTGGAGAGTGTGTCTGTCTGTCTGCTCACTGACGGATTGAAGAGAAGATTTACTGGTTTGATTTTCGCTGCAGATGAGAGGGAGGTTGTTGGACGGGAGCATGAGGAAGGATGACAAAAAAAAAAAATCACGAGGGAGAGGAAGGAAGAAGTTTAGGAGCTAGTGAAGGGTGAAGATTAAGTCGGGGAGTGCGCACGCATCAGTGTGAATTATGTGTTTGGTTTCAGCTGGAGGTTGTGATTCTGTACAAGTCTCCGGAGTTAGCCCGAGGTGCCCAGACGGACTGCAGAGATGATGTCATCTCGAGACAAATCCTGGAGCTGACAGCAAATAATGGGAAACAACGGGCAGGACACCATGACAGCACCCATGGAGATTTTCAGTGGAATATGGCTGCTTATTCTTAGTCACAGCTGGAAGCCCCTGCATTCATATTAGACTCAGTGGGAGGGGATATCTCAAACAAATGTTTAGGAGCCCCACAGAGTTATTAAGCAATGATGATACATCTACAAAATGTAGTATCATTACATTCTCTCTTTTCCACCTAAGACAGACATTTGTTTTAAATATGTTTTTTTTTTTTGCTGGATTTCCCTGTTTAAGCAGCTTCCAGTCCTGTGTGTCTCTGCGTGTGCCCCCCGTGACAAAATGACAGCGGTCTCCAGTTAATTGAGCTGTGTCAACTCCCATCCAGCAGGCCCTTCTGTCAGCATTCATCAAACCGCAAATGGTTTTCCTCTCATGAATATGCAAACAACCACCCCCAGCCAATCAGAAAACCACCCTGTTGTGGCACCCGCAAAACCTCACGCACGCAGATGTGTGTGTGTGTGTCTGTGTGCACTCAAATAGGAGTAAGTCACTTGTTCCGTGTTGTATGCAGCTCCAGCCATGCTTACAGAGACGCTCGGATAGGCGCACACGCATTACATGCCATCCATACACACACACAGAGATGATTGGCGGGCTCACCATAGGAAGGATTATAGTTCTGAGCTGTCTCACAAACACACCACATATCAAATGATGGAGAGTTTGCTTCAGGACGTTTTCATTTTCAAAGACAGAGCTCGATAGCGCTTGATATGTGGAGACAGGGAAACGTTTTCAAAGTGCCATAACTCCGCTGCAAGTGAATACTCACTCCTCAGTTTTTCCACATCCGATTTCATCATTTTCAAAATGCTATTTTTACAGGATCAGGCCGTATTTGATTTGTAGTGTTAGACTGTCAGTATTAACTCTTCACTGCACTTGGGCTTTGCCTCTGTAGTGCACCGTATTAGAGCACACATGCCGACATGCTTTGGAGAATATTTTGCCTTCATAATTAGAAAATGTAATTGCATTTGACAGAGTAAGAGTAGAAACCTATTCATTCTGCTGTAGGGTGCCCTCTACATGCCCTCTGTCCTTTTACCAAAGATAAACAAACACACATAGTCACACAGGCTGCCAGGACACCCGGGGGCACAATCACACACTTTACATTGCAGCTACCCTGCTGCTTTTTCCTCAGCATTCAACCTCAGTGGAGGAATCTATTACACCTTCCAGCTTTCACACAGCACATGC
The DNA here is from genome assembly GCF_022749685.1 of Semicossyphus pulcher. Taxonomy (NCBI): domain Eukaryota; kingdom Metazoa; phylum Chordata; class Actinopteri; order Labriformes; family Labridae; genus Semicossyphus; species Semicossyphus pulcher. The sequence goes on from NW_027211681.1 coordinate 12,536,910, forward strand.
TTTAGTCATAGACATTGTTACATGCTAAGGAAACACATCCCTGCCTGTGCTGTCTCTATTGCACTCTGGCACCCTACTGTGCTGGGATATTCATTGATGCAGATGACACAGAGCCATACTGTTCCCTGGCTGGGTGAAATATGATTTTCTGAAGTCAGAGACATAAAAAAAGGATTTAAAAGAGGGAAGTCATAGCTGTTATGTATTGTGTGACTATTTTTGTCATGAACTTTACCGTAAAAGTCAAGCAGACGGACATGCTGTGGGTATTTCATGGATACAGACACGTACAGTGACTTCTTATATACGTTTGGGTATTCTGTATGGATTCTTAGTGATGCCACATCTGGCTGTTGGTTTAATTTAAAGTCGCTAATGTTAATTCCTTCCAACTTTCTGTGAGGACTACAGTAGTCACACGCACACACACGCACAAACACACATTACATGTACACAAAAAGTCTCCCCCTCAGTCTTCTAGTCCGTTTAGAGACACTAACAAGGATTCTGTTCACGCTTCACGCATTTCAGTCCTCAGGAGAAATATGATTTACCGTGACACTAAATATTCAGTCCAATATGGTGGCGAAAGCGGGGCACTGTCTTTGTGTGTGTGTGTGTGTTTATGTGTGTGTGTGTGTGCTGATTTATTCCACTCTATGCCAGTGGGGGAAGCCAAACACGGCATGAAATAGTACGCCAGCAGCTCGGGCCTGTTAGCTCACCGCTTTTACTCTCATTGAATCTTAAGTCTGCATTTATCAGACACAAACACAGACAGGTAGTCAGTCGCTCAGAGTGCAGCAGCAACTCCCGACTGAAGGCCCCAAAACAACTTTGTTTGATCTATTGAGATAAGTTATTCCTCCATGGATGGTAAATAAGTTGCAGCACAAGTCAGCATTTGGTGTCAGTTTAGACGTCTTCACTTTTCAAACCATTTTTTAATGTTTTATATCATTTTCCTGTTATTAAAGGCGCATAATTGGAACTGCTGGGCAGTGACACATCAACCAGCTTTTGCTCTTATTGATCTCAAAGAGGAATTTCAACATGAAGTCTCTCATTGGCTCACATGATGCATTATTGGAACAACTCACTTTAATGTTGACTACTTGCACACTTCCATCAGTCTGTTTCACATTGCCTTTGGCTGGATGTTTTACTGTACTTAAACTTGATACACTTTGAATGTTGGTCCTTGAAAACACTGTGACTTTTATAAACTGATCCAGCAAAAACAGAATACTTATTATGCATGTTCATGATGACACTTGCAATAGTAATTTTCCAAATGCTCTTGTAAATATAGATACCATATTTGTGCAATATTAGACGACCCTGGTTATAAGACGACCCCCTGTTTCAAGACCAAGACTTTTTGAAGACCAACTTTTTTTTTAATAAAGAAAACAATTTCATTTCACCTTTTAAATAAAGTCATGTTTTCAATATCTTTAAGCTTAAATTGTTACATTTAAATTCAATAAAATGCCTTTCAAAATGTCATTAAATCATTAACCATTGCAGTGAAGTCTATTTATAGAGCAGCCTTGAAACAGCTGGATGACAGCGCCGGTAACGAGCATGCTTTCTTAGTAGTTGTGAGTGAAGGCTGGCCTCAGTCGTGAGGGGTGCACTTGCTTTACAGATAAATGGCGCCGTCTACTGTTGTGAACGTTTATTGTAAAAGTCTAGATCCCAAAAATAAGACGATCCCACTTTTTCAAAAACCCTCTTACATTAGGACCAAGACAGTATTTATAGAAGCTGAATTATATCTTATAGGTTGAACAGAAGGTGAAAGCTGAGATAACACTATCAGCTCAGAATCAGGATGGTTTCTCTAACATATGGAAACGTGGTGGTACCAATGACGGTATAGAAAGATGGATGACACGTCTCCATCTGCTCTCATTGTACGGAAGTGATGCTAAAATAGCCGCCGTCATAGGCGCCGCCATCTTGCGATGGTGACGTCATTTGGAGCCAGAGAATGTGCAGTACAGATCGGCTGGTGGAGCGGCTGTAGCCACTTCGGCTAACCAAAACGCACGCTTAACTTACTGAAAAAACAGCAAGGATTTGGTCTGAGGTTAATGTTCACAGGTATGGAAACTTCAACGACTGTAGTGATTGTTTTTGTTACGTTTCCTCTCGCGGATCGTCCTCCGCTCTGCTAATCCGGAACAGAACGGCTGCAGGAGCCTTATTGGTCAACAGAGCTGTCAATCATCCTTTATACAGCATCAAGCAATTAGAAATAAACTTGACAGAAAAAATGAACACATAAATCAGCATGATAAGAACAGAAACCATGTTTGAGAAACATTTATTTGGTGTGTATTTTGATTTAATAGCTAGACCCATGTCCCATCTGTTAACATGGAGGAGGCGGGCTTTATGACCTATACTGCAGCCAGTCAGCAGGGGGCGCTTGAAATGTTTTGGCTTCACTTTTAGGGAGCTGTCATGTCGTCCATCTTTTTATACAGTCTATGATTGATACGGTGGGCATTAACAGTAATGAGTGGTCGACTCTACAACTCTGACATCTGGCTTATTCCCCTTTATACTGTAGACGTTGGTCAGTTTCACTTCCTTGCTCTGCTGCAGTGGTGTCAATTATAGTCTCTGCTTTAAGTGGAGTTATGCATATAAGGATTAAATTCTCAGACTTTAAGTATCGATTGCTGCTGGAGGTCAGAAACCTTCTAAATGCACTTTGGCCCTTTTTTTAAATGTAATCCTTTTTTCATTTGGTTATTTTGTATTCAGTAAATGTTGTTGCTCCAGGAACAGCGGAAATCTCTTTTGAAACTATTATACTTAAATGCTTTGTGATTAGCAATGAAATTACTTTTCCCTCCCCTAAAAGACTAATCTTTGACATTCAAGGTAAGAGCGAAGCAGAAATGCCTTAAACCTGCATTCCTTCTGTTTGCACCTTCTCTGTTTGCAAAAAGAAGTGATTGGATAAAAAACTGTATTTCTCACTTAATTTAGTAAACCTTTTCAATATGGGTTTATTGTCTAAATTGCTGGTTTCAAGACTTCTTCACTAAATCATGACATATATTTTGTAATTGATGGTTCCAGTATGGGAAGAAGACATCCGAGATACTGACAAGCAATCCGAATAATATGACAGTTACTGTGAAATACAGATTCACCTTGATAACCCAGCTAGCATTAGCTTTAGCTAAGAGCTTAGTGTTTGCTAGCCACTCTATCCTCCGAAGCTCCAACCTTTCTTTCAAATATTAGCTCAAACTCAGCTTCAAACGTCATGGTTTCAAGATCCACTTCTTCAGTTAAACACTGTGGCTTTCTGTGAAAGCCATGGAGCTCTGAGCAGTCAGAAGTTGTCAATACCATGACTAAACAATGTGCTAACTCAAGTGTAAGGTTGCACATAATCTGTGATCAGTTCTAGACAGACCGCAATGAGCCGTCAGACGATACTGAGCAGCAAAATGATACTCATGGAGTAAAATTGGTTGCTACATGGTGTTTAATCTTCATGCTTATCCATGTTATTTGGTAATTCTTCACTTATTAGGGCTTTTATTTCACATCTTCATTTACGTAATCCTGTTGTTTCCTTTTAGTCTATAATGCCAGCGTCACACACACGAACACATGCACACACTCTCCTGTTTTTGACTCCGATGCCCTTTGTGCTTGAGCAAGTCAAACCATCTCCCTCTCCACAGTAATGTTGCTGCTGTTTATCTTCCTCCTCTGTCCATTACATGCAGCATCTGTGGTCACAGTGTCCTTCACTCCCAAATATATATTACACCAGTTAGATCTGATGAGGTTTCATCTGATGAGGGCAGACAAGGGCAGCCGTTTCCTGTATGATGGCATCATTTAGGCAAGCTATTACATTATTGGCTCTTGTGCTGTACTGTATATCAGTAGTTGGTCATCTTCGTCAAACATGTTAAAAAGGTTTCAAGTGTAACTTAGAATCACAAAAAGGTTCAGCTGTTCAAAGGCTGATTTCATTTATTACAGCTGGCCATTTGCGATCCATGGGAGTGCAGCTCTGTGACTAAATCCTGACACGCTGATTTGTCAAGAAACAAAGACACACAGAGAACAATTAGCCCCCTGACTCGAAGTGACATTGGATTCATTACGCCATGGAAACTAATGAAAGATCTATTCATGAACTTTTTGGCTCTTAAGTACCTTTGGACTTTGCTTGAATAATTTAAACTCTGCTCCCTTTGCAGCACTGCCGAACATTTGAGCCGTTTGTAGCTGTTACCAATCAAAGAGGCTATTTTAATATTACTTTGTTGTAAGCGAGACAAGTAAGTTATGAAAGTGTGTGTAGGTTTCTTGTCTCAGAGACTTTTGTTCAGTCATAATTATAAATGATCATTTCCTCAGCATTCCTCCAATTTGCTCGCACCTTAATGTGGATGTTATCTATTATCAGCCAATCACAAAGATGTCACCAGAGCGACCCTCTGACACGCTCTGACACTGCGATCCATCACAGGCAAAGGACATGACACTGTCAGCCTGAGACGAATACATCTGTCGCAGAGGAGATAACTCACTGCACTGAGGATTCCTTCAAATGTTGGTCGAGATGGAGGCAGGCAATGACCTTGCACCGGAGCTGTTAGGCACCGCAGCCCATTGGCTGTAATTGCCTGTCAGGCAGCAGACACAGGGTTTGACAGACTGGTTGGGCAGCGTAATCCAGGTGTTTGCAGTGTCAATATGGGGCCTGCCGAATCCTTTGATGGGACGCTGGAAGAATACACTCTGACCTTTGTGTCCCTTATGTAACCGGCTGTTTCCTATTAGGCTGTTTACTGCTGAAGATTTAATCATTTGGAGCGGATCCATTCCTCTGTACTCTACACTATAATGTGTGACATTATTAAGATTATGTTGATTTATTATATACCTGGTCAATACTCTGATATTAGCATTCATGTACATTGTACACGATAAAGTTAGATTTTGAATATGCTTGCGTTGTGTTATTGTGCTTGTGTTATCGGCCTTTCTAACCAGTGCTTTTAAACAGGGGTGGGAATCACAGGCTAACTCAAGGTAAGATACAATACGTGATATGTGGCCCATCATAACGATAAAATCGCGATACCGCAATTCTGCGATGATCGATAGATTGCAAGACATTTATATAGAGGATAAACTTCCTCTTTGGCCAAATAAGTCGTAGTAGTAGTGACGCAGTGAGTCTAATCGCAGGGAAATGTTATGAGAGCACGACATATTTGTAAATTGAAATATCCATATTTGGCGCCAGGCTATCCTTAATTGTATTGCTGGAAGACGTTGTATATTGCCGTATTTAGTCCCAGACCTACTTTCAAATATTGTATCTGATGGACATGCGTTTCTGTCAATAAGATAAAAAATGTATGACTCAGTCAGCAACAATCAAAGCTCAAGTTTAGACAAAAAAGCATTTTTTAATAAGTTTGAGTGTTGAATAAATAATTGTACATCTTAAGATCCTCTCAGAAACAAAAGAGACCGACACATATCTCTCATGTGAAAATAATGAAAACGTAACCTATGATTACGTCAGCTGTAATCAAAGTAAGTAGCTTTTCACCTTAAACTAAGCCAGACATGTTCTGATCTGTGGTTGTTAAAGCAGATGATTTAAGTCAAGTCGGGGAGATTAGTTCTGCAAACACATTTAATACTAAGCCTCCACCTTTTAGTCACCTTCCTTGTTCTGAGCCATTAAAACTGAACCCAAAGACACTCTGACCCAGCCACTGTCGCTGTAATTAACTTAATGAGGTCTTGTACACCTTTTATCCAGTCACAGTTTATTCTAGCGCTCTGCAGCTGCATGTGTGTGTGCGTGCTTATTTGTTAAGACTTTTCAGCTGTGATGGTGACCAATGATGTATATGCCTCTCCACACAACAGCGTGCACAGCCCCTCCCTTCTGTCCTCAGAGAGCACTGTCTGCTATGCAAGGTGAAAGAATTACACAGACGGAGAAAGCAGCCCTGGCGTAATTAGTTTGTGGCCTTTTATAACTCATAGTCTTGCTGGGTGTCTCATATAAAGGGTATCAAAGGATGTGAAAGTAAGCCCATGTTCAGACATCAGACTCCAGAGTGTCTGGGTGTCTGACCTGAACAAAAGCAAGTTTATGACACGTGATCAGAAAACAGCACAATGTGCTCAGAGGAGCTGAGAGATCACGCGGAGGGTTTACAGGTTAAAGACGGAGCTGATCACACTGAAGGCTTTTACACTTTAAGAGGAGAAATCAGGAGCTGCTCTAATGAGGTTGAAGTGGCGTTGTGGTCGGGCAGTCTCTCTGTTGCAGGAAGGCACACATCTGTGTCTGTGTGTGTCTGTTTTCCAAATGTTGAGTGTTGCTACACAAAAAGGAATTATAAACACTAAAAAATTAACTCAAACTCCATACGTCCTAATTAAATAAGGACTATAAAAAGCCAGCATTAATTGAGCCCCGATACCACGATTCACCATGGCAACGGTAAACAAAAAGAGGTCCTTCGAAATCTCGAAAGATCGAAATCCTCACACGGACGTTCAACGAATACAAGTATGTTTTTAGAAAAATAAAGTAACACGGCTGCAGCTGCAAAAGAGAGAGAAGCGGCGTGGGAAGAAACTGCTGCTCGACTAAACGCGCATGTTTGAACTGGTCTATTTATTTAATCACGGTTGGAAGAGAAGCTAGAATTTATATTAATTTAGGTGCAATCAAGCGGGAGAAAAACTTACATGGAAGCAGTTAAAAATAAAATACCAGAACATCATTCAAAGGTGCGGCTCAGGCAGAACAGGCTCATGGCTGAACCTCACTTCAATCATATTTTAAATATTAAACAAATTAAATATCATCCAGTGGCTGTTTTAGTGTGCATTAGCTTTATCCCTAACATGATGCTGACTTCACATACATTATGTTCTCTCACCTAAATCCTGTTTAGTTGATTTAACTGAATTGTGTTAGTTTCCAATACTGACGGCTGCTTTTGTATTGGTAGAAAATGAAGAGGACCAAATAAATGATCATTTGTCTCATTTGAGTGCTCTCGGCAGTGGTAGTGGACAATCTACAAATGATGACTTTGAAACAGATTTATCTTTTGATTATTTTATTATAATTATAAAAGACTTTTGCAAAGGGGTCAGACCACCACAGAGACGCAACGTTTCTTCTTTTAATTCAAACTCAAACACGCGCGATATGGGCTGAATGAATGAGGAAGTCGATTGAGGGTTTATAGCCTAGAGAGGAGACAGAGCGAAACTCTGAGTTTCCTGAAGAAAACCTGCTCCCAACCAGGTTAGGTTCACAGACAGTTACCATAGTAACCAACTCAGAGTTGAAGTTATCTCTCTTTCTGAAACGGCAAACCCGAGGTTTCCCTCATTTCATGGTTAACGACGAACGAAGAACAAAATCGTACGAGACTTAGAGTTATGGGGAAAGGCATACTGCATAACAATATGCCGAAAATACACTCGCGGCCAAAGCCGATGCTAACAGAGAGTAAAATAAACATCAGTGCAAAACTAACTTACATATTCATGGACGCACGCACGATAAAAAGAGTCCACGGCGATCACTGAGGTCTCTGTAGTAGGTGCAGTAAACAAGTCCGGGCATGTCTCCCTCACTGCCATGTTTCTGGGGGATGCACTGAGTCGTGCTGCGTTCAGGAGCGCTCAGCAACGTGGGTGATCAGACACGTTTTTACACATATTTTTAAAGATCGATCTCGGGATTTATGAATCGATATTGGGTCATACAAATGAGAATCAAAATTTATCAATTTGAATTGGAAAAAGTTTTTTTTTTTAAACCCAGCCCTACTCTTCAATACCTCTAACCCCACACAGTCTGCCTGTGACATGAAAGCTACAGCAGCAGTTTGTTTACTTTGTCTCTTGTTTCTAGGGTATAATAACGGCGCTCTGTCAGCCTACCATCTGCTGTCAATCAAACACAGACACCAACAACTTCCAAAACATTTTTAAAAAACACACTGAATTATTTTTAAGACAAAACATTATGTCATCAAATGATTTGCAGTCGGACACGAGGAAACTCTTAAATATTACATATTTGTTTGGCTCACAGTAGAAGGGAATTAGCTTTTTGTCTGCATGGCAGTGAAGTGCAGAGAGACAGTGGTCCGGAGCAGGAGCTCAGCCAAACTCAGCTACAGTGTGATGAGCCAGAAGAGCTGCAGGCTTTGTGATGAATATGCATGCTGCTCTACAAGTTTGTTATGTACTCTGCTGTCCAGCTTCTCATTTATCTCCTATCTCTCCATTCCATACAGTGCTGGGAGGTGTGGAGTCACGTGGTGTGCTGAGGAAGATCAGTGACATGCTGGAGGTGATTCTGAAGAGGATGGACAGCCTGTCCAAACTCGACAACACGTCCACCACCGACGCACGTCGCCTCGACGAGCTCAGCTCTGCTATCAACAGGTAGTTTTTCCTTCATGTACTGTTTTATTTGTGTCCATGCTTAACGGTGTTGGTAATCACCAAAATTCTTATCACATAATACTCTTTAGATGCAACTGTTTAGAGTGAGATTGGCATCAACATTTGATTAGGTACACCCTGGACTCATCGCCAGTCAATCACAGGGCTGACACATAAAGACAGACGACCTTTCACACTCACTCCCACACCTACGGGCAATTTTAGAGTCACCAATGTACCTAACGAGCATGTGTTTGGACTGTGAGAGAAAGCCAGAGTACACAGAGGGAACCCACGTATGCACGGGGAGAATATTTGAACTCCACACAGAAACAACTATCTAAAACAAGGTTCGAACTAGGAACCTTCTAGCTGTGAGGCTACAGCGCTAACTACTGCAAACACCGTGCAGCCTAGGAAACCATTTATTTTCACTTCAATCCAAATTCAAGTAGTAGACAAAAACAAAACTATGGTATGCTTTAAAGTAACAAAAGTAACTAGAAATAATTAGAATGTGGCTGTCATAGTGAAGCCTTTCCCATTATAAATGTAATCTAATAATACAAATGGTGCATGACCTACACAGTGTATGTACATGCTAATCAGCTCTTTTATGAAACAGTATGAGGAAGCAGTACCAGAGCTGTGGTGTATAAAACCAGAGAGAGGCTGCTCGAGCTTTGAAAGATTATTATCCTTTATGGCAAATGTAAATGAAATTCTATAATGGCACCATCATGTTTAAGATTCATTCCTCATTGTCATTCATCCCGTACATCACATCTCCATCTCCAGTGTAGTCATGACTTCTATCGTCTCTCCTCTTTACTCCTCGCCTTATTGTATTCCCCTCTCATCTTTACCCTCATCTTTTTCCCTCGTACAGTCGCTTGTGGAAATTGTTGCCTATTACCTCAAACCGCCGCTGAAAACAGACAAGTCTGCATGACCTTGCGGCTACTGCCTTTATCAAACGGCTCCTCTCTTTGCCCCTTTAGTACCAAAACATCCAATTTGTCTTTTCTATCCAACGTCCTCTTCATTCTGACTCCTTTCATTTTCAAACAGACTGACTAAACTCGGCGCTGCACGAGTGATGTGATACACACTGACAGAAATCCCCTCACTTCCTCCAACCTTGTTAAATGATCCCGGATAAGCGCTCAGGTTTAGATGTGCGCAGAGGCACTAGAGCGGAAGGATGGAACGATTAATACGGTCTGGCGTCGGTGTTAACTGCAATCAATGTCTAGTAATGGGCTGTTTAATGTGGGGGAAGCTGTTTTACTCTGAGGCCATGACTGGGGAGAAGTGCCCCGTGTAGGGAGTGTTCAGAGGACAGTGCTAGCATGTGTTACTGTAACAGAAATCAATTTCTACTTATTGCTTTGAAGGGGGCCGTTTGGGGGGGGTAGAGGGTTATAGCCAGGCTGTAATTACGATCAAACACAAGAGCGGAAATCAATGTAATGTAACTATCCTGTTTTAAATATGGTCAATGAGCAGTTTGCGGAGCCACTAGACTTACTGTACAACTCTTTAAGTTTGTTAAAAATATAGTTAAAAAATGGCTTTTACGTTAATTACAATATCACCTGAAGGGGAATCGTGTGTTCTTTCGCAGAACATAATTACCCATTATGGTTTTTACTTTTCTACTTTTCCTTCTCAGTATCGGTTTTGGTTAATGTGGCGTTCAGGTTGTGTGGGGTTTTATTTATTTATTTGGATTCCCCTTAGCCATGTAACAAGGTGGCAACTACTCCTAAAGTGTAATAAAAAGCAGAGGCAAAATGGTACAAAATAATAAAAAGGAAAAATGGAGGGTAAAGATGGGAAGCATTCACGCCTTTGGAGTAGTCAAAATGCCAATTAACAGTGCTTGTATTAGCATTACTAGATGTTTAATTTTCACATGTAATGAAGCTCTCTGCCTCTTCCATTAGCACAGTTGGTCTTGTGGGCTTAAAATAAATTGTGCATGATCAGAATAGTATGATGTTTGGGTTTAGTCGCGGCGCCTGGCACAGGGGGGAAAGAGCGCTCAACCAACGCTGCAGAGATCCCGGCTTAATAATCCCCGGCAGCAGTGCCTTCAGCTCGGCTCTGCGCCCCATTACACTCAACTGGCATTCGACCAATTACTCACATTTGGTAGCGGATATTGCAACTGTAAAATTGTGGTTCATTATAACACGATGTATTTGTTCATTTGTCCACCCCCTGGATATAAAACCTCTCATGGAAATAACAACTGTTAATCATAAAACCAGATAATTTAATGTAAAAGAGACATTGTTTACATTTAACATTCTGACATCATCATGCAAATATTACATTTTCCATACGACAAACTCAAAAAATGTCTTTGACCTCTCATTTAAAGCTGCTGTGAGGAACTTTCGGTTTGTGTTGATTTTGGCGCCCCCTGTGGACAAAGCCGAGCCTTTTTTTTTTGTGTTGATTTTGTCCTGTACATGCTTAAAAAACACATCCTGCTTTCTTTAACAGTCATATGTATCACTCACTTTACATTTTTGACTTAACAAAGGCAGCGTGCAGTCTGACACCTACCCCCCCGCCAGCAGTTTCAGGCATTTAAAATAACTACATAGAAATAATCAATCTTGTCGCTGATGGTCTGGTCTGCTTTTGTAGGTCATACAGAGTCATCAGAATTAATTTCAGTCTGTTTCATAACCAGTGAAAAACTCCTCACAGGAGCTTTAAACATTTGAGATATAATAGCATCTGTGATTACACCAACAAACTGAACCTACACACAGCCTCAGCCCAGCGTGTGGATACGTTACCGATGTTCACTGCTGCTCCGCTTTGTTTACACTCTGATTCACTGGTGTGACGAATTATTTTTGCTCCTACTTTTAATCCAAGCATTGAAAACAGGAATTAAAAGTAAACATCACTCGCATTTCAAGGCTCATTTAAAGCCGTGTTTGCACAAATTGATAGGAGCCATATGCTCTTATGAAGCCACCAAAGAAAACATCAATCAAGCAAAGTTCTGCTACAGGAAGTTCACCTTGCTCCGCTTAAATGAGTGATTCTTGAACGTGATTCTCGCAGTGCTCTGTGAACAATAACAAATCTAAATCAGAGCACGTCCATTTATTTACTGTTTACGGTTGTGTTTGCTTCAATGATCCATTCAAACTAAAGAAGCTGTAATAGCAGGAGTGAAAGTTTTGATCCAGGAAGCAGAATGGAAAAGATTCAGACTCACACACACACACACACACACACACACACACACACACACACACACACACACACACACACTCTTCTTGTCTTGATGATGTTCCATTGATGGCCCCCGACTGACGTAGGAGAATATGTGTTTAATGAGTGTGTGTGAGTCATTTAGCTGTGTGTTAATGTGTAATGCATGTGTGTGTGTCTATGTAATAGTTCACTTAGGGTAACACTTGTTAAAACCAGTCCGGGCGTGAGACCAGGGCTCAGACCCCTGACTGAGGACATGGCCCGCAGGATTACTGGCCACACACACACACACACACACACACACACACACACACAGACTGTCACAACAGGGATGACCTAAGTCTTCAGTCCAATGATTTTGATTCCATCACTCGTTTCCCCTCTCTTCCTGTCTCTATCTCTCTGCCTCCCCTTTTTGCCCTCTGTCCCTATTTACTACATGTTCTGCCCCCTCTTTCTCTTCCTGTCCCACTCAAACACACACAATGAGCGAGTGTGTGTGAGTGACGCAGTAAAGTGTGATTTTTGCCGGCGGGGGAGAGGAGAAAATGGGAAGAGAGAGCTTAATAAAAACATACCCCCAAATCCAGGCCAGTCAGGCACGCATTCAGAGAAAGACTCACCCACCCACACCCACACGTACACACACACACTCACACACACACAGGGCGGGAGTCCCATCTCCGTGTGAGCCTCATCGCTGCTGACACACTCCCGTGTTTCGGCGAATGGGACTTGATGTCTGAGGCCCCAGCTTGCGATTCGCCCACGGGGCAGCCACTCGTTAGAGCAGAAAACGGAGGGAAAATAACAAGGGAAGGGGGGAGGGAGGGGAGGCGAGGGGAGGGCTGAGGGACAGTCTGAGAAAATACGAGAGGGAGATGAAGAAGGGGAAAAAGGACGCGGAGTTGATTCACTCCGTTTTACTGTGCAGCGGGCGAGAGGGGAGATTGGTAAGTCTCCCCTTAGGCGTGCGCTCTCTGAAGATCACTGCTCGGGCTAGGCTTCACCTATTTCTCCTCTCTTAAGCACCCATCTCAGCTCTGTCGGTAACAACCTTTCTCCCAGGAGGCCTCCTCTTCTACTGCACTTGTGTCAATGTCGTACTGTGCAGCTTTGCCTGAAATTGCAGGAAAAGAAGACCCTCCTATTCTCCTTTTTATTTAGTGTTTTCATTTACTCTTTGAGTGAACCACAAGAAGAAATATAAGTGGAAAACCCAATTTTCTTTACCACTCTAAATGAACGACTAGAGAGTGCGTCTGTGTGATTTCATGCGTGTATAGTGGCATTTGTGTCCGCCGGCGTGTGGGTGAAAGTAATCAGTAAAATAAGCGCTGCTGAGTGTGATGTTCTAACCCAAGAACACGGCTGGAATAAGTCAAGATGCACCCAAACAAACGGACCGCAGCCAAACGCACAATCCCATGCTATGCTGCCAGATCTGTCCTCTTCCCTTAAGAGGATGAGCTCATTAGAAATAGAGGGAGGGGAGGGAGGAGAGGAGAAATAAGGAGAACATGAGAACACATTGTATCCTTAGAAACTCACCCTCTGGTAATCATTGATTTCCTCTTACCGCTTCTCAATTTTCTTCTTTTCAGAGTGTTCTACTTCTGCTCAGTGGATTCTCCTCTCGCCGCTTCTTCCCCCTCCCGTGCTCTCCTCCCGTTTTGTCTTCTCTTTGCTCTTCCTCATTACTGTTTTGTTTCGCTCATTTGTAAAAGAGCCAACTGTCTACATTCATCAAACGGGGAAGAAGTTTCACTGCAAGTAGAGCGCAACAGTGGGCCATCAAATATGCATATCCTTGTATTCTTTGATCATAATCATCGTTTAATGTTCCAGTCAAGCTGTTTCGCTGGCTTCCACACGGAGACGCAGAGGATCTCTTTATTTTATCATTCCTCTTTCTTCGCTCAAAGGCCCCCTTGGTACTCTGGGTCTGTTTGCTTGGGATGGTTGAGATCCTTTATATTCTGTCTGCTTTTAATCCAGCTTTTCCTCAACTCTCCCACTGTGTGTTTTTATTTCTTGCCCTCATTGGATCACATTGTGAAATCCTCTCTCCTCCTTTCTCCGCCTTTCATCCATTTCTCTGCCCGAGTCTTCTTATGACTTTTCTCCATCACTGTGGGTTCATCTCCAGGGACGAGTAGCAGACATCGAGGTGAGATTAGAAGGTCAAGTCGCATAGAGGCTGACGTGCACGGCCACAATCAAGCCCCCCAAAGGGATCTTTACAGTATCACGTGTTACAAAGCTTAAAAAGTAAAGGCCAAACACATTGCAGCTTTAAGTTAGGTTCCCTGGCAGCTACACTTCTACAGCTGCGAACCTTTGTGGACTTCTACATGCAATGATCTTAATGTTTTAATATAATTTTATAGCTTTTATATAATGAAGGCCCTCATTAAAAGACAATATAAGGTAATAACTTTCACTAATGCGTACGCTTTATTTGCCTCAATTGCACATAACGGAGAAGTGAAGTAATAATTAGTTCTGCCTATATGCCTTTATTTAGATAACTGTGTTCACGGTGCTCTCACGCAGAGTGTGTTTGGGTTGGTTTACACTGGGGAGAGGGATGCCATTTGTCGCACTAAATAACCGCAGTGACTTAAATGGAAATGTTCTTATTAATTGATTGAAATGATCTCGCATTGAGCGAGACTGTAAGTGCAGCTTTATCCTTCTATAATCCTACCCTGTAAGGTGATGAGGGTCATGTTAAGCACTATGAACTGTGATGCACTGCTGGTCCTTCACTTTAAAGGGGGGTCAGTTAATGAGTTTCTGGCATTTGAGTTAAACGCCTCCTGGACGTTTCTCTGTGCAATTGTTCTAGGCACATCCAGTTGGAAGGAGACCAAACTGTACACCCACAACATGCTGAAGGGATTATGTATTCTATTTAGCTCGGGGACCTCTTAGGATCCCCAAAGAAGAGTAGGTGAGAACGACGTATGGGCTACCTAGCTTAGCTTGCTAAGTGGCCTATACCCAGATAAGTATTCATGGAAAGATATATGAAAAGCAGAGCTGAGAAGCTTTTATTGACGAGCTGACGACTCTGACCACTGACAGGTGGTGAACATTGGCGTCGTTACAATGGCACCTGTCAGTGGGCGGGATATGTTAGGCAGAAAGTGAACGTTTTGTCCTGTGTGGAAAGCAGGACAAATGGGCAAGCATAAGGATGTGACGACTTTGACAAGGACCAAACTGTGATTGCTAGATGGCCGGGCCAGATCTGGCCCGTGTGGTCCGATCCCGCAGAATAGCTACTGTAGCACATCATGTGGATGGCCGGCTGCGTGTGCGTTGCGGAAGACATGGCACCAGGATGCACTATGGGAAGTCGGCGAAGGCAGTGTGATGCTTTGGACAATGTTCTGCTGAAAAACCTTGGGTCCTGCCATTCATGTAGACGTTACTTTGACACGTACCACCTACCTAAACATTGTTGCAGACCAAGTACACCCCTTCGTGGAAACAGTATTCCCTAATGGCAGTGGCCTCTTTCAGCAGGATAATGCGCCCTGCCACACTGCAAACATGGTTCAGGAATGCTTTGAGGAACACGACAACAAGTTCAAGGTGTTGACTTGGCCTCTAAATTCCCCAGATCTCAATCCAATCGAGCATCTGAGGGATGTGCAGGACAAACAAGTCTGATCCACAGAGGCCTCACCTCGCAACTTACAGGACTTAAAGGATCTGCTGCGAACATCTTAGATAGAGTTCATGCCTCGAAGGGTCAGGGCTGTTTTTGAGGCTAAAGGGGGACCAACACAATATGTTGTGGTCATAACGTTATGGCTGATCGATGTATATTCAAATTAGAAATCAAAAGTTACAGAGTTAAAAGAAATTGTCAATCAAGTTACATTTCAAAAATAAATAATATATATTTAATATGTTAAAATGTACATCAGGCAGGCTAACAACAGCGATAATGTATGTCATTGTAGCAGAAATATAACGTTTTATTTTTATGTTGCTCAAAACACTTTGCGCTGTCCTCGAAGCAGCCGTTTCCCCCTGAAATATTCATGGCCCAGAGAATAATGGCTTCTTGTTGTTATAACATATTAACCACGACGCCTGCACACTTATGATTCTTACAAGTGACACTTACAAAGCTGTTAATGGGGCATGGGGACTTCCTGTGACTTTTACGGCTGCCTCCTTTTTTACTTCACTTACGAGTAGCTGCTGTTGGGATTTTGTTAGTTAAGCGGCCTTTACACAAGCACGCACACGCACACGCACGCACACGCACACACGCACAATCAATAATTCTGATCATCATCTCCTATCATGGGCTATTATGCCAAATTTAAGCCTCTGGTTTAATGAGGGTTAATACCATCTGCTGATTAGACAATACAGAGAGACAGGAAGAAACACACACACACACACACACACAATGCACATTGAAATCAAGTCATTTTAATGGACATAATGAGCACAGCAGTATGAGCATGTGTGGTTATGCAGGCTTGGCTTTACTCGATGTGCAATCATGCAGTCAGATGCTTGTGAAATATGCAGGAATACAATGAGCACATGGAGGCGAACTCAGAAACACACACACACACACACACACACACACACACACACACACACACACACACACATCGTCCACACATTTTATTATGTGAATGGAAAGTCTCTCACCCCATAGAGGAAGTGGTATTAACAGCACTGGTCTTTTTCTATTTCACGCTCCAACCAAGTGTCTAACAATTTGCATCTCCCAGCAACACTTCTACATCTGTTGAGATGTAAATAGGGAGGGAGAGGAAGCCGAGAATGACAGGCGAGGGAGAGGAGCGGGAGGAAATGGTGAGGCAGAAAAATAGTAAAACAACAATGAGCCACACCGAAAAAGACGAGAATAACTGAAGTGCTGGAGGACTCGCCCGTGACGGAAGTGAGGAAGGAAGAGGAACGCAGAAGAATGGGTGATGGGAGATTTAGTATGTGGAAGTTTTGGTTGCAAAATGTAGGTTAGTGTATAATTAGAGGTTTTACTGGGTGCAGAGGTGCATACTTTCTTTCTGAGTCACTCACGCGGCAACGTGATTGTTTTTGTTATCACATTTTGTGCAGTGCAAAACAGTGAAAAGGCGCCTCATTTCCTTTCTCTTCAATTCACTCTATGCTTGTGTTGTTGTGTGTTCACAGGTTTCAACCAGCCGGCCTGGTGGAGCGGATCCAAGCTATAGCTCAGAACGTCTCTAACATGGCCATCAGAGTGGAGCAGATACTGCAGAACAGTATGGTGCAAGGGAGAGGTGAGACGCCTGAAGTACTTAGATTCTCCCTATGAACACATGAGATATAATACAGACAGTATAGTAGTGCAGTGCATGTATTGGGCGTGGCTCCTCGGAGCATGTGCTCTGCAGCATTCTTGAGAATTTCATACTCGACTCTTTAGTTTGTCCTCAGCAATGTTTCTGAGTGTGACGTCATTCGGATGAATGGTTGTCAAGAAAAACCCACCTGATTGGCTACTGTATGTTGCAGCCATGCGTCTCTCCGGCTGTCACATTTGAGAGGTCAAGATCAACTACAACAAATGTAGCTGCAGAGTTTAGTCCGGTATTTGTGGCCGCTGTATTTTAGAGGACAAGTTCATATTTGACACTGCACTTCCTTGAGCTCTCAGTTCAGTCAAGACGATCTTAAAAAGACGGACAGACAGAGATTCTTTCCTTTTATAGTTAGTTTTGTACTATTCAACTTGAAGCGCAGCTGGGCTCATGCACAGCTGTCAGCTTGTGTTGGAAAAAAGCTCATTTGTTTACAAGAGAACAGAAGTGAACACCAAACAGATCCGCAGACACACACATGCTGAGTAAGAGAGAGAGAGAGAGACACACACACACACACACACACAGTCATGGACTTGAGAATGGCCTTTAAATGAGAATATCAGGCAGAATTTTCCACAAACACAATCACACCTTGCCTAAAAACACAGGTGTTTCAGGTTTTTTTTCCTACAAAAAAACATCAAAAACTGTATTTGGAACTGAGTGCGATTACGGCAGCAGGTTCCAAAACACCAACCCTAAATGTAAATGGCAAGTTTTGTCAAGTTTTGGGAGCAATGACTGTATATATGGATGGACGATGTGTCAGCTCTCATTGTACGAAATTGATGCCAAAATACCCCCATGATGGGCGCTGCCATCTTGCGATGGTGACATCATTTGGAGCCAGAGTTGCGCAGTAGAGATTGGCTGGTGGAGCCGCTGTAGCCGCTTCCAAAACACACACTTACAACAAAAACGACACACATCCTGCATGTCGGCATATTTAACAGCAGAACAGCTTCTTTGTGTTGGTCTGAAGCAGGCGTTCACAGATATGTAAACTTCAATGACTGTAGTGATTGTTTTAGTTACGTCTCCTCTCACCGTTCCTCCTCTACTCTGCTAATCCGGAACAGATCGGCTGCAGGAGCTGTATTTGTCAACAGAGCTGTCAATCATCATTTTTACAGCATCAAATAACTAATTAGAAATAAACTTGTCAGAAATATGAACACTTGGACTTAAATCAGCATGATAAGAACTAACTATAATGTTTGAGAAAATTGTATTTTGATTTTATAGTTTGACTCATGTCCCATCTGTTAACATGGAGGAGGCGGGCTTTATGACCTATACTGCAGCCAGTCAGCAGGGGGCGACAGATGTTTTGGCTACACTTTTAGGGAGCTGTCACGTTGTCCATCTTTTTATTCAGTCTATGGTCAAAGTCTAGCTCTGGCTCTTGTCAACACCAGGTGAGTTCTAGTTAGATAGCAGATTGATTTAAATATAGGTAAGTAAGAGGGATATATGCTATTATGAATTAGCAGCACTGTTCTACATCCAGGACACTGTGGTCGTCTCGGTATGTTCAGTCTTTGCTTTACTGCTTCCACCCAACTCTTTTGTTTGCTGTTGTCTGGCTCCTGCACATTTTTAATCAAAACCTACATAATGCTAAGCTTGTGACTGTTCTATACACATACACACACACATATCTACCATTATGATAATTTTTTCCTCCTTATCCTCCTCTCTCACTTTTTCTCTTGAGGGTAATTGCCCAACTCTTTACAAGAGAATAAATGAGCGTTACATCTCCTTTTGTTTTCCCCCACTGCATCTGCAGGGGCGACGGCGCACGCCAAAATGAAAACACTGCTGCTTTCTCTAATCACAGATGAATTGAAACACTGCTGGCAGACTTTATTATCATACGGCTCGGTGGCGGTTTATTTATCTCGTGGTCAGGCATGTGCGAGAGGGAGCGACAGGAGGAACAGAGAGAAAGAGGACGTGATTAGAATTTTCCCTCCCCTCAAGCACCGACAAGGCTTTTATGTTCTGTCTTGCAGGGACAGGAGTCAAGTTTTTATCTAGTTAGTTGACCACATTTACAATTGTTGCCGCCGCGGTTTCTATTGTAATAATATTTGTAGGCAGTGTGCGTCTTTGTGTGTGCTTCTAGTCCACGGAGAGAAGCCCCGGGGAAGACTTATGTGGAGAAATGTCTCTTTTACATTAGGCAAATGGAAGCAGACGGAACCGAGAGAAGGAAATTTGTTCGCCCAGAGAGAGAAGGAGGGAGAGTGTGCGAAGATGGAGTATGAAAGACTGCAAACAATAAGAAATTAAAGCTACATTGGTTCTCTTCTGGGACAATATCATCCCAGTCTCTCTCTCTGTCACTCTCTAGCCTTCTCCTCCCTCACATCAGCAGCAGAGAGACAGTTAACTAAGTCAGTGGAGCAATTAATGCAGTGAGTGTAGCCTAAGTGAGCAGGCGTACTTGCTAGCGTAACCCTAGGACGGTTGGCAGTATTCCACGACAGGCAGCGCTGCTTTGTCGGGGCCCGGTGAATCGTGTGCGCAGCGGTAGAGCAGATATTGTGCGATGTTGCAAAGAGGAAACCACAGGGACTTATGGGTAGAGACGGCACACATGGCACACGCTGGATGTTATGACGTAAGTGATGGTGGGGAAAGTGAATATTGCCAAAAAATGTCCGCAGGCGAGAGAAGGAAAGCCGTTAATGTGAGTGAAGCTGTGACCTGGGGCCTCTGAGTTATGAACCGGCGGGTTAAACACATTTGTGTCTGCAGTTATTTGATTTAAGAAATAAAATCTGACTTTTAAAGAGGATTTGAAAGGCACCATAAGCTGTTAAATGTGCTGGTAGATAATATTTGACTGGTTGATTGCTGTTGGAATGGTTATCTTCACTGGAGATTAAATATTCACATTAAAACCAACTGAGTCAGATGAGCTTAGCCAGCGATCCCATAAACTACTGAAGCTGTGACTTTTGGCAAAGCAAAGGCATGCAGCTGGTATTTCACTAACATGAGGCTACGGTTTATCATTTAGCTTTAAATTTCAAAATACGAGTGGATTCTGGTGTGCCGCTGGCCTTCAATAAGTATATTCATGCTTTATTTCTCAATATAAAATGTAATACGCTGTGTCTTTTCAGCTGTGAGAGATGGGACGTCAGGCCAGTGTGAAGTACCGAGAGACCCCCGCTTCCCAGAGTGCCCTGGAAAAGTTGATGTAAGTGTCAATCATTTTCAATCTCAAGTTTGTGTTCTTTTTTGCATTGACAGCATTGTTGCAGAACAGCCCACAGGTGGTGGTGTGGTAAATCGGGATTCCAAAACCCAAATACATTTTTAGGATGTTATAAGACACATATCAGGTACCGATTATTAGTAGTCAAGGAGGCCGATAACCGATATTTGGAGCCGATATTCATTTGCAGTAAAAGTTAAAGTATTGGTGTCAAAATTTTGAATAATACAAACTCCAACACTTAACTTTGTTTAAATGTCTTTAAGCAAATGTTTATTAAACAAACAAACAAAAAGCGCAGGGAGTTCCCAGGGTCAGCAGCATCTCTTCTAAAGTTAACTGAAAATTTAAATAAATAAATAAAAAACTTCCTGAAGTTTTATAAAGTAAATTAAACAAAGGTAAATAAAATTTGCAAGGAAATGAACAATTGGTAGGCCCGGCCGATAATCGGTCTATCCCTACTTTCTATACAGTGGCCGACAAGGGCAATCGCGCTGCAACGGCAAAAATGGTTTCCATTACAAGAAACAGGCTGCCAAATGCAACGACGTAAACGTGCTGCAAATGAAATAAAAGTGCTGCAAAAAGCAGAAACAAATGCATGAACATCAAACGTGCTGCAAAATGCATAAACGATGCTAAGTCACAAACACACAAACCCAGAGAACACATGCAAATCCAGTCAGCACAACGGAAGTGCTCCAGGCCTGTAGGGGGCGCTCAATGTAAGAGATAAAAGTAAGACCTAAGTGATCTATTAGCTACGCATATAAGCGTCTAACATTACAAAGTCTGATTCACTGTCTCGTCTCTCTCCCTCTCTCTTCATTAATTAATTACCACAACAAAAGGATGGTATGCCTGTAAATTGTATAAAATTAAAAGTTCTTAAAGTTTTCTTGTGGCCCAGTAGCAAGTCATCGCTGCAAGAGCTTTTGGAAACTCACTGATCCAAAATAATCTGTATTCCGTTCTGACCTGAGAGCTGTACTAAGAATCGAGATTTGTAAGTTAGTGAGATGTGTCGAGTCTATGCCAGAGTTTTCAGTGTCAGAAAGTTGGCTCTCTTTTCACTTGCCGAGATTGGGCGCGTTGACTTTTCCAGCACACCAACCTGCTTCAGAGTTTGTGATTTATACCATCTGTAAACCGGGCTGCTATTTCACTGATACTTTTTCTGACAATTTCTTTGAGCAATAAAGATTCTCAGCTGAGGGAGTACAGTAAATATGAAAGCCGGTAAAGAGTGTGTTGGCAATCCTTTATTTTGAAAGGAAATGCAGGGAAAAGACAGAATGTAATCTGTAATTCATGTGTGCACTCTCTGTATACCTTTCAGTGGATGCGTGCACGCTGGACATCAGACCCTTGCTATGCCTTCTACGGTGTCGACGGTTCAGACTGCTCCTTCCTCATCTACCTGAGCGAGGTTGAGTGGTTCTGCCCTCCCCTGGCCTGGAGGAACCACAGCAGCCCCCCCACCCAACATGTACCGCAGGCAAAGCCCCCCAAGAGACAGGTGAGGAGAGTACTCACGGGCGCAAACAGCCAATACAGGCTAAATACGATGTTACTATGGTAATGCCTGGCGTACAGATGTACTCAGAAACACACAAGCAGAGCGGGTGAAGGTGAAGGACTGTTGATGGACATGTTAACACAACATAAAAGAACCTGTTCACATGAACCATGACAGCAGCAAAATAACATCACTACATACATAAACATGATTGCTACAGAAGAATACCTCTTTCCATGAGGCCCTTAGTTTATAATTCAAACATTTTTATGTCTCTTTTAGGTTTTTAAAAGTTGAATGGCTTCATTTTGACAGTCAAATCAAAGCAATCCCACTTCTGTCTGTGCAAACGCAATGTGTGGGAGTATCGTCTCCACAGCTCAGTCGAAATATACAAACAGACAGATGTATATGTCTCCCACATATAAAGGATTTGGACTGCTTTTCTAGCCTGAATTGGTTATCAGCTGCACACAGTGCTATAAACAATACAGTGTGCTATATGCTTACATCACGTCCCCTATTACCTTGTCCTCAATCTTGGCGATTAACATACTTTAAACACGTCATTACAAACCAAGACATTTCCCAACAGCTGTGAGGATGGACAGTATTCAGTTTACACTGTTGTAATGATGCAGCACTGCCCATTTCAAGCACACAGAACCCAGCAGCACACTCTCTAAGGGGAAAATAATAGAGTTTAGTGGTGCTGAAATGTAATGTCAGGTCTGTACCGGGAGAGCTGAAGACCTTTACCTACTGCTCTTTAAGCAGAATATTGTTCTCTCCATTGACCTTAACATTTATACTTTTTCTCTTCATTAAGTTCACATAAACACAGCCCAGTTGTAGAGCTGCTCTATTTCTGGTGTGTTTGCTTTAAAAGAAAACAATCAGGCTTGTTGCTCAGTCCACTGAGGCGATGTGGAAATACTACAGCGGTACAAATGAATGGAGACTCAGGGCAACAGACCTGTCCCATTTCATCAACTACAGCCCCAAAGAATGCAGCTGATTATTAAGAGTGATATTAATGTGGAGATATTTTTCTCCAGTGCATCCTTTGAAACAACATGCACATGTTTTTAATTAAAGACTAGGGATGCACGATATTGGATTTTTTGCCGATATCCGATATGCCGATATTTTACAACTCATTTAGCCGATAACCGATACCGATATTTTTTTTCCGCACACCTAATTGCAGAGATCATCAACTCTCTTCTGTATTGGAATCAGCGTACAGTATAATGGTGATACTCTATCACATTTGTTACAACGGTCGGGGTGACGGGTCTTGAGATGGTTAATCAAGTTTGTAGTGTTGAAAGACTTTGCCTTGGCTCCTCCTCGCATCACCGAAGCTGAGCAGTCATTGCAAAAAGCAGTTTTTCTATCTCTTTCGGACACTTTGAAAAACTTCCACACCACGGACATTTTGGCTTCTAACTCTCTCATGCTGCAGGTAGACACACGTGACGTCATCACGCTGCGCCGCGCAGGTCTTCTTCGCGCCGAGGTCGGGCATTTAATCAAGTATGCAGCAGCCCATTATTTTATCGGTTTATTATATCGGCGGATATCGGCGTGTTGGCTGATAACCGATAGTTCATTTTTAAGCCAATATCGGCCGATACCGATAACGTGCCGATAATATCGTGCATCCCTATTAAAGACCCTAGTTGCACTCTAGTTGAAGTAAAAGCAAATTAATATCTTATCTCATCACATGAATAAAAGTTTCTCGCCCTCCTTATATGGCCTTTGTTGTTGAGCTTTTTTGTGTTGTTGGCGTGTAAATGGGCCTTTTACAGTTGTTGTTGACCTCAAAATTAAATAGCTTGCATCAATATTTAATATTATTAAGAACATTGAAAACTCAAATCTTTAGAGTTGAGAGAGTATTAAATAAGTTGATTGTTTTTTGTTTGGACAAAACAAAAGATGTATTTTTGTAACTGTACTATTTGTGCCAAATTGTTGCCTTCATATTTTCAGTGTTTGACAGCCTCATAAATAAAGAGAATGACTAATAGTGCTTGTCAAGTTGTCTTTCACAGGTCAACAGTAGCACTCAAAATAGAGAATGAGAAACAGCAAACAGTCCTGTTGCTCTAAAGATGCTGTTCAGTTCCAACAGTGTGAGCACTCTGCCCCCATTACTAGCCAATACTTAACCTTCATCTGACCCTCTTCACGCTCTGCTAATCGAAACAGGCCTGACCCCTCCTCCTTATTATCCTCCTTCCTCTTGTTTTCTAAATATTGACTTTGAGGTCATGGAGCAGCTAAAATGTTAATACTTTAATTCTTGACACAGCAAACTAATACGAGCTAACATAGTGCGAGCAGTGTGAGGGTCATGTCAAGTTCTTAGATACTACAGTGGCTTTTTTATCGCTTTCTGCCTTAATTTCTATAAAGCAAGGACTCAGTAGACAGGCAATGGTTAAGACATTCACATACAGTGTTTACTTGGGGTCAGGACATCCACGAGCATGAATGGTGGCAGCAGAAATAGACAGCAATAGACACAGACTATCAGAAATCTCTACCTGGGAATCGACATTTAAACTGCACTTTACTAATAGCCTATCAGTGATATTTCGAGAACCTTACTACACATGAAAATATATATTTTATTATTTATTTAATTGAAAAACTGTAACTAAAATCACAATGTTTTAGAGCATCTCAAACCCACTAAAACATACGCCTTATATTGTGTACTCCACTGTGAACTCCACTAGACCTCTGAAGGTGTGCTGAGGTATCTGGTATCTAAGATGTCAGCAGCAGATCCTTTAAGTCCTGTAAGTTGTGAGGTGGGGATCAGACTTGTTTGTCCAGAACATCCCTCTGATGCTCGATTGGATTGAGATCTGGGGAATTTAGAGGCCAAGCCATCACCTTGAACTCGTTGTTGTGTTCCTCAAAGCATTCCTGAACCATGTTTGAAGTGTGGCAGGGCGCATTATCCTGCTGAAAGAAGCCGCTGCCATTAGCGAATACCGTTTCCACGTAGGTGGTATGTGTAAAAGTAACATCCACATGAATAGCAGCACCCAAGGTTTCCCAGCAGAACATTGGCCAAAGCATCACACCGCCTTCACCGGCTTGCATTCTTCCCATAGTGCATCCTGGTGCCATGTCTTCCCCAGGTAAACGACGCACAGGCACTTGGCCATCAACATGATGTAGAAGAAGACGTGACTCATCAGACCAGGCCACCATCTTCCATTGCCCTGTGGTCAAGTTCTGATGCTCACGTGCCCATTGTAGGCGCTTTTGGTTGTGGACAGGAGTCAGCATGGGCACCCTGACCGGTCTGCAGCTACGCAGCCCCATACACAACAAACTGTGATGCTCTGTGTGTTCTGACACCTTTCTATCAGAACCAGCATTAACTTTATAGGCGGTTTGAGCTACAGTAGCTCTTCTGCTGGATCGGACCACACGGGCCAGCCTTCACTCCCCACGCACATCAGTGATCCTTGACTGCCCCCATGACCCTCCCTTTTATGGACCACTTTTGGTAGGCACTGACCACTGCAGACGGGAACACCCCACAAGAGCTGCAGTTTTGGAGATGCTCTGACCCAGTCGTCGAGCCATCACAATTGACAAAGTCGCTCACATCCTCACACTTGCCCATTCCTTCTTCCAACACATCAACTATGAGGACAATAAGTTCACTTGCTGCCTAACATATCCCACCCACTGACAGGTGCCATTATAATCAATGTTATTCACATCATCTGTATGTGGTCATAATCTTATGGCTGATCGGTGTATGTTCACGTACTCAGCATTTCTCTCGCCCTCTAGCTTTTGTACTGCAACATGATGTGTGTCATAGATGCTTACATGATTGGAGTAATGGCTGTCTGCACTTCCTCTTAAAGTATCGGACATTTCCTGGGCCGGTGATCGACATTAACTGCTTTGTTAATCATGCTGTTGGTACGATACAGATCATACTGCACATAGACTTTTACTGAGTGTCGTGTTCCCAGTCACAGCGTTTCACAGTGTCTGTTTTGGATCACAAAGCAATCATAAATGTTTAGAGTAGCTGTTAAAGTGACGAGTGTGCATGATGTCTTTGTGTGGATGCTTTCACCTTGCTTTTTATCTTTATTTATACATGGCAGCAGTGGAAGTTTCCGGAGGTAAAGCAGCATGTCAGTGTAAATGAAGACTGATATCTCCATCTTACCCAGTGACCCAAATTACTGCACTGTGGATTACAGTCTCCCTGTATCTCGCACTCAAACAAGGCTGAGTCAAGGTTGTTCTCAGAGGACACAAGTTTATTTTATAGCAGCGGTAGCTGGGAAATGCATGCTGCTGTGCCTTCTCACAATACATTTCACTGACATTGGGAAAGTAATAGCAGTAAAACAGGTTCTCCGAGGACACCACTTCTTTTTCTATTTCTCTTAGATATAAGCTCAGGCGAGGCAAACGTTGCATCATGTTGCAAAATGGTTTATTCTTTTTAAAATCTACCACTGAGACTTTTTTTCTCCTTTTGCAGAGAATAAGGAAGTACCTTCACATACGAGAAAAAGATTTACATGAACAGGTTACATCAGCTGAGCACGTGGCGTGCTCCTCTTTCACATCTTTACTTCTTGCTTTCAATTAGCTTTGCAGCTCAGTGTTTTATGACAGCACTGAACTCAACACAAGACAAACATCGCTAAGAGTCTGGAACCACGCTAACGACTTAACGAGGCTGTCATGCTTCATGTGTCAAATGAAAAGTTAGAGTATCGCCAAAGCTCAAAATGGCCGTTAATGTCTGCAGCAAAAGAAGTTATGGAGACATTTCACTCTCAAGCAAAGATGATAACCTGCTGGTCGTGCTAAAGCAAAAAAAGGGGAATCATCACAGTCAGTAGGGTTTAAACACTTAGCACCAAACTTGTCTCTGATACATACAATAGCTGAGCATCCTTAGAGCTAAAGCATGCCTCACACTTTCTTGCCCTTTCTATCCATTTCCCTCCCAGGCCGCCTTCCGCACGGACCTCTCCGTCCTGCTCGACCAGGTCGGGACAGGAAAGGAGTCCCTCAGCTTCATGAAGCGCAGAATCCGACGCCTGGCACAGCAGTGGGCGACGGCCGCGAACCGCCTGGATGTCAAACTGGAGCAACGGTGGAGGGACCAGAAGAAGGTGAGAGAAGGAGGGGCGAGGATGATGTTGGGCGTAGTGATTCCAATGTGATCAGGCACTCTTAACCCGTGCTTTTGTGAAGCTACGTGCGAAGTGCAGCTGAGAAACACTTAAGAAAGGGATCAAGAGATTAAGTGGTGTTAAAAGGGTTACAGTATGAGTGGTCCTCATTGTAAATACAAGCTACAGCTACATTTTGCTCTTCCATCTTGAGTGTGTAACAACACATCAAGGTGATCTACAAAAGCTTACACCTAAATTTAAAGTGTAAATGCTTTTTTTGTCTCAAAGATGCAAGGCAAGGAAACACCGTTTTCCGCTCGAGTAGTTGCGCATTGAGAGCCTTTTTTTCCTGAGTGTTCTCGGTTTGAATGATGGTGGGAGACAAATGATAGAGGAGGTAATGATAGGTTGTCATCCATCGCTGCCGTCTGCATTCTTCCGCTGTAATTGCTGTGTAACTGTCATTATGCAATCCTTTTCAAAGCTGTGCACTGTAAAATAAGAATTTACTGCGGGATCACACCGTTAAATTGTTAAATCTCATTTTGGTTGGCACTGAAGCGGTGCTGTATGGACTTGGCTACTTCCTGCTTATAGCCATGCATGCCAAGGGCTCTGTGTGAGAGGACGGAAGAAAGAGGTGCAAGGATAGATGAGGTGGATGGAGGTGCGAAATGATGATGATGAATGATTAGGATTTTGATGAAATGCCAGGCATGTGCCAGTGCCAGAGGGGGGAGAGTAAGATGAGAAAGTAAGGGCAAGAAAGGGAGGTGGGTGGAAGAGAGGACGGCGCTGTAGAATATGGATTAGGAAAGGATTGATGGAGGCGGAGAGAGGAGTCGGGAGGCACGGCTGAGATGAGCAGGAAGCAAAGACTGGGAGGCCTATTGATGTTGAGTATTTCATTAAAAATTGGATTTAGTATAAAACTAAGAGTATAATTTAAGGGTGTACTTTTTCAAATGTCAATGACAGCAAGATGTAATTAAAACTTTGGGAAACTTTTCTGCTGCATGTAACCTTTCACTTTGTCGTGCTTCCCTACCTACATTACATTTCTCACGCTGCTCTGAGGACACGCGTAATGTTTCACTCCTGAAAAATAGCGATAAATGAACGAGTTAATGTGAGAAGGCACATTCCAAAATGTTTCCCTCTGCCCCCATCTCTCCCTAAAATAAGTTAACAAGGGTGGAAATAGTCCTCTGTCATTGAGATGGATGTTCTCTTTTCTTGTAGTGCACTGAGGGGATTTGTTATCCTCTATCGTGGCTCCGTGGCTGCTTGAACAGCCTTTATGCCTTACACCGTGCTGCTGCTATCTCAACAGCAGATGTCCTGGCGTTCGCGAGAGTTAGCCTTGGCTGTCAAAAGCTGTTTATCACAATAATTAGGAGCTGAAGTGAAAATGTGTGCGTCTTGTCTGTGTGGGTTTATGCGTGTGTGTGTGTGTTTGAGCATGACTGCTAATTGGATATCGTTTCAATAAAAGCCAAAGGCAGAGACTTGTGCGTTTTATTTTGAAATTAAATCTATAGTCTGTACCAATCAAGTTCAGCGTTTCTGACTGCTGCACTCACAGGAAGATTAATGCTCATTTCTCCTGAAAAATAAGCTCTCACTTTAACACAAAGAGGGAAAACAATGTTTGATTTTAATTAACTCTGACCTCCGTAGGAACATTGTCAGATGTGGATTGACTCCGGCCTCGCCCTCACCTCACCTCTGTCTTTAATAAAATCCCTCGCTCCTAATAGAGATTTAAGTATTCCGCTCGAGTGCGCAGTCTTTACAATTCCAACGGGGCTCCGCCTGTTGATTCAGTTCTGTTTCCTTGTTTGGCCCTCTCTTTGATTGTAAGCAGAGTGGATGTTTACCCAGAAAACGAATAAATTAGCGGAGCGAGGGGCGAGTTTGGCAGGAGAAAGGATCGAGAGCGAGGAGAGAATAAGAGAAAAAGCAAGATGACTCTTCTTAACTGTCAAAGGCAGGAACTCATTCTGAATGTTTTTTTTTTTTAACCTTTGAATCACGGCTGAAAAGATTTAAGCACAGTCAAATATACTGGAGAGACGGACGCTTTTGTATGCAGCGTGCCGCTGTGAGTGATGAAGCAGAAGCCTGCCTTAGATATTCTTAGAAATCTCTTTTATTTTGTGACTAATCTGTCTACTTCCTCGCTGCTTGTGGAGTTCAAAAAGAATACAATCAACCGAAACATCAAAGGAGACGCATCCAGCTAAGCTGAGGCGTAATGGAAAGGTTTTAAAAAGATGATAGTACACATTCAAAGACACTGCCCATATCCTGTTAACCTGATGCAGTGCGGTCTCTGCATGTCTGCTGTTACTTTTAGTGTCTCAGCAAGTGGTTCTTGTGTAGCTGTGCCTATTGGTGTGCGTGAGAGGACGCACATTTAGTGTGTTTGTCAGCATATGCCTAACTGCTAATTTCCCCTCTCCCTGTGACTGCCCTCCTGAGAGTAAATTGACCCCTGACTGATGAAGTGCAGACAGTGTAGCAGACTAATGGGATATGGAAGGTGAAGTGAGGAGTGAAGAGTGGGGAGTAAGAAAGTAAAAATGAGGAGGAAAGAGGAGGGGGCGGGTGGGGGTTAGGGCGGAGGGATGTGACAACAAGGAGGAAAGACGTGAGGAGAAATTAAGAGGAGGAAGTCGTCCGTAGAGGCGTAAAGGGAGGATGACGGAGAAGGTGAAGTTAAGGGTGGAGTAGTGATGGTTGGCAGTGCCAGCTTGTGTTGCCTTCCTTTGGACAGCTGCGACCTTCATAAGGGCCACAGAGCATGAGCGAACAGGGGCGCAAACACACATGTATCCATGCGCTAACAGATGCTGAAACAGGCATTAGCATTCTCCCGTCGTTAGCCTGTTAGCGATGAGTGGAGTTGAGTGGAGCAGTGGAGTGCTACCGCATACTTGAGAGCCACTTGTACTCTCCTGCTCTCGTGTGTACGCACCAAGGACTTTCCAAGGATTTTCCACAGACGCACGCTTCATTACTTGAAACATTCCTGACATGAAACACAATAGATTTCCTTGTGCGTACACCAGTTAAATCCGCCCCCCAAAAAAATACATTCAGAGCTGGGGCAGCGATTTTTTAAAAGATCTGGATTTGTGTCTAAAAATTTGAATGAGAGAGAGAGTGCGTGAAAACATGCACCCAGCCGACGCGGCATCATAGAGGTGAGTGAGATTTGTGCGTGAGTTTGTTGTTATCATTTCTCTGTGTCTGTCTCAGCGGGTTTGGCAGGTCTTTGTGTTCGATCCCCATAGGACGCTAACAGCAGTGCGCAGCTTTAGATCCGTTAGAATCCCTCGAGCTGATGGCGAGCATTCACGCTGAACACATACGAACATCAACACACGCGCAGAGTTCATTGATGTATGTCCGTGTGAAACAAATGCATCCAAACAAACAAAAACAAACAAACTTCAAATTCCATCATCACACGCTCACACAGTCAGGCACACACCATCTGGGAGTAGCATAAGTCCACTGTATAAAGAGCTCCGCTCTCTCGTGTGAGATCAGACTCCTGAGGGAGGCAGCTGGCCGAGATAACAGGAGTTTATGAGGAAGCTTTAGCTTCAGAGCTACTCCCTTGGTTGTCGGCTTCCCATTGCGTGGCTGTTCGTTCAGCTTCATTTACACGTGCGTGCGTGAGCAAATGTACGAGATTGTGTTGGCAGAGTGTGAGCTGGTGATCTGCACAGTAAAAGACAGAGAGAAACACCTGCCTTTGTTTCTCTCTCCTCTCTCTCTCTGTAGCTTTTCCCTTCCTGTGATTTAAAGGTTACTGCTCTGATATGTTTCAGTGAACTCCAGTTTAATTATTTTCCCCATACAGAGGAATTAACATTTGCACATGGAGATAAATACCGGCTTTTATAGGTAAAGTGAAATCCTCATCAGTAGTCAGATCGTGCTGCAGGTTGCCAGATATGTAAAGCCGTCTCTCTCTCTATAGAAACTTTACATTTGTGTATTGAAGCCAGTTTTACAGAATCCAGTCCACAGTTATTCAGTGTGATACTTCTCATATTTATTTAGCCGTGTTCCTGCGCCGCCGCCGCTGCTGCCAGTGTGTGAAATTCGGCTCCTTCTGTCTCCATTTGTGCGTGGTTGCCAGTGTTTGTGTGATCCACCCTCACCAGCACCACAACCACCACCGAGCCAGCAGAGTGAGCAGCACAGGCGCCGCGAATTCTCACTCTTGCCATCTGCCACCCAAACTGTAATTAAATTTCACTTATCTTTTTTTATGAAGCAGAAGTTAATAGAGCAGGCTTATTAAATCAGGGGATTTTTCACGCCAGCTGGAGTGTCACTGGAGCTTGACTCTGCGGCACACGCACCATTGTCCAATGTTTTACATGCATTCTGCACATGTTCACTTTCGGTGGACTGACTTCGGCAGTTGTACTGGCTTTATAAAGCTGTAACACCTTTTATCGCTATATAAAGCTACATTTAATAATGACATATCAGATTTCCGGAGCTCTGTTTTCACTCTCTTGTTATTTAAAAGCAGAGTGAGGATGCAGTGCGCAGCAGAGAGAGGCACAGGAAACTTTCTGGCAAACTCCACACTGTTGGCTTTAAGCTCATTTTGCATGTTGCATGGAGGTGTTCATGCTGCGTTAGTTAATCAGGATTACTCAGCAGGGCAACGTTTGGACATGGCTGTGTTTAATCCGCTGTGAAAGGCAACGTGTTGCTCATTTCTCGGTGGGTAGCAATAATTATGCAGCAACTCGGTGGACATGCATGATAGGGCCGTGGCTTGTTTGTGCAAAATTGCAACATATAGACTGTGATAAATCTATCACGTGTTACAAGCTGTTTTAAAACAAATGGATATTTCCTCATCCTGCCTGGAAATTAGCTGCAGCAGTTATCTGCATAGGCATACGCTGAATATGAAATGAGCTGCACGCTAAACTCTATAATGATGGATTTCCACATGCACATGCTTTTCCATTGGGGCATGAGGGGATAATTCGTTGGGGATTTCAAAAGAATTACTTTTTTAGTTTCCATAATTTTCTTTTGGAAGAGTCTGAAATTCTAATGATTCTAATCCTCAAACTCATTAAAACAGTTTGCACTGCCGAAGCTTAACTTTCAAGGAGCTTAACTTTACACAGTACGCACACATCTATAAATATTATAATGGGAGTCAGATTGAATTCAATCTACTTTGGAACACACACATTATACATTATGCATCTGAAAACTACTGCGCTGCCACAAACACATGTCTGAAAAATGTGTAAGTGTAACAAATGTACATTATGGTACATGCTGAAGAATTGCTGCATGTTTATAAAGGGAAAAATATTCTTTAAAAAAGGCTATTTTAATCATGACTAAATGACAGTCATTAGCAGATTTTAACAGCTTCAGCACTGGGTGAGTGTTTCGTTAACAATCATTTCAATCAGGAGAGACTTCATTATGAGTGAACAGTAATTTATTTACAAGTTTGAAAAGATGAAAACCCCCCCGAGGGGACATTTTTGTTCTTTTTTCTCACTCTGTTTTTACAAACATGCTACACACAGAAAGGCCCGAAATATACACATGCCTCTCCGGGTACCAGCCCCAATTCTGTGCTTTGTCCGTACCTGGACTTGAACCGGAACCGGCCACCCTCCAGTTCCGAAGCCAAGTCCCTACAGACTGAGCTACCATCTACTGTCTACCTGATGGAGTCTGGACACTGGTGGTGGTGAAGAGAGGATGCAGGATGAGCTGAGGAGCTGGACGTGGACACTGATGAGATGGATTGGAGGTGGCTGGGGTGGAGGAGGGTCGCAATGATCGAGCTGAAACGACAGACAGACAGTGGAGAAAGGAGAAGAGCTTTAAAATTTGACAACAGCAGGGTGATTGAGTGACAGAATTTAAGGCTAAATCAGGTTGGTTTGGTGCTTAGACGGCCATAATCAGCTGATCACCAGGCAGGAAGGACAAAGAGGAGAGAGAGAGAACGTGACATGAATGAATAATGACTTAATGAATGAGTCTGAAACAGTCTTCCTGCTTTAACTCACGCTGAGCAACATTGTTTCTTTTTGCAGTTAATGTTCTTCCTACATGTTTCTTCATTTTGCATTTTAACCCTCTGCCCTGTCCTCCTTCAGATCCTGGTCCACGTAGGCTTCCTGACAGAGGAGTCTGGAGACGTTTTCAGCCCCAAGGTGCTGAAGGGGGGTCCTCTTGGCGAAATGGTCCAGTGGGCTGACATCCTCACTGCCCTCCATGTTTTGGGACATAACCTCAAGATCTCCATGTCCGTCAAGGAGCTGCAGGGGTGAGTTACTGAATGCTAAACCGGCCGAATGCTGCCGTGTTGGTTGCTGGTTTTGAGCAGGTGATAGAGAACGTGATCTATGGAGTCTCTGCCACAGCTGAAACCCAGAATGAACTGGTTTTAAGAGAAGCTGGTGGGTGACATTTCTCCAATTGACCAGCTACGTTGTGTCGATAGAGGGATTATCCGGACAAGAGTATATTTGCTTTGAAAGGAGATTATTGATCGACAGGGTTAAGGCTTTAGTAAACAGTTTGATTACCTGAATCAACCTTCTAACGTGCACGTTTTATTTGCTTTGTAAATTAATTTCATGTCAGCCTGTCACATTTCACGTTTACAAGAAGGGATACAAAACAACGTCCACATAATAACCCCTGATGACAGGAGTGACAAAAAAACAATGATCCTTTACAACCTTTCCGTTATTAATGTGCGCCTTTACTCCCACATAGTGTCTTAAAAATGTGTAGTAAAGCTCTGTGCTCTAATTACACCTCGGTCCCACTTAAAGCAAAGAGCTATGAGGGCCCTAAGGTCCTGTTGATTTATCTGTAGCTGTATCGATCCCGTATCGACGCACTCCTCAGCTTCCTGTCAGCGTGTCTGCACTGGTGTGTGTTTCTTTATCCCCTGTGTCAGCACGCTTGCATGTTTCTGCTGACGGATACAGCTGGAGAGCCAACACACCCACACACACACACATACACACGCGCACAGATGGATGGATGTAAATCAGCCCTGTTGGGAGAGATCCCTAAGGCTTGTTCTGCCCAGTGCATGCGATATCTACCTGGTAGCCAGGACTGAATACATCACACAGATTGTCAAACTCCCGTGGCGATGGATGGCAAATACCGAACACTGAAATTATGCATTCTAGAGGTACAGACGTCTGAATCACCCTATAGATGGGCGACGTCTTTGTTCAGCCTTGATTGGGCCGATAGCCTTTGTCTGTCTGTCATCGTTGATCACTGCGATGACACATGTGTAGAGTATAGATCAATATAATGATGTCTACAGAGACCCCGCTGTACTCTTTTACCCTGTGCACTGCCTGCGACAACTCCCACAAATCATAGAAGAAGTATTGTATTGACCCCCAGCCTTTGGCAGTCATTCCGTAGACATATAACACCTCTGCAGGGAGCAGAGAGAGTGGGAAAATCGAGGGGAATTTTATATCTAAAAAATGAGCTTGGAGATGGCAGGGACATCCACAAGGCAGAGTTTAGTTGTCAGGCTTGAAATGGATGGCAGTGTCGTTTTTTTACTGGGTGCATGCCGCTGCAGCGTCTCGGGACCTCCATTTAAAAATTTGCACAACCCAGGCTGTGATGTTTTAGGCGATCGTGCGGAACAATCTAACCTACCAGCATGAGGAATTATTCTGTTTATCTTGCTCACATTGAATGGCTTTGTAAGGAAAAATAGCTTTTAGCTCTGGATTACTCTGGAATGCAGTCTAAGCTTTCCGTAAACTGCATGTGGATCCTGACTCAGTGTTTTATAAACACCGGTGTGAGAAAAATCACTTTGCCTCCTGATGTCAATCTTTCCACACGGTTTGCTGCAGGAAAGTGGAAGTATGTCTGAATATATTTGTTGACGTGTCACTTTTTTGTTCTCGCGGCTTTCATTCATTTGGTACCTGCTTTCAGTAAGACATAACAAATATATATGTGAGGGTAAACCAAGGGGATAAGGCAGATAAAAGATAAAACTGCTGTGTTCTTCATTCTCTAAAATGTGTCAGTTGGGGCTGCACGACGAATCGTTTAACAAATGCAGTTGTGATACAATAGTCACATCGCAGGACGTGCGATAGTGAAGCAGATTAACTGCAGCACCTCCTGCGGCTGCTTTATTGTTGTTTGGTGCAGAAGGAGTACTCGCCATTTTCTCGTTTTCCATCACTAATCTAGTGCGTCTGATACACATTAGTGCAGCACTTCAGTGAACTGACCACTGTGCAGCAGAGTCTCTGTTTGTGTCACCTGCCTGGAAACTGTAAACAAGCACGCGACGCTGCTGCTGTCATGGATCATGTTTGCGGGATGATCGAGGCAGGCTCTTAGTTACGCGATGTGGCCTTTCAGTGTGCCGTTATCAGCGCCCCCTTGTCCCGGTGCTGGTTAATGCTGTGGCTACACATACTGGCTGGTAATGGAGCGGAAGTGCTTACATTAAGTAGCTACAACCTAATGTAGCTTCCCAAAAGTTACAGTTACTGATCTGGTCACGCTGCTAAAACCGACTTTTGAACATCGTTCAAAATGGTAGGTGACATACCCTATTAATAACACACCTGAGGCCCACACGTCTGTTTGTATTTATGTAATAAAGTAACGTGTCGCTCCTCCTGTTCTCTCTCTACTTTGTCACGCGGGTGTCAGAGTCACTGAACCAAGAGTGATTAAAGTAGGAGATTGTTTTTGTTTTGTTAGAGGAAAAAGTCCCAAATAATAAAAAGTATGCTTGCTAAATGTAGCCTGTATGTACATGAAAACACACTGCGTTTATCTGGTATAATTCCCTGTATTTTTTTTACAATTAAATAAATATCGCAGAACAAAAACTTACTCACAATGTCAGCTTTCCCAATATTGTGCAGCCCTAGGGTCAGTGTCTTACTTGACTTGAAGTTTCTTCATTTGTTGTGACTTCATAATGTACATGGTTAAAAAATAAAAAAAATCTACGTCATACTTACGCTGCGTCTCTGCATTATGTATAATATCATACAATGCAAATGCAATCATTGCTTTTTGTCAGTAAACAGACAAGAAAGGAGGAAAGGATGACGCAGCGTTCACACGTCGAGTAGCTTACAATCAACATTTCACACTGAATATCAATCGGATGCAAATCAGCAAACACATTTGTGAAATGTCATGAAATTCAGCATTTCCACACAGATGTCTTGTCTTGATCTCATTGTGGGCGCTGATGCTGATTTATTATGCTACTTCAGATTATTCTATGCTAGTGTTTAAGAATTAGAGAGGCTTAGTGACAGATAAATAATGCTCTGTTACATTGTTTACTTTTCGATTTTAAAATTGTATACCACAAATTTTGTTCAGATTTCTTTTAAAAGTCTTGCTATTTTTGAGTGTCTAAGTAGCTCATTTCTCCACCAACTTTCCCTCACTCGTTATAGAGATACTGCACATCTTTCTTTCTTTCTTACTTCTACTCCCAGTAATGTACAAGACCACTTTCAAAGACAGGAGGTGAAACATTTTGTTTTCTTCCCTGAAGACAAACAGGTAGATACAAACAAACCGGAGAGATCGGCAGACACACAAAGATGTTGCCAGTTACAGTCCGATAGTCTGACAGTCTGGACCTGCTGGCCAATTGAGACGAACAGAAAACCAAGCAGAGAGCCAGACCATCGCCCCAAAGCGGCTGCTTAGTGGAGTCCAAACACTGTTTTCAAAACTTTTCTAGCCTTTTCCTTCGGGCAGCACTGACCAGAACAAAACACAACAAAAACTGCCGAGGGTGCACCCACCTCCACAATTCCACCATGATTTGTATGTGTGTGTGTGTGTGTGTGTGTGTGTGTGTAGACTGTGATACATTGCTCTCATAGCCACAACTGAGGGTTGTAATTGGCTGAGGAGGAAGCAGAGGGTAGCTGTAATTGGCCACTGAGGGGATGATTTGGTCTAACTGTTTACTGTATATAACATGAACACTGGTTAGAGTGTTGGCTGGACTTAAAGATATAATCAGTAGGATTTTCCCAGAAAAATCCTAGACTTTAACAAATAGAATATAAACCATCACATACTGAGTGTGTGCAGACCCTTGTGAGACCCTTTCCTCTGCATCTATTCTGTTGTTTTGCTTTGCACGGGACGTTTTCAGGAGGGGCGCTGTTGTGCTTCCCTGAGCCAATCACAGCGTATAGGTGAGAGTGGGAGGGGGTCAAATTAGTTTATTGTTCAGATTTCTGTTTGTTGTTCTCTCTCTTTATTAATTTCATTACGTATGTTGTCTTGAGGCCTGCAGGGCATAATGATACAGGGAATCATTCACTTATAATCTCCCTTGTCTGAGACAGAGGGGAGACATATCTCAGTCTCACGGCTGTCACTGTGTGGGTGCATTGACTGATGAGAAAGTGTGTATGGAGAGGCCTGCAGGGGAGACGGGGGAAGAAAGGGGGAGTACTGCAAAGTGCTGACTTGACATCCGTCAGGGCGTGGACTCTTGTTATTCAAATATGAAAATAATAGTTGTGCATTAGAATTTTTTTTAAGGCTTGCTAATAGATGCCACCCACTTTTTTCAGATACCTTACTGTCCTTCACTTCTGCACGTAGTTTGCATCATTTACCCTCCAACACACAACAGCCGAAGACCTGAGGTAATTTGTTGCAGATTTTTGCATCTCCCCGTTTCTGCTGAGTGTGCACTCCTCACAATGGGGACTTACTGAGTACCCTGATGGAAATGAGGCTGATTTTGGTGCCAATTTGATTGGCGAGGCACCTGAGATGTATTGGTGTGTGAAGGAGAAAAGACAGTGCTCCACCTGCTCTACATTACAGACGCAAGGGTCCAGATTACTGAGGGCT
The DNA here is from genome assembly GCF_022749685.1 of Semicossyphus pulcher. Lineage (NCBI taxonomy): Eukaryota > Metazoa > Chordata > Actinopteri > Labriformes > Labridae > Semicossyphus > Semicossyphus pulcher. Next base: position 12,574,920 of record NW_027211681.1, read on the forward strand.
GCAGCAGTACGTGTAAAGTTGGATGATCAGCAACTTTTGCCTCATACTGTCACACTGTAAATAGGCTGACAGAAAGTTCACTAATACTGGAAAATGAGAGAATCTGGCGCAGGAGTGAACAATAACCTTTTGCAGTATACGGCCCGGAGCATGAGTTGATTAGAGAAGTAGTCTGTGTATTGTACAGTCACCTTGATGTGAGAATGAGGGAGCGGATGTGTACATTAGTCTTTATGTTATTATTAGCCGGAGTAACCAAAGGCAGTAAAGGTGTTATTATAGGACAGCACAAATAGGCGATTTGTGAAAAGCAAGATGAAGAGTTGAATTAGAAGCTGCTTTGGATGAATTAAAATGTTCTCTTTTTATGCCTCCTCGCTGGCTGGATGTCCATCTGTCAATCTTTCAATATGTACCATTCTTGTGTACTCTTGGACCAACTGACTTGGACCAATAACTGTATATAAAAATGGAAGACGCGTCTCCATCTGCTGTCATTATACGAAATTGATGCCAAAATAGCCCCGTGATAGGCGCTGCCATCTTGTTCTAGTGACATCATTTGGAGCCAGAGTCTGTGCAGTAGAGATCTGCAGGTGGAGCCACCATAGCCACTTCCGCTAACCAAAATGCACACTTAACTTACAGAATAAAACAGCAAGGATCCCGCACGTCGGCGTGTTTAACAGCAGAACAGCTTCTCTGTGTTGGTCTGAGGTTAATGTTCACAGATAAGGAAACTTCAATGACTGTAGTGATTGTTTTAGTTATGTCTCCTCTCGCCGTTCCTCCTCTGCTCTGCTAATCCGGAACTGATTGGCTGCAGGAGCCGTATTTGTCAATAGAGCTGTCAATCATCCTTTTAGAGGCATCAAATAACTAATTAAAAATAAACTTGTCAGAAAAATCAAAAATACATGATAAGAACTAACTATAATGACAGAAACCATGTTTGAAAAATAAAAATAAAAAAAATTTATACAGTCTATAAGTTCTCTAGAATGATTTTATTAGATTTTTGTGGTCAAAGGTCAGAGGTCACCAGGATCTCTAAAAACGTGTTTTCAGCAAAAAGTCAATAAATTACACGCTAATTATGACACAATTTCAGACAAATGTCTGTCCCATTCACATGTGCGCACACGCCTGGAGGGAATTGTGCCTCTGTAATTCTTTGTTGCCGAACCATGTGAGGCACTTTTTATGCTTTTGACCCCGATCGCACAAACTGGTTCTGATCAAGCATATATATTTAATACTAGTAATCAATAGACTACAATAAGTTTGTCATGTTTTGTATACATCAGTGTTTCAGACTTGAGTTTATTGCTTTGTTATTTGGAGTTCTCATGGCTTTTAAATGTTCAGACTCTGTCCAAGCTGTGTGATTCACTCTTTCCGCCCCGTACACTCCCTGTTTCAATTCATTTTCTCAGGTAGGTTGTCGAGTTCACCATCTCCTCCTGACTAAAGGTAATATCTCAGTTGCCATGGAGATCAGACTCCGGGCCTTGTTGGGGTTGGAGGTGTAGACACACGGAGTAGCATCCAATCAACACCTCGAATATAGTAAAGTGGAGATAGGAAATAGGGAGTCCATATGTGTCATGTCTGTTTGTCCCTGAGATGAGCTGGTAATTGGAATCTATGACTGCACAGGCCGACAGCACGGAGGCACATTCATTCTGACCATCCTCTCTGGTGTAGTTTACTTCATCTTCTGTCCACTTCTATTCACACGAAGCACATAAAAACATACACGTATGACAAAAGTTGCCCATTCTTTTCTTTTATTTTGTCTCAAACTCTATGAGCTCCTTTACACCTGGAACTAACCTGCTGCCGTGGTGACTGGAGATAAAAGCTGCATTAAAAATATATTTGAACGGACACTTTAGCTCTCTTCTGTTGCCCTCTAACAGGACATGTCTGCCCTTATTTGCCAATTCCATTTTGCTTTTGACCTTAATGTCACAGTACGAGTACACTTTGGAGCCCAGGTGCTCTTCTAGCACGTCCAGGTGGCCTCAAAGTGCCCTTCTGTGTGGACTTTGAGCACTCGGGTGCCCCTTTGGTCAGCTCTTATCCACACTAGCTCAGGACTTTCTTTGGTGTGACATTGTTACAAAAAATCAAACATGGACCTTAGACATGCTCTAATTTTTTATCTAGGTGCAGCTTTCTGATTTTGTCCCTGCACCAAGGAGTACTAAAAATTCCTTGCTGTTTTTATTGTTGCTGTTAGCAAATAACTAAACGAAGTGCTAGTAAATACAGTCTGAGTTATGAGTAAATTATCTCAGTATGTTTTCATGCTTGTTGTGAGTTATTAATAGCAGTGTGTGTTATGCTCTTAATGTTCTTTTGATTTAATGCTCTTGTTATGAATAAATTGCTCTTGTTATGAGTTAATACTCCGGTAAGATCGATTAATAATCTTGTTATGAGTCAATTCTAGTGGTATGAGTTAATGCTCTTGTTTTTGGTTGATGCTCTTGTTATGAATTCCTCCTGTTGTTATGAGTAAATCCTCAGTTACTAATATGTTCTACTATTACAGGTAATGTTTCTGTTTCCTGATCATTAGTTGCATCACAACAGCTAATGTGTCAGTTCTTTTTAAAGGAGACAAGATAATGGCTCCATTATTAGTAGTGGCCACTTTTAACACCACTCTCACCAACAGTTAACTGTAACAGCCATCTGTTCACTAATGTTTTGCACTTTAACTTTCATCAGTGCCATTAAACCTTTATGTGCCGCTGTACATTGCCAGCTACATTCCCTGTGCATTTAACTATTCATAGTTCAGCGTCCACAGTGGTGGTGCAGCGGCGCTTGCACCTCCCCTCCCTGCCGTCTCCTTTTCTATTTAAAGTCAAACATTCTCAGAACAAGAGGAGTCTCAAATCATTGTCAGTCTGTCGTTCCCAGAGGTAAATCCCCTGGTTGCTTTAAGCTCTTTCTCACAGCAAGAGGAAGCTGATGAACAGGCATCTGTTTCATCCAGTGCAATGATTAAGGTTTCCACCTCACACTGACATAATGTGTGTTTTTGTTTCTTTGTTTTGTTCTCGGTACATCTCCTTTTTTTTTCCGTCACCCTATAGGGCGTCTAGTCGTGAAGCTGGCTGACAGTGAGAGTTACCTGTAGGCCTCGAGCCACTTTAGTGAAGCTGATGCATGTGCTTTATCTACCTATTGGTCTGTGTGTAACTTTGGCTGATGTGTGTGATGGGGAGCACTTCACAGGACCTGAAAGGCTCCATATGTGCTGGTGAATATGTGTGTGAACTAATGCTAGTTTGCATCATAAGCTCATTGCCTTAAGTCTGGAGCTTTGGCCCAGTAATGGCTTGCATAACCCAGGAGATTAATGCAAAAAGAGCTATCCTACTGAGATTATGTAATGCCGCATTAAATTGGATTGGTCCTCAGATCGTCTCAGTTGCACACTTGTCTCTGCATTTCTCTATCTCTTGTGTTTTTTCTGTAGCTTGATCATCCTTGTGTCTCTTTGTGGACACACGTTTTTTTTAAGGTGTTTACTACTACTTCCTCGTCTTGTCCACGATAACCCCCCCATCTCTCCTCCCACCATCATCCCCCATCATCTCGACTCCCTCACCGTCTACCATCGTTAAAGTGAAGCCCGCGGAGCGAGTCAGCGACCTCAGTTCACCTCCTGCAGGCTGGCTAGTAGCCGCCTGGAGCAGGCGAGATCAAACACACACAAACAGAACACACACATCCTCTTTAAACTTCTGTCTTCCTGGTAATCAGGCTGTTCTTTCCTGCCTCACATCGCTGCTTTCTCTTTTTGTTTTTCTGTTGCTGACTATGTTGCGCAGGAAACAACTTGTAAAGCAGCTGACTGGCAACATTATTATACCCTCGGCTAAATGTGTCAGAGAGGCGTCTCTTATTAAAATCATCTTCACTTGGAGTTATGAAGCAAGCGTGTATCCAGTCTCTTTCTATTTGAGAGAACCTGCTGAGGTGTGTGAAACTCCTAAAGAGACTTATGAGGTAGCTCCTTTTTTTTAGAGAAAAGGTAGCACATTAACATTAATCAGTTGTGGGAGCCGTTCGTGTGCGTGCGTGCGTGCGTGCGTGTGTTGGGTTTGGGAAATGGAGCGTCAGCTTGTCTCTTTGTTAAAAACTAGAGCGTGCAAATGAGTCGAACGCTCAGTCTGCAACATTTTGTCTGCTTTAAGAGAACAAACCACAGGCGAACTCGCCTCTTCTCTCAGATGCAGAATGTATCTAAGTAGATACGAGTACTCAAGTGGCGCTCAAGTATTGCCTCAAGTAGTTGTACTTAAGTTGAGGCCGCTTTCTGCTTTTTCCCCTCCACGTTTCAAAGGGAACTTTTGTACTTTTTGCTCCACTACAATCATTTGACAGCTTTAGTCACTGGTTACGTTTCTGTTACTCAACAGTTTACACAGATTCAGCTTAAACAGTTAATCCATTAATCAACCGACCTGTCAAAATAATAAGTCATAATCTCGAAGATTTTCATTTAAATAAATGTCTGTTAAGTCACTGTTTATCACCAAATGAGGTAACACAACGGTGACTGAGCCTATGGCCCACTGATGAAAGCCTTTGCATTTGCAGTATTACAGACTGTTTTCGTGACACGTTTTCCATCAGCCAGCAGTGGTTGGTCTGCCAGAGAGGGTAGGCGGAGCTAAGCGGCTGCTTTTCCCGTCTCTGCAAGTGTTGCGAGTAAACAGTAATCTACTATGGCTGAACAAACAAAGGAAAGATGGATGACTACAGATACAACTTCAAAAATAAGTGAAAATCCAAAGAAGAAGAAACAAACTCGACGCTCAGATGAAGCAAACAGTCTGAAAAGGAAAGCAACCGTCAGCGAGGAAAATCAAGAGGAACAACCGGAGCCAACCGTGGACGTCACACATGCGACACTGTCTGGATATCTGAGAAGTGTGCTCCCGCAATTACCGTTTATTGCCATAGGTGCCACCAAAGAGAACGAAACTGAGATCTTCGAGATTACTACTTTAGAGAAAGTTCTGAATGAATGAATGTATGAATAATAATAATCTAATGATTTAATAGGGTAACAGTCTTGCATTTTCTGTACTTTTAACTCTTAATGCTAAAATAACTATTTTTGATTGTACTCTACTTTTACGTTTTTAAAGGGCTGGGCAATTAGTCAATGTTTGCATTCAATTTAGATATTTCCTTCCAACCAATGTGAAAAAGAACCAGCTCACAATGATGCTCTCATTTTGTCTTGTCTTAAAAATCTGGTGCACATGAAAAGTAAGTCTTTTTTGGCAATTGAAACAAACAAACCGAACTCCAACACTTAGGAATAAATCATAATTTAGTTGGGTTTATATTTATTCCCAAAAAACAAATAAGGGACTATTTTATCTATCAGAGTTAACAGGGGTTATGTTTGCAAAGACACTTTAGTTTAAACTTTGTGGCCTGCACGATATGAGAAAACTCTGATGTGCGATTACGTTGTTCACAGTGCGATAATGATATGAAGATAGAGTTCATATAAGCAATAACTCTTCGTTTCTATATCTATCTGTTGTTTTGCACCTATGTTTGCAACATGTCCCTCCTGAATTCAAAGTATTTTCACCACTAAATTGACACCAATCAGGGTGTCTAATAGCTGCGTGGGCTTCAACTCATTGCATCAAAATGGTGTTAAAGCATTGCCATCATTCCCAGGGCTCCACCCAACAGGTAAAATGTTGGCATGCTAAGTGGCCTGTTACAAAAAAAGTTTTTTTCTTATTCATCGTGATAAATTCAAACTTTTGCGATGTGTTTGTTGCGAGTGCTCAGATTTATTGCACAGCAATTGGCTCCTCCATAAAAGCCCAAACTCAAGCTCTATTCACAGGGATTCAGGGAGATAAAAGACGACAGACGGACCGGTGACAAAAGACTCACGAAGAAACTAATGGTATTGCAGGAGGGCAGAATTCTAAGCATTATATCATCCATACCGCCTGTGTTTTGGGATATAAAATCCAATCTATATAAACCACTGCCGGTGACATTCTCTGGCTGCCTTACTTCCTCAGTGCTTAAACCAGGACTTTTACATGTAAATGAATACTTTTCAGTGGGTTGTAAGAACTTTCATTCAAGTTAAAGATCTGATACTTGTGCCCTCTGTTCCCCTGGTACATCCTGCTGTATCTCCTCCCTCCTCGCTCGCCTCGGCCTCCTCACCTTTCTCTCTCTCTCTGTCTCTATCAGTCCTGCCTCCTCTCTCTGTGTCTGTTGGTTCTTTTTCTTCCCCGCTACAGTTGTTCCCCTCTAAGCTTAAATCAATGTGCTTGTTAGCAACTTCCCCGGATTTTTACAGCATTTCATCACCCCTGTCCTTACTTCTAACCCCTTCCAGACACACACAACTAAAGCACACACTTGGTAATGACTTCCCTCATCCCTTGTCTAAGAACCGAGAAGAAAAAACAGGGGTGGCCAAGGGGTGACTGTCTCTTTTGTTACTTGTGTTGCTTTGACTCACATCTCCGCATGACATTACCTCTAATTGGTCGGCTTGACACAACTGGGACTCAGGATACATATAGGACAAGTCGCTGCTTACGCTCCTTTAGCTGATTTAGCACAACCGTTGGTGTGTGGGTGATCTGTGAATGCTGGTACATCTTGTAAAGTTATATTTTTACACCTCTAACATGCGGCACTTGTATTACCATGAGCTTGGTTATAAGCTATGATATAAATTGTGAATAAAATTGAACTGAATATTGTGATCGTAATTTTCACAGCAGGAAAAAGCACAACACGGTGCAACTAATAACATTAACAATGCTTTATGTCAGCTGTGCTTACTGGCCTCTACGATGTGTCTCCTGTGATTGGCAGCTGAAGTTGCAGTGAAATTAGCCGTCGTTCTACCTGTCATTCGACACAGTGAGTAAAGCGGGCACAGCTGCGTCAAGACATGCAGTTAAACCAGGGGTCTCAAACTCAATCAGAAAGGGCGCCGAAATTAAAAACTGGGTCTAAGACGAGGGCCGAACTGGGTCAGCATTATTTGGACAACGGACTTAAATAAACCACATTTTATCAGAGGTATTATGACAAATTAGTCATACAGAAATATGAACTTTACTGCTCCAAAGACGTCTTATAGAATTCAGAACAAACCAAAGGGATCAAATTAAAAATAAAGGCACAAAGTTGTTTCCAAAAAAAGTTTCATCACATGCATCAAAAACAGCCATAAAACTTTATTTTTTCTCAACAAAATCTTAAATATTCCGTTTTTTTTGTCATTTACAACATCATCACGAAAATAAGAATATTTTAAATGTGATCATTCTGGTGAAAATGTGCAAATATTTTAACCATTAGCAGTTTGTGATTACAGCAAACGTGTATTTAAGTGCCCTCTGCTCTGAGTCAGATGCTCGGCATCTTGTCTTGGCTGCAGGTTCATTAATGTTTGTGGTCAGGTTCTGAGCTGTTGATACTGTCAGGATGTAGTGAAGGTGTGCATCAGTTGCTTACACAGGTATGTGCTTCCAAACATGAAGAGCATTTGAGCAGCTTGTAGGCAGAGTTCTATCAGCTGCTCTATTTGGATGTTTACAGGTACTCTTTCCACGTCAACTACAAACAGATCACTGAGCAGTTCAAATTTAAATCTCAGAGCTCCAGAGTCAGAAAATAGCCATCAGCAAAATGCGCAGTTGGGAACGCAGCGGTGGAGACCTGGTTTGTGATTGTTCGGCAACATGACAAGTGACCCAAGTTTCCTTTCTGCATCTGAGTATCCCACAGGCACAGCTTGGCTTGGAGCGCTCTCACTGCATCATACAGGTTTAGCGGAGTGAGATGCTTCGTTATGTCGTTCAGAAATGTCGCCAACTCACACAGCTGGTGCTCGCAGGTCTTGGTGCGCCCACTGTTGCAGTGCATTCTGGGATTTGTAGTATCAGCGGTGTGCGTGCTGTATAGCGGCTAGCCAGTTATGACAGACATATGATATTATCTCACGGGCCGGATGTGGCCCGTGGGCCTCGACTTTGAGACCCCTGAGTTAAACAGAAGGGTCCCTCATCAGTTTGGCTACTTAGTGAACAATGTGGGTAAAAGAGAGGCATGAGTGGGAACCTGTGAAAACAGTAAAAATGTTTTCTCACTTTTAGATTCATCATGTGTTTGTATGGATTGTTGTTAATCAGATAGCTGTTATAATTAACTGTTAGTTATTTAGTCCATCCTAAATTGCATTAAGCCCATAAAATCCAAGATGGATGCAGTCAGTATCCATATGCTGTGTAGCTTCTGTACACAAAAGTGTGCGCCTCCGCTGCCCGGCTTCCTTGGCACACCGGCCCGATCTCCAACTCAGGAAACAGTTTAACAGTTCAACAAAACATGATGATGAGCTTAATCTGTCAATGTGACATCCTTCCTCATGCGTGGGAGCGCACCCGAGGTCCTGCACGCTACTGCGTGAAAAGGGGAGAGCAGATTGGCCACCGAGCACCAGCTGTGCCAATCAACTCACCAGGTGCTGCTCTCCTGAGCTACCCGTACACCTCTCCCTTCTGCAGCTGCAGTCCAGCCATTCAGCACTCACCAGTCAATCTCCCCCACAGGCATCGACGTGTACATCACCACTGATCTTCAGAGGTCTGCAATGTTGTATAAACATCAGAGAGTATCGTTTACTGTGCCTTTTAATATCTCCAGATACTGTTAGCAGCTTACTTAGCCACTTCCTGGTGCCTTAACTTTCCGAAAACCAGAGGCTGTGAGTCAGCGTTGATCTCAGTGAGTGTTTGTACAGTGAGATAGTCTCTCACCGTCTCTTATCAGTGGTTAACAACAAGTAGAACATCTTGCATGTATACATAATGTGTAGATACTTTTTGGGCATATGGATAGCATTGAAATGTGCACGAGCTGTGCGAAATTACTGTTCCAGGTCAGCTTTCTTTAGTTTCATTCAAACATTTTATTTGGCATCTTGACACAAAACACAAGCAAACTCAAAACACTTCAAATCTTTGAAAAAATCTGCAGTGAAATCCAGTGTTTCAGGCCGCAACAATCATAGAAAAAGTCAGCAAAATCCTGGAGGTACTGGTCGATACAGCCAGATAGTCCTAAATTGAATGTTGTAATCAATGTTATTTTTTCATTATCAGTGAGAATTGTTCACACGTCGGCCATAAAGAAGGTCTCATGTTCCTGTGGAGAAACAACTTTTGGCTGGTCATTTTCTCCACAGTTTGACAGGAAACTACCAGAAGAGAGGAGTAAAGTGGAGAATAAAGGCAGTGAAGCCAGCCTCAGTGGTCTGACTGCGTGCAGAAAGGCTAAGAGAGGTCAGCCTCCGCCGGCTGAGGGGCCAAAACAGTTGGCTCAGACTAAACAAAGTGAGGAGAAAAGAAAAGCTGGGCAGACAGGTACAGCAGGGGGATGTGGGAAAGATAAGGTGTGTGTGTTGCATGGGAGTGTGTGTGTTTCATCATCCCAGACGCAGGCGCTGAGGGCTTTTCAATCTCCTCTTACCGGGGAATGGAAGCAGGGGAGGTGCCGCTGAATATACTCCGAGGCCCGGGGACACATTGAGCGAGCTCCAGTACAACCAACGCTATCAGCCATCTATCAAGCTCCTTTCCCTCACCGAGCTTTATTCCTCTCCAGAAGTGGCCTACGGCAGGCAGGAAGGAAAAAAAGTAGGGGAGAGAAAAAAAGGTGTTATCTTAGGTAGAAACAGATTCTAAAATGTCGGTCTGACCCATTTCAGCACAGTCCCTCAGTAAACTGGGCTTTTCCTATGTGTGGAAACATTTGGGATAAACACCATACATTAAAAATTCATGAATGCAGGTGTTTGCTGACTCTGCAAAAAATATATTTAACATTAGGCTGTCGCTCAACTGAGGCATTGGACACAACTTACAAAGTCTGACAAACAAGCCAGCCAACACATTTTTGAAATTGTCGAAGTCGGATTTTTTAAGATTTACAGCCAACTCTTTGGAATTCAATTCGATACAAGCATAAGAATTGGAACAAATCCATCAATAAATAGGATTGTTTGTTAAACTTTTGAGGCTCCATATCCAATTTAAATCCGTGCGCAGGAAGGTAATGAAACATTTTAATTGAAAAGTGACGAAAGCTGTCGAACAAGATTGAAAAGTATATTTTTTCCCCAGAGCAGTCATGCAGTAAAACTATAAACCTGCATGAAGTGGTAACATTTCTCTTGATTCTGTACTTAAACCTGTTGTTTGTTTTGACTGGTTGTGAAACAGATTGAAAGTAATACTGAGGCCTCTGACCCACAGAAGCACACAAGACCGTCAGGAATAAGATGGATTATTTCTATATAGTCCTTTTTAATTAAATATCACACTCGAGGTCGTGATGTTGACTGAACATCATCATGGCTGTGATTCAGTCGTAATGGCCTCGTGCCACAACTAGTTCCACAACTTAACTGAAACTGGAACCAAACATCCTCCTGCACTCTGTGTCTGCAGGTTACCACAGACATACACAGTCTGCTGTAATGTTAATAAACAGTATTGAGAACACCTGGCTGAGGCAGAGTGATACACACAGTCCCAATGATGTTGTCCTCTATATCAGAACTAATAGAATGCCTCTTATCCAATCAGATTACTCGGTCAGAACTAACTGTTATATAATGCTTGTTGGGTGCAGACCGGAAGTTCCTTTATTTACATGTTCAAGGGAAAAGTGTATACTACTACTACTAATTTTGTACAGGACAAGATCAGCGAAGATGAGACGTATCACTTTGTCAGCAGGGGTCGCTAAAATCGACTCGAATCAGAAGTTCCTCACAGTAACATTACGTGCAGTGATGAAGTGCACTTCAACTGCTGGTATTTGCTTAAATTTACTCAACAAAATAGATGCATTTGTTCTTTTTTAGTTTGTTTCCTTAAGCAGAAAAACAAACTAAAGGGTTCCACCAAGTTTTTAAATTTGCATAAAATGAAGGCTCATTTCCATCATATAAGATAAGAGAAGATAAGATAGTACTTTATTGATCCCAGAGGGGAAATGTGGTTGTTGCAGCAGCACAAAGACAAACAAGAAGCAAGTAGCAAGAAGACAAGTACAAATAGAAATAGGAATAGATAAAAAAATAAATTAGAGAAGAGATATATACACCTGGTATAAGAAAGTGACATAAGTGACAATCTAAAGGGACCTGGTAGGGATAAAGTGACATATATGTGTAATGGCAGCAACATTTAGCAGTATGAAACAGTACAGTATAAAGTATGAAATAGTGCAGAATAAATAGGGTGCAATATATAAAGTGTCAAATAAATACAGTATGTTAATAACAGTATGTATACGTATATAATGCAGTATGATATGGAATATTAAGTCAATAACAGTGTATATATTACAGCAGCAGAAACAACATATCAGATGTAATGATAATCTAATATAGTGCAGTAGTATGGAGGCATAACAGTATATGGCAAGTGTAGGGCTGTTCAGCAGGATGACAGTCGCTCCCGCTGCTGTTGTACGGTCTGATGGCAGTGGGCACAGTCTGATGTCTGACATACTGTATGTAAAATATGAATGTAATACAGCTAGATAATGTAACCTACAAACATATCCAAACACACGTTTTTTCTTACCTAACAATTTTATCAGGGCTAGTATTTTAATTACAGTTATTATGTGACTTTCTCAGACAGCATAATCGGTGCAGTAACTCAGCCTAAAACCCGGCTAAACTCGGCCGATAATGTGGAGCGAAGCTAAAAGAACTAAATCGCTGGGTTAAGAGAAATAATGAGCCCTGGCCTGAAAGATTATGAACTTCATAATGGTCCTTAATTGGTTTCCAGTGCAATGGTGCATGACCACAGCTGATAAATTAGTGAGCAGCACCTGCAGAGCCAGCACAGAGTCATCAGTTTTGATGTTGGGAAAGTACGGGGTGATGCATTAGAGAGGAATATCAATACATACATCATCAATTAAGAGCATCGTAAAAGCCGGGACTGGTGGTAGAAGATCAAATTGGGTACCGGGGTTCAACACTCAGGCTACTTATCCTTGTTTTCCCAAAAGTAATCCAACGTTTATCACTCACTGTAACACCTTTATTTGTGCACTAGCTCTGTTTCAACTCTTTATTCTCATTAGAATATCTAATTTCATCTCTAACACCCAAGGTAAGCGAAATGACAGTCATACCAGAGACAGCAAGTTATCACTTCTGTGTCAAGCACCACTAAAAATGAGGTCAGACACCTCTTATTATCCTCTTTTTCCTTTACAAAACCTGACAGGGCTTTTTAGTTCTATCAGAGCGCTTGTTATCTCCACTCGCATTATAAAGCGAGTGCAGCTGATGTGAGCAAAGTCAAGTGTAATTGGATTTGGTACCTACATGCTCTACCTCACCAGGCGTCCTTGGAGTTAAGAGTTAACCCAAAAAATATTTTGCTAAATGATGCTGTCAGTGTCTCTTCTTCCTAATGGCTTAAAAAGTGACGCGCTGCTATTGCACCTGATATTTCTGTGCCCTCTCTGAAGAGAAAAAGGGGACATTTTAGTGCAGCCAGCCTTGAAATTAGGCTGAGCGAGGAAAGGTGTTGATTTCATTAAATCTGAATAGATTGCCGTCTCTTCTCTCACCTTTACTTTTTGTTTGATTCCCCACTTTATTTCTCTTTAGCCTTCTCCTCTCACTCTATCTCTGATTTGTGCAGCAAATCCTGGGTAATAACCGAACTCCAGCAGGGAAAAGCACTTACAAAACACACTGGCAGTTCTTTTTGTGGATGCCTACAATATCAGTCTAGACAGCCGCAGCTCTAACAGCTTCTTTACAGCTCTTTCACCGACAAACCGACATTGTGTTTCTGCTCCATTTCTCTGATGGGGAGAAGAGAGCAGATGTTAGACGGTCCATAACATCTGTGTCCTACAGAAACCATTTATTTTATTTCTCCACGTCTTTATCACTCTTATCTGGTGGATTCCTGTTGAGTTCTCATGGTTAACAGACTGCAGCTCTCCCATTTCTGAGCCCTGTTATTATAACCCCTCTTGTCTCACTTCAGTTGTGCTGTAATTTCATTTGGAACATTTCTAAGTCCTCCTAATTGAGGGATCGGAAGCTCCTGTCAGCAGGACATCATCATTTGTTAGTAGCTTTCAAAGTTGTTACACACTATCCACACAAACCATCCATCCATCCATCCATCCATCAGGGGGCTGGAGCCTATCCCAGCTGTCATTGGGCGAGAGGCGGGGTACACCCTGAACTGACCGGCATAAAATAAGTCGTACTGCATTGGTGCTGTGGTGGACACTGCTGCTTTAGGGTCATGGAGGGTTCAACATGGCACTCACACCTACCAATTTTAGAGTCACCAACTACTCTAATGAGCATGCCATTGGACTGTGGCTGGTTCCAGAGGGAACCCATGCACGGGGAGAACATGCAAACTCCACACAGAAAGGCCCCCTACATCCATCCAAACCGGGACTGTAACCAGGAACGTTCCAGCTGTCAGATGATAGACCAAATTACTGTTGCTTTATTTTCTCATTGTACACTGGGATGGTTAAGGTTGAATGAGGTTTAAGCCCAAGCGTAACTTGGTACAGGAAAGATTGTGGTGCGTCTATGGCTCTCCAGCCACGCTAGCTGCTCTGTGAGGCTGCACTTAGGCACATCACTTCGCTTTGAACATGATGCTGATGTCGGCATGTACACACAAATATCATGTCTACCATGTTGGCCATTTTTGTTTTAGCATGTTAGCAGCCTATCATTAGCTTAACTGCACTAAACACAAAGTAAAGCTAAAGCTGACGATGATGCTGTTAGTTGTGAAGGTAACTGGTCATAAAGTACTGAACAAATGTAAAACTTCATCTGAAAATGTTGCGAGATTAAAACCTCTTGGAACCTGGAACATCTGCTGCAAGTGTTATAAAAATCCATCCAAAAGACAAAGATTGTCCTCTTGATAACCCATCAAACACACCAGCACACTATTTTCTCATTTGCCTTTATTCATTTATTTATTTTTATTTAACCAACATTCCCTTTCTGAGGGAGACCTGGCCAAGACAGCATGCCAGTTACAGTTCCAATAAAGATAAAACAATAACAAACAAGAAATACAGTCGTCAAATACACAAGGAAAGGACAAAGACCGGCTCAAATGAAGCAGTTAAATGGCTTTAAATTGTTCCAAGGGGACTAGATTTTCAAGATGTAGTTTGCTCTGCAGATTGTTCCAAGTCCACGCAGCAAAGGAGGAGAAAGCTTTTTTCCCTAGCTCTGTACAAACCCATGGAACCTGGTAAGAGAGCCACCTATTGGAACGGAGCTAAAGACTACCGGAGGTCTGTGTCAGGAGGTTACATATATATGAGGGCAGTTTACCCAGCATGGCCTTGTACTCAAAAATATTAAAGATAAGAGTCATTATTCCAAATAATAATTCCAGCCCATAATTCATTACCAACCAGTGCGCAGCCTGAGATCCTCAGGCGGGAACCTCCTTCATGTTCCCACCTGGCACTTAAAAACTTAAGGAGGCAGAGCGTTTGCTGTTCGGGCTCCTCGGCTACAGAACAACCTGCCTGAGGAACTCTGACTGTCTACATCAGTATCTTCTTTTAAATAACTTTTGAGGAGATGTTGAAAGGCCTCTTTGTAGTTTTTTAGGTTTTATCCATGGTGTTTTATTTATTTGTTTTTTTTATTTAACCGTTGTTTTAAGTTGTTCCTCTTTTGTTCGGTATGACTTCCTGTTTTATTCCTTCATTGTTGTGTATTTTATTGTTGGGCTTTTATGTTTTGTAAAGCACTCAGTAACCTTAGTTTTGATAAGTGCTACACAAATAAACTTTACTATTATTATTAATTCCACCACCCACAATTCTTGAAATGACTGTTGTCATGTTTTAGGGAATAAATGGTAATTGGTAACCCTTTCATTCACACATTCGTACACTAATTTTAGTAATTTTGGGGGGATCTAACTGCCAACCCTCGAATTGGAGGGTGACCCACTCTACCTCTGAGCCACAGCCACCCCAAAAGCAAATTAAACATTAAACAAGACTAGCTGAAAACCTAGCATGTGGCTGACGGCATCAGGTCAATGTGTGCGTTTGTGAGCAATGTGTTACAAGGACTGTCCTTATGAGGCCGATGACAACGTGTTGACAGCGGAGGAGCAGCGGAGGAGCAACCCCGCCTACTCCCCGAACAAAGTACCCAGAGCCGTATAGACAGAGAGTCGCGTCAGTGGAGGTTTAATATGCTCCATGATCCGCCATTGCGATGTCGCAACTCTCTCTCTACGGCTCTGAAAGTACCGTCACTCACTCACTCACTTAGTCACATACAGACCTATGTGTAGGGCCGACCCCGGCGGTCAGCCAAAAAATCCTCCTCGGTAGATATTAGACTTGTGGAACTTTTTCGGCTCTTCAGCTCTACTTGTGAATTCTAAATGACTGTGCAAACTTTTCTGCATGTTATTGAGGTTTTGATGAGAGGTGGATTTATTCTCTGTCATTTGACTGCCACTGGAAACCTCTTTCCTCTAGTGCCCGTGTGGGATTGAAAGTCTAATTTCAGGTGGGAGCTGGAGCTCCATTCAGGCAGCTGAGTGCAGCTTCACAGGGTCAATGGTCTGCTACACACATCGATAAAAATGAGTTCAGTTGCTGCTCCGTCCTGTCAGCTGGGTAATACTAATGAGTTCACTTGAATATGCTGTGTGTATGTGTGTGTGTGTGTCTGTGTGTGTGTGTGTGTGTGTGTGTGTGTGTGTGTGTGTGTGTGTGTGTGTGGTGGGATGTGGGATGGCACTTGCATCCACCACACGTCCACTTGACTTCAGATGATTTGTGTTTGTTCCTACACTTTCATCCATACGCGCGTGTTCGCTGCACACTCGAGCGAGAGGCATCTGCCCGCTGTAACACTCGACTGGCACTCAGCTTCTGTTTCATTCCTTCCTGAGTGCCCGTGGCAGGTTGCAAAGTGGATTTATCTGATCTGCACCATGTGCGAGAGCATAATGATATGTATATCTGCCAAAGTATCTATTTACACACCCTATCCCACCATATGTATTTTTTTTTAACACTGGTGAGTGTGTGTGTGCTGTGTGGTCTCGCACGTGTATCCACTGGTGTGTGTGTGCGTTTTCTGCTCCCTCGACTTCCTCCGTCACAACCAATGCCGCCTCTTATTCTTCTTGATTTAGTGGGATTAGATCAAAAGTAGCTGACGGAGGGAAACGAGCAGACTGGCTGACGTCTTGGGAGACAAAGCAGCAGCTTGCTTTATTAGCAAAGGGTGCATATGCAGTGTGTGTGTGTGTGTGTGGGTGTGTGTGTGGGTGTGTTTATCTGTAAATTCACATCTCCGAGAGCGCTGACATCCAGAGAAGACAGACCTTAGAGGTATTAGCGGTATATTTTCTGTTCTTATTATCACTTCATTGTATAGCTGATGCTTTTTTTTCTTACTCACGTACTCTCTCTCTCTCTCTCTCTCTCTCCCTCCTCTGAAATTGATGTCTTCCATCTCTCAATCCCTTTTTTCTCGTTTTTGAGCCTCTTAATCTTTTCGTCTCCTGCCCTCTTCCTCTTTATCCATCTTCTTCTTTCCTCTTCCTTTGCCTCACGTGGTTTTTCCTCTCTCTCTCTCTCTCTCTCTCTCTCTCTCTCTCTCTCTCTACCTGCCCCATGCTACTAACTTTACATTTCTCCTTGCTCCCCCCCATCCCTCTCTCTCCTTGTCTTCTCCCCCTGCGTCTCTAATTCCCCCTCTCCGCACCGGAGCTCTTCATCGTAGGATTTTATTATCTCTGACAGGAGTGTTGAATTTTTTCCTCTCCCTCCTTTCATCTCTGATTCATCCCTCCCTCTCCTGCACTCCCTCCCTCACCCCCTCACCCTCTCTCTCTCTCTCTCTGTATTGGTGTTTATGATGCCTTGCGGCTCTCTTATCTAGTGCACCCTGACTTGGCTGATAACTGGGGCCTGTCAGCTGCTTCGAGCGCTGCTCTATATGTGTGTGTGCGTGTTTCGGCGCATTCGAGTGCTGGTGTGTGAAAGATTGAGTTAAATGGTATGTAATGTACGTATCTGCTTGTGCGCGTGTGGTTCAAGTAAAAGGAACTTTGCCAGCGAGCAGACAGATTACCATCAGCTGGTGGTAATCAGAGGCGGATGTGGAAACAGATGATTACATAGATGTGTTTGATGATGCACAAGTGTGTGTGTGAGTATGCCTTACTATCATTGACTGATATATAAATCATGTTAGTTACAAAAGCAAGAAGTGTTTTTTTAATCTATACATGCGACACACGCTCACACATCTCTGAGGTAGCTCCTCAACGCGTAAAGTCGACTCGTCTCTCTGAAGCGGGCGTGTTATCCTGCCTACAGCTGCCTCCAGGGTCCTCACATAAGAGGATCAAGTTGGTGTTGCGCATTTTTGTCGTCATGTCACGGTGATAAACTTTTTAACCAAATTCAAATCGGGGACTTTTAAGGCAGAAACTTTTTGATGTCACCTTATGCAACACCAAGGCAACATTTCCATGACATTAAAGACTCCACTATTTGATATTTGCAGCACCCTTCTGTGAAACTGTTTACAGTCAGTCAGGCTTGTACACATGTTCACATTTTGCATTTCCACTATCGTTGCACTCTAAATAGCTCCTTTTGCTTGACAACTCTCCCATATAGAAATAGACGTGATAGACATATTGTTGTTTTCTATACCCTAAAACCCGGAATATATTTCAATTTATTTTCATTTAAAACACATTCAAAACACACAAGTTACAGCCTACCGTCATGACAAATCCTGCTAGCTCCCAGTGCTGTAGCTAGCAGTAACTGGCAGCCTACGGTAACGTTGACTGCATGTCCGTGACGAAGCGTCAGCAGTTTTCCTCGCTTAAAACAGCGAGGAAAATACAAGGAGACGTTGTAGCGGCTTGGACATGGAAACAGTTTAAAGCAGAGATGTGACGTCACCACTAAAGAACCGGATAGCGCCATCGTCTGGGTAAAAATACCGTAGTACAGTAACATACCTCTCTGCATTTTATACTGGTTAATTGTTCGCAACGGTATAAAGGATGCAGCCCACTTTTTAGATGAAAAAAATGTACACACCGAACTTTGCGGTATGTTTTACTTTAATGGCAGAGTGAGGACTTTTTTTCTTGCACGCATAAAACTTATCTAAAATAATCTTCCGGAAAGACATCAGACAACAACTTCAGACGGTTATTATGAAGTTGCTTCGCTCAAGCTGTTTTTTATCCTGTAACCGAATAAGCAATTTGGATGTCCCACATCGTCGAGGGGATTGTTTTGATTTGCTTTGAGCTGCTTGAATAATAAAAGTGGAATGTAAAAAGAAAAATGTGTTTGAAATTCAGCGCTTAGCCTTGAGTGTCAAAACATTTCCATCACGCTGATGTGAAATGAAGAGGTTATTCTGCCTATGCATTCAGTTCTGCAACTTCAGAAGTTGAAGAAAGCGTAAATACGCAGCAAAGTTAATACAGTGCAAAGCTCGAACATAAGTAAACTAATATGTGGTGTCTTCTTGGGATGGAGCATACATTAAGAAGAACAGTAAATATAAAGAGCAGCACAACAGATTTAATGTGAATCTGATGCCACACGTAACCATCAGTCTATTCTGTCATGTGTGGGGATATTATTCTCACACACGCACAAACACACAAACAAACAAACACACACACACACAGACATAAACGCACATTGGCAGACACAACACAGCTGAGTTCTTGTCATCGCTCAGCTGCTCCCCTCCTCAGTGCTGACCCCGTGTCGCCCTCTGTCAGCACGGACAGCGGGCATGACATTAGCTGACAGCACTGATTGCAATGCCCTTCAACTTTCGTGTGACTGAGACAAACACACACTCACACACACACACACACACACACACGCACGCACGCACGCACGCACGCACACACACACATACAGAAAAGCATGTACACTCACACATGCGTGCACACAGCTTGCGTGGATCATCTGTTGGCTCAGTGTTGCCAGCAGAGAGGAATCCCTTCACCTTACAGTGACACTTGGCCAGCTGTTTGGCTCATCACACACACACGCACACGCACACACACTAAGACACAAGACTGGACGGAGTGGCATAACACACCGAGGCATAATCTCACAGTACAATGAGAACAGACCAATGAGGAGGAGCGAGTAAGACTATAATATCTCTTTTTCTATACCCCATGAATGAGACACACATGCTGCACACACACACACAGCACACACACACACACACACAGAGCACACACACACACAGTATACAATCATAGACCTATAGGCAAAATGACAGATTTTAGCTCTGTACAAGCTCCGCGTGTTAGTGCTCATTTTGTGCTTTTGTGCGTCTAATAACACCCTGCTAAATTGCTCCTCGGGAGATCAATACAGTCATTTGGTATTGAACGGAATAGCTATATATCACCATGCACGGGGGAAACACACACACACACACACACACACACAAGCACACACATACAGTAAATTGCAAACACACACGTACAGCACTACAGATTCTGTTGATTGTTATGTACCGTGTGAGCAAAGCTGAGAAGGCTGACAGCTTTATACGAAGCAGGAAGGTTTCACTTTCGAGCTGTTTCATGTGCTTGACATTTTTGATATCACGATTCTAATTAGAATTTTTAATAATCTAAATAACCAGATGCTAATTTTGTAGACAGCGTACCTACATATTTGCTCTAAATGTCTGGTTTTGAGGACTGAGGAAGCAGCTCAGGCTCAGTGACGCAGCTGTGAACAAGCAGCAGCTCCCATCAAAGTTGTCTTCCTGTGTAACAACTCGACACTTCACTTTGATTAATGGCTGCAGTGGAATAAGTGCTCATGCTTCGTCCTACAGATGTCCTTGTGTTTCTAATTTTTATCCTGTCAACAGTGGATGAAAAAAAAAGAAAAGAAATTAAACTATGCCGTGTTAGTTTCAGATTGTGGTGCACCGTCGACAAATGCTTTACTTCACTATTTTTAAGCACTGCTGGTCTACTTAATTAACTTATTAAAACGTGAATATTCTGTAAATCATCTTAACAGAAAATAGATATTGTTGAAACATTAATAAGTGCGCTGCTCTCCCGCCCAACCTCACTCATGTATTCTCATCCTCCATGGCATTTCATTGTGTGTGTGTGTGTGTTCACTCTGAGAGCTCGTTGACTACATGCCAGCCACAAGACAAGAGAACCTTGGGTAATTGGACTCCTGTGTGGCCTTGCATGGCAGTGGATTTGTGTCTGGGATGGTTGCCATCCTAAGTGTGCGCGTGTGTGTGGTGGTGTGTGGGTCACATTGTGTATTACTGATGTCTATTTTGAGTCTCTGAACTGGGTCCTTTTTTGCATGTCAGCTTTTATACATTTACAGTAATGCTTTTATGTGTGGAGTTTAAACTACACTGTGTATGACTCGTTTCTGAATTATTCAAAAGTTGATCCACAATCCAACATTGATTTGCATCACTGGTTCTGATTTTCTATTTGGTTCGATAATGTCATTTACATCTGATTCGCTCACTTGCTCACTTTCCCATATTTAAAGGTGGGGTATCATGCTCATTTCAGGCTTCATACTTCACTCTGTGATACCTGTGCAGTAGCTTAGCATAATTTACAGTTCAAGAAAACTCATCATGTTTCTCACACTGGTGCTCTGTGCAGGCCCTCATACAGCCTCTGCCTGAAACGACTCAGTCAGCTCTGTCCCTTTAAGAAACCCCCCACCCCCTACAAGCCCTCATTCTTGAAGTAAGGGCTGTGTTCGAAATGCCTTACTATACCAGCAGTACGTACTGATTTGGTCAAAATGTAATATACAAACAAAAGCAGAATTTACAGTATGCCAAAAATACCAGGCTGTCGCACTGATTCACAAATGTATGCATCAGACCAGTCTACCTTGCCTACTGTGTCCTACAATGCAAAGCGCTGGAACGTCACAACGGCAGCAGCATTCCTGAAGAGCAGAAGGGGGCGCTGTAGCTAAAGAAGCAGCTTTTTGTGATCGGCAGGCTGTTGTTTACTTCCGCTTTCCAAAAACCGGAAACTGGCGCCTGGCGTTGCACACGGCAAAATTTAAACAGCTCTGTACATTTAATACTGCCAAACGCAGTATGCAGTATAGTACGTTGCAGGTATTATGTAGTATATAGTATCCAATTTTGAACACAGCAGACTGAGCTGAGAAGCCTGGGGATTACTCCAGCATACTTTTACCTACAGATTTGAAACTTCACCCACGTTTAGTCTGGACATCCAACATTGTAACATTATAAATATGTCTTAAAATGTGAAGCAGCATAATACCCCCTCTTTAATCTTAATTGTCAACCAGGCCTTTTTAAACTAGACTAGATTTTCAAAGCCACAATGTAAAATTTGACCTTTAAAATCGCTTTAAAGTTGTGTCTGCATATTGGTATGTGCATACTCGAATCTAACCTTGCAAAACTTTAACTCTTTGATTCAGTACTAAAAGTTTGCAATCTGAATTTCTATTGAGTACTTCATATAAAACTGTGCTTATGGAATGCTGAATATCACATAATCTTGGCATTCTGATATCGTCTCATCACAGACTGTAGGAGGAGGACGGGGAGACACAAATACAGATTCAGAACTTTCACTATTATTTCACACTTTATCGGGGTAATGCTAACACTTTAATCATCTACCATAACTATGCATCTTTTGTTTGATTGTTACAAGGACAGTGTGTGAGACAAGCAGCACATCCACATGTAGTCGTATGCCATTGGACTGACCTATACAAGCAGCCAGCAGGGTGTGGGTATTGCGCTAACCTCTAGCAGGGGGTGAATTTAATGGACAGATGTTTCAGTTGAGCTTTGTTATAATGTGTCATCCGGAGGTCAGGTATTCTGAGTTTCCTCAGCAAAATCTCCCTTCGGTATTTCTCAACAAAAGCGAGAAAAAATGCAATTATTTAAAGAGTAAACAAATCATTTTCTCTCTTGGCCGATATGTTGTTGATATGGTCGAATATCTGCCAAAAGAGAGGGATTAGAGGAAAAGGACGAGAGAAATGAGCTGCTGGTGGAAAACGAAGAAGCGCGGAGCTGCTGTTTTCTCAGCTGTTGGTACATAATCTGTTTTTCTTTCTTCGTTTCTCATTTTCGTCTTTCTCTTTTTTTCTTTTGAATCCAAATTAGCATCGCTGCAAACCCTTTCTCGCTGCCCTGATTCTCCCTGTTAGAACATACATGCAGACATATGTGGAGGCCCTGATAGACACCTGCAGGCAAACAAAAGGACAGACTGATCTACAGCGTCTTCTAATGAAAATGTATTATACATACTGTATTGTTGCTGGCCGTCCTCTGTGAATAACCAGAGATTGTATAGCCATCATAGTGAATCACTGCTTTTGATGTAACGCTGTGTGTGTATATAAAATGTGTGCGCTCGACTGAGTGTGTGTGTTACAAAGCACTTTTGGGGGTTTATGGGGATTTATTCATTAATACAAATGACAGGGCTTACTCCAAGCTAATACCCTCAAACAGTTGTCTTAAATGGGTTCTCTTTCACTCCTTGTTTCGAGGAGCTCAGCTTGCTTACGTTAGGTTTTCTTAAGTGTTCAGCCCTCGTGAGGTTTTTTAACAGGAGCCGGATTATTTACAGAGGTCTCCTCCTCTCCAAAACAAACAGGCATGGGAAATAAAACCAAGAAAAAAAACCCAAGTGAGGTGTTGTCACATTAAAAATAATTTTCTCTCTCGGTAGCTCCTCAACAGACAGGACGTCGGGCAGAGCTGCGAGCCGCTGCGAGCGTTAGCTCTGTCTCTGGGAGCGCGGCTTGTTTTCAGGTTTCTTCCTCGTGCAGGAGCAGAATTATCTGCTGAGTTAATATTGGATTGCAGTAATTATCTTCTTGGCCTCAACTATATTAAAGCAGGACATAAACTCCTTTACATTATTGAATTGTCACTATTACAATAATAACTTATACGAGGACATAAAGTAATGTTTAACTGAACTACCAGAGGAAATTAAAGAATACCTTGTGTTTCTCTTTAAGGGCCCCACATCGGCTCTTTAAACAGCCCCCCGGATGCTTCAGGCTGCCTCTGCACTCCAGGCAGAGAACACACTTAAAAATCCCATCAGACTATTTAATAATGTGCTACAAGGCTTCAGACCAAAGAGGGCGGCACACTTCTAAAACGCTTTGAAGCAGGGACCATTGCAGTTCTGATTTTAACAAACTAGAGGATAACTTTGCCTGCTACGGGTTAAACATATGTGTAGGCGTGCTTCGGAAACACTCAAAGGATATGGTTATAACTTTGACGTTTTTTTTAATGCTATACTCATATGTCCATGTGTACAACGATTAAAAGGTAAGAGATGGGGTCAAATTTCACACGAGCGTTCTCTGGAGTTGAGCTGGAGCTGTTATGTGACTTTTACAGAAACATAAAGACGGAACTGAATCTAAAGAGTCTGTTACTTTAAAAAATACCCTTTTCATCGGTCCAACTCAGAGTCTTAAATTAGCTTCAGCTGAACTTTAGAGGGTTTTTTTGCACACAGTGAGGACTGGGGATTTTGTCCCCCATCAATAAATCGTAATCACTTAAGGCATCTCTACACAGCCGGTATGGACAGGAGGAGCTGTCACAGAAACCTTAAAAAAAAGTGGATCTTACCTTTTAAGAAATGCAGTACAACTAAACACACTATTACTGTTTTATTGTATTTTTTATTTTAACTCTTGACCCTCTCACACTGACTCCTCTAACCACAGTCATGCCGAAACCACACGCTAAAATCATTGCTGAACAGTAGCAGCACGTTTGTTTACTCCTCACTTCGATCTCCTCCTCCGTCTGTTTTCACTGCTGTCTTATGTTGGTTAGCAGCTGCCAGCAGAGCTCCTGTTAGCGCTGCCTCTCAAATCTATCAAATAACCCTTTGGATAAGCAGCGCAGCCAGAGAGACTGCGGCGTGAACCTAGCATAGCGGGATGAAATTCACTTGGGGTACGAACTGCATTACAGGCTCCATTAGCCTTTGGCCTCATCTGTCATAGAAATGAGAGCTAAGTAAGAGCTAGCCGACCACTCACAGGTCAGATATCCAATAACAGGTCTGTCGGCACGGTAACAGAGAGGCCCTCAGACGATCAATGAGTTGAAACTGAGTCAAACAAGGATGAGATACTGGACGCAGTACGCCGCATGCTAAGCAATAATATCTCCTCTTTGGTTTGTGCTGCTGTGTGGGTGTGTGTACGCACACACAAGCATTTTCTTACAGCGAAGCACCTGCCTCACACACACACACACACACACACACACACAACCTCAATATGTGCGTTAATCTCTGATTCTCTCTCGCTCTGTCTCTCCCTCTCCACGCTTTGACCATCTGCTGTTGTTGATGTTGCTGCTGTAAGGTACAACAGCCAGGTCATTACACATTCAGCTCTTTTCATCCTGTTTGTTTGAATCGTGTTTCGCCTCGCGGCGCCTCCTGCTTTGACTTTGATTGAACTCGGCTTCACCCATAAGATGCTATCTGATCAACAAACACACTTTTAATTCAGCTCTCCGTCAAAACACAATTGTAGTTTTAATAGCTTTTTTTTTCTCTTCCCTCCTGGGAAAAAGATTTAGCTTTGATATGAGAAACTATTTCCTAAAGCAAGGGCAGATGTAAACAGAGATGGCCGTTTGATTATTTCACCTCAACTTGATGTGTTACTTTGTCATTTTTCAGCCTCATCTTTCTGAAGGACAGGCTGGTGCTCTTTATATTTGGGCAATTAATGCTAGGAGTTCCCTCAGCTGTGACTTCTGCACTTATTTTATGTTCAAACTGCTCTTCATGCCGAACTCCAGCTCCGGCCTCCTGTTGCAACCTGTTTCTCTCTCGTGTGTTGCTGTGAGGCTCAGCAGGTTGAGTGTAACAGCTCCAGGGTTAAGGGCTTTGATTGCTTTAAGGGGCATGCATTTTTAAAATGCTTACTTCTGTTGTTGAAAAGTTGCACAATTCTTTATAAATAAAAATCCATATTTCGTACTCGGGCCTCAGGGCTGTGGTTTGCACTTCTGCACTTTTCAAAGATGAGCTGTCAATCATACAGGATTTTCTGCTGATGAAGTTTAGACTCTGTGTCTGGAGCTCTTTGCCTATTCAGCTCTCACTGCTCATGCTAAACACTCAGTGTTTCTGCTGATGGGAATCTGTTGTTCAGCACTTGTTTTCAAGATGATTCCAGCAAACATCAGGTTACATTCGTAGACATTTAAGCCCTTTTAAAGTGACTCTCACTTCATGCCTTGTCCACTGGGGAACCGCTATACAACAAGACTACAGCCATGCTGGCGGCTCTGTGAGGCAGAGGCACAGCGCTGCTTTGCAGCACAGCTAACGTCTGCAGGCTCAAAACAACAAGTGTATTATTTACTATGTTTGCCCTCTAAGGCTAGCCTTAGCCTGTTAGCATGCTGACACTTACTAACAAGCACCCAACACAAAATGTAGCTGAGGCTGATGGGTTTAGTCTTGCAGGTATTTGGTCGTCGACGCAAGTATTACCAGCTTTATTGGCAACTGGATGTTGATGCATGGGGAAAGGTTGGGTTAAAAGTAAGGGGTTCACCAGAGTGATTAGAATTCATCATGAGTAGGAGGGGCATGCATGTCTAAGCCAAATGTAATGACATTAGTATTATTACGTCTCTGAAAACCACTAATGTGAAACTCACGTGGCACTGTAGAGATTTATGGGTTGACCAATTTCAGTAGTCATTCCCTGGGGTCTCTGTATGCCAGTACAACATGCCATAGCAATCCATCAGATAGTTTAGGCATTATTCATAGAATATTAAAGATGTAATTGTTAAAACATAATTAAACTTGTGAAATAGGCTTCAAACTTGGAGTCACATAAGCCACTTGCCATGCATACCTGCTCAGGTTTAGATGCTTTAAGATACTAAAAGGCCAGCGGCTGCTGAGCGAAACTATACATCATGTAATCATGTAAAACTAAATGCTGATCATTGTTAGTGGGTATTTATTTGGGCAATTTCAGTACAAAAGTATCATTATTAGGTTATTACAGTCTGTTAAATGTAGTGAAATGAGAATATAGCCAACCATCAATCTCGCAGTGTCACATGAAATATGCTGTAAAAAATGCTGATTGATTGATTGCTGCACAGCGGGAGTAATTAATGGCAACTGTAGGTTTTCACTCTCACTAATTTGTTGCTTCATGTGTCTGAACTGAACTCAGGTCTCTATTATTACCTCACTTACTGATAGAAACAGACTGGTTGTTTAGATATAGGCCATGTCCACACGTCCACGGGGATTTTTCTAAACGTAGCTTTTTCTCTGCGTTTCGGTCTTTCGTCCACACAAACGTCGTTTTAGGTCACTGAAAACGGATGTTTTGTAAAACTTTGGTGAAGACTTTTGGAAGCTCAGTTTCCGCGGAGATGTTGGCTCATGACGTCAGGCTGTGCGCAGCCATCTCCATGGTGACGTGTCACTAATGAGGCAACATTGCAAAATGACGAGAGTGACATAAACAGTGATGCTTAACAGGACTTTACACATATATGTACAGTTACTCGTCTATTATATTGACGAACAAAGGCGTCGGGACATTTGACTGGCCGCGATTCTTCTGTTTCTTCTTTGCATGACCGGGTTATATCGCCACCTGTTGGTGTGGCATTCTCATGACAGCATTTCTCTTGTGTTTTTGTGTTATGTTTGGACGGGGGGTTTTCATAGCCGTGCTTGTGTGGACAGGTTTTTTTGGAAACCAAGGAGGCAAAAAATACCCGTGTACGTGTGGTCATTGCCACACCTGAAAACTCTGGACAATCTTTACGTTACTTTAATACCAACAGAAAATAAGTATTGAGAACTTACACTTAATGTAAGCTCCCAGTTAAAGGGTAAAACAATATAAACAGCAGTTAATTCAAACCTTTATCAACCAAAAACCTTCACCTTCTCTTTGTAATTAATTTCTGTAAAAACAAAACTTAAATATTTTTGTCCGAGCGCTCTGGAGGCTGTGATGGCTCATCAGGCTAAAGTGCACGCACTATTTCTGGACTGTATCTTCTCTCTTCTCATTTCAGCATTTTGTTTTATTTGTGTTTGTGTTGCAGGTTCCTTGGTGTGCCTCCAGGCAGAGGCAGCTGCCCACTGACCGGCCCGCTCCCCTTTGACCTCATCTACACGGACTACCACGGCCTGCAGCAGATGAAGCAACACATGGGGCTCTCGCTCAGGAAACACAAGTAAGTGGACTTTCATTGTGTTTCTGTAGCTGTGCACATTTTTATTTGTGTGTGTCTGAGTGTGTGAGTGTGTCAGCAATTTTCCAGGCAGGTTGGTCGGTTTATTGCCTGTGTTTATGGATTAATTAGTGCTGGTACATGTCTCTGTCCAGATGTCTGACTGTAACTTATTCGGCTTGTTAAGTTCACACACAAACACACTCCTGCCTCCCTATAACCATCAATCTCCATCCAATTATGTTCCTTAAAACGCACAATATTTCAGATACTTGATGTGATGATCGTAACCATTATCCTTCACAAGAAAAGGAATAACATCACACATGGTAAAAGATTGGAGGGGTTTTCAAAGTGTGGCAAAGTGAGCGTCACCTGAGAGAACACAAACACAGCTGCACCCCACTCAAACAAAAAAGTAGTAATTACAATATATAAAGTAAACACCTTTATTTATTAAAACATCTTTTTTTTCTAGATCTCAAACATCTTTATCTTGACTTTTTAACAGCCCGACGTTCTCTCACATACACACTTAAGTTGTCGGCTATACTGTAACATTTAATAATTAATCCTTTTACTAAACTAAAAATAGACATAACTGCCAAACTAAAATCATACTTTGTAAGACCCATTTGTGCAATCTTACTGAAGTTAAATAGTCTTAAACATCAAAGTCAGTCGGACACCAAACAACATCATTAGTGCGCACTGATGATTGTCATACCATGTCTCAACATCATGCATAAAAACTGTTCATATATGCTTTTAGCAATAAACTAAATGCCAATATTGCTTTCTTATTACGCTCACCTCTACTCTAGTCTGCGTGAGCGGTTGATGCGGGGATGCACTTTAGAAATATATAAACACAGACCATCGATCCTCCATTGCTGTCTTGACCAGTACTTTCTCTTGATCTTGGTCAATGCGGAAAACCCGCACTCACGCCGGCAAGTGGAGCTGAAGGGGATAAGCACTTTTAAAGCCTTTTTGAAGAGATGTGGGCTCTCAGTCTTCACAGACCGCTTGGTCTCAAGATGACGCCGGGGTTTACACAGTCTCATACTGTCATTAGCTAGCACCTAGCCAGATGTTTATATTTTTTGGCTGACTGCCGGGGTCAGCCCTACACACTCTGTATGTGACTGACTGAGTGTGAGTAACGGTACTTTCAGAGGCATAGAGAGAGAGAGCTGCGACATCGCAATGGTGGATCATGGAGCATATTGGACCTCCACTGACGCGACTCTCTGTCTATACGACTCTGGATACTTTGTTGGGGAGTAGGCGGGGCTGCTCCTCCGCTGCTGCAGCACGCACCTGCTTTCAAACACGTTGTCATCGGCCTCATAAGGACAGTCCTTGTAACACATTGCCCACAAAAGCGCGCATTGATCTGATGCGGTCAGCCGTATACTAGGTTTGGACCTCGTCTTGTTTTTCCTGGTTTATCTTTTTCACGCTGCGCCTCCCCTGAAGTCATCGAGCGCCCCCCAGGGGAGGCCCGCCTCACACTTTGAACACCACTGCTTTAAAAAACCTCCACACAAACGCACCTGTTTACAATCAAACAGGACGACAGATATTAAACACAGATAGAAGAAGAGAAGTGAAGATAAAAGACATCTGTCTCATGAGAAAGAAGCGTGATTAGTGAGACGTTAAAAAGCAACGGGCTTATTTGTTGTGCTGTTACTAAAGTGTGGCTTTTGGCATTGCTACAAAGATGGAACAACTTGAAAAGTAGGCCATGACAGCCATGCGTCTGAGGCAACAAAACAGCAAAGTTATACCCCAAACCAGAATTTAGAGTAGTTTGAAAAAAAGAATCTGCTGCACAACCCCGCAGAGCACAGCAATACATGCCCATTATAACTTCAGAGGTCTGCCATGTTGTTGCCTCACAAACACATAAAACCGAAAGAGCAACTTGTGCCTGGTCCTCTCCAGCCCCTTAAAAACAGCATGCCGCCGCCCCCTTCTGTCCCTCTCTCATCTTTCCTGGTGCAATAAATTGGCATTTTTGTGTCCCCACTGCGTGTGGTGGAAGCAAATGGGATTTTGCTTTCCCTTTTGTTTTGCTCCAGCGTAAAGAAGCTACAATGTAAGAAAAAAAGAGGTGATGGCTTATGCAAGTAAAAGTGAAACAGAGGAATAAGCAAGGAGGAGATAAAAACAGTGAAGATGTGTGGAGAGATCACACAAAAGGAGAACGGAGAGAAAGGGAATACGCAAACATAGAGGAATGGAAGGTGTCTGGAGCACCACATATAAAGGGCTGCTCCATGTATTTTTAAAATCCAATTATGAGAGTGAGAGAAATGCATTATGGGGGGACTGGGGAGCTTTTTTCCCAGCACAAAACCTGTTTAGCCGTTTTTCTCTTCCTCACCATTTGTCTCCCACGCACACATCCACAAAATCCCACAGACAAGATGCCAGTCAGCCTGCAGTCTGCTGCAACTAATTGCCTGCTGAGGTCAGCGCTTCTCTGCTCCGTCATTACGGTGTGGAGTCTTGATTTCTACTTTCCCTAACACAATCTGACTCTCAGTGTTTGTAAGAGACGGGTCTTTTGTCCGCCCAGAAGCTTGCGGTCCATCTATATTGCTGAATGTTTCAGCGGTATAGATGGATGGAGGAACATCTATCTTCACTTCCACGCTTCGGGATGCACTTCAGTGGTATCAAGTACATGAAGAAGAATGCACAGGATGTTCAGGCTTTTTGCAGGATTCACACACATCAATAACTTGTAATGATCTGATTCGTCTTAGATTTCCCCTCGGGCATATTGGTTTTCATCCATTTATCTTAACCCAATATTCCACATTCCCTCAGAGGTTTACGAGAGGTCAATGGCACACCTATTCTCTCTCCCTCTCTCGCTCTCTCTCCCTCCCCTCATCAGGTTAGACCAGTGCAGTTGAGCCCTGTGTGCTGAAAGGCATCATTAATCAAGTGCTCTGAGCTTTGGGGCCCTTCAGCTCCCTTTAATTACTTTTGTTTTATGTTCCCACAGACATCCACATTCATTTATTATGTGCGGACAACACGGCGCTGTCCAGCCCAGTGTGCTGCTGCGTCCGTGTGATTGCATGTCGGCTTATGTATGCATGTGCGTGCATGTGCGCTGCTGTTAAAGATGCAAAAAGCCGATAGGATACAGTCTTAAATCACACCCATTCATCTGATAATTGGACTAGCTCATTGATTTCCCTCTGCATGCTGAATTTACTGCTCCGATAGAGGCGGGCTGGAGAAGTTATCCAGGGGACGACCTGCAAAACAACAACCAGAAAAAGTCCTTACTAAGACACAAGACAAGCTTTAGAGCCTGAACTTCCCTAGAGCTTCGGCTCTCTGGGGATACATCACCTGCTTCATTTAGCTAGCATAAGAGCAGGTTACATCGAGCTGTTCATGTATTTGCAAGAGGAATTGTTCCAAAAACCTTGATGACCATCTTTCTGCTTTTTAATTGAGTAGATATGCAAGACAGTAAAGGCGAATTTGAACTGCCTCAGAATGATCAGACATTACATACCTCTTAAGGCAGCTCAGTTATTCATGCATGCCATGATGTTTTCACATTTATCCGACTATGTTACTGTATAGAGCCAGGCTTCACAGCCAAAGCCCCTTGTTTTTTCCCCATCTAAAGATAAACCTGCTTTCAATACAAAATGTAACAGGTTTCACAGTATAAGAAACATACATGCTTAAACTGCTCTACTTTACAAAGTCTGTTGCAGACTAATGGTTGTAGCCTAGTGAGTAAGCTACAGCATCTGCTAAAGTAATGGAGAATAAATTATAGATGAAAGAGAGACTATTGTTCACACCGCTGCACTCTGAAACAAAAGAAGTCACTGAGAAAAACGAAGGTACGCCGCAAAATGTGAAAAATTAACTGCCCATTTTCTGTTTGTCTTGTGTATTATTTAACCTGCGTTTGAATGGCACTCTGTAATTGTACACGGCCTTTATTTTAACAGATTCTAATGCTTGAGGGTCACACCAGCTGCTGAACATTAACATCAGCACCATTGCGGAGGTGCAACAACAGTGTTAAAGATAATTACCCACACAGATGTCACTGCAATGCTGCAACAAATGTGCAGCCATAGATGAAATACTGAATCCTGGCAATTTCTTTAAATGTATTTAGCTTCTGGGACATCCTTAAACAAAGTCCAAAATACTAAATTATTAATATTTTACTGATTAAAGCTCCTGTGAGGAGTTTTTTAAAGGTTATGAAACAGACCGAAATTAATTACGATGCCTCGATATGAGCTACAAAAGCAAACCAGACCATCAGCGACAAGATTGATTATTTCTATACAGTTATTTTAAATGCTTGAAACCGCTGGCGGGGGGTAGGTGTCAGAGGAAGCGATTAACTGCACGCTGCCTTTGTTTAGATTTTCCAGGGCAAACATTTTAAGTGATACATATGACTGTTAAAAAAAGTAGGGTGAGAATTTTAGTTAAAAACCACCACTTAAGCATGAACAGGACAAAACCAGCAAAGAGATCAGAGGTACAGCTTTGTCCACAGGGGGCGCCACAATCAACACAAACCGAAAGTTCCTCACAGGAGCTTTAAAGGGAAGCAGGAGGAGATTCTTCTTAAAAGAATTCTATCAGACACACATGAAAAAAGCAGATTGTCTGAAGAGCAAAGGACATCGTGATAGAGCCCCGGCAAGAACACAAGTCAACCTTGGTCTGTCATTCAAAGGATGGAGAGAATTGCAGGATTTGAAAGGATTCAAAACTGAGTCTCAGTCAAATCCTCCTGGTATTTAATATGTTCAATTACTTGTACTGAAATACTGTGCATGAGTTGTCCCTAGGCATCTCCTCTCCTTCTCCCTCATTAAAAAAAAAAAAGACTCTGCATAGGCCCCGCCCACTATGCAGATTTCAAACCGCCCCCTCCGCCGCGAAAAAACACGTCTCTGCCATCGTTTAGTGGCAACTTGTTGAAACTCAGCTAGCTTGAAATGAAGTAATTAGTAGTAGTAACGTTAACGTTAGTAGTCAGCAGTGAGTTTGCAAAAATTAAGCTGACGCTTACAGCTGGCTCGCGCATCGCTGAAATGGTTGCCATAGGTTACACATAATGATATGCATAGCGTCACCCCGTCCATTAACGGGATTGGCTCCTTAGGTTTGTGACGTCTCAAACCTGCCAATCTGAAAACGTGTCGTTCAGCCTGTCCTTGGTACACTGCAGTTTAAAAGCAGACAGGCCCAGCCATGGAGATGACTGCTGATGATGTCCCTGATATGTCTTGTCGCACATGAGAAACACCACATGGAGATGTTTACCAGGTTAAACACTTGATTTTCATTGGAGGGGGTCTTTAATCGTACATAGCCACAGATACGTCACCTCATTAATACGCATTCAGTAAACAACTGTCTTTATAAAAGAAAATATAGGCTGCCTCAATTCCAAAAGTGTGTGCGCTGGCCAGATCAAGATCTTTGCAACACCTGACGTACAACATTTGTCCACAGGGGCTGCAAAAAGAAACTCAAAGTAAGCCCCTTAAAGTTGCCCCAGTGTGTTTAGTTCCCTGTCAGGAAAATATGTAGTAGGTGTAACAAATAATATCAGGAGTCTAATGTCTGGTGTCCCCTCTTATCCGGGGTGTCTGCCTGTGTCGTCTATCTGATGCTCTCAGTGCTGTAAATCCCCAGACTTTCACCCTCCCCACTGAGTTCTAATGGGACAGCAGCTCCGTCCGGCTCCTAGCCTGTGTTTGCAATCACTGGCTTATTCCAGTTATTATTGGCTACACAGGTGAACAGCGCAGGAAATATAACCGGACTCTCAGAATCAGAATCCTCTATGCTGCACGGAGTCTTTGAGCTGTCCCTCAAACTGCAGAGCCTTTTTTTTAATCAATCACCTTAATGTAATGATGTCATCGAACAGCGTCTCCTATATGTTTGGGGAGCTGATAACGTGTCGCACACCATTCTATCTTAAAGTTTCACAGGTGTACTCGTAACTCTTTGGAGAGTAAGTTGATCTGAGGAATTATCACAATGTGCATCTACATTTTAACAGCTAAAAAGATTCTGCCTGAGATCAGCATGAAGCTAATGCATTCTACAAGTAACGCACGATAACCAAAACACCTTCAATTCAAGTTTAAAGTTACTGTTTTGTTGCCTGACAATATGCAGGTCCTTCTTATTTCCCGTGGCTAAAGCAGAAAGTGTGGGTGACAACACACCAGCGTGCCATCTTCCCCTCACCCCGGAGGACTGTTGAGCCTCGCTGAGCAGCCGTTTAACCCAGATTAGCCCCATACTCTGATCCCCCGATAGATATTCAGCTCAGCTTCTCCTCTGCTTATCCCCTCTTCTCCCACTCCTTCCTCTCCCCTTCCTGCGGGACCTCTTATCTGTGGGCGGAAACATTTTCCTGGTTTCAGCGCTGGCGATATGCGATAGCGCAGGTTTGGAGTGAGGAAAGGAAAGGAGATATGGCAGAGACAAGTGAAACTAACATTTGTCATTAATAATTCATTGTCAGCTTTCTGTGACCCTGACAAACAGACGCACAACATTTTCCAGACAGTCTCATCCTGAGTGCCTCAGAACAAGTCTGCACGGATAAGCGCATGCTTTTTTGTCTCTTTGTTGCTGATAAGCCCGTTTTTATAAGCTCCTTTCAGAGATGTATCGCTGCAGATATTTACAGATAAATCTGAGGTGTGTCAAGCAAGATTGGAGTGTCACCTTGTCTCGAACGCGACTGAAATGCCCTTAGAAGAATATATTTATGATCTGCATTAAAGCTCGTGAAAAAACAATCACCCAAGACCCTGTCAGCAAAACCCAATGCATTGTAAGTGGGCGATGCAACGGACCGACAATACATAGTTAGAGGAGTTCTGCAGAGTTCGAATACAGCGCTGTTTACATTACATAGGTCATTCAAAAGGACAAGTGCCTCCAATGTAGAAAAACATGACATCTCACCCGTGTATTTCCAGAGCAGCAATATTACAAGAATGTAATAATACATAGCTTTATAGCTGTCAGCTTCTCAGAATCAGAGTACAGGGGCATTTATTTCCTGAACTCGCCATTTGCACCAATGTTCAACAAGTATACAGAGAGAAATCCATCATGGAACAGACGGGGAAAGCAATTTCTCCACTGTGAGCGGCTCCAACAGACCGTAAAACGGAATAACAACCAGACATGTTGTATTTGACAAAGGAGTTAACCTGTGTGGTCAGAAGACTCTTGAGGGACGGCTACGGCTGTTTGTTTAGCTATGCGACTTTTACTGTAAAGTTTGAGCTCCAAAAATGTGACCTGTGAAAAGAAGAACAACACAGATACTTACAGTTTAATCACATAATATTCTCAAAAACTCTCTCAGACTCAGAAGTGTCTAATAATTACGGCACAGTCCAAAGACTATGCTAATGTAGTCAGATCATTTAATTTTCATATTATTTAAAAGCAACATCTTCTAGTCCTATTATTTTAGTTTGTGAACAATAATTACAATAAATATTAATTACAGGAAGACTTGCTGAGGGAAAGTGGTTACACTGAAAGGGCAATGCATTTAAATTCAGCATTATACACGACAGTAGCCTCTTTCACGCTGCCAGTTCAAGGCTGGATTTTTCGCCTCTGATATGTTTCGTCTTCTATGTAAAGGGCACGGAGGTGGCATGGTGGGCTGAGCCGGCATCGGAGATAGTAGCGACTTTAAGCAGCGACGGCTGAGGGATGGCTACAGCGCCGGTGAAACATTCTAACAGGTTGCCGTTGTGGTAGACATCTAATGTCACTAAGCAACGGTTTGTTCCTGACTGCTGCTGGCAACGGATAATATAACATACAGGGAAAAGGGTCCAAGTAGCTGGTATATTTAACAAATGGAACTTTTTTAGCCATCCCTTCAACCGTCCCTGGTAACAGGCGAAACAGCGTCAGTGTAGACAGCAGAGCTGGCAGTGCGGAACAGCACACTGTGTGTGTATGTGAAGCTTGCGCTGTTTGCTAAAACATCGCGCGCCTTTTGCTTCTGTAACGCTGGGCCGCTTTGTTGAACACACACTGGGGGCGGCTTCACGCCGGCGTTGCTTGGTCCAATTTAAAATGGCAAAGGTGGCATGACGGCGGAGCTTCGTTACCGCGTTGTGGTGAATTGCAGTGTAACAACGGCTCGTGTTAGCTTGTGAGAATAGAGACTGTGGACAGATACAGGCCAGTGGTGTCCAAGGAAACAGCTGAGCTACTTTTACATGAAGAATGTCATCAGACCATCTGAGTCTGTCTCTTTGATTCTTTCACGCACACACATATAGAAACACACACACACACACACACACACACACACAGTTATCTGCCAGGAAAGCGCCTGAGAGCTGAGGAAGTGGACTCCACCACCTTTAGCTCTTGTTAATCCCCCTGAGCTCACAGACCGGGCAGATTGAACACACTCACTGTTACAGACAATGACATCGTGAGCTTTATGTGTGTGTGTAACTGCAGCAGTGTGTTTTAGAGTGCACATACATGTGTGTGTATCTGTATGACTGTATGATTGCTCTGCCCTGATGTACAGCCTCAGTGCTATTCTACTTTTGTATGCTACTTTTCAGTCCTTTCATTTTCACGTCAACCCCCCCCACACTGCATTTGGCAACTTAATTGCTGGTTGTTGATATTTTTTTGTCTTTTACTGCTTTGTTACTTTTTTCTTTTTGACAAACCTGCAGATATGCACTGTTATTTGTGCCTTTGTGATGTGTGATTTAACCATTTTGTGCTATTAGTCCTTAAGCCTATCATTATCATTAAGCCTCTCATGACAGTTTGAGACACAGCGATTTTCACCGCTCAGGGCCAGATGAACGAACTTTTTGAAAGACAAACTTTTGCTGCTCCTTACATTCAGCTTGTGATGAAGGGGAGGATCCTTCATGTATATCCTGCAAGTAAAGCACAGATCAGATTTGTCTGTGGTCATAGTCAAGCTCAGTAGATTCAGTGTAGAGTTAATGAAAAGTCTACTTTTCTGACGGATTTTGAAACAATATCTAATTGCGATTATTTTGACTTATATTGCGATTTCGATATGATTTGCGATATAACATAACATAATTGTTGTCATTTTAAAATGATTATGGTTTGTTTTCTGTACCAAACAAAGATATTTGACTCTTCCGTCTGTGTATGACGTGTAGGACAGAACATATTTGAATTAAAATGTTTTTTGACAAACATTTCACCTTAAATAAATTTTGCGCCTCCTGCGATTTGAAAGTTGCAGCAGGTCGTATTGCGATTTCGATTAATTGTTCAGCCCAACAATAAATGCAAAAAAAAAAAGTTTAAAATCTTCATGTAAACGAGAGAGAGAGAGAGAACCAGTGATGTACAGGAAATACAAACTATCTTAATGTTAATTATATGGCCGTCCTAAAATGAGTGAAGGAAGACATGATGAAAGTGCAGTATTTTCATTGATGTAGTTTCCTTACAGTTTGTGCTAACACAAAACAATTGCATACATTTTCATAGCAGTTATTTTAACCGAACTCTATTAAGTATTTACAAGCAGTATATCAACACTAACTAGTAGTTTAAAATGCTTTCAAACATATAAACTGACATTTAAAATGCTTCTTAGTGTTTTTGTCATCAATCATAACTCGATATTAAAACAACAAATATGTTATTTGTTGTTGGATAAAGTATTTATCATCTTGCAATTTACATATACAAATTAATCACCACTACTGATTAACTGCTAATTACTTATTATCAACCATATCGCCATGATACACACCGTGTGTGTTTGATTTTCAAGTACAAAAACTTAACCATCCACAATAAGTGAAAGGTGTTCATAGTGTACATAGTGTATATATGTATTATTAATAATATTATTATTATATGTTTGTTGTCTGTTTGTCTTTCCTTTTTTTATCCATTACTTGTTTTACCCTGTTCTTTACTTTGAGCTGCTGTAACAAGTGAATTTCCCCCAATGGGGGATCAATAACTTATCTTATCACACGCAGGATTAAAGTATAAATGTGTTCAACTCATCTGATATGATTATAACTTACATCATCAATGTCATCACTCATGTCATATTTAGTGACAACAAAGACATGACGAGGCTGATTCATTGAAGAGTGTTGTTATTAGTGATGAACAATGTATGGTGTTTATGTAAAGCTGCCTGTGGTTAAAAACAAGCTGGTGGACCCTGTTGTTTAAAAGTACTTGTGTGTTGTGCCTTCACAGATGTCACATCCGGGTGATTGACACATTTGGGACGGAGCCAGCTTACAATCACGAGGAGTACGCGACGCTGCACGGCTACCGCACCAACTGGGGCTACTGGAACCTCAACGCCAGGCAGTACATGACCATGTTCCGTAAGACCGAAAGCACCACACTCATCTTCTTTAATAACACTGTCAGAATACGAGTGGTTCACAGACATGATAATATTGATTTATAAATCACATTAAAAATAGGATGCACAAACATTTTACTTTCATATCCTGTCAAACATTTGAATTTTTATTACTTCAAAAGTTCAAAACTGACACTCTATCTGTCACACACACACACACACACACACACACACACACACACACACACACACACACACACACACACAGATCTGTCATCAGCTTTGACAACCATTCTTAAAATGATAAAATGACTCCAATTCAATGTTTTCACTCTCTCTGACAGGTGTGGCTGCCTGTCCACATTAATTTGGACTAATGTGTCTAATGCAGCTATTTTCAGCACCACCCGGCTTCTAACGTCCCTTCAAGCTGAATCTTTTCTTCATTTCGCTGCTTTCCTTTCTCTGTTTCATGCTACACAATGTGACCGGCTGTGTTCAGAGCCCGCGCTGTCGACTGTCTCTTCACTGCTCCTGACTAAAACATTGACTACTTAACTCTCTTCTGCTCTCATATTCACTCTTCAACAGTGTCATGCCCTTTCAGCTATAGTTGGCACTCAACAGCAGGGTCATTATAATATCAGTATGCGTGCTGCTGTAGACGCCAACATTTCACACCATCCTAAGCTCAAATGACTGATTCAACCTTTATAAATTGCTTCGTACTTGTCAGAGAGCAGCAGGAGCCAAAATGTATTGCTTTTATTTAATATACAAGAATGCTGAAGTGCCGAAAATACACACTGGCATGACCTGGGAGGATCCACAAATAGCTGTAAACTCATGACTACTGTTGGTTTTGATAATGTCAACTCTTCAGTATACCTGAGGAGAACTATCTCCCAGCAGCTTGCCTTTATGATAATCACTATTTGTAGTACTTAGGGAGCCATAAACACATTGACTTAGCCATTAGACGTCAGCATGCAAGGATGTAGTGCTCGTTTTCTGTCTTTCCCTTCTGGCTCTTACTCACAATTAAACTTTCTTTCTCTCTCTCTGTGTTTTGTACGTCTTTCCTGCCTTTCCTTACTACTTACCCGCTACTCACAAACGCACGCATTCAGCTCACACACCTGACAACTCATTCATGGGCTTCGTTTCGGAGGAGCTGAACGAGACGGAGAAGAGAAGCATCCAGCAGAACAAAGTCAACAACATGGCTGTGGTGTACGGGAAAGAGGCCAGCATGTGGAAGGTACAGACGACAAGTCAAATATATGTTTCCATGCACAAAATACAACCGCTTCCTGAAGGTCAACAACGTAGATACAGTAAATAGAAACACAAATGTACACATATGAGGGCTGCACAATATATCGTTTAACAATCGCAATTGCGTAAAAGCAAAATTACAATAGTGAGTGGTGTTATGAGACGCACTTTAAACAATTTTTTTAAAATCTAAAAAGTGGCCTGCGTCCTCTATACTGGTACGACCAATACACCAGTATAAAATGCAAGGAGAGGTATTTTATTGTGTTACGGTATTTCACCCAGAAAATGGCGCTATAATCAAGCTAAAGCTTCCTTATGGACACGCATCGTCATGATCGCCAGCGCAGATGCCATCCTCACAACAATCACTGCTAGCTAGCAGGATGCAAACAGGTGTTAGGCTGTAATTTGTGTGTGTTTCAAATGAAAATATATTGAAATAGTGTTGAAATATCCTGTATAAACATTTTTATTCATAAATAGCTAAAAAAAACCTTTTTTCCCCCTGGGATACGACCAAAAACAGACTGCGTCTTATATTCCGGTGCGATTTATATTCCAGATTTTACGGTGAGTTACGTGAGGTGGCTTTTCAGTGTGTGTGTATTCCCGTTATCAACAGCACCTCGTCCTGGTGCTCGTTAACGCCGTGGCTGCGTATACAGTCTGGTAACGGAGTGGCGTGCTGTGGAGTATTTGCTTTAAGCGGCCACACCTGCCACACACACACTGGGGAGAGGATGTGTGTACCAACAGGAAGTAGGAGACGACGAGCTTCAAAAAGTTATTCTCACGGGGCTGATCACCCTGATTAAACACATATTTGAACCTGTTAGAAATAGTAGATGACAAACCTTAACAACTGCAGCCCACACGTATGTTTGTATTTATGTTTAAAGAAACAAGCTTCACCTGAACTATCTCTACTTTTTCATGTGGGTGTCAGAGACGCTGAACCAAGTCTGGTAAAAGTAAAAGAGGGGCTTTTGTTTTGTTAGAAGAAAATAGACTTGAAGTCCCAAATCATAAAATGCATGATTGTTAATTGTTTACATGGACATGAAAACACACTGAATATATCTGGTATAATCTCCAGTATCACAATAATTATTGCAGAACAAAATGTTAGTGCAATGTCAGCTTTTTCCATAGCACATACAGTATA
Organism: Semicossyphus pulcher; assembly: GCF_022749685.1. Taxonomy (NCBI): domain Eukaryota; kingdom Metazoa; phylum Chordata; class Actinopteri; order Labriformes; family Labridae; genus Semicossyphus; species Semicossyphus pulcher. Next base: position 12,615,261 of record NW_027211681.1, read on the forward strand.
TAATCACGTGCACATACACATATGTTCATGCACACATATATGCATATGCGTACAGTAACAAGCACTTCGAACACATACATGTAATGCATGGATCCAGATGTTTAATGCCTGCATGCATACATGAAAAAAATCCCACAAACATACAACATGTTATGTCTTTTAATAGACCAGTGTGCACCACAGGTTAAATCAGAATCCCTCACACTGCAGTCTTTTTCAGTGTTTACACATGCAGACACACATGCCCGCACACACACACACACACACACACACACACAACACCCCCCACAAAAGACTGCAGAGTTAACAGAAAAATCCAATGACAGCATTTTGCACACCCCGCTGTTTGCACCATTACAGCTCAGCTTCATGTGGCTCTCTATACACAATTGTTCAGCTTTAATTTACAGGCAATTTTCCCCTCCAAAGCTGTCTGCTTGTTCCTGTGCATACTGCGGAGGGGCACAGTGGTGCTTCTATTGTGAAAATGATTATAAAGACGTTGTTTGCTGCCATTACTTTCCACATTCAGTCCGTACAATTCCCTGGATTTCTTTCTAGCTTTGGCTTGTGAAAGAGGCAAACAAAAGTAGAATACACTTATTTTCAAAGCCCGGGGAAAAGGCAAAAAATGATTGTGTCTTTCTGTTTTCCTCTTTTGTTGTTTTGTTGTTAATCTACAATTTTTTCTGACTTTTTTGCTCTCTCTCTCTTTCTTTCTTTCTGTCCGTGTTTGGTGGTGAATCACGTTGGCTGCTCATTAGCTTCAGGTAAGAGCCTGTTACTTTTACAACATACACCCTTTCGCAGTTTATGCATATGCAAAAATGTTACTCTGAGCTGTGCCTTGTAACACACATGAGCATTTACGCAAGCACAGTATTGTCAAGGTTGGATGCTGGAAAATGATTTATGAGAAGCTACTTGTCACAAATTCACAAGCACACTCAAATGCACCACAGCATTCACACAGACCACCATCACTCCTGAAGAGGTTGATGTATAACAGTGATTATCTGTTTATCCTCTTACTTGTCAGAATACACAAGGACTGGTTAAGCTTTTGATGGATGGAATTTTGAGTTGTACCAAGACAATTCTGTTTCTTAAAAAATGTAAAATAACTTTGATTACTACGGTCCTCCTTAACAACTCCTGACTCCTGTGTGCTGGCCGTCGAATAAATACATGTATGATAAACACTGAAAAAACTAACGAGCTATGGCAAGCACAGTATACCTGCTACTTAGTGCTAAAAATATATCAATACAATAATACTAGAATTTAACTCACTGAAAAGCCGATGCTCAGACTTCCTGCACGGCCAAAGAGTTCCATCAATCACACAGAGAGCCAGATTATGTCATGGAAAAATCCCCTAAAAGGCTCCAACAATACAAACAAGGTCAGGTTCAGTTCAGCGGCTGTGTTGACGTCTAGCCGACAGTCAGCAGTATCCACTAGGGATCGGCATTTCAAGAAATTCCCTAACTCAATTGCCTATAACAGAAAATACTAAATGTTTTTTTCCTAATCAAATCTGGATTCTTAAATGTTTTCACAGCCACAACCTCTTAAACACAAAGACAATAAAGAAAAACAAAGATATGGGAGTTGCACGAGTAAACACAGCTGAGCCTCTGAAATAAACACAAACAACAGAGCCTTGCTGTAGTGCTGTGTGCCGTCCCTATTTAATACCAGTGTCATATCGATCAAATTCAACGTGATCAAACAAAATCTTAACGACCAATAATCGATCATTTATTAACCATTACCCATCCCTTGTATCCACCTGTCACTCAAGTTACCCGGCTCCTATAAATTAAGGCTTAAAGGGAAACTAAACCCAGAGTTTCAGCTGAAGTGCATCTACCCTGGACACCCAAGACACGCCCACTCACTCCTTTGCGTCGTCACCATCAGCCGCAACACCATTCAGGCTATGCGCCACACACAAACATCATAAACACACACACACTGATTAGCAAGTTTAGCTAGGTTATTTAGCCGAAAGGCTCCAACAACACAAACACGGTGAAGTTAAGTTCAGTGGCTCAACTTCAGACAGCCAGCAATCTACTCCTGTCACTCAAGTGACCCAGCTCCTATAATTTAAGACTTAATTTAAACAGGTGAGTTATAAAAAATATCACGCCCTTACAGTTATCTTGAATAGTAAAGTTTGCTATTTCTAACAAAAGCGTTTTTTGTACCATTTTTTGTAAACATGTTTATTTCTGCTGTAAAAATGGTCTTTTTCCCATCTGCTGTAATGTTAAACTGCAGTTTTTGCTTCAGCATTGGCTTCATTTTTTAACACTGCTGCTTGCTCACACCTCATTTATAGCTGTTATTCCATTATACAAAATGAAAACATGCTGTTTCCTGCCTCTGTTTAACTCTAATGTTCCAAAATTCTCAAGCACCATGTGGCATATGAGAGCAGAAAGCTCGACAGGCGTAGCAACAGTTCAGCTGATGTGTTTTCTTTTCATCATCGACCATTCTCACATGCCATGCACATTGAACTCAACATGTTGGTGTACTGCAAACAATTTCCTTAAATCTACATTACAAGAAATGAGGGGAGGGATAAAACCCAGCACAGCAGAACGTACTTATTACCAGCTCTAATCCCAGGCATGGTGAGATAGAGAGAGAGAGAGAAAGTGATAGCTGCAAGTGCAAGTTATGGGATCTGCTCTCCTACTGGCCTGTGTTTCTCCTTCTGCTAATTCCTGTTGTCTGTTGCACTTAGCGCTTGAGCTAATCTCGTAATTGGCTGGGAAAATCCTCACAGAGGAAGCTATCGATTGCCTCAGCCTCGAATTACGGCTGCGGGGGGCCGCGCCACAGTACAGGGATACAGTAAGCTGCTTAACACCAGTCGGCCGGTCAATACTCTGGCCCAGGGTTACGCTCCATTCACATGATTCAGGTTTGGTTGTAAACGGATGCTGGGTGTTTTTTTTGCTCTCTCTGTCTTCTTGCTGAACCTTGACTTTGTGTTTGTGCCCCTCTGGCTCCCTCACACCCCAGAATCTAATACTAATAGTCTTTAGAAAACCAAGTAGCGATGAATGTACAGCCACGAGAAAGAGAAGGTGATACATTATTACACCTCTTACACCCACAGCCCTAAGCACTACCACTTTGTAGAGAAGTTACCCATCTGCTGGAGCCTGCAGTTCACTGACATTTTATTTTCCTTTTGGTAATAACCGGTGGGTTTGCTAAATAAATGATACTCACTTTAAACAGAGGCTTTTAAACCAGTTACTGCTTCACAGGGTCAATTTTAATCCACAATCAATGAAGCCTCTCTCTAGGTAAAAGGATAAGCAGGGTACAGCTATCCAATGTGTATCCAATATGTGTCCTACCAATCAAATAACACTGGATAGAGGCAGAATTAGAGAGTGGTTCAGGGTTAACTTACAGCCTCCTTATCTCTCAAGTCTAGTCATATCTGATGTCTTTATCAAAAGGATTTGTACGATCGTCATACCTGCTGAAGAAAGTGGCAAAAGGACATCTAGATACATAGAATAACACTTATTGCACACATAATAATGCCACATGTTTCTTTCTGTTTATGTCAGGAGAGGGTTTTGCAGCATAGAAAAAGCATGTAGGTTGTGGTGCTAGAGTTTAAAAGAAACATCTCTACAGTACACTGAACATACTGACTCTAAAGGCTTACAGCTACACTCACAAAGATCCGACTAAAAGCAAACACAGCACACTCCACTCGGACACAAATTTTATAACCATAGTCTCCTCTGCGCTGTTCTTTTCTGACACTCTTTTCGTATACACCCTCCTCTCGTCACCTTTTGCCCTCAATCTCACCAACCCATCTTTACCCCTCCTTTTCCCAGCAGGGTAAGGAAGGTTTCCTGCAGATTCTCCACAGATACATGGAGGTCCACGGCACAGTGTACTACGAGACCCAGCGACCTCCGGAGGTCCCGGCCTTCGTGAAGAACCACGGCCTCCTGCCGCAGCATGAGCTGCAGCAGCTGCTGCGCAAGGCCAAGGCAAGACAGTGAAGAAAATAGTACCCACACATAAAGCAATTTATGCGGAGTCAAACTGAGTGCACACAGACACAGCTGCAGCTTAGCTTCTGTCGGTCTCACTGGGATGTCACTCCCTACCTCTCCTCACATTTGTAAAACGTGTTAATTACAAAATAACATTCCTGTTTTCCTGTTTTTTTCTAGCTCTTCATCGGCTTTGGTTTCCCCTACGAAGGCCCCGCCCCTCTGGAAGCAATAGCCAATGGCTGCATCTTCCTTCAGCCCAAGTTCCACCCCCCTCACAGCTCACTCAACCACGAGTTCTTCAGAGGCAAGCCCACCTCTAGAGAAGTAAGAATATTATTGTTCATGACTTACTAATGGAGATGCTTGGGCGACTGCAGCTTTCATTACCTGCCAATTTCCCAAGTCGCTTTATTCATCAGTGAATCCTTAAAAAAGAACTGGCACAGGCTGTAGATACAGACAGGCTCTCATCAAGCACTTGTTAGTGTCTGATGAGAGCCTGGAACATAGCGTTCCTGGTACAACATGAACTATGATGATAGTCATAATTATGCATGCAATGTTCAAGAAAGTCTTGCTATCATTCTCCTGGTCCAGTGCTTTATTTATGGAAAAAAATGCTAGTAAGAGTTGATATGTCACATTAGCAAAACTTCTAGCGGAGTCTTCTACAGTCAATTCAGAATGCTGCCGCCAGACTTCACCAGATCAAACAAACCGTCCCACATCACTCCCGTACTGATGTCTCTTCACTGCCTCCCGTTGCATATTGGATCAAGCTGAAAATTCTCACTTAGAGCGCAACACGATCAGGCCCTAGAATATTTCTCATCCACCCATATTCTTCAGCCCATTCTCTAAGGTCCATCACACTGCACCTGCTGTCCGAGCCACAGACACGCCTTAAGACTCGTGGTGCTTTTTAGGCCATAGCACCAAGCCTCTGGAACGCCCTGTCAACATCTATACGCTCTACTGACTCTGTTAAGTCTTTCAAAAACCAGTTAAAAACATATGTTTGTACAGGCATTCAGGTAACTTTGTTTTTAACCAGTCTATGTATTGTTCTATGTATTTTATTGTGTCGCCTATTACGTCTTGTTACTGCAGTCTGTCTTGAAGGATTTTTAATATGTGGCTCAGTGAGCCATCTTATTGTTTATGCTGTTATTTATGCATATATTGTATTTATTCGTGTGAAGCACTTTGTGACTTCTGTCTGAGAAAAGTGCAATATAACTAAAATAAACTTACTTACTAACTGGAGCTTGCATTTGTCTTCCTGTAGGTGTCCTCCCAGCACCCGTATGCAGAGCAGTACATTGGCAGACCTCACGTCATGACAGTGGACTACAACAACTCGCTGGAGTTTGACTCTGCTATCAGGGAAATCATGAGGACCCAGGTACCCGGCCCCTCTGAACACTGTAATTCAGAATAGACAAGGAGAGTGTTCATTATGTAGTGGTACTTACAAACCCCTCTGATGCAGCTCAGCTGTCAGGCAGTGAAATAGAAAAGCTTTTTCTACTCATTCAGCCTCTCATTTGGTCAAATCAGTCATCAGCTTCATAGATCTGTCTCGATGTTCTGCACTGATTGTTCCTGAAGTCATCCTTGTGACACGAAGATGGATACTCTAAGCTACTTTTGATCTTTGAAAGAGGGGTCTATTCCCCGGCAAAAAAAAAATGATACATGGCCGTTTTGGTAAAGCTTGATATTAAGGTCCTTATAAGAAGCGTAGGTAAGGTAATAAGACCCCTTATGAGTCTTATAATCTAACAACAAACATGATTATGATACTATTATTAACACTTATATAGTCTTATTAACATATATTTAATGTTAATAAGCATCTTATAAGGACTTATAAGGGTCTTATTACCTATTAACTAACGCTTTTTACAAGGACCTTAATGTAAAGCGTTACCCAGTTTTTAAGTGCGGTCAGTGTTTCAATATTCCTATACGGTGAGCTGGATTCAACCATATCACTACCAATAAATCAATAAAAAGATTAGCAGTAATAAAAAAAGTTTTGTATGCCATGCCAGAGTCGAGATAGTGCTGGACTTTTTGTTGTCGCTGCGAGCTGAATAAAGTTTTTAAACTCTGATACAACCTCACAGTTGCTTTTCCACAGCGGATCTCTCCAGAGCGACTCTGCCAGTACGTAGGTAGCAGTCTGATATTGCAGAGTTGAACTTTTGTACCGAGTAAATGTGGGCTGATGGAGAATGTGAGGATGCTAGGAACTGCCAAGAGTGGGAGAGAGGTTAATTAAAGAGTCAACCAGGGAGATTAGATCTTTTCTGGAAAGGAAGACAAACAGGGAGAAAATTGGAAAATAATATATATAGAGAAAGATGAACACACAGACGGAGAAACAGAGAAACTCTGAGTTTAGGGTCATGTAGTGTTTACAAAAGTGAAGCTTGCAGGTGCATCTATTGCATGAAATCGACACTTTGAATGAGAGACAAAGCAGTGAATTTACATTCAGTACATGACTTTAAAGGTCTAGAAGAAGCGTTATCTCCGGAAGTACAATTACAAAAACAAATCTGCATTTGCTAGCACAAACAAAAGATTAATTGGAGACGTGTTTATTGGATCTTGGCTGCCCTTTAGGGAGTCCTTAAAGGTATAATAAGGAGGATTTTTCCCTGCATTTTGTCAACAACACATTCAAATTTGGCCCCTCCTCCTGGGCTCTTCGTCACCAGAAGCTCACCCTCTCATGCAAGAACACACCCACCCCACCGAACTAACACCGACAGCATCACGGTTACCTTTGCGCTAGCATGCAAATCACCGGTTACCTTTGCGCTAAAATGCTATTCGCCGGTTACCTTTGCGCTAGCTTGCTAATCGCCGGTTACCTTTGCGCTAGCTTGCTAATCGCCGGTTACCTCTCCACTAGCATGCTAACCGCCGGTTAGCTTGTCCTACCCGGTTTCAGGCACCTACCTGTCCAACAGAAAGAAGGCCAACTCTGCGTCGCTCTTTCACCATGTTTGCCGGTCTGAATGGGGCCCAGTTGCTAATTTGAACCACTCCCACACTCGCCTATACGCTGTGATTGGCTCAGGGAAGCACAACAGCGCCCCTCCTGGAAACGTTCCTTGCAAAGCAAAACAACAGAATAGATGCAGAGGGAAGGGTCTCACAAGGGTCTGCACACACACTCACCAACACACATATATAGAGGCCCATAAGTTCGATTTATATTATTTCATATATATTATATATATTACATTATTATTATTTCATATTATTTTAAGTCTATATTTTATTTTTTTGGGAAAATCCTACTTATTATACCTTTAAGTTGTTTTTAAATCTGACCAAATAGTCATACTCATTTTATATAATACTGTTGAAAGATGTCATCACATGAGTCATAGCGTGACTTTGGGCTTATTTTCTTCCATCTCAGCCATCAAGCTAATTCCATTTAGCATTTCATAGAAACATTCAGCCGCAGTAACGCTCCGGCTTAGCATCAGTCTCAACTGCATGACGGCACTGAGGGATCATGTGCAGGTAGACAGCTGTCTGCTCCATCCTTTAAACGCTCTGTAATAGTTTGTGCCTTTAGCGAGATTAGAAATGGTGTGCATGAAGATTAGAGGAAAGTTGATATCTGCAGTGATAGCTGTGTATATCTGTGTGTGTTTGTGTGTGTGTGTGTGTTTGCTCTCATCTCTGCGCCTCGTCTGTGTTGTCAGACAAGCTACAGTTCAGCAGCACTGACTCTGACTGCTCTGTCTCCGTCTGCACTGTCAGACCGCTGAGAGAGAGCTGATGGACCCCGTCACCCTTGACTGGAGGCACAATGCTCCAGGAAACACACACACACGCACACAAACAAATACACACTTAGTCAGGTAATATAATTCACCTTGCATTTATCTTAACACTAACAAATTAACACAATTGGGGAGAAACTGAAATCGCACACATCAGCACAAAGAGTCTTACCTGCACATTACAGACACAGATTTTAAGATTTTTTACTGTGTGTGTGTGCGTGTGTTTGTGTGTGTGTGCGTGTGTGTGCGTGCGTGTGCGTGTGTATGTGTGACAGCAGCTCAGGTTCAGTCATGCAGGACAAAGCAATCTCTGGCTGGCTGACAAGTCCTCATGTTCCAATAAATCCTTTCTTCATCTCTTTCTTTGTGGTTTTCTCTCTTTTCACAAGCGTTTTGTTTTTCTTTCCTTCTTTCTGTCTCACTTTATTTCATTTTCCGTTCCTCAGTCTTTCTCCCTCCATCTAAACAATCTTTGGCCAAAGTTAATTAAAATTGTATTAATAGAAGGCATGAATGAATGAATGAAGTGTATTTTCCATACGTGAAAATGTTTGCTAGTTTTCCTGTTTGTGTCGTATTTTTGTTGCTTGTTCTTTGTCAGCTGTCAGCCGAACACCAAAGGATTGTTAAACTGTCAGATAAGGTGGATTGTTACGCCGCCGAGCCCCCCTGTCCACGTGTTTACTTCCTGCCTCGTCTTGCAAAGTAGATTAACATAAGGCTTTGATCAGATCTGCAGTGTGCGTAACTTTTTAAATTGCATCATCCCTCCATACTTGCTTCTCTGTGGTTTTCACTTGAAATGGGCCAAGTCTGATTTCACACATGGTCGAACAGTAGACTGCTTTGATTTCAGATTGGAAAAGCAATTAAGTGAGTCGTGTATCATTTACAAAGGCAGGTCTTTTGCATTCGGGCATAAAGACAAGCCACTTCGATCTTGCTCTGAAGGCTGCGTCGGAGAAATGTGGAGAAAAGTCTTTCCATCTGTTACTTTTTGTTCCGACTTTTTTGAAGCCAAGCAAGAAGCTTTATTTTAGAGTGTAGCTGATTTCCAATTAGCATGTGACAAACAGAAAGCTGTTTCTCAAATCAGCTAATTCAATTTGTTTTAATTCTAGCGCTGCATTCGCAGCCTTTTTACATTCATCCAGTTTGTGTTACAGTGTGTATCCAACATTTAGCGATTAGCGACAAACACAAAAGAATATATATATACAGTATTTCCAGCTCATCTCTAATAAGGCCAATTAAAAGTGTGCTTTACTTATAAAACAGGCACATCACAGCAGGAGATGATCTATTGGGATGCAAATAAACCCTAATGAGTTTCCAAGCGGTGACATGCAGTGATTAGGCTTCGCAGAAATCTGACAATAGAAACATTCATCAGCCGAAATTAACAAGGAGAAGAGACAATTTACAGCAATTAGCGTGAACAATGAAGTAACAGCACAAAAAGTAGACTTTAATGAATGCAGAATAATGTGGAGGCAATAACGGGCTGGGGGCTGTGTTTGTGCGTGTGTGATTTTCAGGTCGAACCATATCTGCCTTATGAGTACACCTGCGAGGGGATGCTGGAGAGAGTGCACGCCTACATACAGCATCAGGTGAGGCTCATGTTTACACACAGAGATACACAAAACAAACATGCAGAGATTCTCAGTGAGGCTACCCATGCAAACACTTTTCAGTAGCTCCCACACTCCCCACTTGGCTCAATATTTCATCATTGTGTGCGTTCAACACCAGGAACAGAGTATCTCTGCTGGTGTGAGAGTGTGGGTGTGCATCAGTGTCTCTGTACTGCATGTATGTGGACTTGTGGTTAATCTACATGCTAGCTCCCATTAAGAAGCACATTTCTGCCCTCTGGCTCTAAAGCAGAAGGTCTGCTGACACTAATGAGGAGGGATGAATAAGGAGGAAGAGCAGAAGTGTGGGCATGATGATGATGATGGAGGGCCGAGTTTTTTTAATAATCCCACACTAGATGTTACACAAAACTGCAGAGTCGCTCTACAACCTTTGTCTGCCCCTGACTGGCAGCTGGTTTGGACAAAGACACTGCTGCTACAGCATTTATATACTATATATACTTACACTAAGGATGGGTCATCAATTTGGAATATTCAAATAGTCATTAATATATAACTATAACACAACTATAATTGTGGAATAGTTCCCAGTGAATATCGAACAGTATTTTTGGTTGAAATACCCACCTCTAATTTTTATGCACTCCTTTGTAAAGCATATTGTTGCTATGTGAAATACAGTACCACTCTTTCAGCATCCTTATTGTTAAGCATACCTTTTCTTACCATGTTTTGAAATGTCCTATACAGAACAAAGGAACAACCTGCTCTGTTTTGATGCAACCTGCAGCAATGATACAGGCTTGCATTAGTGGATATAGCCTGCAGCTGTAGTAGTAGCACCCTCTAACCGTTCACACAAAAAAAGTGGCCACTAGATTACAGTAGCCACTACAGTAGCCAGAAAAGTAGCTAGCAAAGTAGCCGAAAGAGTAGCCTGAAAAGGTAGCTGGAAAAGTAGCCGAAAAAGTGGCTAGAAAAGTAGACAATAAAGTAGCTGGAAAAGTAGCTGGAAAAAGTAGCCATAAAAGTAGCTAAAAAGTAGACAAAAAATTAGCTAAAAAGTGGCTAGAAAAGTAGCCTGAAAAAGTAGCTAGAAAAGTAGACCAAAAAGTAGCTGGAAAAGTGGCTAGAAAAGTAGCTAGAAAAGTAGACAAAAAAAGTAGCAGTATCAGTCCAGGATGTCCCTCGCCTCTCGCCCAATGACAGCTGGGATAGGCTCCAGCCTCTACGTGACCCTGAACAGGATAAGCTGTATAGATAATGGATAGATGGATGGATAAAACTCAAAGATCTCCCCTTAATTTGCCCCTCTATCAGCCTCTTCAAAACTTCACTTAAATTGACAATCTAGTTTTGCTCCGAACAATGACTGATGGTTTTGTCCATCATGTTAAGAAGGGATCTCTTTAGGGCCAGTATGAACAGTCGGGATGATTAAGACAAGAAAAACACTTTTCAATGTAAATTTGGACACGAGAGTTTTAAAACAGACCTGGAAAATGTCCTTCATGTAATGAACTTTTTTACAAAGCTTGATCACTATTCTGCCTATAAACACCATAAACGTCACTCCTCAGTCTACAATGAATGTACAAACTAATGCTTACATATCTGTCACCTCCAGGACTTCTGTGTCCCAGAGCCTCCCTTCATTCCCGCCAACCTCTCCAGACCGGGTTCTGCTGGAGGCAGCAGGATTACAGGTCCTATGTTTGTGCCCCTGCCCAACTCCACAGCCGTCGGCTGGGCGTCCAACATGACGGCTCCAGCTGCCTGGCCTCCTCTCAGCTCCCTCAGGCTGCTCGTATCTCAAGAGGGCCAGTCCTGTGTGGACGCGTGCCACTTAGCTGGTTTCATCTGTGAACCTGCTCACTTCCGCTTCATCAACAACAAGGAGGCCCTCAGAGGGTGAGTCAGCTCAGTCCTGTCAAGCAAGGTTTATTCACCTGGGTACACCTGTCCTTCAATTTAACCCAGAGTGAGAGGGGAGGAGAGTGATTTCTACCCTTAATATGTCACGTGGTGATACTTTTTCTTACAGGAACATTTCAATTTCTCATGCCTTAAATATATTACAAATCTAAAGATGATGGTTGACATCTCAGCTCAAAGGATTCTACATACATACTGCAGGAACATCTGTGCTCCAAACACTGTCAGTCATACCTGTAGTAAAAAAAACAAACCCTCTCAAAGATAGATGGCTCTGTAACAAAGAGGCTGCTGACAGTGACACTGCATCCACACAAAATAATTGCATCTAACCCTGCCGAGTATTCCTGCTCTGCCTGGATGGATACCTCGTGTTATATAAGTTGACACCGGGAACAGGTGAGGCTGAAACTCACCAGGTTTTTGTTTAGTTTTACTCCACACAGCTGAAGCAGAAATGTACGTTTCGGGCGGCTGCCTCTCCTGGAGCTCTGAGACTGAAAGCCTGCTGCCGTTTGAGTCTCTCCTCCTAACATCCCCCTCCTGACTGCTTTCAGCTCTCCTTTTTTTTCCTCTCCTTTTATCCTCCAACTATCTTTTGAGCTTACTTCCCGTCCCTATGAGTCGGTTTACAGTTCTGCTCCCCTTTGTTTCTGTTCTCTAACTTCTCCTCTGGCTCAGGTTTGTTCTCTGACACGACGTATCTTCCTCACACTGACATCTCATACCTGCCTGGCAGTTTTTCCCAACTTCCTTGTCGCTTCTCCGCTGAATTTCTTTTCAAATTGGCATCTGTAGTTAGAAGAAAGAGGTGAAATTTCTCTATTTTCCTGTGTCTACATTCCTTTTTATTTTAAGGTTATGCCAATTCCACATCCCTGTTACTTTCCTCAATAAAAATAACTTTTATTACTTCTATTTTCTGAGTTAACCTTTGAAAAACAAGCCCAGAATGTTTCCCCACTTAATCAACACGGTGAGGTGTTATTTTAGGATGTATTTACAGACCTCTGCTCCTCCATTTCGCCCATCAGGTTGGAGGTGCAGTGCGAGGTGGTAGACTCCGAGATCAACCACATCCTTCCAGCCTTCTCGGTGGTGCGCCGGGAATGCGGCCTCCAGCGGGATCCCCTCCTCTTCAGCTGCGCGGGACACTCCCCCAAATACAGACGTCTTTGCCCCTGTAGAGACTACCGCCGCGGGCAGGTGGCGCTGTGCAGAGACTGTCTATAATGACGGGACAGGTGAGGGGAGACACAAAAGAATAATGCGCAGATCGGCAGTGGAGAAAGGGGGGCACCCACAGGCCAGAGCGGGTGTAGAGCTGTGAGAAATTGCCTGATGGTGCAGTGAGGCAGCTTCCTCCCACAACGGTAAATATAGAGTGATGAGAAACAGGCATGCATGGATTTAACAAGCTGGAAGTAGGCGTGAATAGCTGCCAGGTTGTAGCTGTAGTTATTACAGCAGTAATACTCCGGTAAACGCAGTAAGAGTTCCTAGAACAGGGCTGCAGTGATACCAGGTGTCATTAAGATCAGAGGCAAAAGCCTTTGTTACCAACAGACATTCACATTAACCCTCCAACTACAGGAGAATAGCTTCTACAAGATGATAACCGGTGAGATGATGCACAACTCTTGGAAACTGCGTCTCAAGAAAAATACGAGGCTTAAGTTGGAAAAGCTCCACTTGAAGAACCAGTGACTGTGAAGGAATCAGCTTTGGGATTATTCTGACATTCCATGACAGAGTCTTCAAATATCTTGCTTGGAGAAGCCAACCTCGGGTCAATATCCAATCTCCTCTCTGCACTTGGACAAAGGATGATGGACAACCAGGTTATCTCCCTCGCTCTTTCTCCCCTCCTCCAATGATGGGCAGAGTCGTTTATCAGACCGAACCCCAAGTCTGAGGCGACATCGGTCAATGCAATCATCTCTGGTCGCAAGAAGACGGGAGGGGGAGGACAGAGGACAAAGATAAAGGGTACAAGATTATTTTTCAATAAATAAGCTTTCAGAGTTCTCCACTGGATTTTTAAAGAGTCCTCTGGGCTTTGTGATGGAAAACAAAATCATAAAATAAAAAAATCTGAATGAATCAAAGTGTTTTATCTTCACTGAGTTTCTTCCTGTCTGTTTAGGTTGAGTGTCTCTTCACCTCCTGCTCCTACACCCATCCGTACTACATCTACAATCCTCCAGCCGTTCACATTCATCAGAATCTTGATCAATCCGTCCGGCTGGAGGTCGTTTAATCTTTCTCAGATGGAGTTGACAGCATCGTTTGAAGCTGTTGATAAGAAAGGAGGGAGCAGGTGACAGAGGAGGGAGGGAGAAATCAGATTACAGATGCTAAACGTCCACTAATTTGCTGATAATCAACAATTTTCTTTACTTCTTTAAAGTTTATCAAGATGGAAAACAATATCATCAGTTGTGTTTTGTTGTGTGGATTTTTGTGTGCACACAGAATCCAGTCAAAGCTGTGAAAAAAGGTCACCTCCATTAATCTGGATGCTTTCCAGCTGCAATCCTCGACACACAGGAAATGATTAGCTCTGCTGTAAAGGCAGGTTCAGGCAAACCGTCTAAATTACACCATGTCTGTGGAGCGGCTGGAACAGTCAAATCTGCTCTGAATAAGCAGTTTAATCCAATGAGCATGTACAAAGATGGACGACATGACAGCTCCCTAAATGTGAAGCCAAAACATTTTGAGCGCCCCCTGCTGACTGGCTGCAGTATAGGTCATAAAGCCCGCCTCCTCCATGTTAACAGATGGGACATGAGTCAAACTATAAAATCAAAATACACGCCAAATACATTTTTCTCAAACAGGGTTTCTGTCACAGCTAGTTCTTATCATGCTGATTTACGTCCAAGTGTTCATTTTTCTGACAGGTTTTCTTTTAATTAGTTATTTCATGCTGTAGAAAGGATGATTGACAGCTCTGTTGACAAATACGGCTCCTGCAGCCGATCTGTTCCGGATTAGCAGAGTAGAGGAGGATCGGCGAGAGGAGACGTAACTAAAACAATCACTACAGTCATTGAAGTTTACATATCTGTAAACGTCTGCTTCAGACCAACACAAGAAGCTGTTCTGCTGTTAACATGAGGGATATTTTTCCTGTAAGTTAAATGTGTGTTTGGCTAGCGGAAGGGACAGTACATCAATACCGCGGCTACACCAGCCGAGCTCTACTGCACAGACACAGACTAAGAGGTCATACAGTCATTGGTTCATACGTGCTTAAACAGCTTTAAACAACACATGAATCTCAGCTTGTTGTTTATCTGTCTGGCTCTCAACATTGGCCCACTGTTGTAGTTCAATATCATCGCTCTAATAGTCCCGTTTTCAACCACAGCTGGCAGAAAAACTCTTAAAAACTTAGTATATACTACCAAACTGATAGGCTGCTGGCAACTAGCCTGTATAGCATTTTAGCAGCCTGGGATCCAGCTATTTTCTCAGAAATGCACAGTGGAAATTAGCAAGCTAGCAAAAGTTAGCTAATATTATGCCAATGCGTTTTTGTCTGGATTTGTAAGGGCAGAAGAATTTGGTTAATTGCCACGCTACTTCAACTGCCTAACACTTTTCCAGCAGCCAGCGTCTTCAACATAGAGGAGCAAACTTTGACATGCAGTTCTTTTTTAACAAACTGGTGTGTTTTGCTTATTTTTGGCTGAGAATAATGGCCCCATGACCCAAAGACTAAAGCTTACCAGTCATGTTTGAACGTTTTTTTTTGTTGATGTTGATTTTGTTGCTTTTCAGTTTACATATAAAAACTTGAACTGAAATAAGAATATCTATCCACATCATTATAGCTTGAGGATAAGAGGGATTCATGTACACGGTGTGATTAACTCCTCTATTACATTTTGAAATTGTTTCAAAGGTACAATAGTCAACTTCTGTCCAAGTTTGAAGTTCACAAGAGGACCCTGGAGCATACGCGCGAGCTGGAGAGAGGGTGGTAACTGCCACAATGCAAGTAAGTGTAACACAAACACTGATTCCTTAAAAATATTGGGAACTCCTGCTGATTCCTGCTAATGCTGTGTGCTGCTGCAGCTCCCTCCACCTGCTTCTATGATATTTCATAGAGTTGATTTAATCAAGATTTATGTTCATGGGTGTTTATTAGCAGGATTGGCTCCCTCAGCAGAATCCTCGCTGCACTTGTATTCTTGGAGAGCTCCCTGAGAGGAGCCTCGTGTGCCGACTCGAACTGCAAACCGTTCTTATAAATGGTCGAATTCATGACATAAGTGTCGCTGCCTGAAATACACTCATCCTCCAACCATAGCTCTCAATCCCCTTGTCGTATATATAGCTACCAATGAGCGCAGTATAAACCTTCATTTTGTTGCAGTTATTTTGACGTATTGATCTGTGAATGCCGTTTGAGATGTCAGTAGATCCAGAGAGTGCTTCTTTTGTGAGAATTATAGGAAACAACCAGTAGCATCTCAGGCATGCTACCCTTGGTACTTTTAAACCACATTTCACATCAAAACACTGCAGTGAATAGTCTTCCTGAGAAGTTCAGTGGGTCTACAGAGGCTTGACGTCCAGATTTATGGCTTCATGTCCAGGTGTCACAAATCGCTGACGTCGTTCCAAAAACCTTTTAGTAAAGTTTTATTCCTCCTTTTTTCTTCTTTTTTCTGGGCCCATGAAATAAAGTCTAATTCTTGTCGAGTTAAAATTACGTCATGGCAAGTTCACAGTAGTTGCTGTAGAAAGTTACTGTGACTACATTTTTCAATCAATACACAGCCCTTTGATGAACAGTTAAATAATGACCAGCATGTCATACATTTCACATGTGCGTCTGCGTGTCCGTGTTAGAAAAACAGCCGCTCTCTGTCCAAACCCCTGTGACTAAAGCAGAATTCAATGAATAATAAATCACAAGTGTGAATGCCAAAGCAGATTCATCAAATCCTCATTGACCTGGACGAGCATGGGGGAGAAATGTCAGCCATTTAACCGGCTCGGGGTGATTTCAATTTAACACCAGAGGCAGTTCAAACTGCAATGAATACTTTGCATGTCCGCGATTCATCCGTCTTCTTCAGCTCAATATTTACAATGAGCATGAAAAAGCACTTAGGCCCTGTGCGGAAAGTCTGTTCTTCTCTCCACGAGCCGCGAACACCAGAGCGGGCTGCGGCCAGTAGGAGGGGTTCAGTACCTGATGCAACAGCAGAATGTGTGATGATGTCACTTCTCAAAGCTTAACCACCAGAGATGAGCGTATATTGAATCACCTTAATACATTTAGATTTATATACATCATAATATATGTTCTATGTAAAGAGATGAGTGGCTTTTGTTGTTTTCTTCTTCAGCTTACAAAAAGTTAGTGAGCCACATAAAGAATGCATCAGCTTTAGGGTAATATCCTCAGAGGTAGATGAGAACAATTGTTACAAGTCTTATAACTTAAACTTAAACTTAAGTTTGAGGTAAAGATTTTAAGGCAGCGTGAAACCACCTTTGTTAACCCGGTCTTGTCCGGTGTCAGAGGCAAGAGAGTGTCTCACACACACGCGTATGGAAATGCAGTGTAAAGTATAACCTTTATTATAAATATAAATTCATTAAAAATACAACCTCCTGCGACCCTATAATACGCAGCACTTCAAACTGCTCAGGCAAAACTTTGTCTTCACTGCCGACAACGCTAAAAGCTGCGAAAGCACCCTCCTGCCATCGCTACGGACAAAACAGTTCAGTCTCTCTCGCGCACCATCCAGCCGCCACCTTTGTGTCCACCTCATCGTCCCCATCCCCTGACACAGGTGAAATGCAGCAGGTGCGTGGAAATTCTTTGAGTGTCCACGGGGAGACAGAAACCCTCCCTCACATTCCCTCACTACGGTATGTTTATTATGAAAAGATGGCTAGCTTAGCTTAGCATAAAGACTTGAAACAAAGGGAAAGAGCTCGCTTGGCCCTTCTAGAGCCTTAATTTAAACATAATATCCTCATTATTTCATCCATACAAAAGTTGTCAAACATTATTTTGTTTTACGTTTGCCAGACTATTTCTTTAATGGCTTAATGTCAGGCAACTAGCTGGGAGACTCCAGAAAGTCACTGCAGGAATAAAGTCATATAGCAGGAGTCTCAATTTAGAGTCAGGGAAAGATTGTAGCCGTGGTTGAACGTAAAAATGTCACGATTGGCTCCCAGTAGGATACAGGACTTGAACATCAGCTTCAACTGAAGAAATGAAAAGCTGTCTCCGCCTCCCTTGACTCCTCACTCCGCTGTATGATCCAAACACTCCTTCCTGCCAGGTAATAATCATAAATCACTGCTGGAAAGATTTAAATAGAAGTCATAGGAGACGAGGTTTACGATATCTGCAGGTACTGAGCCGGTGTGACGGACCACCAACATCTGTAGACGCATGAAACTGAACCACTGGAGTCTGAACGTACTTTTATTGTCAGATATTAATTTGAGCCTATAAACTCAGAGCTCACTCTGAACGTCTTTATCTGCTCTCAGGGTGACTTTCAAACTCCACACATGACTGCCTGAGAACCAGATGGGGAATTTTCCAACAGCTGCACTTCCTGTTTTTTGTAGGAGCCCCAGCAAAGAACCTCTTGACTTGAATCTGAAGGACGGCGCGTGTGTGTGTGTGTGTGTGTGTGTGTGTGTGTGTGTGTGTGTGTGTGTGTGTGTGTGTGTGTGTGTGTGTGTGTGTGTGTGTGTGTGTGTGTGTGTGTGTGTGTGTGTGTGTGTGTGTGTGTGTGTGTGTGTGTGCGTGCGTGCGTGCGTGCGTGCGTGCGTGCGTGCGTGCGTGCGTGCGTGCGTGCGTGCGTGCGTGCGTGCGTGTGCGAGAGAAGATATACCGCACAGCAGGAGCCTAAATAGTCTCAAAATGCCCTCAGGCTACTGTTCCAGCCGGGAGATTTTTAGCTGTGAGTTTCCACATTTTATTTTCCATCCAGACAGAAAAACACACACCGAACACCTTAACAAGTAAAGCTGATGTCACTGCCAAACACTTGATTGGTTTATATTTGTTCTCCGTCTGGATAGAAATGAAAATGAAATTACAAATCAGACTTATTTTTGTGGCATCAAGGCCTGGAAACCAGACGAATGTTTAGCAGCAGCCAGATTTAGTTAACAGTTTTATCTTGGTAATATTGACTCCTTCAGTATTTTATGCTGGTGAATCCACAGTGGGGAAGCATTGACACAGAAGATAGCTGATCGGTGAGGGTGATGCCTAATCAAGCCTCCTTCTCTGCAAACATCCCTCTGCCTCCTGTTTAAAGGAGGTTCATGTGTGACTGAGACGCTCACCAAACAATCATTGTGATTCTGTCCTTTGTTCCCCGACAGAGAGGAGCGAGCATGCAGATTTTTAATTTCGACTGTTATTGTTTGGATCAGGTTCCACAGTGATGATTAGGCTTCATGTGCATGAAGGCAAACTGAGTTTTCTTTGTTTGGCGCGTAACGAGAAGAACTGACGGAGGTGAGTCATCCTGCACGCGTCTGATGTTAAAATGAAATGATTGTGAGTGGAGGTGTTGGCAGGAAACACAAGTGTGAATTACTACTGAGGGAGCTGACTCACCTGTACGTATTAACAGTCTCTCAACTGCCACTGTGTGATCGTGGGAGAACTACATTATCACGCGAGAATTGAGAAATCACGTGATAACATCAATGTTAGCAGAGCAGCACACAAACTACAGTTCAGTTTGCACATCCGAGGTTGATTATCTGCTCATTTGGAAATCATTCTGCGATTTTTGTACTTCAACCATGGAGGAGAACACTACTTAATTAAAAATGTTCTTTTTTCGAGATTTCAGTGAGTTGATCTTAAAATAAACGGGAGTCTGTACCGGTCGGTCTGAACATGGTGTTTTATTTTGAAATGACCCGATGCTTTATGCTGCTTTCATGTGTGACTTCCTGTTTGGAACGATCTGCTCTGTTGAGCATGACGCGTGTTTGAAGCGGCCTCTGTCAAAAATAGACCCGGCACGTATCTTCAGCGGAGCAGAGCGGAGACACACCTCTGGGACGCGCCGCAGACAGACTGCAGCGCGTGCTGTGGAATCACTATCATTGACTTGAATGGGCACGGTCGACTCCAGAGGTAAGACGGATCTGAAAGGTCAGTCGATTAATTTATTGGTTGATTAACACATAATTCATTAGTAACTATTTTGGTCAGCAATCAATCTATTGAGACATTTATCTTGGAAAAAATGTGTTTGTTGTCTCCAGCTTCAAGAATTTCTTTGTCTGATATTATAGTAACTATTAGTAACTATTAAGTAAAGATTTTCATGTAAATAAATGTCTGTTCAGTCACTATCTATCGCTGCATGAGGTAACACAATGGTGATGGAGCCGATGGCCCACTGATGAAAGCCTTTGCATTTGCAGAATTACAGACTGGGTGTCTGGTGCGACTTTCACAGAAAAATCACAAGCCTCGCCCAGTTAGTGACGCGTTTTCCATCAGCCAGCAGTGGTTGGTCTGCCAGAGAGGGTAGGCGGAGCTAAGCGGCTGCTTTTCCGCTCTCTGCAAGTGTTGCGAGTAAACAGTAATCTACTATGGCTGAACAAACAAAGAAAAGATGGATGACTACAGATACAACTTCAACAAGAAGTGAAAATCCAAAGAAAAAGAAACAAACTCGACGCTCAGATGAAGCAAACAGTCTAAAAAGGAAAGCGACCGTCAGCCAGGAAAATCAAGAGTTACAACCGGAGCCAACCTTGGACGTCACACATGCAACACTGTCTGGATATCTGGGAAGTGTGCTCCAGCAATTAATGCTTATCGCCATAGGGGCCGCCAAAGAGAACAAAACAGAAATCTTAAAGATTACAACTTTAAACATCTTTGGGTTTTGGATTTGTAGATTTTTTGGGGCACTACACAATTTTAGAAATGTTTTGGTTGATTGGTTAAGTAGAAAATCAGCAGCCTAATCCATAATCAAAATTGCAGCCCTACAGGCTTTAGTTTAGAATTACCATGACCTGGATGACTGAGAACCTTCACAGACAAGCCCTGCATATGTTAATAAAAGCATGTGGCATATTCTTTACATACCGGTATGGTAATATGGAGACATGTCCAGCATCACTTATTTGGTGCTCAAAGAGGCTACCATCATAATCTATATAAAAAAGTATTATATGTCACTCAAGGTCACTCATAGTGATGAACCTACAGAAATTATAACCTGAATCTGCAGCTCCCCTCAGCTTTACAAAGTAAGTAAGATTCAGCTCATAGTTTGGGTCGCTCTTACTGATCTTATCAGGCAGATACATTCAGAATGAAAGCTCTAAAATCCCACTGCACACTACCTGCCCTTTACCAAGGGTGGCTCAGTGGTAGAGTCGGTCGTCTTTCCATCAGAAGGTTGGGGCTTTGGTCCCTGACTGCTACAGTCACATGTCGAAGTGTTACTCCATAGATGAACGTGCATAGATCCTGATCGGAGATTGGCATAGCAGCCTCTGCAATCAGTGTGTGAATGTGAGTGTGAAAGGGTTAATGTGACTTTGAGTGGTCGGAAGACTAGAAAGAGCTCTATAAGTACAGTCCATTTACCATTTCACCATTTACCAAATATCAGACAGGCACAGTTTGACAGTATATAGTACTGAGCAGCTAAAGAGCCAGATGTTCCCCTTGGCAGCTGGTGGGGACCAAAAACAGAGCTCAAAGTAAACAGAATTTAGTCAGTTAATAGTTTAGTGGAGCTACTCATGAATACACGTGGGTTACTTTATGCACAACAAATTGTCACCAAGCTTAAACGATGGTAGCTGACTGACGCAAATTTAAATTGCAACTATTTTGTCCATTAATTTTTACTTTTTGAAGCAGTAATGTAAATTGCACATCAATGGGTTGGGTGACTGCTGATTGGGCAAAGCCTATTCGGATCAAAGAATTATGTTTATATTTTAATACTGATCCTTAAGTGTGACCCATTCATTACAAACATTATGAACAGTGTAAGTTGAAAGTGTCCCAAAGCTACCTCACACAAACACTCATGCAGGCCTATAAACAATCATGGTCTGCATGGAGGAAAAATCAAATATTTCTACCCACTTTGCAGCTGATGTAGACGCAGAAGTGTAAAGAAGCCAAATATGGAAATACTCAAGCTAAGTGTTGTAAGTTCAGCACAGAGTAAATGAACTTGTGTGATCAGTCTGTGTATCTGAGTCCACGTGCACGTCTCCGTCCTATTTCTGTCGTTTTACTTCACTACTTCCAGACTGTGTGGGCGACTGTATCTACAAAGCTGCATTAATGAGCTTATTATCAGTCCTATTTGCTCTGTCAGCTGTTAAGGAATTTGAATTAAAACCACATCCAAGCGTATTATTTATGCTGTTTAAACAATAATTAATCATACAGGAACAGATTGATGTGTACACTGCTGAATAATAACTGAGCCAGCGATAATATTAAATATGAATCTCACAGGAAACGGGTCCGTCACAGCCCGGCGTTCCTCCGATTAAGATGCCTGCGCACACACATCGCACACACTCGTTACATCTGCGGAGGAACATAGTCTGTCCTTTAAATATTCACACACACACACACACACACACACACACTCTCTGTAAACACGCACACACAAGTCAGCTTTCAACAAGAATCCAAATATTTCCTCCTTCCTCTTTGTGTTCTGCGTGTCATTCCTCTCTAAGGGGTCTCAGGGGTCCAATTTGCCCACCAAACCTTTGGTAAAACACTCTTGCTGACTCACACTCTGTTTGTTTGTTTGTTTGTTAATTGCAGATTCTCCAGTATGCATGACACTAATGAGGCTTCCTCTGGTTTTTTACCTCTGTGCACTGAGTTGTCCTCGTTCATCCTCGGATTACACAACAGCACGTGTGTTTGCATGTACATTTAGGCGTTTTCATGTACATGCGTAATTATGCATGCTCCACTGTGTTGATGTCTGAAGTAAGAGGAAGCTTGTCAGTTAGTTTGTGTTCCTAAGAGCGAGCGCGCCGACAGATATGAAGACAAACACTCGTCTCTTTGTAGTGCTTCCTCATGTTTCCCGGTGCATGTCTTTAATGAAGCCGACGTCCTTTTGAAGCTGAGGAGGGGGACGCATCCCGCTCCTTCAGTCATGTGGTCAGATCCCCGCTGGGCTTCTCACATCAAGGTGGGGGGTGGGCCTGTTTCCTGTTTGTCTCGGATGTGAGGGTCTCTCTCTCTTGCTCACCCTCTGGGAAGAAATCTCAACCGGTGTGCCGATACTGAAGATCAGCAGGGCTCAGACTCAGAAGAGGATAGTGATTAAATGCTAATGTGTTTTCATATGTATGTATACATGCATACATATACATGCTCATGTATGTATACATGTACGCTGGCGGCTGACGGCAAATGAGAGCAGCAGGAGAACAGAAATGTGTGTGTGTGTTTGAATCACTTTCATATGGAAATTTGCTGCAACTTTTTTGTATTAAGAAACCTTCAGAATGAACAGGAAAGAAAGGAAAGGAAGGGAGGAAAAGATGAAGGATAAAGGGACATAAAAGGAGGGGGTGAGATATCAGGAAATTAGACGCGGACAGAGGGTTGGATATTAAAAGAAAGACGGGAAAGGAAAGGTAAAGAGGAAGTAGGAGAATTTGTCGTAGAAAGGAGAGAAGGACAAAAGGAAGCGGAGGAGGAGGAGAGATGGAGATGGGAGCCACGAGAGGTCGACAGCGTCCTCGTCAATAATGCATGGGTAATTGGCTGCGTCCTCCTGAGTGTCGTCGTGAGCCTGAATAAGCATGAATAAATAAAGCTGTGTGTAAATAAAAGAGCCGTCTCATAGAGAGCAGCGAATCAATGACAGGTGAGCGGGTGAGACAGGCAGAGAAACCCCCCCCCACACACACTCCCCTCTTCCAAGCAGTGCATGACAATAGTGACTACAGATAACAGCCGCAGGATCTCCGTGTGCGCTCATTTGCATGCACTTCTTCATCTTTGTTTCATTGCCTACATGCCCCACAGCCTCACCTGTGCCTCTCTTCTCTACGCTGCTCTGTCCAACTTTTCTTCCATATCCCCCCCCCCATCTCTCCGTCTGTCCTCCTTTCTTCAAACCTCTGTCAAAACAGGTTTAGGTCAGGCCGGCGAGAACTGATAAGAGCCCCCTCGGGGGGCTGCGGTAATGAGGTAGAGAACAAGTGAGAGAGGGTGAAAAACAGAGAAGCCTAATGCAGTCTGAGGCGTTTCAATTAAATGCTGCAGGTTTTCTCTTAAAAAAGCCAAAACACCAAAATATAATTACTGATGTAGATTTTTAAATTCACCTTTTTTTAAAAACATCTTAGTACAAATCTTCCATTAGACTTTAAAAGGAAACTTTTAGATTCTAAGCTGCGTTGCCTCCCGGTGATTGAATCAGTTGGAAACACTGAGATGAGTGGACTTTAATCAACTTAGACTGCACAATTTCTTATTCAGATTTTCAACTAACAAGACTAACAAGGCCTTTTAGAATAAATATATGCAGGGAAAAAGCAAGCACCCTGAACTCAGCTTTCAGTTAAAAGGTGGAGAGGCTCTGTGCAGCACTTATATTGATGTTGGTTAGATTAGTTTCACCCCTGTGGCGGACTAACCGCGGGAGCCGAGGGTGCGGTAGCTCCAGGGCCCACGCTCAGTGGAGAACCCCTTATAAGCTACGTTTCAGCCACAGACAGCCTATGGTTTCAGCACTGTGGACAGCGCCGCACTGATGGCCACACTGCGTGATCTGATGCTCTCTCTCTCTCTCTCTCTCTCTCTCTCTCTCTCTCTTTCGTTCTAAAACTGCACTTGGCAATTTGACAAGTCAATTTTTTTTTGAGTCTCCATGTGCAACGGCGTCAGAGCTCTGCGACCGACCACTTCACACCGCTGCAACGTTCTGAAACATTTCGTTGGGTTACTGTCAACGATCTGCGGCCTTTTGTACAATCGGAGAGGATACATCAGCTATTTTACAGTTGAGTTGAGACCCATTGAGAAAGCGCCGCACCCTCTTGGCTCAGAGTCTAGGTCCGCCCATGTTTAACCCCCATTGTTTCCCTCGATGCACAGTCGGGTGGTACACTTCCATACAAACCCACACTCACTGCAGTTAAGGTGCAAAGGTCCAAGAGAAGGAAAAAGCTTTTCCTTCTCTACAGCTAATGGCCCTAATGCATCATTGTAGCAATTTGTTTCAACACAATCAGAGACGAGGGAAGCCCGACTCCTGCTAAAGGTGCCCTCTAAGCTTCAAAACAAATACATTTTGAAATAAAAGGCAAGGTCACATCAGTCACTCAGAGGACTGGAGACGAATCATTTGCTAATTGTCTCTTTCCTCTTATCGGGCTTAAAGCAGAAAATGATTGCTTCCAAAGAAGAAAAGAGAAAAACCGAGAGAAATAATGATGAAAGACGGCCGAGGAGCAGAGTGCTTGTAGAGAGGCTGGCCTGGAGCTTTCCTCTGCCCAGTGAGGGTGCTCAGCAGGGGGCTGAGCAGACGAGCAGCCCCCTTTGAAAAAGGGAAGGAAAGGGGTGTCTTTTAACATTCATGCAACGCTTCCTGTCTGATGTCTGAATCACCTCGAACACACGTCAGTTCACACACTGACCAGATCACATATCAAGAAACACGCAGCCAGACAGCGAGTCAGTAATGAAGGAAGACAGACAAGCGGCAATTACCTGCAGGGAGCTGTCGGGTGAAAAGTAGAAAAGCTTGAGTAGACGTGCAAATTCCCTCTTAAAAAAAGGCCGTATGTTGGCTTGTACTGATCAAACTAAATCTGTGTTTTATGTCAGATTATCATTAATTTTTCCTGCAGGCTTCCAAACACCACATGCAAAGTATCTCAAAAGTTTCATCTTAGATTGGTCAGATTGTAATAAAAGAATATCTAAGATATCAGAACATTTCTTTCTTTATTACCCACCTCGTATTGTCGTAAAACCAATTCTAAAGGTTGATGATATAAATCTCGACCTAACAATGACACAGAGAGTCATTTGACTAAGATAGCAAGATTGTAGCTTAGCAAACTTTAGCTACGGTTTCTGCTACAAAGCTAACGTGAAGAGAGAGCCAGGCTGTGTCCCAGAGCCAGCACACCAACGCCAGACATGCGATGTAGTAGCATAACTTTGCTGCTACTAAAGCGAACAACCCGACAACAGTTTAATGGATTAGATATGCACACTACAACTTTAATGAGCAGACACAGAGTCGCGTCATTGGGGGTGCAATGTGCTCCATGATCCGCCATTGCGATGTCGCAACTCTCTTTCTCGATGGCTCTGAAAGTACCTTCAATCAGTCAGTCAGTCAGTTAGTCAGTCTCATACAGACCCGTGTAGGGTTGACCACGGCGGTCAACCAAACAAATTGCCAAATTATATCCTAAACATCCTTACAGGTACACAAGAGCCCTTTTCCAGCCTGATGATAACAGGTCTGTTTACACCTCGCCGTCTGTGTAAAAGTCTCGGGAGGTGTGGTGGGGCGAAGGCGTTCCGCTGTTGAGCCGGCAGCGGAGGTAGTAACAGAGGCAGAAGTGTGTGAGTGTAAACGGTGGAACAGGCAGGACAGAACATCACCATTTGTTAACGCTAACGATGTTTCTTTACATGCTTCCAAACGTCGTAACACTTTAAAATCACACACTGGGACAAAGTTAGGGTAATGGTAGAGCTTAGTAACGACACTGTTGCATTATTTCTGTGTAAAAAGGGCTTGAGTTACGGGACCTGACGTTTCACCTGAAGTCTAATCAGAGAGAATAACACCTGAGGATGTGCAGGGCCTTTACATTGTGTGTGGGTATCTACACACTGTAACATGGTGTGCTCTTTTCTTCGTGTGTCTTCATCTAACAACTTATATTTATAATGTTTTAATGGAGTTCGATGATCTCTGGATTTAGTTGTCATCTTAGCTCTGTACATTTCCGACCCACGCAAAGGATGATATCGGCCCTCACTCGGTAAGTGCACGGCTAAGCGGAAAGTAAATTCAATTACAGATTAGATTCCCTAAACTTTAGTTATACCAGAGGTATTGTTAAAGTGAAAAGCCTACAACAAAAAGGAAACTGGAGTCAGTGTGGTATAGACCAGCTGTCAAGTTAATTAACTGCATTGTGTTTTATGCCAGATAGAAACAAAGAATAGATCAACATGGAGTCCCTATAGGAAGCCGAGCACAGCAATTAATCTAAACGTACAGAGTCCAACGGAGTTAAAAGAAAACTTTGTTATTCCAACAGGAATTCAACATTTACTTAGAGTATTATATTAGCAACTTATTAGCTCCAGGTAACGAGTGGCTAGCTTGATGAGCCGTTGGCAAGTCTGTCGAGTCAAGTAAAGTCAAATCTATTAATTAGACCTTAACTCAGAACAAACACAAGTTTGCTTTAATGGGCTCAACAATCCTTACAATAAAACCCTATATCCTCACATCATGAAAAAATCATGACAGTAGTAGATTATGGATCGATTGTAAACATATATGAAGAATGAATGTGATAGGCTATCTAGTAGCTTCTAGTAGCTGTAGCCAAACTGATTGAACCTGAGCCTATCTCCTGTGGGAGGAAGATCCAGATCCAAACATCTACATGAAGCAGGGGAGAGAGAGAGCGAGAGAGAGAGAGAGAGAGGTCCCAACACGGTGATGGTCCAGTTAAGTCTGAGTGAATAAAAAGAAGAAGAAGAACACAGGAGGAGGTAGAAGAGACAGAAAGCACACAGCTGGGCTTGTGGGACACAAACAGACAAAGGGTAAGAGAGATGATTTTTCATACGCCTAGTCTAAATAGAGCATAGTGTAAATACTTTTATTGAGACCAAGATTAGGGAATTAAAGAATAAGCAGCTGAAGTACAGGCAAAAAGAACTTTGTATTGGCCCCAGTGGAGTCAAACTGTCTGATGTCTGTAGAGAGACTATTCTAGATGAAGGGGTCATGACTGGCCCTGAAGCTTGCAGACTTCTTTTGTTCTCTGGGGACGGACAGGAGTCCAGTTATCTGAAAGCACCGAACTGAATATAAAATCTCAGAGGAACAGACAGGTGTGAAAAGCCTGCCCTTTCTTAATTTAAGGGAGGCATCAGCAGCACCAGATCAAAGTCTTACTTGACATAGATAGGGAGCTAATGGGGGGAAGCTCGAGTTAGTGTTATGGTTAAAATATCTATTTTCAGTTTGTAGCTACAGCATGCTACACATTTTAACAATTTTAACAAAACATTACAATAAGCATATATGGATACATTTCAATGTTAATTAGGATCTCTGTAGCCTTTTGTTTAATGTGCTGATTAAACATAAAACCAAGATTATTGGTTGTCAAACTTCACATAGTTGCATCTCAGATCAGAAATTTGTATCAGAAAGTTTTTCATGGCAGACAATCAGGCTTCTAATTTCTATAATTTTGGAATGATCTGCCTGTACATGCACAGACAGCTGCGTATCATCAGCATAGAATTTGACTCTAATCCATTACTGTATATAATTTGGCCAGGATGTTAAATATAAAGACGAAAAAGCAGAGGGCCAAGAACAGATCCCTGGGGTGCTCCATATCCAATCAGAATATTTTGATTCAGTATCATTATACAAAACATACTCTTGGTCATTAAGTGTTTTTGTGATCGTAACACAGGTGTTCATCGCTGTTTATGCCTGTGTCTGTTACGGGAGTCCAAGGTGTCCAGCTGACCTCTTGTAGACGAATGCATCACAGATCCCCTCCCCAATTGGTTTAAGTTATTGGGTCCAAATGCATCATGATGGTTATTTAGCACTTACCACATGTGATCTGATACCCAGGACATGTTCTAAAACCAAGTGTAAACAGGGTCACTGTGGATTTTTATACCGGTAACACAGGTAAGGTGCCCAGAGCCAATGGGGGCAGTCTTGTTGTGTAGGGGAGGTAGATCTTATAATCTTTGGTTTAAAAGTATTACAGCATACCAGTATGTTGGTTATCTGTGCTGAGATTATGTGAAAGCTGCTCCGCTCTGATTAAAGGTATAATAAGTAGGATTTTCTTGCATTTTGTCAACAACACATTCAAACTGGGCCCCTCCCCCTGGGCTCTTTGTCACCAGAAGCTCACTCTCACTCTCTCGGGAACATGCCCATCCCACCGAGCTAACACCGACAGCATCATGGTTACCTTTGCGCCAGCATGCTAACTGCCTGCCATGTTCGCCAGTCTGAAATCTGAATGGGGCCCAGTTGCTAATTTGAACCACTCCCACACTCACCTTGTAGGAGCCATGTTTTATTTATAAACATTATACCGCCAAGCCACTAGGAGGCAGTATTTCCTTTGTGTACTGACCTGAACCGGATGTTGGCGTGGGTCAGGCAGGTTACTTTAGGTTAATCAGTGTTGCACAAGTGAGGCTGATTATAGGGAGAAGCAAACAGTTTTCCACTGTGTTTGAGCATTTTTTCGGTTTATTTTCAATGTGACAAACGATACGTATGGGGCTTCATCAAGAAATTAAAGGAAGATTGTTATTTCAAACACAAGGAAGTTTTCGTTGGTTTATTGCCTTGCCCGAGTACACGTCAAAACAAAAACAATCAGCATCCAGTAGTGGCTACAGGACTAGTCACTACACACCTATATGCTGTGATTGGCTCAGGGAACCACAACAGTGCCCCTCCTGAAAACGTCCCGTGCAAAGCAAAACAACAGAATAGATGCAGAGGGTCTCACTAGGGTCTGAACAGGAAAGTCTGCGGTAAAACGTCCAGGTTAATCTAAGATGCTAGCAAAACAACACATTGCATAAAACAAGCACAGCCTAAATGTAAGATTAATTAGACTTCTGTTTTTGACTGCAAATGACAACAGATGTTTAAATGTTCAAATTCCACTTTTCTGGGCTGGGCCAGTCGTGACTGCTAACAGCAACAGAAAGGATGCATCCATCAAAAGAACCGCAAACAGATTCTTAATTAATGGTTTCTCACACCTAGTCAGCTTACTTATATTTCCATTGCACCTTTAAAAGATTTTATCCATCTGAAACACACACAGTAGTTTTACGGTCCCTCAGAATCAGAGCACAGGTGCTTCTTTTGAGAGGAGCTGTTTTGGGCTAATGTGTAACAATCGCTTCGGGAGAGAGTAGAAACATTTCTTACTGCAGTAGACATGAAAGAAAAGTGGGTTTATAAAAATACTAAATGTCCCTGCAATGTGGTGAACATCACAGACTGACTGAGGATTTGCAAGAGGATGTGGAATTTTTAGAGCTATGAAATTGAAGTTGAGAACATATGCGTGAAAGCTCAAGTGATTCTTTAGCTTGTTCCCACCCAGCGCACACTTTAAACAGTATTTATTTTCTATATAGAAATGTGCAAGCTCAAAGCATGTTCATGACCTATTCTGAGTGCTGACCTCTGGTTTATGAAACACTGGAGCATGTTTTCATTTGTGATTGCTTTAAAAAATAGACATAGGGTTTTAATTATAGCTGGGATTATTATAAATCAGTGGGTGTGTGGCTGTGTGTAACTGTGTGTAACTGTGTGTGCGTGTGTGTGTGTAGTTTTATTCATGTGTGAACCTAGGGGGACTCTTCTACAGCAGAAAGGAGCTTTGATCAGCTCAAGGCTACATGGAAGGAGAAATTGTGGATTACTTTGGAGACGTTATATACAATCAGACTGGAAACACGCGCACACACACACACACACACACTCCAACTAGACACATAAAGTAGCCTTGGTTTACCAAGGTCTATTATCAGAGGAGGGTCTGTTGGATCTTGTTGATTCACCCTTGCGTAACATTCATGTCCACCCTCCACACACACAACAAAAGCAGAATGAAAGCACGGACATGTGAACCCCGGGAGATGTGTGATGGATATTGAAGCTTTTGCTGACAGGAAGGGACAAAGAAGCCCGGCTATACATCAATAATTGACAGTACAGATGGATATGATGAGATAGCTGGGGGGCAAGAAACTGCCACTCGGGCCACTGTGAGCCAATAGGATCTAAACATGTTTACTTCATAAAGCATTATAGTCTCCAGGGTATTAATGTAGATACTTTCTATGGCTGACCGCCGGGGTCAGTCATACACACGGGTCTGTATGTGACTAACTGAGTAACTCACTGACTGAGTGAGTGAGTGACGGTACTTTCACAGCCATAGAGAGAGTCACGACATCGCAATGGCGGATCATGGAGCAAATTGGACCTCCACTGCTGCAACTCTCTCTCTATACGGCTCTGGATACTTTGTTCGGGGAGTAGGCGTGGCTGCTCCTCCGCTGCACGTCTGCTGTCCTCACCTACTTTTGCAGCGAAAAGCTCACATTGACCTGATGTGGTCAGCCACATACTAGGTTCTGACCTAGTCTTGTTTTACTGTGAGTCAACTCTGAAGGGATAATTGGGGAATCTCTGCTTCGCTGAACTCGATTCTGTTGCCTCAGAAAAACTGCTCTTCACTATATTTATACTGTGTATATTATTGTTGATGTTTTTGGTCGTGCTAAATTCCATTTATAGACTAATTTGGCGAACAATTTGTATGTAGCTTTATCTTGTGTAGCCACCATTACTGTGGTGGCAACTCAGTGACTGCTGACAGACAGCAACGTAGAAAGTAAAGATGTTAAACAGCTGCCTCTCTTTAATCAGGAGCGTCTTAGCATTATTTAGATTTTACAAATTAGACACAACAACAGCCTGATCACATAACGGAGAAATGGAGAAAAACCTGACCATCCGCTACATATTTGTGATGAAGTGCTGTGTAATATAACATTATTGTACTAGCTACTTAGCTTAATCAACTAACAGCTGTATTTAATTATCACAAACTAGTTACATTAGGAAATACATTTTTTATAGATATTCTTTAAGCACATATTTTCAATTTATATGCAACTGCTCTGTAATGATTACATGCAGCTCTTACTTGATTATGCTAGCTAGCTAGTAGAGGAACATTATATATGCAATAATGACAGTCATTAATCACACCTCTGTGCAGCCAGTGAATCTCTGTAAAGAGTCTGGCCTCACTTGTGCACTTTTTCTTCCAAAGTTTGTCACGAAAGTAACGGTAAATGTATAAAATTGTTCACTTCTTACGTCAGCTTGCATTCAAACACGCAGATGTTCCAGGGAGACGCCACCGCAGTAATGGCGGCTTGTCAACTTCCGGTAATTCCCTGGATTAGTGTTTAGGTATCCTAGGGAGAGAACAATTTTTTACATGTGTAATATCATTTGCAGAGCCCAGTAAAGCTGATGTTTCCTCCAGCTCGAACTATAAAACAACATGGACTAATTAAGATAACTTGTTCTAAAGTTTATATTTTCCTGACAAGCTGCCTCTTTAGGCCATATAAATAATGGCTAAAACATTACCGGTCTGTCAGTGTGCCTTAAATGTCATACAGTATGTTAATGTTCAATGTCAAAGCAGAAGGCATAATGTTGATACTCTTATATCGCCACAGAAAGAAATAGAGAAGTGGTTGGAGCGGGACAGGCAAACTCTAAAGCCTGTACAAGATGCCAGACTTTAGTCTCGTGTCTGAGCTGTCCTTTCACTGAACATCTTTCTCTCTACCTCTTTGCTTATAATATAGAAGAAAATTGTGGCACATTATGTTTGCTATATTTCCCAAGAGTGAGATAAAACCACTGATGCCACATTCGTGTCTGGTGTGGCTTGTGTTTCTGGAGTCAGGAGCGATTAGCTTAGGTTAGCAAGAGGACTGGAAGCAGGGGCGAAACAGCTAGCCTAGCTTGGTGCCCTGTTAAAAAACAATACTTTACCCGGCACCGCTGAAGCTTAACACATTGTATATCAACTGTTCAATCCATACAAACACAGAAAGGAAAGAAATGCTTTTTGTTTCTTTAATAGTGAGTTACAAACTGTTAGTATTTCTTGGCTAACAACAGCCTGCTTCACAGAGCGCTAGGCTAACATGTGGTCTTTACTGGCCCTCGTCCTGCTGTGTGTTGCCCCAAAATCTGTTTCAGATTTTAACGGCACTCCCCCGAAATAACTATATCCAGTGTGTGTTTTGAACAGAAACCCTTTGAAACTTCGTTTGTATCAAGGTTACAGTTTTATTGATTTAACTTCGTTCTCTTTGAGGACTAAAGTCTGGCCCCGAGCGATTCACTCCAGTTAATTTTCATTTCTTTAGAGCTGACACTTTTACATTGTTTTGAGGTGACCCTGCCTCATATGAGCTCCAGGCACAGTCAATGTAATTGATACAAACATTAATGAAACTCATTGTAGGTGATATTAACACTAGAGTTTAATTAGCTTGTTCATGTATTAAAGCCTCCAGCTATTTATTTGTACAGTGTTTCCCCAGGAGACCCTCCATCTTAATACAAAGCAGGACAGCTGCTTCTTCTGAATTTGCATTTTTTCCATTAAAATCGTGTGTAATGGATGTTAGCACTGAATGTATAACTGAACAATGTGACTATGAGCAAACAACGCAGATGGTGGAGAACAACAGCACTCCACATGAGTTCAAATTACACTTCATCATCTCGCTCTGCATAAGCTTCACTCACAGAGGATCTATCCATTATCTATACTGCTTATCCTGAGCCTATCCCAGCTGTCATTGGGCAAGAGGTGGGATACACCCTGGACTGATCACCAGTCAATCACAGGGCTGACACAGAGACAGACAACCTTTCCACGTTTATACCTGTGGGAAATTTACGTAATGAGCATGTCTTTGGACTGTGGGAGGAAGCCGGAGTAGCCGGAGAGAACCCACGCAGGTACGGGGAGAACATGCAGACTCCACACAGAAAGGCCCGCCACAAACCAGGTCTGAACCACGAACCTTCTAGCTGTGAGGTGACAGCGCTAACCACTGCGCAAAGTGCATGTGTATGACAAAAAAAGTGTGGATATATAAAGTTTGGCCCCTGTTATATTGATCTATTGTAATTGCGTCTGACAACAATATAGCCTCTAGGGACAACAGATGACATCAGATGACGCTGATGGGAGCCGGGATGTTTGCTTTTGCTCTCCACACGGACTGTTGCTGTTACTGGTGATGATTGGTTAATACTACTATGACTACATTTCTATGTCGAATCTATAAATAGAGCTTAGCATGTCATTGATGCTTTTGTTTAAACATGATCTGAACTTGAACCTTAAAGCTTTGTCCTCTGCATCTGATCTCAGTCTCTATATACACTGTGACTTTCTCAATCCTCAGTGGAGACACCAGTGCGTCTGAGCGCGTCTCTTGTGATTTGATAAAAGTTTTAATAAGAATAATAAAGTTAGAAAATACTTCTTTCACCTGCAGCACCTGTCGCAGTCGGCGCGTGTGAGACACAGCCTGAGAAATACACTCACATCTGCAATATTTCCCTGCAGGCGTTTAAAAGTATCTTAGAGAGTTTAGAGACATCAGAGGGGAATTTCCTAACAGCAGCCTGACCTGCAGGTTCACATCCGCTGCGTCAACAACATCCATTCTTTAGCTCCAACCTTTGTCAGCACACCTCCCGTTTCACTCTATGTACAGTGGGGTTTTTTTCTTCCTGCAATTCAAAGGAGCCACAAAGGATTTTAAAGGTGTGAAAGGCTTTGCTTTAAGGTGACGAGAGCAGCGTCTCTGAGGGCAGGAAGGCTCCCTTCTGAAGCACTTTCTTGTATCGGGCTTGTATCTCTGCGTCTCTGTTCTGCTTCTTTTCTTTAACTCTCTTTTCAAGGTTTCAGTTTGCCTCTGGGCTCTGCAGGCTTTGGTCACTGTGGTGATTTGGGATACCAAACATTGACACAGAGAAGGCTATTGCTTTTTATTAACCCTGTGCTCTGCGGGAGGATTCTCTGTCTTAATAATTGGCTTTGACACTGTCAGATTCCTCACTTACTGTTGCTCGGCCTTGGATACTATGTACAGGCTCTGCACAGGCTCGTAAAAGAAACACCTCGGGGGACATGAGCATCACCAGCGACAAAGTGAAGGACACATACGGCCTTGTTGTTCAACTCCCACGCACAGATTCCTTACTGGGATTTCCCAATATTACCAACACTGTTCTGTTCCCTAAGTCCTTAACAAAGATGACCATCGGGCCAGCGAGATACCAGGAAGTGTTCTTTTTACCGACTTGTGTGTTTGTTATCAGGCCAAAGGATCCGCTTTAACAGGACGTTTTCAGTCAACATGATGTTCAAAAGAAGAAGAGCGCAAAGCCAAGTTTATCGGTGCTTACAAATTCCACAGATTAGATGCGAATGTAGCCTGAGGATGCGTATTTTCGCCAACTGAGCTGAAAAGTTTCTACTCATCCCATAATCCCCCAGGCGTCAGACAAGTACAGGATATATGAGACGAAGAAGGAGAAGGACAGATACCAGAGGGAGATAATGTAAGGTTTCTGGGTAGGGTCGTCATTTTTATCGGTCACCCTGACAACAGTGCGTGCTTCCATTGTACAGTAAGAGTAAGTAACAGCTTACAGTCGATTGAACTCAAGCGTTCATTTGCACGAATGGCACAAGGCAAAAAGTGGCTGAGCAGACATTTGTATATTAGATAGATGCTGCTAAACACATGAGAACATGCATCATCACACATATAAAGAGAAACAAAGTTTTCAGATCCGCAGCTCTCTATTGTTAGACAGCATATTACCATAGATTGTATAAGTAATGGACGTAGCCACAGAGACGTCACCCATTGGATTCTTGACTGCGTACATGAAGCCGAAATATGTCCGCCGCCGTGTTGGGTTTACTGGAGCCAGAAGTGACCATATTTCGGATGAGAGCGTGGTGCTGCAGAGGAGCGAGGGGTTGGCAAAGCTTAACTGTCTGTGTCGGCGGCTGATACATTAGCTTGTGAATGAGCTAGTTTAACTTTGTGGAGATTCTGTTTGTGACGGTGACTGACTGCAGTTTTTTATTTATCTTGTGGTGTGTATGAACACACAACACAAGACTCATAAACTGTTTTTATCCCAAAGCCATTACCATACTGAACTCTGAGCTGAAAGCACACCCCAGTCATTAATGTGCATTAACCACATGTGCAATACTATCAACGCACTTTATCAGCTGCATACGGTGGCAATGAGTGTATGGTAAAACATGTTGGTATATGTTTGTGTAATGTGTGCACGAGTGTATGAATGTATGTTTTTGAGTCCGGTCCTTGAAGTGCACCTGGATTTCGTTGTATATTCTGTACAATGACAATAAAGAATCTTGTCTTATCTTATCAGAGTAAACAAGTAGCGGACTCGCCGCTCGCTCGCTCGGTGAGATAGTGGTGGGTGAACGACACGTACCAGGAAACTTAAAATAACCGGTTTTCTCATCACTGCGGTCCGCCGATCTCTCCGGGGAAAAACTAACATCTCCTATTTACTGGCTGACGATTAAATAAATGTTTGATAAACACTGAGGAGGCCAACAAGCCAGGTTTGGTGAGCACAGTATACCTGCTACTTAGTGCGAAAAAAATATATATACAATTATGCTAGAATTAAGGAGGAGCTCAGACTTCTTGCACGGCCGTAAAGTTCCATAAATTCCACAGAGAGAGAGAGAGACAGATTATTTTTCCAAACTTTAAATGAAAAAGTCCCCACCAACACAAACAGGTGAAGTGTGTTGACAGCCAGCAGTATCCACCTGTCAATCAAATGAGCTGTCCCCTATGATTTAAGGCTTAATATAATTAAAACGGGTGTGTTATAAAAACTTCACCCCCTGTACAGTTATATGGAACAATAAAATTAGTGATTTATAACAAAACCGTTTTTTGTACCAGGCTGTAAACATGTTTATTTGGGCTGTAAAAATGGGCTTTTTCCCATCTGCTGTAATGTTACTTCTTGGCTTCTGGAGCCTCAAATGGAACTGCATTTTTTTGCACTTTCTACACCAGAGGTTGCTGTTTGCATATTTGTACAGTCTTCATTTATACATAAAAACCTCCTCTGGTCATATGCATGAAGGCATGTCTTTCCGTTACAGATGACACTTTGAACTGATACTTTAACCTCACTCAGCACTTGACCTTAATGACACTTCAACATTTGAACTGCTTTATGAACAATTTTACAAAAAGACATGAGTAAAATCTGAGGTACTGCCTTTCCTTAAGGTGATAAGTTACCAACTGTAGGAGGCTGAGCGTGTCAGGCCATGTCGAGGGGAAATAGGCCCTGTTCATTCTGCCTCGGTTATTGTACTTTTGAAGAGTAATTTGCATTAAAGAAATTAACTGTAACTTAATTGTGCTGAAATGGAGCAGAAAGGCTTTAGATTGAACCGAAGATTTAGAGGCAACTTGTCCTCTGTTTGCAGGATTTGGGTTTAAGACTGGTGTTGTGGAAAAACAATATTAGGCTGCCGTCCCTCCCTCAGAGACAAAGCCAACCACCCGAGACAATTCATTTTCTATCACATTATCCTTCACGTTCACTCCGCCTCGCTCCCGGCCCTTTGCTGTCCCCGGAGGTTTGTTACACAGAGACGGGAAATAATCAGAAGTCTGCCGAGCCGCTGCCACACGAGAAACATCCAACAGATTCCCTTTGTATGCACCCAGCTGATCTTTCTTACAGTCGTGGCTGTAATCCCGATGCGTATTTTCCCTCTGCTGAAGTTTTCTGACTGACTACACAGTCTTTGACACGCTCGGCTCGCTCTCCTTGTGCTCTCATTTGCCTGAGGACTTTCATTCCCCCTGGACGTACACAGAACATCTCACTGCTTTAAGATTTTTTAGTCTTTTGATGCTCAGTATTTTACTTCA
Source organism: Semicossyphus pulcher (assembly GCF_022749685.1). Classification (NCBI taxonomy): domain Eukaryota; kingdom Metazoa; phylum Chordata; class Actinopteri; order Labriformes; family Labridae; genus Semicossyphus; species Semicossyphus pulcher. The sequence goes on from NW_027211681.1 coordinate 12,652,567, forward strand.
GATTTATAACAGCATTTCGTTACCTTAGCCGGTATGCTAACGTCTCCTGCACTGTTATTCCTTTATTCTGAAATCCTGAACAGAGTCACAGGCTCCTTTATTCAGACAGGGACAGAATATTAATTTGTTACTCAGCAGCGGATGACTCTTCTTCATTTCATCTGTCAGTCAAAGTTTGTCCGTCTGGAAGCTTATTTATTACCTTACCTGAAACACATTTTGATATTTAAATGTGCCTGATATAAGAATTGTAAATGCACTGCACTTCTACAGAGGGTTTCTACCTTAATATACAAAGTGCTTTACAATTTGCCTCTCATTAAACCATCCACACAAAGAGAGTCTGACACGTGGGCCAAAGGAGCAGGGATCAAACTAACAGATAAGTGGAGACCCCTGCAGCTGAAGAAGCATAGCAACCAGTGTTAGCAACACAAATGCTGAAAATCTAAAGAGGAAAGTATGCTATTCAAACTACTTCTTCAAAACCATAAAAGAAGATGCTCCTTATTAGATCCCTGAACACACCGCAGATAGGAACCACCTATAGCTAATTTAACATGTTTAAAACTCTGCTAATTTGTCAAAGCTTGAATAAATGTCATAAAACAGTGGGTCTCCAGTTGTAGCCCACAGCTAACTGTCTCACTCAATGGAAACAATATTCTACTTGTTACGTCCCCAGTCTAGGGTAAACTAAGACATTACATGACGTGTGAGCCTCTCTCTTCACACTCCCAAGAAATTAGTACACGTTAAAGCAGCACAAAACAAGAGAAAAAGTGACCAAACAAAAATGGCTTCTAAGATACAAATACACAGACTAACTGGCTTTGTTGGAAGTGGCAGGTGAAGGGAGGAGCAGGCAGCTGAGATTTAAAAGAGCTGATCTGTGGACCAATCCAGCAGCAGCAACCTCTTTGAATCACACAATATACTTGCTTTTAACTACTCGTTCGCGTGCACATGATGGCTGCCGTGCGTTCCCTGCGTCTGTTTGGAGCGTTGGCTGTGCACGTCCTCAAAAATTAACACGCGAGATGCAGTACACACACGACTGGTAGGGGCAGAGGGGATGTGACGGGGTCAACGCAGCAGCAGGGACAACAATGGCACAAAGCATGTATGATGCGTCCTTGCCACTGTACAGCAACAAACATACCTGTCAAAACAGCTGCAGACGGATACGTTTCATTTTAGAGCTCGACATGTAAACTTGCAAAACTAAATGAAGACAAGTCCAGGACAATGTTGGACAAACGGAGTGGGGACAGTGGGGACAGTGGGGACGGTGCGTTCTGTGCACCGAACACACAAACGCTGTCACTTATTCTGCCGTGATCTCAGAATTAACATAATAGTAACGTCTTTGAGTGTCTCCATGTCTGTTGTTTACATCCCGCACATCTGGTCGTTGCATACGGCCTGAGCTCGCTGGTCTGCCCACTCGAGGTATCCTCCAGTAACACCTGTACTACATAGACAAGTATGTGAACAATGACGTTCATGACGCAACTGGTTGTGTACGTGAACGCAAGGCCAAGCAGCAAGTACATCTCCGGCCAGAGAGTCTTCACCTGCTTTGTGAGGGCACTCAACCTTTCGGCCCTGTGAGAGTGGTGAAAGAATCAACTCACTGCAATCAGGTGTGTGTGGCCCTGATTGGCTTTGATTAAGCCCAGGTGTGGGGAGTCTTCATATACCCTGAGTCTCCAGTGCCCTGTGCTGACTCATTATCTCACCTTCAGAGGTGGTGAGAGGTTCTCCATGTGGCTTCTCTAGTTGTCGGTGTATCTGCAAACACCAACTCAGAACTTTGTGTGTATTTGTGGTCAGTTGCCTGTTTCCCAGGGAATAATTTGGGGTGCTGGAGAGTTTGTGTGACTCCAGCCTTTTGGGTTATCAAAGGCCTTCCGGACAACTTTTGCCTTTAGCTTCGAGTTTTCTGGGTCTCCTGGACAATTTTGGTTTTGAGTCAGCTGCTTGGCAGCGGTGATTTAGTTAATCATTTTAGTGCTTTATTTCATTAAGGAAGCCTGTAGCGGCTCTATACAGTTTTGTTGTCTTTTTCCTCCCCTTTCCAATCCATCGCTACTGCGATTTTGTGGTTATCCCTCTGGGATAACTTTGAGACACCCCTGGGTCTGCGCCTGCGTCCCCCCCCTTTCCTGACATGCTTTAGCACCACTTCACACAGACACACACATACAGACACACTCTCTATATGACAGGAGAAACGCACACTGACACCAATAGTGTTATCATTGTAATAATTTATAAGAACATTAAAACAATGACTTTAGCTTAAATCGCAACATCATGAAGAAATCCTGACACCAACAGGAAGCATGTGGTCGTGTTCGGCTGCAGGCAGACTTGCTGAGAACACCTCCTATTATTTTGAAGGGGGAAAGAACAGTTGGGATGAATAACCTCAATATACTTGGACATCACAGAGACGTATTATATTGGCTGAAAAAGACATGCATAATTAATGCTGAAAGTCTACGGCAGCTGTAGAGATGATAATTTTTACTAAGCAACTATCAGAGTCTCATCTATCACTGATATTGGCAACAGGAATCCACGTCCTGTCTCTCCTCTGCTGCTCCAGGGACGCTGATATTGTTGGCCAGCAGCTACACTAAGCTTTTTACTGCTGTAACAGCTGTGGAAACAGAACAGTCACTGAGATCCAGACATCCACCTGGCTCTTCAATGAAGCTCCCTGTGGCACAGTGGCAGAGTGCAGAGCGACGTTACACGCCTGCAAGCAAAGCTGAACCCTGCTGCACTGCCATAGGAAGATTTTGGTACATGTGATGTGGTACTTAAAGATATAATAAGTAGGATATTCCTAGAAAAATAAAATATAGACTTTTAGAAATATCATATAACATAAATCATCACTTATGGGCCTCTATACATGTGTGTTGGTGAGTGTGGCAGATGCTGGCGCACTCTGGCTGCGGCTCCGTTTGAGAACCTAAGCTTCTACCGTAATCTACAGCTTCAAATGCTACAACCTGTTATCCTGCAATCGATAAACGGTCGCCGGCTCAGTCCTTACCTGCTAAGGAGTTCCTCTCCTGCTAGCTCCAGGATCCCAGTTCAGCCCCACCACTTCGCCTCATCGTCAGGCTACCGGAGTGTTCTACCTGTCAGTCTTTCTGCCACATTGCTAGCCAGCACCGGCCCAGCAGCTTATTCTCCGCCGGGATATTTCAGTCCCCGTGTGGTGCAGTTGTTTCTTATCACAAGCAACCACCGCTCGCTGCTCTCCAACGCTAGCCATCACCGCACCAGGCTGACCCACGTTCTCCGAGCAGGATCGAAGAGCTAGCAGGCTGGCTACCGCTCCCATCCTCTTCTCCTCTTCATTGGACTGCTTGAGTGCTACCGCCGCTGTTATTCTGTGGTTTCTCCCGTGGATTTTTCTGGGCTGCTCATTTCTTCTCCCTCCTGGTAGACCCGGCTTCTGGCTGCATGCTAGTGGTAGCTCCATGCTAGTACAGTGTACAGACACTCTCAAACAGACTGGTATTCTCCGTACATCCCTTCCTACACAAAGAGGCTCTGGCCACAGGTTTTCATACCACTTCTCTTATCCAAACTCCATCCCTTTGCTATGGTCATGTCACACTTCCTCATTACGTCATGACAACAAACAACACGTTAAACCGTACAATCTCCCTCCTCTTCCTCAGTCCTCCCAACCAGGAGGGGCGGCGTTGTGGTTCCCTGAGCCAATCACAGCATATAGGTGAGTGTGGCAGTGGTTCAAATTAGCAACTGGGCCCCATTCAGACCGGCAAACACGGTGAAAGAGCAATGCAGAGTTGGCCTTCTTTCTGTTGGACAGGTAGGTGCATCAAACTGGGTAGGACAAGCTAACCGGCGTTTAGCATGCTAGTGCAACGGTAACTGTCGGTGGTAGCTCGGCGGGGTGGGCGTGTTCTCGCACGAGAGAGTGAGAGTGAGCTTCTGGTGATGAAGAGCCCAGGAGGAGGGGCCCAGTTTGAATGTGTTGTTAAAAAAGGCAAGGAAAAATCCTGCTTATTATACCTTGAAATAAGACAGATAAATCACAGGGGATTTCAAGGTCACTGTCATATATAGAGATCTATGCAACTACTAGCCTTCAGACAGGTTTACAGAGTTATTACTCTTTGTCAGGCGGCCATTGTTGAAATGTTTGGCACTTCCACAATCACTTCTTTATCATTGAATGTGCTAATGGAAGGTGAAACAAGGGTAATAAGCTTAGTGCAGTTGCTCAGGGTCATGCAATGCCAAGGGACTGGGGTCTCCAATTTGTGTGTCGCTGTCAATTCTGCTTGATTAATTATCATTTATTTTTACTGTTTTATTCTGTTCGATACAGACCCAGAAAAATTCTTCTCCTGCATTTCTGTGTGTTTAAGACAGGGGTGTGTCCAAGACTGCTCCTGACATTAAGGTTTCATACAGATGTTTAATTCCAGTGTCTTTTTAAAAAAAAATAACACGACAGAGTGGCAACATGAAAATCTTCCAAGCGAGGATGTTTCTCCGAAAGTCACAGTGAAAAGTACCAACAAAAGAAAATGTGCTCATTAAAATGCCACAAATGCTTCTAAAGATAGTTCACGGGATGGCACCTGGGGTGGCCAATCAGATTTCAGGGGAGGGGCCAGGGCCGCCTCAGGCCACCCGCTGCAAACACCCCTGTCACACATATTTAAAAATATTGTTGACGGTACCTGAGGGCCTGAAAACACAGCTGGGTTAGAAGACTTTAAATGATGTTCAATATGCTATATTTACTTTCTCTGCATTATATCAACATATTTATGAACCGTGCTTAAAAAACACAGCATGATATCACTTTTGCCTCTGTGACTTGCTAACCAGGCTGATTGTGAGTGTACTTTCTACAAGGTACTGCATGTATAAGGCTGATTTAAAAAGGAAAAGGATAGAGGCAGAGTATAAAGCTTTCGTACTTTAACGTTCATTTCGTTCACCTTCAGCTGAGGTATTATACGCATACAGCAGAAAAGCATGTCCGGAAAACAACAAAGGATACAGCTGTTATGTTGATGTATACTTCTCCTCTCCTTCTTAATACAATATGTACAATAGTACAAAAAAGTGCACACTCAGGAGCGTTCAAATCCAACAAAAACAAAGTTTTTTTTCCCTCGCTGTTCCATTAAGGGCGGATTTGTCCTCCTGAGAGCCCTCGGCTGTTTGTGATGGTGCTCTTGCGTCTTCCTCAAGGCTTCCTCTGCGTGTCTGATTCCCCTCAATTGTCAGATTGTCCTTCATTCTAACGGAGGCTCTTCAGCAAAGCCCCACTTTTTTTTCCTTTTTTTTTTTTCACTTCCCTCCTTTGTCTATGGATTTGTGACCATGAGGGCCAAGGCTGGAATAACAATGTCACTGAGGGACACATGTTGACGTTAAACGAGAACGACGGCAAAAGGAAAAGAAATCAGGGAAACACTGCAGCTAGCTTTCAAGGTATTTTATGTACAAAAAAGTTATTCCTATTTGTTAGTTTGGTTTGGTTTGCAGCCGCTTTAATCGATTTTACTTTAAGAAAACAGCTTTAAAGTAATTTTGATTGTACACTGACTTGTAGGAGGGAGTGAGGTTTCTCTTTCATTCCCATCCCACTCACCAAATGCCCGTTGTTGCTCTATGTAACTTGGGATCACCTGCTGGGGGAGGGAAAAGCTTAGCGGCGCTGCATCACACACAACCAGTTATGGGTCTTTGGCAAGCTGTAAGAAGGAGCTTGCTTGGTTCTCTCAGTATGTCATATCATGGCAGAGACAAAGAGGCTGGACAGAGTGTTGACAGAGAAAACGAAGATCAGAGAAATAGAAAGTGACCAGGCAAGAGGCCAAAAAAAAGCACATCTCTCAGACTAGCTTTAAGTCGTTGGCAAAAATAAAATGGCAGAAAGACAGAAACCTAGCAGCTTCGTTTGATGTTGAATCCTACTGTTTCCGTGTTTCTGCGAATAAAAGCAGACGCAGCTACTTTCTCACTTCCAAACTTAACAATGACCGGCACATAGAAAAGGCTGAAAGTCCTTTATTGCTAACCACTGGCTTCAACGGCATGCCCGTAAAGTGTGCCATCACTCGCTGACGCTATCGTTGTCAGACGTTGCACTAATAGGAAATGTAAGCTGGCATGCTGCTTTGTCTTGTGTTGTAGCACTTGCTTGTGCTCTGGTGTGTTAGCAAAGTTGTTGGCATCCACGTTTTTAATCACAAGCCAAGCCAGTAGTGGTTTTCTCAGGGGTTTAACCGCTAGCATGTTATAGCTAGTTGTTAGCAGCATATGTCATCTTTGCCGGTTTCAAATCCAGCTGATAGGCACAAATACACATGAAATTTGGGACATAAGTGACATAAAATTAGCAGGCCCTATCACCCCGTTGGTTTTGTTGCTTCACCTGTCGAGCGTCCCAGTCTTGCACAGCACAGCATGCTTTTTACATTGAACATTTTGTACAATTGTAACAGTTTACCACGATTCACTGCTCAAACATTTGAGTTATTATGAAAACAATGCTTTTTCTTCAGACAGACATGAACAAAAGGCTTTGGTGTCTAAATTGACAACATTCGCTAGCAACATTTAGCAGCTGTAGCTAGCAAGCTAACTAAGCTAATGCCGCATGCAAAAAATAAGCTTTTACTGAAAGCAGTTGTGCAACAGTGAGCCCCAGGTTGTTAGTAATGATTAAAAACTAAATCAATAAACTAAAATCACAAACCAACAATCCCCCCCAAAAAAAACTGCTGTTGCCAGAGCAACCATTTAGGATTACAGTGTAAGACATAAGAGCCATACCATAAATATAACTACATTACATGCAATTCTGACAGGTGGTCAGGCGCTCCGCAGCCGGGACGGAGTGTCCATCCGTGAACTCCGGCCACTGACCCTGGCTAGCAGGTCATCAAACTGGGCCCCGGTCAGTGTCAAATACAGCTGGAAGTGGGGGGTCATCCAGACGGAGTTCATGGAGAAGGCGGTGGTATTCACCCAGCTGTGTTTGCCTCTGGAAGGTGTCATGAACCCACGCATGACGGCTTCTGGTTTTCCGACTCATATCGGACTTCCACAGCAGGTACAATGTAGCGAGAGTAGGGATGTCGGACATGGTTGATAGCCGAAATAAATGATAGAAAGAAACGCCGTTGGTAACCATGGAGATCAGCTCCGCTTCCTTTCCTCCATTCCAGAAGTGAAGGGCGAGTACTCGCATATATTTATATTCGGCGGTCAAACTCGCGCGAGTAACGCAAGGCGAATATTCGCTTCGCATTAGGTGTGAATGCACAGTAAGTCGTCTAACTAGCACTCACACTGTCTTTTGTTCAAGCAGCCTGTACTGTTGCCCTAAAGAAAAGAGGTCAAAGTCCATATAATGTTAGCTATCAAAGCTAATAGTGTAAGGCTGTTGTTGTTGTCAAACTCTGCAGCTTTAACACTAACTGTATAAGAGCAGTAAAAAGTGCAAAAACAGGAGCTGAACCTACTACAGCATTCTCTGGCACATATTTCCCTCCTGGTGAACTAGAGTTGACAGAAACAATAGAAACAGATAACAAAAGTCCCAATGTCACACGGATACTGATACTGTCACACTGGTGGTGATAAGAAAAGCCCTGCTGATAAGATAAGCAAAGAAGAAACTGAGCTGATAAAGCTGTAATACATCACTATGCAAAACACAGGGGGGGGGAAATGTCTCTGTCCTTTACTTTTATGACTTCAGAAGCTTTTCACTTTTCACAGATAGCCCGGCCCGGCATTGGTGAAAAATCCAGGCAGATGAAATCAAGACTCGAGACTGTGGGCTCCACTGTGATTACAGCAGCCTGCTTTGAAGGGACCTTTCAGTGGGGGCGGAGGAAGAGTCGCTCCATCCTCTTTTCAGCGAGATAGATAAACACAGATGTAGCCGAGGCTGACTGTCCACTCTCGGCAAATCACAAAGACCGTCAGACTGATGGAGATGAAACCCAATCACACGTTTGCTGCTGATTGATTGAGCAGGAGTCGGATACACACTCACACAAACACACTGTACGGGACACTCATCTCGAGCCGCAAAAAAGCTTTTTAGTGAATCCCAGTGAGGGGAAGGACGAAGGCCAGTGAAGTGTGAAAAATCACTTGAGCCCAGAATTGTCCTCCATCAGTCCTCGACGCCCTTCGACTTGTCTGCTCCATCATGTCCATTTAAGGTCTGCTGGAGCTCGGAGGGTGAAGTAAACTGAAGATGCTCTGACTAAATCTACTGTATACCTTCTATTCCCTGTAGTGCATAAAACTAGTGTAAGCTAGGAGATCCACTGGAAGTGGGTCAGCTGTGTATGTGCTTATATCCTTGTCGTCAATGCACGCCTGCACCTTTACGTACAGTAGGCAGCTGCAGGTGTTTGTGCATGCAGTAGGTGTTCGAATCCTTAAATAAGCGTGTATATATGATGCCTAGAAGCGCCACGGTGTACTTAAACATAGCTAACAAAACAAACGCTGACTCAGTGCAGGGAGGGCACTTTGCAGACTGTCTTAGCAGAAAGCTTTGATGTTGAATGGAGGTGGCCCCGTGTCAACAGCAGGAAATTGTGAGAGGAAAAAGCCTTTTATTTCTCCTTCGCTCTGTAAACACTGCTTATTTCAGGGCACCACAGGCATCAAGGAGCTCGCGCTCTGCGGAGTCCTGCACATGATGAGGTGCTTTACATCACAACTGAAACTGTTGCTACTTTGAAAAATATACAGCAGGAAGAATAATGTAGACTATGGCAGGTTGCATTAGTTTAGAGCCACACTGCTCTCCTCGAAGGAAAACAGCAACTCAACCAGAACTGAAGGATTTTGGCAGCTTGTCATGTGTGGGCACTTTAAGTGTACCCTGCAGAGTTTTAAACCATGAGTTGCTTTAGGAAGGAATGTTTTATGAGCGGGTCCTAGTTTTTTTTATCATGCACTAGGTCATGCATGCATGCATTAAAAGACTCTGCACAGTCTTGCCCATAGGTTTGTGTTTTTCTGCAGAAAACAGAGACAGACTGTTTCACCTTAGACGGGAGATTCTCAGTCCCCTCTTATATAAAGGACATTCTCCTGCGGAATGATGGAAACGGCTCTGAACAGGACTGCAGGCACTGCAAAGAGTTATTTATTCAGCTGCAGATGCATCAGGCTCTGCTCTGTCCCTGCAGATAGACAGGATCGAAACAGCAGGTGCTAAAATAATAAGGCTAGGAGAACAATCATTACTATGCCTAGTCATAGTCTTTGATTATATTTAAACTCTCTTGATGCATTGCAAATGTTTAATCAGTCTCTATTCATTCCTGCGTCCAATGACCATGAAGACTTAACAGTGCACCATCATCTATCTTAAGTACTATAAAGTCATAGAAATCTGTCCCCCTCTTCTTGGTCTCTATCTATATGCAGTTGTTCCTTCTCTTGATATCTCTCTTTTCAGCGAGGAGTACCAAATAGTACCACAGAGTATTTTTTGGCCTATTTTATAATTGTGTTGTCATCCCTCCGCACAATAAATCACTCCAGGCTGCAGACAGGTGCACAGCTGGGCTCCTTGGAGGGACACTTCACTCCTCTCTCTCTCTCTCTTCTTAGCTCCTCTCCTCTCTCTTATTTCTTTTCTCCGCACCAGATTAATCTCTCCGTGTAGCTCTGCTGAAAAGCGTCCCAGTTTGGGTGACGCACAGCCGGAGAGCTATAAATGACTACGATCCCCCGCCATAAACTGTGGAACAACTTACCACCAACAATAGGGTCTAAGAAGGATTCACTTAGTGAAGGGATGGTGGAGAGACAGCGAGACAGACAGGTTGGCGGAGAGACGAAGGGCAGACAGAGTGCAGAGTATGCCTGGTCTGTAAAGCAGGAATTCACTGTACTGCTGTATAACAAGCAGGGAAGTTCACCATGGTGGCCTTTAAACACGCCATCACTCTCAAAACAGGCTGAACACTACAGTATCATGTAGTACCAGAGCACACATGGAGGTGCAGTGTAATGCCACATCAGTTCTGACCAGTGTTGGGGGTAACGCGTTAAAAAGTTATCCGTCTGAGAACTCAGATTACTTTTTTGTTGTAACCAGTAACGTAACGCGTTACTTTTGCAATTCAAGTAATACGTTACTTTGTTACTTTTTCATCAGAAGTAATCCGTTACTGAAAAAAAAAAAGCTGCATTTCCCTTTTCCATTTCTCGCCACAAAAAAATAAAACCCCAGAAGCACTGTTTCTGTTTCTCTCCTACATCTTGGCAGGTAGCTGTGTACCAGCAGAAGGTTAACACAGTCGTGTAAAATGTTTTGCTAGCTAACTCAACAAGCGAGATGGCAGAGAGGACGGCATTTACTTTGTGGAGATATTCCCTTTTTTTTCCATTTTTTGGTGAAAGGGACAAGAGCAACATCACGGTGAAATGTAAAAGTGTCTGGAGGATAAGTGCCTGTCAGCTGTGAAGAGCTCTACTTCAAGTTTAAAGTAGCATCTGCAGCTAAACACAGCTCCGCAACACTGGTGGGACTAAGAGCCCATGTTGTTTTGTTGTCATTGAAAAAGCTGTGCCTAACCACCCTCCGGCGCATTCCGTGTGCACCGCGACCTCTGGAGTTGATCGCGCCCATTCAAGTCAATGCTCGTGATTCCACGAGACGCCACGGTCTGTCTGCAGCGCGTCCCAGAAGAGTCTCTGCGCTGTTTTCCGCTAAAGATACGCGATTAGTCTATTTTTGACGGAGGCTGCTTCAAGCACGCGTCAAGCTGAACAGAGCAGATCGTTCCAAACAGGAAGTCAGACAGAAAACAGCAGAGCGCTTCGAATCATCTCAAAATAAAACACCATGTACAGACCGGTACAGACTCCCGTTTTTTTTAAGATCAACACGCTGAAATGTTGAAAAAAGAACTCTTTTAATTAAGTAGTGCACTCATCCATGGTAGAAGCACAAAAATCACAGAACGACATCCAAATGAGCAGATAATCAACCTTGGAGGTGCAAACTGAACTGTTGTTTGTGTGTTGCTCTGTTTCAACATTGATGTTATCTCGTTATTTCGCATTCCTCGTGCGATAATGTAGTTCTCCCACGACCTTGTAATCTCTCGAAATCCAGACAGAACACTCCGGACACAGATCCTGTGATGATTGATAAGTAATACTGTCTGCCTCTGCCCAGTTCACTGTCAGATTGTTAGCAAAATAAAGACCTGTAAAGGTTATACTGCGCCTGTCATTCCTGTTATTAGGCTGCAGAGTTACAGATTATGGGCCATAAACGAGGCTATGCAATGACGGTAGAGTCAATATATTCAAATGTAGACGTACAGTAAACCACACGCCATCCTGACAATACAACAGACATGTGTAAAGAGTTGGAAAGGGGTTTTAATTTTTGATGATGCAAAAGTAACTAGGTTACTCTTCTCAGTAGGTAATGCAGTAACGTAATTTTTAATGGCACTAATCTTGTAACGTAACAAGTTACTTTTCAAAGTAATGTTACCCAACACTGGTTCTGACAGACCATTCCTCAGGCTCTGTATTTAACCGCTCAGATAAATTTATGTCACTCTACCGTATGCCATATACGGCCCACCCTTTACACTAATATGTCTAAACTTAGGTTTGTAATGTAAGCATACTTTACTGGGACAGACAGGCACATGTGAGCCAAGAACAGGAGTGAGGTTGAAGCCTCTGACCCAGAAGGCCTCAGCATGATCTCGTCCTTGGGAGTTCCACCACACTAATGTGCTATTGTACGAAGTATTGAACAAACCCTGAGTGCTTTATATTACACAAATTAAATCGGCACTTAAGTAAATAAATTGGTCATGCAAAATAAGACCGAAGATTTTTTGTTAGAGTTTTCTTTTTAAGGTTATTAATCTTTAAAAACAGATATTAGTCTATCACTGCAGATCCGTATGGGAGGGGCAAGGAACTGGTTCCGTTTAGTCCGTGTAAGTTTCTCCACTGGCCTTTTTACAGGCTTTGGCTGTATGCAGGAAAACTAAAGCTAAAGAGGCGGAACGCAGTGGACGTGAAGATATACAGGAAACTGTTGGCGATCCTGGAGATACACCACCAAGTCCAAACTAACACCAGAAGTGAATAAGTACCATTGAGTGTGATAGATCCAACAAGTTAGAATATATAGGAATATTAAATAACTGTGTTGTGCCCATTAAGCTCAGTTCTTTTTTCTGTTATTTATTTTACAATACAATTGACTCACATTCTGAGGCAGCTATGTGGTGTAGTATTGTGTAGAGTACAATAATACATTTAAATAAACACCTGTACCAGACCTTCACTCTACTGAGTGCACTTTTCTTCTTCTCATTGTCATTCTGTCTTTTTATAAATAATTGATGGAGGAGGAACATTATCATACATTTATATTGATTTATTTAATATTTGATTTATTAATTTTTTTCTTGTCTTGTCTTGTCTTTACTACTGCTTCAAAGTTGATGCTGTGGGAGCCAAACATGGAGACTGAAGCAGCATTAATCCTGAGCGATGGGGAGCTGGGGATGATCTGTGGTCCTTTGGGGCCCTCCTGTAATCCCAGTGGGTCCTCCCGTGGTCCATAGGGGCCCTCCTGTAATCCCAATGGCTCCTCCCGTGGTCCTTAGGGGCCCTCCTGTAATCCCAGTGGGTCCTCCCGTGGTCCATAGGGGCCCTCCTGTAATCCCAATGGGTCCTCCCGTGGTCTTTAGGGGCCCTCCTATAATCCCAATGGGTCATCCCGTGGTCCATCGGGGCCCTCCAGTAATCTCAATGGGTCCTCCTGTGGTCCTAAGGGGTCCCCCTGGGTTGCCGGCAGGTCCTCCTGCGGTGCCGGCAGGTCCTCCTGTGCTCCTGAGAGGTCGGTGGTGAATGACATCAGCCAGGGGTGGTCCTTGAGTGTCTCCAAGGTGGGTCGGTTCTCTGGCATCTTGGCTAGACAGCTCAGCAGGAAGCTGGCCTCAAAAGTAACACCAACAGAGTCAAAACAATGTAAAGATGATATACTGTCTACAGTTCCTATTCAAGTCATCAGAGCCATCACACCACAGCATCCATTTATTGCAGAGGACACTGATCACCTGTCATCTCTTATTGAGATCCCCTGATCCTATTATCTGTTTGGTTTCAATGGAAGCCCGATTTATGTGACGAAAAAAAAACATGCATCTAGATTTTTATGAGAAAATTAGGGCGGCCTCTAATAGTCGACCAAATATTAATAAATGAAAAGAGTCAGGATTTTATTGGTTACATGCAGGAGTGTTTGGAGGCCTAGACATTTTCCAGCATGCATCATTTATCCACTGGAAGGGCAGAGAGCACGTTATCACGTTTTATGCATTGGAAGGGCTACAGGGGCATTCATGAGGGCACTGAGCGTTTTTTCAAACATGGGAGCACCAGTGGGGCTGATTGCCACCCCACCTTACCTTGAGTACACCACTGTAAAAACAGCATAAATCCACAGCATCTAATGTTAGTTGGGATGGGATGTTGCTTGTGCAGCTTATCCACTGATTCAAGCTGAAGAAAGGCTGGTTTATTTCACTTACCAAAGTTCGGTGTTTAACATGCACTTCTAATTCATGTTTTTTCATCTAAAAAATGAGCTGTGTTCTTTATACCGGTGCGAATAATATACAGGTATAAAATGCAGAGAGGTTATTGTGTTACGGTATTTTACTCAGACGAAGGCGCTATCGGGTGGTGACGTCGCGTCTCCATATCAAACTGTTTCCGGGTCCAAGCCGCTGCACCCACGTTTTTATTGATAAATAGCAATTGTGTTGCAAAAGGCCAAATGATTTCCATTATAAGAAACAGACTGCAAATTCAGATACAACGTAAATTCAAAAATGCATGCAAAAGTCCAAAACAAATGAATAAACATCAAACGCGCTGCTACGAAAAACACTAAAATCCAGTCTACACAACGGTCCTGTAATCCTTATGGGTCCTCCCGTGGTCCTTTGGGGCCCTCCCGTAATCCCAATGGGTCCTCCCGTGGTCCTTTGAGGCCCTCCCGTAATCCCAATGGGTCCTCCCCCGTGGTCCGTAGGGGCCCTCCCGTAATCCCAATGGGTCCTCCCGTGGTCCTTAGGGGCTCTCCCGTAAACCCAATGGGTCCTTCTGTGGTCCATAGGGGCCCTCCCGTAATCCCAATGGGTCCTCCCGTGGTCCATAGGGGCCCTCCCCTAATCCCAATGGGTCCTCCCGTGGTCCTTTGGGGCCCTCCCGTAATCCCAATGGGTACTCCCGTGGTCCTTAGGGGCCCTCCCGTAATCCCAATGGGTCCTCCCGTGGTCCTTTGGGGCCCTCCTGTAATCCTTATGGGTCCTCCCGTGGTCCATAGGGGCCCTCCTGTAATCCTTATGGGTCCTCCCGTGGTCCATAGGGGCCCTCCTGTGATCCCAATGGGTCCTCCCGTGGTCCTTTGGGGCCCTTCTGTAATCCTTATGGGTCCTCCCGTGGTCCTTTGGGGCCCTCCTGTAATCCTTATGGGTCCTCCCGTGGTCCTTAGGGGCCCTCCCGTAATCCCAATGGGTCCTCCCGTGGTTCTTTGGGGCCCTCCTGTAATCCCAATGGGTCCTCCCGTGGTCCTTTGGGGCCCTCCCGTAATCCCAATGGGTCCTCCCGTGGTCCTTTGGGGCCCTTCTGTAATCCTTATGGGTCCTCCCGTGGTCCTTTGGGGCCCTCCCGTAATCCCAATGGGTCCTCCCGTGGTCCTTTGGGGCCCTCCTGTAATCCTTATGGGTCCTCCCGTGGTTCTTTGGGGCCCTCCTGTAATCCTTATGGGTCCTCCCGTGGTCCTTTGGGGCCCTCCTGTAATCCCAATGGGTCCTCCTGCGGTCCTAAGGGGTCCCCCTGGATTGCCGGCAGGTCCTCCTGCGGGGCCGGCGGGTGGACCTATGGTCCTGAGAGGTCGGCGGTGGATGACATCAGCCAGGGGTGGTCCTTCAATGTCTCCAAGGTGGGTCGGTTCTCTGGCATCTTGGCTAGACAGCTCAGCAGGAAGCTCTGGCAGTCTGGACAGACAAACAGGAATCACTGTTAAATACAAACTCTGTCCTCAATGTGGGTTTCCCCGTGTTTTATTGTTGTATGTGGGTGTTAATGACTTACCAATAGAAAGACGTTCATCCACGTCAGGGTTTCCCGAGATCATTTCAGTTCTGTTTGCAAAGGGGAAGGCTTTATGCAGCAACCAAAAAAGCATGACACCAAGCTGCCACACTGTAGCTGGTTCGGCCCGGTACCCCCGATCTGTGAACCACTCGGGGGAGGTGTAGTCATAGGTTCCTGTAATCCACACAGCCACAAAGACAAAATATAACTTTAAGGGACAGAGGTAAAAGACAGAGACAGAAACAATGCAAGGTAGGTTCAGAGAAAAGGACAATAGGAAGGACAGCATACCTTGTCGTGTAGTGTAAATCCTCTCTGACAGAAATGTGCCACAGCCAAAGTCAATAAGCCGGACACGAGGGACATAAGAGCCGATTTCGATGAGGATGTTGTCCATCTTGATGTCCCTGTGAAAGACTCCTCTGGAGTGGATCTCAATGAGAGCATCCACCAGCTGTTTAACTATGGTCTGGGGGAGAAAGAGAGAGACATAAAGACTTAGTGACATTGTGTGCATAGACACAGATACAAAAACACTGAACCTCGGATTGTATCAGCGACGTACTTTTGCCTCGTGCTCCGGCAGGGAGGACCCTGTTGAGCAGACATAGTCTATCAGATCACAGCAGGGGACTGGTCTCTCGAGGACGAGTACGAGCTCACAGTCCAGATCGTACCAGTCCAGCAGGGTCACGGCTGCACTGGTCTCTGCTGCTGCTGGTGTGAGTCTGAGCATCAGTGCGACTTCCAGAGGAACCTGGCTCATTTTCCCTTCAAGAAGCTTTATACATGGAGAGAAACAAAAATTAAACCTTTGTGCACACAAATAAATAAGCATTATAACTTTTACATTGTATAAGACAA
This sequence comes from Semicossyphus pulcher, assembly GCF_022749685.1. Classification (NCBI taxonomy): domain Eukaryota; kingdom Metazoa; phylum Chordata; class Actinopteri; order Labriformes; family Labridae; genus Semicossyphus; species Semicossyphus pulcher. Next base: position 12,668,638 of record NW_027211681.1, read on the forward strand.
AAGAAGAATACGTGCATATGTTTCCTTTATACTCAATATAAAAAGAGAAATGTCAAGAAATCTTCTCAAATCATTCAGATACATGTTGGCACGAGGAACAAGAACATGTCACTTACCATTGATGTGCGCTTAACGCTACTCTGGGAAATATGCTTTATGGCTACCGGCAAATTGTCTTCTCTGCGGTAGCCAGCATAGACTGACCCGTAGCCTCCTTCACCAAGTAGTTCCTCCTCCTCATACTTGGCCTCGAAAATGTCTATCAAAACAGAATACACACATGAACAGTTTGATTCAACATCTAAAGAACTGCATTGATTATATTTATAAACTAGACCATTATAATGAGCTTAAGTTATCTAAAATAAAATCATTTTCAACCAGACTCTGAACCAAAAGCTGAACTTTAAGAGAATAATGTGACCTTTGGGACATTAAGACTGCAGCTGATTAGCTTAGCTTAGCATCAAGAAGAGAAACAGCTGGACCTGAATCTGCCCAAAGGACACTAAAACTGCCGACCAAAATATCTCAAGTTTACTGCTTAAAATGAAGCCCTTAGCTCAGCGCTGTGTGCTGGAGCCTCATATCAAACAGCAAATATGAGAGCCGAAAGTAAAATATATATTTTACAAAATGTGTCAAGCTATTTGTTGAAACTGGTACTTTAAAAATCAAGTATATTTATTTCTATGCCATCTTACCTCTGCTGTCAGCATATGAGGAGCTTGCTAGCGAGGAGGTGCCAGATTCACTGGAGGAGACAAGGTGGCTCGGGCCCTCAGAGGGATCATCGACGTTTCTGCTCCTCTTCCTGGGACCCTCGGTCTCCTCAGACTTCCTCTTCCTGCTCGTCGTCCCTTCAGCTTCTGAGCAGATGCTGGAAGTTGTGCTGGATGTAAACAATCCATCATCCTCACTGTAAGAAGAGCCTGTGAAGGACTCAGTGTAGTCCTCAGCAGAAGTGAGGGACCATCTGCTGCGTTTTCTTGGGCCCTCTTCAGACTCATTATCAGATGACTTCCTCTTGCTGGATCCAGAGAGGCTTGTGGTTTCTCCTGAACAAGCGTGACAATAAAAAGCAAACAAATATGAGAATGATTGAATCATTGGATTCAGCTGGATTTAAGTTAAGACATACAAGAGTGAAGAGTTAATACCAAACTGTGCACACTAGTGTTCAGACTAATTAGGCACATTTCATGAAGACCACCCAGACCTATAACACATGTGGGTGAGTTCAATAAACTGAAGATCGAATTTAGACATTAAGTTCAGCCGTGACTTCGAGAATGAAGGAGTCCACTTTAATTGCTGCCTCTCAATATAGCTTCTTGTAAAGGGGCCAAATGTTACAAAACACCTTCTTACACAGGTTTTAATGGTTCACCAATTTTAGTCTAGCATTTACTTAATTAAACACATCTGTAATCAATGGTTCTATCATTTCCTTCTCATCTAACCTGTGCTGTGTCCTCCAACATAAGAGGAAGAGCTGTTTTTGCCAGAATTTGTCATCAATACTTACTCAGTTGTGCACTGGAGGTGTTACACTGATCAGTGGTTTGTGTGTTTGAAGATTTGGATGCCATCTCTCAAACTGTTTCAGCTCTCAACTCTCAAGCAGTTAATGGTTTGCCGTTGAACTGAGGAATGAAAGTGAGTAATGTGCATTGCCCAAATGTAAGGTTGTGCCGGAATGTTGAGACTTCAGAGGCATTCAGAGACGAAAGTCAGAACATTCTACTGTCTAAAGTTCTAGAACCTTAAGTCAGTTCTAAACTGCATGATGCAATCAATCCTAAACATTACACATTATGTTCTTTTATGTTTATATTTGAATCAAACACAGTTGTTTGCCTACTCTCATGATTTGTCCACAAATATTATAAAAGCCAAAAAAACAGTTTATCAGTGCTACCGTCCCTCCATGGATCCCGTCTGTTACTGCAGGTAGCACATGCAAGCAGGTTGTGCTAAACGAGTGCACAAATACTAACATGGCATGTCAGCCCATGTGAAATGTCTCTGAGGTCATTGACTGCAAAAGTAACACTAACAGAGTCAAATAATGTAAAGATGATATACTGTCTACAGTTCCTATTTAAGTCATCAGAGCCATCACACCACAGCATCCATTTATTGCAGAGGACACTGATCACCTGTCATCTCTTATTGAGATCCCCTGATCATATTATCTGTTTGGTTTCAATGGAAGCCCGATTTATGTGACGAAAAAAAAACATGCATCTAGATTTTTATGAGAAAATTAGGGCTGCCTCTAATAGTCGACCAAATATTTATAAATGAAAAGAGTCAGGATTTTATTGGTTACATGCAGGAGTGTTTGGAGGCCTAGACATTTTCCAGCATGCATCATTTATCCACTGGAAGGGCAGAGAGCACGTTATCACGTTTTATGCATTGGAAGGGCTACAGGGGCATTCATGAGGGCACTGAGCGTTTTTTCAAACATGGGAGCACCAGTGGGGCTGATTGCCACCCCACCTTACCTTGAGTACACCACTGTAAAAACAGCATAAATCCACAGCATATAATGTTAGTTGGGATGGGATGTTGCTTGTGCAGCTTATCCACTGATTCAAGCTGAAGAAAGGCTGGTTTATTTCACTTACCAAAGTTCGGTGTTTAACATGCACTTCTAATTCATGTTTTTTCATCTAAAAAATGAGCTGTGTTCTTTATACCGGTGCGAATAATATACAGGTATAAAATGCAGAGAGGTTATTGTGTTACGGTATTTTACTCAGACGAAGGCGCTATCAGGTGGTGACGTCACATCTCCACATCAAACTGTTTCCGGGTCCAAGCCGCTGCATCCACGTTTTTATTGATAAATAGCAATTGTGTCGCAAAAGGCCAAATGATTTCCATTATAAGTAACAGACTGCAAATTCAGATACAACGTAAATTCAAAATCGCATGCAAAGGTCCAAAACAAATGCATTAACATCAAACGCGCTGCTACGAAAAACACTGAAATCCAGTCTACACAACGGAAGTTCTCCAGGTCTGTAGGGGGCGCTCAGTGTAACAGGTTTGTTAATGACGGGATCTAGAGAGGGAGACAAAGCAGTGAATGTGTTAATTATCAGACTTTGTAATGCCACTGGAGTGGAGTGTCTCTGTTGTAACACGACTAGGTCAAAACCTCGTATGTGGCTGACCACATCAGGTCAATGCGCGCTTTTGTGGGCAATGTGTTACAAGGACTGTCCTTATGAGGCAGATGACAACGTCTTTGAAAGCAGGTGCGCGCTGCGGACATAGGTGAGGACAGCGGACGAGCAGTGGAGGAGTGGCCCCGCCTACTCCCCGAACAAAGTATCCAGAGCCATATAGACAGAGAGTCGCGTCAGTGGCGGTCCAATATGCTCCATGATCCGCCATTGCGATGTCGCAACTCTCTCTCTCTACAGCTATGACCATACCGTCACTCAGTCAGTCAGTCAGTCAGTCACATACAGACCCATGTGTAGGGCTGACCCTGGCGGTCAGCCAAAAACTACAAAGTGTATAAAGTACAGCTAACTGTAGGGCTAACAGAAGCTACAGTTAGCAGCGATAACTTTAGCAAAGCTATCTGGTGATTGGAAGCTGTTTCTCAACAAAAGTTGTGATTTCTTTGCCCATGTCATAAAGTTGTGTTTTTGCACAGCAGTCAGTGGTACATGAACAACAGAGACACTTTGCTCCAGCGACGTCTAACATTACAAAGTCTGCTAAGGATTAAATTCACTGCCTCGTCTCCCTCTCTGCAGCCCGTCAGTAACAAACTTGTTACAGTGGGCGCCCCCTACAGGCCTGGAGCACTTCCGTTGTGTGGACTGGATCTGCAGTGTTTTTCTTTTGCATGTTTGCATCGTTTCTGTTTTTGCATCTTCTTTGATGTTAATGCATTTGTTTTAGCTTTTTGCAGCACGTTTCTTCATTTGCAGTTTCTGTTGTTGCATCTGTTTTGGACTTATGCATGTGTTTTGGAATTTGCATCGTTTCTAAATTTGCAGTCTGTTTCTTATAATGTGAATCGTAAATCGGCCTTTGCAGCATGACTGCCCTTGTCGGCCACCGTAGTTTTCCCTCTTCTTATACAGCATCTTATATACAGCATTTTACAGTATTTTCAACAGTGATGTTTTACTAAAAGATCAAATCTTTTCCTCCTATTTCAGTTAGAACATCTTCCCCGTCCTTATGGAGCCTTTCCCTGTCTCTTGTAATTGTGATCAACATGTGCTTATGTTGATGCTGCAGCTGCTTGATTTTCCTTCTGACAGTTTTCCAGGTTGTATCTCCTAATCCATTGTTTGTCAGCTATTGTCTTTAGTTCCCAAGCTGCTCTTGATGATGCGTTACATCTCGCTTTAAAAGAGAGTGATGACATGCAGGAGCCTCGACATATGCACACAAACACGGGAACTCACACACACACAAACACAGATTAATTATGTGAACTCATAAACACCTCATCGAGAGCGCCCCTCTATCTCAGTCGCAGGAATCTTTTTAATAAGCAAAGGTGTTTGTGTTTCTGTGGGGACCTGCAGAGTAATTCTGCACAGCATACTGATGGAACTACAACACCGTCTGAGTTCTGTTGTCAGTCAGATGGTGTTATGACCTCAGTCGCCTTCTCTCAATGGAAATATGCCTCTAATTAGAACAGCAACACATTGGCACAGCGGGCAGGGTCAGGGGGGAGGGAGAAGGTGTTTCAGAATGTATGTGTGTGTGTGAGTGTGTGTGTTTGTCAAAAACAAATGAGTTGAATGAGAGGAGCCTTTTCTTAGCGCCATTTTTGGATGAGAAAATCATCAAACTTAAATGAAGACAATAGCTTCAGAAGTCAGAAGTCGTTTTCACGTGTATTGTCGGCCTTAGTTATCCCAATCATCTGAAGGTCATCATTTAATGTCCTGCCGTCTTTATTTATCTTCATTTGCGTCTTAAGCAGAGATGCAAAGACTGTTTTCCCCTCCATTGGCTCAGGTCATCCTTCAGTATCCTCTCATGTAGCAGATGTGGAAGTGTTGACCCTGACGCCTCTATCTGCCAACACCCTCTTTGTTCCTCGTCCTCTATTCAAACTTCCCTGAAGCCTCATTTGCTCTGGAAATCCTTTAAACCCTTTGCTTATCCACAGTTATCTCGCTGCTTACTTCTAGATGCTGCGGTGCTTTTGTACTTCCCAGAGGTCACTTGTCAATTAAACTAGCACAGTTTTCTCTTTCTATTCAGTCGTGCTGGGTACTGATGCTCACATAAAGTAACCAGCTTTTTCTGTAGTCATTCCCAGCAAACCAAACACTAAACACATCACAGCCTGATTGCCGAAGGCTTTTTTGAACTACAAAGCTTCAGACTTTCCTTCTGTTATTACAATCACTTATGGGGCCCCAACTGAACATTTATGTTTATATAAAACTGAGCAGTTACCCGAACCCTTAAATGCACACCTCTTAAGCCGAGAGGTTACATTACATCCTGTCTTAATAGTTAATTTCATTACATCCACCAATCAGCTGCCTGCTGTTACAACAACTGTTTTTAAAGTAATATATTTGAAGATTTTCGTTTACATAAAGTCTGTTAAGTCACTATGTATCGCTGAATGAGGTAACACAATGGTGACTGAGCCAATGGCCCACTGATGAACTCCTTTGCATTTGCAGAATTACAGACTGGGTGTCTGTGGCGAAAAATCACAAGCAGCGCCAAGTTATGGTGCATTCCTTTTGTACTCGGAAGTCGGAATTTCCGAGTTTCCGCTCATTAAGTTCAACTGGAACACCCCCTTGGACTTGGAAAGTCGGAGGAACCAACCCCAAACTCATAATCAAAGATGGCTGCTCCGTGCATCAACAGTAAATGAAAGCTGTACTATTAACTGTTTATTATCACTTCTGTCTTGTGTCTCATTAAATCAGTCGTACACACATTACTGTCCAATTTCTACCTGTGAAATTGATATTTGTTCTGTAGTTGTCTGTATTCAGAGAGAGCAAGCACAACAACTGTTTTAGTGGAGGGGTCCGTATCTTGGTTTTCCAACTTGTTGTACTGGAACGTGGCCAACTCGGGTGTGACGTCATTCCCAGTTCCAAATTCTTACATTTTCCATCACCCAGCAGTGGTTGATCTGCCAGAGAGGGTAGGCAGAGCTAACGCAATAAGCACACTTGTGTATTAAGCAACCGCTTTTCCGGTCTCTGCAGGTGTTGTGAGTAAACAGTAATCTACTATGGCAGAACGAAGATCGAAGAAAAGATGGAGGACTACAGATACAACTTTAAAAATAAGTGAAAATCAAAAGAAAAAGAAACAAATTTGACGCTCAGATGAAGGCAAACAGTCTAAAAAGGAAAGAGTCAAGAGTTACAACCGGAGCAAACCGTAGAAGTCTGGATATGTGGGAAGTGTGTTTATCGGTAAAGTGTGTTTACCATTTATCGCCATGGGTGCCGCCAAAGAGAACAAAGCGGAGATCTTCGAGATTACAACTTCAAGATGCTTTGTTTTAAATGGGAAAAAATGTTGCTGCCTTTTGTCCATGCTGGGAATACTCAGGTGAAAAAAGTAACAGGACTTTGTCTCTATGGCTGTCTGCTAGTAAGCTCTGCCGTAAAGCGTTAGACACTTCTACCTGATTGTCACCTCTCCACCCAGAATATATTGTGAAAGAACAGATGACTGTTGATGATGACTGAGTTATTTCAGTGGCAATGTACAATGAGAGAAACCAAAGACTGGCCTAAAGCAATAAGCTGAAACAGAGAAGATTGTCAGACTAGTTTTAATGATCCGGGCACAGAGACTAAGTTTAGGCAGGAATATCTGACAATGTATAAGCATATTAAGTCCTCCATCCCAACATTTCTGCCTCTTTGAGGATTCATTCAGCGTGAGGGTGATGCTCCTACAGAGAGATAAAAGCAGAGGAAGTTCTTTGTAAATGAGTCACCCAGACACCTGTCACTTAAGCCATTATTTGTAAGACAGCGTGAGCGTGTGAGTAAGAAAGGCAGGCTGGTGTGAGAGTTTTCGAATACAAGTTTTTTGTAAGAAAGGGAAAAAGGAGCGAGAAATAAAGGAGCTTCTGTGCCACCACATTATTCTGCGTGTCGACACGAGGGCTGATGTTCCCCCTGTGTGTGCTTCACATTAGAGGCTGGCAATCACACACCATCAGGCCTCTGCACATTAACGGCCTGAATCCTAATGAGACCCGTGACTATGCAGTCACACACACAGACACACACAGCACATAAGATAATATCTGTGTGAGTAAATACAACTTGGCAATGTGAATCAGCTAGTTTAGAGCTAGAACATACAGAAGTCATGTTTGCAGAGTTCAGTGCTCCTTTTGAAATTGCAACTACTCTCCAGAACATACATTTGTAATCCCTTACAAAGGTTACGTAACTTCTTAAAGTATTTTATAAGGAAAGTGTAGCCAGTCAGATAAGGCTAGAAAATCCTCCGTCCTGATACATATTATCAGAATATGTAATGGTATAATATATTTTCTTGAAACATCTAATCCATCAAGTTTATGTTCATGCTAAAATACCCAGAAAGCTGTTATGTTTGGTTAATCCAGTGAATTCAATTCCTCCCAGACGGATGACAACATGTTTTAGTAAGTGAGAAAGTGACAAAGGCCTCTACATAATGAAGCTGGATTTCAGGTAGTGTGATTATAGAGAGACAAAGTCTGCATAGGATGGAGGTTGTATAGACGGGGACCGCTTTTCATTTATCATTTTCAACTAGAAGTTAACCTTTTATATATTGCCCAATATGGCCTTTTATTAATAGATATGAAAGAACTACATTGCACGATATAAATGGCATAGCAATATCGTCATATTAACAAATGTGTTGAGGCATTGATAATTGGAACATTGCCTCACTGCTACTGTAAGACTAGAATGTATATTCGAAGTGGACGTTGGTTTCAAAATGCAACCACAGATCGATATCCAGCTTGGACAAACCGCGCGGGACCTGGGTGTCACAATTGACGACCAGCTAACCTTTAAGGTTCACCTGGCCTCGGTTTCTCGGTCATGTTGATTTGCTCTGTGCAACAGCAGGAAGATCAGACTCTACCTTTCAGAGCATGCAACACAACTCCTGGTACAGTCTCTCGTGATATCGCGCATTGATTACTGCAACTCCCTACTGGCAGGCCTTCCTGTGTGCACATTCAAACCTCTGCAGATGATCCAGAACGCAGCAGCTCCCAGTCGCCGATCGCATCAAATTAAAAACCCTGTTGCTTGCTTACAAAACAAAAATGGCTCCTGCCAACCTGAACGCCCTCATCCAGGTCTACACTTCCTCCCGCCCACTATGCTCTGCCAATGAAAGGTGCCTGGTAGCCTGCACTGCCTGTTGGCACTTGAAGCTGTTTGTTGGTTCTTACTGACTTTGTGTTGTATTAACTCTCAGCTGTACGTCGCTTTGGACAAAAGCGTCTGCTTAATGAAATTTTAACATTGTAAAAGAGCCTTAAACCTGCATCCTTTCTAATGGCCAGCAGGGGGCGACTCCACTGGTTACAAAAAGAAGTGATGTGTGGAAACTGATGTGAAAGTGACCCTACTTCTCAGCTGATTTATCACCTCAACATTTACCAAATGAGTTTATGGTCTCAGTGGCTGGTTTCAAGTCCTCTTCAATACAGTATGATATTCATTTTGTAATATATGGTCCAATTTAGAGTAAAATTAATGATGAAGCAAGGTATGCTGTAGCTACAACAGTGACCTATCAACTAGGATAAAGAGCTGCAATGCCTGTCCACCCTCTCGTCCAAATGTGGTCGCTTCTGGCTCTAAAAACCAAGAAGGCCAAATGGCAAACTCATAGCTTCAAAATAGTAATGGGGGGATGTCACAATGGCTTCGGCCACTTCTCTATGGGACACAAGACCTGAAGATGTGACTCTAAACAAAAGTGACCCTGAAGCAAACTGCCATTTGTCTTCATCCCAGCATTCGTGGTCTCCTGTGTGTGTGTACGTGTGTGTTTGTGTTTGCCATGCATGGATGCAGAGATGGATGCTGAAATGATCCACTCTGTCTCAATGAGTCCAAGCGACCACATGGTGCCGGAGCCCGCCAACTGCCATCTGGAGCGGCTGGCAGTGGCCGACTAATGGAGCGCAGGCTGGAGTTTTGGCTGGCAGGGAGAGTCTATAGTTTGGGTAATGACTAAAGTGATTAAACGGGGTGTGGATTCTGAACTTGGCTGTGAGAACATCGTGCAGTAAGTAGTTTCCAGCGCTGGCTGTGATACATCTTGGACACTAGAGCATGAATAGCAGTGTGAGTGGATGTGAGGCTGAATGATAATGTTATCATAATCAAAGCAAATTTCCTACTAAAATTAAGTTTTCTTGGCTTGTATGAGTCCAGTTGGTGTAATGGAGGAGAGCCTGTGTACTTAAGGTTGGTGTAAGAGCCCTGAAAGGACGCTTCAAATGATCATTTCTGTGTGCAAAACTGACCAAAGCGATCCAATTACTGTTGTGAGATCTTTGCCAGCAGCATAATTAGCTGAATGGGAAGAAATCGCCCAATTCTAATCATGGTCATCATTGGGATTATTGATCCGAGCAGTCTCCTGATAGCTGATTATAATTGTTTGCTTATCTCTTACCCCGCTTTAATCTCTGAAGGCGAGTTTTAATGTTTGCACATTTAAGGGCTTACAGGGCAGCCAAAGAAAATATATTTTCTAATAAAATATGAAAAAAACAAATCTAATGCGATGCATATTCTCCTCTCACCCAGGCTGCCATTTACTATGTGAAGGAGTCAGCAGGTTTCATTTGAGGCAGGCAGGAGAAAAAGCCAGCTCAACAAAAACGAGGTCCTGATTCCCCTCCGGCCCCGCAGAGGTCTCTGTGGGAGGCCTCATTCAATCTCATCTTCTCTTTCTCTATTTGTCTCCCTCCTTCACTTCCTTATTAAGCTTACTGGTTGGTCCTTGATCCTCGGAGGCCTTCACTTTTTCTTTTCCTGTTTGCATTCAAAACTTTAATTCAAATTCTTACATTCATGAAAGTGCAAGCAAACACAGACTCACAGAAACACGTCAGAATTCGATTTTCCAGTTTGTTAAAACAGACATTACAACCAAAACAAACTTATCACTGCTGCCCTCAATTACTACACACTCAACTAGCACCTGTTATGACCTTATCCCAGAAGTATTGATTTATGTCAGCCACTAAGTAAATGAAATTATTGAGGTGAAAAAAATGCCAGTTTGTGAGTTGTGTTTGCAGTCATTTAGAAACTGATGCGATCAAAGAGCACTGAAGTTTATTAACTCTTATCTTAAAATGTGTCCAAATGTTCCATACATAAAAACTGTATCATCTGCATAAAAGATTATTTTACTCTTAAATAGTCAAATCAGTATCAGCCAAGCTGTAAAAACACTAATAATAGTGCACAATACACTTCATAGATAAATACTTTATTGTCATTGCAGATCAAATACACAATGTAATTTCATTTGGCAGCAGTCTACTCTGGAGCAGCATAAGAAAGTGTCAACCCATGTACATGCGTTTAGTTTGGCATTAGATTTAAAACTAGTTATAATTAAAATCATTTTCTGAACTGCTAAAATGCTGAAAGCTAAAATATATAATTACTTAACTCGTTAAAAATGTAACATTTACTGCTATCTGTTAGAGAGTGCAGGCCGCTGAGTCCAAACGCAGCATGGGGCATGGGGGGGCGCTGCTGAGCAACCTATGGAGTCGGACATGTTTTTAGAGTCCGTCGCAGACTCTGATTAAAATTTTCATAAATCGGTTTTTTTTCTAAAACTTCTTTGGGCATTTAAGAGTGTCTTTTGCTAGCTACATGACCCAAGTCTTTATGGCTCGTAAGCCACAGCTTGTGCAGCAGCACAACAACAGAGGCCTTGTTCTCAGGTAGCAACCGCAGCAACAGGTACGGCAATTCCTCCCGATGGCTCTACCTCACCAGAGACACCACCACAAGCTAGCTTGAGAGGGGCATTACATTACAACAATTATAAGTTTATAGATTTCATCCTTAGCCACAGTTGAAATTTAAAATGTCCCAACTAACAAAGTAGATCATCTTAATAAAGCTGGAACAGAAACAGAGTTTAAAGACAACAAAAACTTCTCCATCTGAAGCCTCCCTGGCACATTTGCTGTGACTCATCTCAGGCTCACCTCCCTGTGTATCCCTCTGCTATGCAAATAGCTGTCGAGCAGATGACCTTTTTAACTGGAAATAACAGGCATGAATATGGAAATATATGTATCTGGTGACTTTGGCCAACAAGCAGGGCTGCATAATTGTGCTATCATCCACCCACAATGCCTGAAATTTTCAGCGTGTGACCTCGGCTGTGATCGTTCTGCCTAAAGAGAGAGACACTTGCAGATTGTGAGTGTGTGTGTGCGCGCGAATGGTGTGTGTGTGTGGTGGACATGGACTGGGGAGGACACTGATCACAGCTCAGGGCATCAGGGGGAGACTTAAGAGGATTGTTACGCTACGCCCTTGTGTGTGCCTTTGTACCTTTGAGCCTGTTTGTACGCACGGGGTGTGCACAAATCTGTGCTGGCACGCAGGGATACACTTTAGAGAGTGACCATCTGTATGTGTGTGTGTGTGTGTGTGTGTGTGTATCTGGCTCCTTGTGCATCTGTGCGTGTCAGCTTACCTTTATGCACTCTGCCTCCATATGTTTTTGCATATGTCGATGCTGCACGACTCTGCATCTTTATTTTTGGATCAGAGGCGGCCATTAAAGCGTGCAAGGTGTGGACAGAATTGCAGAAGATTGAATAAATTAAATTAAAATTTCGAGGACATGTGTCTTAGAGGTTGTATAAAAAAAGGCATACATACAAGCATAATTAATACCTAATAAAAAAGTGCAGCTATTGGCTACAAGAGTCAGTGGCTTAAATGTGCAGCCCAAAACAGGGTTGAACATGTTGCCTTTAAGCAGTGCTATTGTCCATCTGTGATCATTCATATTCATACAATATTTGTGTGTCCACTTTGCATGTGTCCTCTTGTATCCTTCTCCTGTGTGCACCTCATCACAGACACCCAAACATTTCAGTCATGTCTGCATCGCTCCCTCCATCCGCTCCTCACAAGCGAAGCCAGCGTTAGAGCTGCATACTGAGAGCCAGGGGTCTGTTGGCGAGCGGGTAAATGGGACTGATTAACAATGAAGCGGCACAGAGATAGGCAGACAGATGGGAGTCAGACAGAGAGGAGAGAGGGTGTCAGGCCAGGGACAGGGCAGAGCGTAACCACACAATCCTGGCCAAGGCTTGGATGGAAGTGACTTTGAATTCTCAGCAGTGTGACCGCTGCCGTTGAGTGTGTGCTAGTTTGTTTGAACAGAGGAAATTTGGAAGATGAGTCTGCATAAATCCTGGTGCCGAGGATAAAGATGGTATAGAGGGGGAGAGACCAATGAATAATCTTTTTCCTCAATGTCATATTAACTCATATTTCTACTGTCGTGTTTTTAAAACAGTTCCATGCTAACACACGGCGGCCAGATTCCTCTGACGTTACGCTCAGGATGGGAAGCTCAAATGCTGTCACTAAGTCTTACTGCTGTTTGCCAGCTTACATGTCCTTTAAATTTAGGGTAACTGACAAATCATTATTAATTCACTGCTTCTCAGTGAATCAGCGACTGAAGAGACAATAAACAGTGAAAACCTGGAAAGAAATGAGGCCATATTTCAAGTTATAACAACGTATTTGATCATCTATTTGCTGCAGTCAGGCAACAGCTAACGTTAGCTTTTAGCCACTTACTAGCTAATATAACCATAAGCCAGGAAGTGTCTGAAAGCTATTTACGCTGATTGGTAGTGTTACAAGATATAATAGGATAGGTGTAAGTTCCTATCTATTGTAATGTTAAACCATAACTTAATTTGGACACGCTCTAAGCTAAGTGTCAGAGTTCAAGTTTTAAACAAAAGTGACATGCTAAAAGTGACACGCTAAGAAGTGGTGGAATACTATTGTTAGCTTTTCTCTGGTGGTAGCTAACGGGTTATCAGATGTTGTTTACGAATTACAACCTGGAAATCAGTACATCATTATAACGGCATTTAAATTTCCCACCCAGAGCGTGACGTCAGCGTAGGAAAGCGGCGAAAGATGATCCTCACATGAGAGTTGACGAACCCCATCCCTTTTAGTTGTTACCATGTTAGTCTAACTTTCCATCCTCACAAAGCACATACATATATTTTAAGGAAAGGTAGGCCTTATGTTTGTTGAAAGTGTTTGACGTTTCTGGCTAAAATTGTAGCTATCACTAGCTAGCTGACTAAGCTACAGTTAGCGCGATGATTTGATTAAAACAGGACTTTCTAAAAACATGGTACCGGTATTGTCGTGGTTTTGCAGGGAGAAAACCCCCATTCATGGCCTATGTGTAAACAAAAGTCAATAACGTCCTATTTTTGTAATGTCAGAGTGTTTGTACGAGAGTAACATTCCTTTATCACCACTAGTTAATGTAACTTATTTGTCCAAATCAGTTGAGAAAACAAACTGACTTCACTGTGTTGAGAAGTAGCTGTCCATGTCTGACACTTTATAAGCTTTCTGAAGCTCACAGTCATAAAATAACAATTTTACCAAAACCATTATCTTTTTTCTAAACCTAACAACATGCATAGACCTTACCAAACATTTGTAGAGAGGCACAGCTTTCTGGCAGAGAGGACTCTGATTCGATGAACCGCAATTACTTTGATTACATGAACCACAATGGACGCAATTTAGCTTTATCTAAATGTATCTTAGAAATACATAGTTGTACAGATTTTCAGGACCCATTTTCTTTTTGAGATGGTCTTGAAGCTTGCAAAAGTATTTACTGATTTGTCCTGCAAAACCACGGTAATTGGACAGCTGCTGCGACGGGGGCAGGGTTAAGCAAACTTTGAATCATTGCCTACATATTAAAATTGGATTCCTTATATCAGTCAGTGACTTGCAGTGTTGGGTAAGAAACTTGTTACGTGACAAGATTACTGCCATTGAAAAGTAACTTGTTGCGTTACTGCGTTAACTACTGTGTTTAGCCTGCAGATGCTTCTACCTTGGCAGGTAGTAGGAGAGAAACAGAAACAGTGCTTCAGGGACTTTTTTTTGAATGACAAAAGGGAAAGGGAAATACAACGCGTTACATTACTAGTTACACAAAAGTACTCTAACGTATTACTTTGTAACGCATTACCCCCAACACTGGTGACTTGTCTTACTTTAATTTCTAGTATGACAATGTAAGACAAAACAGCTGTCAATGGATATCTTTGCTTATGACAAACTTGTCTGTATTCACACACGCATACGCCAGTAAATAACATAAATACACATTTGAAGCTCTAGAAAGCTATTAGCCCTCTATTACCTGTCGCTCTGCAAATGTCAAGACACCATTATGTGGAGCTGTATTGTTTGCTCTGCTCAGCTCACCTTTGGTATTTCCTGTGTTTTTTATTTAGTCTTTTTTATTTTCGCCCGAGATGCCAGCAGGGCCGTTGAACCAGTGTTATGGTAATGTTCATTTTGATAAGCCAGCACCGGGGCTTGATGGACAGGCCCTGGAACAATAGGAGCTCTGGCCCCGTCGCTCTTGGCAGTGAGGGCAAGGACACAAAGGAAACATAATGAGGAGAGATAGCATTGTGATGGGAGGCTGCAGATGACACAGACTGAAGGTGTGTTGTGTGTGTGTGTGTATCTGTGTGGGTGTTTCGGGAAAGTAAGGCTGTGTTTGTGCGTGGGAGGAATCTTGTACATTAGTTTGACTGTGTGTTTGAGTGTGGGCATATGTGTGTGTGTCAGAGGGATAGAGAGAGAGACGAAATGTCCAAGTGTGTGTCAGTCGTCAATTAATCGTTACTGTGACAGACAGCCTGTTGCAAGCATAGTGTTTGTGTGCGTGTGCGTCCGTGCGTGTTAGTGTGTGTTTGTGTGTAGTGTGTGTTTGACAGAAATACGCAAAGCTTCATAACAGGCTGATCAATAGTCTATTCAAGGGTAATGAAACACCAGTCAATAACACCACCCACATTCTGGCTCATAAACTGATGACAGCCTCTCTCTCTCTCTGTCTGTCTCTCTGTCTCTCTCTCTCTCTCTCCCTCTCTCTCTCTCTCTCTCTCTCTCCGAATCAAATAACTCTGATCCCCTCTCTCTCTCTCTCCTCTCTCCACTTGTTTCTCTCTAGAAGGAAGACACGAATTTCAATCAAGCCAAAGAGCCAAAAAAAAAAAATCTATAATTCTTCTTCTGGTCTCTTTATAATAACTTTATTTAAGAACGTATTAGAAGCATACTTAGAAATTGAAACCTTAGCACAGAGTATGTTTTTCAGTACTGCCTGTCAGGTGGTCGGGACAGGACAGACCACATGCTGACCCTTTGACCTCTAACGGAAGAACTAATAATTTGCCATTGAGGGAAATACACTTATTCTTATAATACTATTACACTTCTCGCATTGAGTTTGATAAGAGGATTGATTGCACTCTCATGTTTGTATGTTTATTATGTAGGCGCAGCATCAGGTTATTAGCTTAGCTTAGCACAATGACTGGAAACAGGGGAACAGCTAGCTGAGGCCTTTCCAAACTTAAAAAAAAAAACCCTACCATGACTTGACTACATCTTTAATGATAATAGTGTATCATGTTTGTTTAATCTGTTCATGAACATAAAGGTAAGAATGGCAATTTCAGATCTCAGAAGGATTTAGGTGCTGGAACTATTTTTCGTTGAACAACAGTTCATCCATCTGCCAAGCCACTGTTGCCAAAATGGTCATTTTCATAAGTGTTCATAAGTACGGAAGCCCTTAGCGGACATGCATCCATACATTATATTTACTCTACCATGATGACGAATCATTTCTGGTCGTTTTCTCGAGATCTCAACTGTTTATCACGAGATAACGACGCAGCACCAACGCAACGTCAGATGATCATAACTCGTTAGCCCATTATCTCGAGAAAACAAGCTTTGCTATTTTGAGATAATGGGCCAAATTAATCCGTTATGATGGGAAAACCAGCTTTGTTTTCCTGAGATACAGAGAAAAATAAGTCAAGATGTCGAGAAAACAACCAGAAATAACTTATCACGGGAAATCGGAGTAAATCAAATGCATGGAAGCATGTCCGCTAAGGGCTTCCTAACCTAAGAAGTCATTTGATTGTGTTTTAACTACTGAACTTAAGGCTCACTTGAGACTCGACAAGGCTGCAGTGTTGAAGCAGGGGATGTCTTAGAAAATAAAAATCACCACTGAATTCAGCATCGTGCCTCCTCCAAAGCGGACTGACCCAGGGTCCCTCTCCCCAGCTGAGAAGTACTGACATGCAGTTTCCAGGGTACACTGCAGGGCTGCAGCTATCATCACGGAGGGTTAAGGTTAACCTCTGCCTCAGGACTTATTCAGTGTCTTTCTAATTTGATATTGTGACAGATTTAATGCTAACATGGACTTTATACTGCTTACCAGCACATTTCTATGCTGCAGTTTGACCCCAAAGGAAGAGAAGATGAGGAGCGTTTGAGGTTCATTCAACGTAAATGGAAGACATTAAAAGTTGCTTTTGGTTTCATCTTTATGAGAATGGACGCCATTCACACCTGTGTCCTTAAACGACATATAAAGTCTTCCCTAGAAATCTGATGAAACAATGCCGCAGTGGGTGTCTTTGCAAACACTGGGAGCAGGTTGTGTCGTAAAAGTAGACATTTCCTGTCTGCGAGGAGGTGGATAACTTCCCGTTGTCATTTACTCACCCCCTCTGTGGTGTGATATCATTAACCAGATAAAAGAGAAGAGGGTGAGGACTGTGTGTGTTAAATTGTGTTTAAGGATATCGGGAATGTGCGTTTAGCACCTGGCAGGGTGAGGCATTAAGAGGACTCATTTGGACTCATTACCTGCTGATCCACCGAGGCCTTAACACTTATCTGACGTAATGCAGAGCAATACAGCAGCAGTAAGATGTTATGTTTGTTTATATACTTGTTACAGGGTCAAGTTTTAAACAGGTATGGTTACATTTTGGGATGAGGCCTTTTGTTATATGCCTAAACAGAGACTTAATTGTAACGGGTGTGATCTTGCGTTGTGTTCAGGATGAAGCTAGAGATATAGAAACACTCATGTTAACACACATACACGCAGCTTAGCAAGCGGCTAACTAGCTAGCAACAAAGCAAGTCTAGTTTATTTATATAGCACATTTAAAAACAACCAGAGATTGACCAAAGCATACATGCTAATGTTCGCAGAACAAATATAGTGAATATGCAAGTCTACAAATGTGCGTACGCCTTTGTCCATGTCTCCACTACTCCAGGTACACTTTATGCATTGATGTGATAACAGATTTGTGAACAAAAATAAACAATTTCAAAATTATCTGCACAATGCCGTAGACATTACCTACCTCTTACATCGGTAAGTTAAACTGGGAAGAACGTAGGGTGCGTCTGTCCCTAGTGGACAACCACTGAACCAAAATATGTATGTATACATAAACATAATATTTAGATCTGATGGCATGGCAAGTGGAAGCATAATTAACCATGTTACATAAGCAATTGATATTTTGTTGTAAATGTGCAGTATATTTCGAGTGCTGACAGTAGCATATTTCCAACACGAAGAAATTGAACACCAATTAAAAAAAATGTTGCTTAAATCTGCTCAAAGTCCTGCCCTTTCTTTAACCTTTTTGTGATCTTGTTTGGGTTGCTACCTTTGAGATAGAAGATGAGCTAACTGAACACCACAGAGGTTAGAAGGTGTTCACTGCATTGCATCTGCAGAAAGAAAGAAAATCAAAAAAATAAACCTCAGGCAAGTCTCCTTCAGCGTGGCAGACGAAACCTTTGAAGAACAGAACAGAGAAAAAAAACATGTGTATAAATAGACCTTGTTCCACTTCATCTTTTTTTGCCTTATTGATAGTCAAAAAACACAGTGTGCTCCAACATGTTGCATGGCGTTAATAGACAAGAACTGGAGCCTACACTTATATTAACTCTTCATAACTGGAGGATAAATAGCAAAGAAGTTTCATGTTTTTACCACACTAGTACACAGATGATGGCTCACCTTTCTGTTCTGTGATCATTTATTTACTCCCACTCTCTCCTCTTTCTCGCTGCTCCCTGCCTGTCTACCTTTGACTCCTTTTATTTTCTACACTGTTGTAAAAATGAGTCATGAAAACCAACACAAAAAAAAATTGACGTTATCTCTTATGTCTTTAATGCATTCGGGGCATATCCTCACAGTCAGTATCCAGACTCTTATATTTTGAAAGATCCATGAGACAAAGAAGGAACGCCACGACGCACGCTGATATTATTACATTTTCAATCACCTCTCTCACAATGCTAACTAAGATGCTACGTAACATCATTATCAACAATCTGACAACAAGAGGAACTTTAAAGGTTGAAGCCTCATTACAATGCTACAACCACACACCCATTATTGTTGATTAGATCGGTGTGTACAGTTCTGTTTCAGCTGTCCTGTTAGCTTAGAAGCATCTATTTTAAAAGAGAGTAGTGCACAACTATGAGTGTGATGTTGCTTTGACACCGTTCTACAAGTGACATATAGTCGTAAAAATGAGTAGCAGATTATTTTTGAGTGTATTTAATCATTATTTGGCTCCACCAACACAACTACTTCTGCGACTTGACTGCACCTGGACTGTTGCCAACACATTTTTCAATCTTACTACTTACACATTATACATATACACAGTACTGCAGACCAGCTACTTTGCATTTTGTACATTTATAGGTATGTTTCTATGTATCTTGCAACCCGTGAAATTAGAGTCTGTGTGATTTTGAGGTACCAGCTCGATCAATCTAGATGTAGACCGTCTGCTGTAATGTTAATGACAGCATTCAGAACAACTGGCTAAGGCCCAGTGATGGTATACTCTATATCAGCACTCATGGAATGCCTCTCGTCCAATCAGATTACTTGGTCAGACCTAACTGTAAAATAGGACAATTTCACTCACACCTTTAAGGCACTTATAGGCAAATGGAGTCCCCGCCTAACTTCAAACTGATCTGAGGAGTAATCAGCCAGAATAACTGAAAACACCTGTGTGACTTTGCAGAGCTTCGAAAGCGTTGATAAATACCTGAAATGCAGCAGCATCTATGGACCGACCATCACAGTCGACACGGTGTACTTTCTAATCATAGCCCTGAGACGTTTACTAACAGGGTCACAGATGGGGTCAGACAGTATATTTGATTGATGTGTGTTAAATTCAGTGTTCAGCTTTAGGACCTTTCACAAACATTAACAGCTGAATTAGATTTTTTTTTTTTCAGTTTTACAACCACTCTTCAGAGACACACCATGGTCTTATACTTCCTTTGGGAATTCAATTATAAGCTAAACCTAAACAGTATTATGATAATGAGTTAATGTAGCAACACTTCATTAGTCCACAGATGTCCAATCAGACAAAAGTGTCACTTGAGTGCTTGAGAAAGCTCTGATAGATAAGCAGCGCGACAATTAGTGATCTCATCTTGGTTCTCTGATTAAACTCCACTTCAGTGACTTCATCTCCCAAACTCCATTTCCTGTAATCACTTGGACCACAGCAGCGGGACCCTCGAGGAGCCAAGTGGCACTCTGCCCGTTGAGGAGAAACTAATCAAGGAAATTGGGGTTGACTTGTAATTTGTCCAGTCAAAACCTCGTTGACCTGCTATTAAGGTGCAGCGGTGAGGTCAGAGGCAGAGTGTGGTGGTCAGTGTCGATGTTTACTGGGGTCACTCACTTACAGAAATAAGATCAGGTGTGCCAGGGGTCTTGTATCAAAAAAATGCAGTTACTTAGAATAATTGTTTTTATTTCTGTTTCGTAGGATTTTCACAATAAGAGTACAAGACTTTCTTTAGAGTGAGTAATAGAAGTAGAGTTTTGTAGTATAGTAGGTGTATTATTTCCCAGTAGAATTAATATGAGTGTTATTGGACATCGGAGCTGCAGATATTATTAGATGTAAATTAAATCATTCATTATGAATATTATGCATCGGCTGGTTTGAGTTTGCATGAATGAGGTCCTTTAGAATGAACAGACCAAACTACTTCCACTCATTGAACCAATACTGCAGACTCTAAATCAGCAGCTCTAAAATCTACATGAAGGGCGACTGTGGCTCAGTGGTAAAGCGGGTGGTCTCTCAATCGGAAGGTCGGCAGTTTGATTCCCGGCTCCTTTTGTTGTGCCCTTGCTTAACCCTGCTCCACAAGATCATCGGCATCAGTATATGAATGTGTGATCCTGACGGGCACCTTGTAGGCTACAGCAGCCTCTGCCTTCAGTGTGTGAACGTGTGTGTAAGGGTGAATGTGACATGTAGTGTATGTCAGGGTCCTAGTCTGTCTTCCCCGTGTTTCCCTGTGTTTCCCCTCCCTTGTGTGCCTGTATGTTCTCTCTTTGTGTGTCAGTAGGAGCTGGGCGTGGCCTTGCTGAGTTCATTCTCAGAACAAGCCTGCACACCTGCCGCTAATCAGCTAATCAATCACCTACACTCTGCTCTGTATAAAAGTTTATATGTTTATTTGTCGTGCTGACTCTCAGTCTGGAATAAATTACCTTTTGTCAACCTGCATTTTCCAGTATGTTTGCTGTTTGTACGTGGGTCCAACTTTTTGGTTACATTATAACAGTGTAAAAGCGTTGAGTTGTCGGAAGACTAGAAAAGCTTATTTATCTGTTTTGTCAAGGCACAAGCAACGTTCTTATCATAATCTGTATTTTAGATACAGCAGGGAGCAGATATAAAATTCATTGTCTTTAAACATTGATCAGTACAAGGCTGTTCTAGCTTTACAAGCTTTGCAGAGCCCTAAATGTTTTAATCTGAAACTATTTTTAGTTGGGGTTTTTTTAAGATGATTTTTTTTGGCCTTTGGCTTTATTTATAGGACAGCTGAAGATAGACAGGAAATGTTGGGAGTAGAGAGTTGGGGATGACCAAATGATCGGCAGACTGGGAGTCGAGCCTGCGATCAGTGCGACGAGGACTGTGGCCTCTGTACATGGGGCGCCTGCTCTACCGACTGAGCTAAACAGCGCCCCACTATTGTTGGTTTTGGTGTTTTATCTATTTCTAGAAAAAATCAGATGTATTAAACTCACTGTTTTATTGTTATAATACATAGAAAGTATAGGAAGGGAGATCACCCATTGGTTTGTGCTCCTTGAGTTTTACAATTTGGCCGTATCAGGATGACTGGGTGCGTTCCCAGCTAGCACGGAATGTTCCCATAACATCGGCTAACATTACCTACAAGTTCTTATCATGTTTGAAAGACAATGTTTTAATCTAATATTCAAAGGAAGTTTTAAGGATGTTCATCATTTTGAATGAAGTTCTTGTAACATTAAAAACGTTTTAACTGCCACATTCTGAAGATATTTTCAGGATGTCATTGAGACCTCGGACGTCAGAACGCCTTTTGTAAAACATTTGCTCAACATTACATAAAAACAAAGGTAGAACATGCTCACTGCAACGCTCTGAGGATCTTTTCAGGATGTTAGTACGGCCTGAACTATCAGAACGTGATTTATAAAACCTTCCTGAAATGTGATTTGAACATTCTCACTGCAACTTTCTGAAAATGTTTTCAGAGAACGTTCTTAGAACAAAACATTCCTAGCTGGGGTGCCTGCAGGTCGACTGCTGAAATATACTGTATGTTGCCCATGTGATGCTATTTGCCTAGCGATGCCCGATGCTTTACATACACATCTTAACGTCAGCGAGCGTGACTCTTAACCAGCCACTACAGAGCGGCAGAGTTTGCACAACCACACTCCAACCACACTATATTTGCAGAGTTATTTACACATTGTGTTAATCATGTACGTGGCCTGAGGCAGTGTTTCCCAGCACGGGGGGTCGGGACATCCCCAGGGGGCCGCAAGATTAATTTTAGCCGGGCACAAAGAAAATCGCCCGGGAAGGAAATTAAAAAAGTAATCAGGTAAATAGATTTGAGTTCTACAAGCTTCTTCCTCAGGAAACAGTGCCTCTTTTCCTCTCCAGGCTAAAACAATATTAATATGAAAAATGTGATATTCTCTGACATCACAGCTCATGTGAAAGGGGGGATTATAACACTGGCCTCAGGTCTTTAATGGCTTTTATTGTTACTTCCTAAGTGTTGTGATTTGTTCTCATCATGATATTTAAAGTAGTTCTTCATCTAATATTAAGTCGTACACAAAATCTTCTTACCTCAGTTAACAATGTTATATCCAATGTTGTAGTTTTCCCTCAAGTCTTTTCTGTTATTCGAGCTGGTGGTTCAGAAGGTGCTGAGTTGTTACTTTTCTTTTCCCTTTATTCTCCTTCAAACCTTAAATGCAGTAATTTGATGGTGAAGTATTTGTGTGAGTAAGCATGTGTGTGAGGGTAAAATAAGGGAAAAAAAATACACACAGTACTCAACACATATAACCACACATCCATCTCGAGCACAGATCTGGTAGAAGTATTTAGAAGGCAGTGAAATGTGTTTCTTGTCTTTATTAGTGGCTTTGGCACCCAATCTGGTCCCCTGTGACAGTGATGGAGCAGTCCATCTCAGCCTGCTCCTACAGAGGAGGAGGAGGGGGAGGAGGGGGAAGAGGGGGGGATTCATTTCATTACAGGACTCCAGAGAAAGAAAGAGAGAGAGAGGGAGAGAGAGAGGGAATAAGAGCAGAGAAAAAGGGGGAAAGAAGTGTGGAGGGAGAGATTTATTTTATAACAGGACCCAGAGCAGAAACCTGTCCCCATGGTGACAGATCGGCACAGCAACCGCCTCTGATGTCCAGGGTGAAGCAGCGAGGCTCTCTGCAGGACGCGGCCGTCTGATTAAGTCAGAAACACATCCAGATACGCCGTCAGCCTTCAAACTCTGATCACACATGCGTGCACAAAAACGCACACACTCACACTAAAGCATACACACTCCCCTCCGCTGTGGAGTTTCAGTCTGCAGGCTCAGAAGTCGCACACAGAGAGAGCGCCATCGTTACGTACAAGAAACACTCTTTAGCTGTTTTATTTGAAAACTCTGTCATTATCAGTGACCTTAGTTCCACTTCCTGTTTTGTCGCGCTATAGTCGTCTAAAATTAGTCAAAAGCACTGGTCCTAATTGAACACCCAGATATACATTTCTCAAAGGAGGGAACGCCTTAACTGCGTGTTGTTCGCATTTGTGTGTATATTGAAGCACTTTGGGAAAAACCCATTAAACCACGGTGAAAACTTTAACACTCCAGACATCCTTGAGTTACTTTTATGAGGAGCTTCATGGCAGTCTGTGCCTGCAGCATGCAGAAGGACAAGAGATTAAGAGATCTCACTGAAGGACTGTGTCGGCGGTATCTTCTGCTCATGCTGCAGGAAATACACTCGACAACCTCCAATATGTCTTCTGGCCCAGCATAACATTGCCTTGCAGTCCAGTCTTTGACCAGTTCATGCATCAACAGGCCCCTCGATCACCAAGTAACGACACTCAAGCGTAAGGTCTACAACATCGTTCACACTGATGCACTCAGGGTTGGGTGGCTCATCTTTAAATAAAAAAAAACTGCCCTCCCGGGTGCCTCTGTGTTAGATAAAACATGACAAAATGTATAATAAAACTTGCACCCCAGGGTGTCCTTCACATAGAGAGAACAGGACACTGGTGCACTGGTGTGGGGCCTACATCTGCCAATGATTCCACACAAACACAGAGAGGAGCTCACCTGTGCATCACACTGACTTCCTGCCCCGCAGCTGCTGGGTGGATCTCCTTATAAAGGATTGACCTGACGTTTGACACTTCTGAAATCGATTTCTTTCAACAACAAAAAAAGCATCATAATCAGTTGTCTTACAGTAAGAGATGAACCTTAAACATCACTTACTAAATGTTAGCTAACACTATTACTAACACAGTACACGTGTATTTCATTGTTACATTTAAACAGACCTAAATAGTTGAGGTTTAGCCTTTGTGCTTCAGTCTTGTTGTGAGGGCACTCAACCTTTCGGCCCTGTGAGAGTGGTGAAAGAATCAACTCACTGCAATCAGGTGTGTGTGTTACTGATTGGCTTTGATTAAGCCCAGGTGTGGGGAGTCTGCATATACCCTGAGTCTCCAGTGCCCTGGGCTGACTCATTAACTCACCTTCAGAGGCAGTGAGAGGTTCTCCATGTGGCTTCTCTAGTTGTCGGTGTATCTGCAAACACCAACTCAGAACTTTGTGTGTGTTTGTGGTCAATTGCCTGTTTCCCAGCGAATAATTTGGGGTGCTGGAGAGTTTGTGTGACTCCAGCCTTTTGGGTTATCAAAGGCCTCCCGGGCAGCCTTTGCCTTTAGCTTCGAGTTTTCTGGGTCTCCTGGACAATTTTGTTTTTGAGTCAGCTGCTTGGCAGCAGTGATTTAGTTAATCATTTTAGTGCTTTATTTCATTAAGGAAGCCTGTAGCGGCTCTACAGTTTCGTTGTCTTTTTCCTCCCCTTTCCAATCTATCGCTACTGCGATTTTGTGGTTATCCTCTGGGATAACTTTGAGACACCCCTGGGTTAGGGTTAGGTCTTCCCGGGTCTAAAAAACCTGTGTCAGCACGTTAAATTCAGGTGGGAACAGGGTATTAGCAACTAGCTGTTGAACATAAAGTATTAAGCAGTAAAGGAACCAGTGTATTGATTTCAAAGGTAGGTGGAGACCAAAAACAGAGTTACAAGCAAAGGGATTATTAGACTTATATATCATGTAGCCAAAAACATGACTCAGTTCAACCTCTGTAGAAGGTGATAATATGTTAGTGTTGCTTTTTTTAGCTTCTGTACTAAACACTCACATAAGGGGCGGGGCTTTTTTTTGCTCGAAGTAGTATTTAATGCCTCTCATTTTGTTTCAGTGCGCTCAGGCATCGGTGTGTGTGTCCTGCTTCTGCTGTACGCCAGCTTTGTTTTGACACACTTCAAAAGTAAATCATCGGATCATCCAGCTGCACAAAGCATCTCATGTCACATCAAATATAACCAGAGATGGTTTAAATTCATTTTTGGCTTTATTTACCGTCCAGCACCGCAGCTCACAAAGCCTGTTTTTCCATATTTATAAGCAGTCACTGTCAGCTGTACTCTGAATTAGGCTGTCATTGTTTCACTTCAAAGACTCAATGAATCATTTTAAGCTGAACTAACTGTGTTTTGCGAGCTGGCTGACACTTTCGCTCCTCTCTGTCAGCGTACTTATTTAGGAGATGTGTGATGAAATTCACTAACCAAGTGGTCCGCATGTCATCTGAAGATACACTGAGAAAAGGCATGATGGGGAATAACGTGAAAAAACACATTTAGCATGGACACCTTACTAAGAGGTTTAATGTGCTGTTATATTAATAATCATAGTTAACATCCTCTTCAAACTGAGAGTCAAGATCAAAGTTTCCAACTTGGTAATTCATTAAAAGATGTCATTCCTAAGAAATCTCAGTAAAAACCTTCAAGGCGTCCTGGTGTACAAACAAAGACTCCCTGGTTGATCTCTTCCTTGGAATCCTTGTGGCCTGTTTCCTGACATTTTCCATCAGAACAACATTAAATGAAGATGAAAATCCTTTAAATCCAAACATGCTAAAAAAAGGTATTATACTTTATGTAATACTCAACCCATTCACCAGACAATAATATTGACACTGGAAAATAATAGAATACCCTTGAATCTGGTATGATAGAGGTGAGGAATACACCTGGTTTTGGCCTTTAGACTAAACTGTGGTAAATTTTGAGTCACTAAAAAAATCTTAAAGTTGGGTAAGGATTGAGATTCATTAATTAATCTGTTAATTTCAGAAATATAAAAAGATGGCCGCCATGACAGCTCCCTAAAAGTGAAGCCAAAGCATTTCCAGCGCCCCCTGCTGACTAGCTGCAGTATAGGTCATAAAGCCCGCCTCCTCCATGGTAACAGATGGGACATGGGTCTATAACTATAAAATCAAAATACACGTCAAATAAATGTTTCTCAAACATGGTTTCTGTCATTATAGTTACTTATTATCATGCTGATTTATGTCCAAGTGTTCATTTTGCTGACAAGTTTTAATTAGTTATCTGATGCTGTAAAAGGATGATTGACAGCTCTGTTGACGAATACGGCTCCTGCAGACGGTCTGTTCTAGATTAGCAGAGTAGAGGAGGAACGCTAAAGCTAACACTACAATCATTGAAGTTTCCGTTAATATCAGTAGACCAACACGAGAGGCTGTAGGCCGCAGACTGTGCTGATGTGAGAGATCTAACAGAAGGGGCGGGACTTCAACACCACGCCTCCACTAGCTGATCTCTACTGCACAGACTCTGGCTCCAAATGTGCAAGTTGGCAGCGCCTGCTCCGGGGGGATATTTTGGTTTTATTTTTGTACGGGTGGAGGTGGAGACACGTCGTCCAGCTTTATACACAGTCATTGGTCTCACTACACAAGGGGCACACTCTATTCTACCACTGAACGGGCAGTGGACGCACCATCCACTTCTATCTGTATACTATACATTACTTCTTTCCATCAACTAACAAAGCTAATAATTCTAACTAAGCTGACAATCTAAAAAATACCTTAAATAAAGTCCTTTACAGATGGCAGCCAATGTCAGTCACACTCACACAAACACATCTACTCTCTCGTGGTCACCCCTCAGAGGAAAAGTCATCACAGTCTCTCCAGTGTCCGCTCTGCATGACCTGCCATGGCCTCAATAAATACTCCAGCTACCTTCACTACTGCAGTTACCTTTAACAACCTTTTACGGATCTATACTGCAGCTCAGGCAGTACACGCCCACATATACACACTGAAAACTAGCTCCAAACATGGACACAAAGTTGGAGAAAGAAGGGAAAGCGATGCTCATATACGTAGATCGGTTTAGAGAGAGACAGAGGCTATCAGGGGAAATTTATGAAGGCTTGAGGCCCAAAACTGTGGCTGGTGTTGAGGCTTTATTGGTGTTTGGTGAGAGGTGGATGTAAAGCTCTCTCACTGCTTCCTGAGGATCTTTCTCGGGCATCGAGCAACAGGAAGGAAACGTCTGCCACGGCAGCTTTATTGTACATTAATAAAATGTTTTTGTTTTCAGTGAAAGCACACAGAAAAAGCCACACGTCTACGTTTGGAAAACGTCTTTGAAACGGAGGCAGTGATGGATTTCGGCACGGGCTAATTGTGCCAACACTAAAAGAAGATTTAAAGTAGTTGCTAACAAGCCCGGAGCTGAAATACACACTTATTATTTCACAATTTCTGCGCTATATTGCAGAATTTATGTTTTCGGTGTGTTTTTATAGGTAGAAGCTGCAGGCCAGAGAAGTTTATTTCTCCACATTAGGGTGGAAGCAGTCGTAAATATGAGCAGAGACACGGTGCAGGAGATGCGAAAGGGCCTGAGTCCTGTACCCCATTAAAACAACTCAAACAAACAACACGATAAATATATCCCATAAAACTTCAATAATAGAGCAGGAAGACGCTCTGAAGGTAAAAGCAGCTGCTGTAAAGCTCTCTCCTGAATGGGAAACACGGCAGCACGTTGCTAAGTATACTGTACCTCACCAGTCAAAGACCTTCAGAGTTAGAGGAGGCTGCAGCATCCATCCACAGCCCTGCTGGTATACATTCTTAAGATCAACCTTCAGCAGCAAAGTAAGCAAGAGAGATTGGTTTGTTTATGAAACATGGAGGCAGCACGGAGTCATTTGAATTCTAATGGATGTTTTCAGCCTCCTCCTCTAACACACTCTGAAATACAAACCCCAAGGCTTTATTCTTCTTATTATTGTCATCTCATTTTATTCTCTTTTTCATCATCCAACCCCTGTTTCAATTTCTCTAACTTCCTCTTCATTTATCCTCATCCTCTCCCTCTCTGAGCTTTTCCATTACGCTTCTCCTTTTTCTCCATGCTGCAGATAAAACACACAAAAGTACACACGCGCACACTGGGATGAGGACACTTTATCTCTTTTTACTTTACACAAACACACACTCATCATATGTCCCTTTTTCTCTTTCTTGCACCCTTCATATTTCTCGTGCCTCCTCCGTTACGTTCGCTGTGATCCTCCAGCCGGTTGACCTTCAGCCAAGGTCGCCACAGTGACATGACGGAGAGCCGGGCTGAAAACATTCAGCCAGCTTCATTACTCCCCTTCCTGGGCCCTTGTGTGAATCTGTGTGTGTGTGTGTGTGTGTGTGTGTGTGTGTGTGTGTGTGTGTGTGTGTGTGTGTGTATCTTGGTGTGAGTGTGCAGTATGAAGTGATTAACAGAAGCAGGGCTATCAGGGCAGGACAGGATAGAGGGTAGGAGAGCACAGAAGGGAGAACCGGAGCAGTCTATCTGTTTGCGTGTGTGGTTGGTGTGGGGCTGTATGACTTTCACATGTGTA
Organism: Semicossyphus pulcher; assembly: GCF_022749685.1. Taxonomy (NCBI): domain Eukaryota; kingdom Metazoa; phylum Chordata; class Actinopteri; order Labriformes; family Labridae; genus Semicossyphus; species Semicossyphus pulcher. The sequence continues at coordinate 12,697,238 of NW_027211681.1, forward strand.
TTTAAGAAACAGTATAATAAATATAACACAAAGTAAACAAGGTAGATAAGAATTAGAATTAAACTACCCAGTCACATCTGCACATACAGTAATAAAACAGATTCAGTGTTACTTTCAGAGGGAGGCTGAGGTTGCTCTAACTCACTCTTAAAGACGCAGAACATTTGCAGGATATAACTGACTCATCTTTTCAAAGTCAATGCTATGTTACGATAAGTCATGCATCTATGAGTGGTTGCAAATATTTGTCTGACTCTGCATCTTCTGACCTCCACGGGCTCTCATTGCCTTTGGGGGATCAGGCTGACTGTAAAAATAAGTGACACCTTTGGGAGCAAAAAGAGTCCATATTGGGAGCAGTTTCAGCAGCGTTCTTGCCTTATTCTTACTTAAACTTAAGAGTTAATTGTGGAGCTTTTTTTACCTGAGCATGTGGAGAGGCCTTATACACAGGTTTGTAAAGAGACTATAGAGTCATAATGAAGAGCCACCACTGCCAAGAACACCAGTTAATGAACAGTGAGAGTTTTCACTGAAACAAAAGCAGCTATGTTTAACAGCATCTCCCCTATTTTAACAAGACTAGGTCAGAACCTCTTATGTGGCTGACTCAATACGCGCTTTTGTGGGCAATGTGTTACAAGGACTGTCCTTCTGAGGCCGATGACAACGTGTTTGAAAGCAGGTGCGTGCTGCGGACATAGGTGAGGACCGCGGACGAACAGCGAAAGTATCCAGAGCCGTATAGACACAGAGTCAGTGGAGGTCCAATATGCTCCATGATCCGCCATTGCGATGTCGCAACTCTCTCTCTCTCTACGGCTGTGAAAGTACCGTCACCCAGTCACTCAGGCACTCAGTCACTCACTACCGACCCGTGCGTAGGGCTGACCCCGGCGGAGAGGGCCAAAAAGAATACAAGTGCACGGGTAGTTAGCAACGCCTGCTCAACAACAACCACAACATTTAGTCCTAAATATGGACTGATTAAACTTTGTATTGGACTTTTATTTTTGACTAAAATACCAGAAAACGTGAGTCTGCTGTGCTCACTAGACAAAAGTATTATTAACTATAGGCTACACATGATACGTCTAAAGAACACTGCATTATTTCTACTTATGTAATGACACTCTTTTCCAAAGCAGAACAGCCTCTTTATGTTTCATTCATGGTTTGTCTCTGGTTTATACTGAGCATCACAGCCCCATGAGGCCAACGTGGCTGTGGATTTTTGTTCTTTTAACAACGGTAAAGAAATGAAAGGATAGGAAAATAAAAATAAAGGTGTCATAGAAAGGCATCGTTTTTTCATCCTAACTTAATTATATATAAATCAGCTATAAGTCGGCCTAGGGAACACAAGCTAGAGCCAGCGCACATGCGTGTAAGGACAACCTGCCAGCAGCTGTTTTATACACTCCAGATCAGGACACATCTGGATGGGCTCTGTGGCTCTCAGAAGCTTTCTTAAGGGTAAACTACAGTCATCCTTCGAGTTCAGCAGAGGTTTTGCAACAAGTTATGGACCCACAGTGTCAGTGTTTGTGTGTACAATGAAAGCTGGTGTTTATATGTGTATGCATATGCAGGTGCATGCTGGGTACAAACTAAAGATTAAATGTATGTATAAGGAACATTTCCAGTTGTATTTCCACTTTTCACAGTGTCGACACTAAACATATATTTTCGCAGCCTCCCAGGGGATGTTTTCTTTTGTCTGTTGCGACAGCATCAAGATATTATGAGGAAATGTTTTTACTTTAGAGGCAAATGAAGCTTGAATTTTCTTCTGATGCTGCTCCGCTGTGAGGAAACGCTGAAGTACGGGGTGATTATGGGGAGATAAAAAGAGAAAGAAATGACAGAATGTGACAAAGAGAACTGTTGTTATTTTAGATCACTCACATATTTCCACATATTTAATCTTTTATTTCACTTCAGTTTCAAAGAGTTTATTCCAGTGTTCCCGCTCCAGATGTGTCTGTGTGGCGGTGGCTGCTTCCCTCTGATTTCTGCACATCATAAAACCTTATGCCGGCATATCATACATAAGATATCTAATCCCGCTGGGTGACGGGCTGTATATATTACCCTTAATGCTTTTAGTATGTAGCGAACACCCTGTGACCTTGCAAATGAATACTTTCAAAGGTAATTACCCACAATCCCTCAAAGTGTCATTAATCATTACAAACCAGCCGGGGGGAAGTAGTGAGATGAGCCCCGCATTAGTCACATGTATAATGTATGTATTTATATTTCAATCCTGAGCAGCATTAACGCACATGAACATGAATCATTTCATTCTCAGTGGCTGAACACACGATGCCTCTAACATGCTCTGTGTCATGGTGAAGTCTCGCCTTACTTAAAGTTAATTACCTGTGTTATGTGAGCGAGAGCCGAGCTCAACATGTTAATGGAGTCCCTCCCATGTGAGCCATAATGAAGCAGGCAGGGCCTAAGGCCCGTGTCTTACAGGAGGTGTGTCAGGGTCCTTCTGTGAGATGTTTCTTTTGCAACTGGACTACATTTTTTCTGCTTATAAGAATTTCCTTTCTAATTTATAGCTCTGTTTTTTTTACATCTCGGGATAAAGAAATGAACAATCACACTGCAACAGCCAAAAGCATCTTCATGGGTCGACTGGAACCTGAGGCCCGGGACCCGGACAGGTTCGGGTCCACGTACCAAGTGGTTAAACGGGTCCGGGTCAGGACTCGTTCTATAATCCTCATTTCCAGGTCTGTTCAACATTATGTGTAATACCCGAGTGGATCCAGGAAGACCCGGCCATGATTAGAAAAAATTCATGATTAAAGTGTGAGGTACATAAAGTTGAAAAAATGGAAGAAAGAGCAACAAGGAGTTGAGTGACGTGTCTCTGCAGGTTCAGAGAAAAGCCAAAGCCGGTAATGATGGATCCCTTCCTCACTGATGTGGACAAAAAAGCTAAAAAGAAATGAATATAAAGAGGTAAAACCTCATTTATGCAAATTGTGAAGCGCAGTTATGTGTAACACGTTTGTGTGGCTCCTAAACGAGCCGCGCGTTTGTCATCCATCTGCGTGACAGCAAGCGGACTTTTAATCTGAGATAACTCGTGGATTAGCATCGCTGTTTTTATAAACACGACATTGATATCAGAAAACCTGGATGTGTTTTATTAACTTTCTTGGCGGAGGATGGATTATATCCCCGGACAGGCTCAGGGAGAAGGCTGCGTCACATAGGTGGGACAAAAAGTTTTTACTTGTGTACGTGTTTTGGGATTTGCATTGTTTCAGAACTTTCAGCGTATTTCTCCAAATGGAAATTGCCACTGTATGATTTAACACCACAAAATCTTTGATGGGTCACCATGAGCTGCTTGTTTCTGAGGATGAGGGAAGTCGTGATTCTTTCAGCAAGGCACATCTCTAAGCTACTTTAAACCTTACTCTTCATCGCGTTCCTGCATAGGCACAGAAGTCTCCTCATCAGCGCTGAGAAGGAGCAAAATAGCAGCTACCTTGATCTCATGTTAGACAATGAAAAGAGTCTTCGTTTACCAAATTTTAATTGGTCGGGTCGTCACACAAAAAACCCCTCAAAATCCATCCAGAAGATGCAACTACTCTGTTGTCTGGGCATTTGTTATCCCATTCCTTAGTGTTACCAGTCAAGCGTTCCCCTTTAAGAAAGGTGGCCTTGTGGGTAACGTATGTCTGTGATGTATTTCTGTGATGATTTATTGTGGGGAATATCATTTTTTAACATATTTGGATGATGTTTAGTGTTAGATGAGATCTTGAAATATCACAGTTTACAGAAAGGATCTTTTCTCTTATCGAGCTTAATCACTGAGCTAGCATACCGACACGCTCGGTGGTAAATCGAGAGCCCACGCTGAATCCAACAAGTTTTTCTTTTGGGTGCTTTTTTTGCTCTTTAATTTATTAGAAGTAAAAGTTCAAAGTCTGACCGAGGCTAATACATGCTTTGATGCAGCCTTATGGTGCTAATCAGTACTTCTTATAGAGGCTTTGCTTCTGTGTGTGTGTGTGTGTGTGTGTGTGTGTGTGTGTGGTTCCCTGTTAATAAGGTCGGCCTTACCTGACCTGAAGGAAGCCTTTGGGACTGAAAAGGCACTTGACCTTCAGCTGGATCTGCAATGAAACACGTTCTGACCCTGTCTGACGTAAGGGGGTGTCGCTCGGGTCGATGCCTAACAACATAAGCCTCCCAGAGAGAGGGACACCAAACGCGGTCTTTGTTGTGATGTGTACATGTTAGGGTAAAACGTGAAGTTGTTGTAGTAGATGCCGTACCATTATGTTGCACAAAGTCATGAGTAATTCCCAGGTAAGTGTGTGGCTCCTCCCCTCTGTTTTGTTGTCTAATTCTCTATGATCAAAGAAGGTAAAATATCAGGAGAGATTCGCCCTTAATGTAAGCAAAAACAGTAAATTTATCATTGGTTATATTGGTGTATGAATGTCCTCTAAACACACATGAAATGAGCACGCACCAACAGAGGCCCAGGTGGCGCACCAATAGAGTACATGTCATTCACCTTAGTTTCCAAATCATCCATTGCATCTGGCCTTGGCTCTTCTCTGAGATCGGAGCTCAGTGAGTCTGCTGCAAAGTATTTCTTGGCTTGTTATTAATGTTTGCAGGATTAGCTTTAAGCGTGAAGCATCCACAGTCTGAATCCCTGCGGCTTCTTCTGTCCTTCATGCCGTGTTTTGCCTTTCAAGGTTGTTCAGAAGACTATCAGATGAACCGTAGAGTGTGTGTGTGTGTGTGTGTGTGTGTGTGTGTGTGTATACAACCATGTGGAGGTTAAGCAGTATCAGAAAGGTCCAGAGTGTGGAGCCTCTTATCTCTATTCTGAATAATGCAATTGACCCGGGGGGCCAGAGAGTGGTCTGACCCCCCCAAACGCTCTAATAGAAAAAAAACAAACACACACAAACACACTCATAAATAAACATAATGAACACACACGCTCACCTGCCTCACAGTTGAATATCTTCCTGCGCCACGCTCGGGAGCAAACAGAGAAAAAAACACAGGTACAGGAGGTAAAGAGTGATGATGTAGCCTCTCGGTCAGTTCAGTCTTTTTTTTCTGATCTTTTCACTTCGAGCAAAACTCAACTGCTGCCTGGAAGACAGAATACTTGTCAATACAATTAGCATTTTATCTAATAAACCCAATTAGCTTCATGAATCATTGTTAGCACGGAGCAGAGGAGGAAACGTGCTTAAGAGCTCGTTTACACAACGAGCTTTCATCCCGTTTGACCTCTGGGGCACGTGGAGCAACGCATGCTCACTGGCAATTTGAATATGGCTTACAGTATTTGTTTTTGGTATCACGTAATGTGTTCTTTCATCTATGTGTCACTGAATCATTGCTAGACAGACTGTAACACCGTGACAATAAGTCTTCACACATCACGGCTGTCAGTCTGTATTTTAATATCCTTGATGTCTTTTCTGTTTCTTCCCTTTAAATGAGCTTCGCACATCTGTCAGATCGCAATTATTCATCTTTTATTTTCTCCATTATTGATAATTGTTATTCAGAGTGCAGCATGCCGTCGTTTTTTATCCCCCTGCTGTTCTTGAGATTCCTCAACCTGAGCCATTATTCATAATTATTTTCCGGTGAGCAGGAGAACATCAATTCCTCGTCCAAGGCCCTGGCTGGCTTGTAAATCCTGCACAGAGCACGAGCCTCTTAAGTACCCGAGTGATTTACTTGTCATATTAATAGACTGAGACTGTGAGGCCTTAAGCACCGGTTTCTTCATACTGTTGAGAATATTTATGGCACTGCTGGACACTTGAATAAACAGGTTCAACTTAGAGACAGTGTTGAAGTAGTACAAGGCGGCTCATGCTAATTATGTTGAGATATTTACTTCATGGCCCTTAACACACCTGGAATGAACATGTGGTTTTCCTGATCTCATCACAAGTGGCCAGCACTGAGCACTAGCATTCACTCTTTGAATTTCAAATTAAATTACCATATTAAAAACTTAAATGCAGGCGCCTTACTGAATAAACACAGACACGATCTGTCTGTGTTTCCGTGCACACTCTGCTGTAACGCATAAACTAAGAGAAAGAAATAAAAATACTATTTTTAAGAGACACAGCAGAGAAATGTTAAATTAGACGGGAATGAGAGGAGAGTGATCCCCGTATCCACGTGATTGTTGCCGTGGAATGATAGCGATTGCTCTTGCCATGGCTGCTAAGAGAAGATTGAATTTCCTCTCGGGGATTAAGAATGTCTTCTTCCTCTTCCTGATTGTGTCCCACTGTCTGTTAAAGGAAGCTGAACAGCTGTTGCAGATGTGGAAGAATACGAGTAAACTAGGTTTGCTTAATTGGATGAACTTGCAGGTAAATTATTCATAGTCACGGATGACCTTGCCTTGAGCCAGGGCTACGCAGCCCTGTTATATCACTGCCCTGGACCCACGTACACACACATGCAAAACTTAGTCCATATTATCCATATGAGACCTGTATTGACCTTCCATTGGCCTCCAGCTTAATATTCAGCTCGTCTTTTCTCTGCATCTTGTTCCCTCTTGAAAATAGCTAAACCTACAGGGAAACAACTGGCAGCAAAATACACTGGCCCTTAAAGCCAGCACATAACTGACAATGAAATACACTATTAGCAATAACATCTACTGGACTCAGTCTTATAAAGCATTGTCTGTCTGCCATGAGTACAGAGGTCGATTTCGAGGTTGAGTCACAAAAAGTAACCTCAATCATGTCATGTTTTTCTTTCTGTTTTCATACAGGACTGTTTGATCTGAAAATATTGTAACAGACATTGGGCCTCATTCACTAATATCTGCGCAGAAATGTCCTAACTCTCCGCAAAAAAGTACTTGCGCAAAATCACCGTCGGATTTATGACACGTGCGTACCGGCCAATTTTGTTCTCACCACCGTGCGTATGTTAGTAAATCAGAACCATTCTACATTGACAGGCGCGTGTCCGCGATCTGCCATCAGCATACTGCCACGCCTCTATTTCTCCATATAAGGACATCTGTTTGGTGCCGCATGAAGAGAGCGGTGTTACAGAGAAGCTGAAAGAATGTGAAAGATGGCCTCAAAAGGTGAAAAGAAAAATTTCACATCAGCAGAAATAGAAACAATTATAACAAAAGTGTTACATTTCAATATGAACATTTTCATATGGTCTACTCTATTGTACACTTAATTAACTACCTCAACTGCTATAATTGAAGATTTTAATTATATGACAATAAATTCTGAGGATGACACGGCATTTACGTTTGGTAGGTACATTAGTAAATTCAATTACTGTTGTCTATTAAAGCCTTTTTTTCAATAAATGAAGTTTTAATATAGTATGCATTTAGTTAAAAGGGTGTGTGTTAACATTTCCTAGGACATTTCTTTCATCATTTGTGCGTACGCGTGGTCTCAGGGAGTTCTACATTTGTTCGCAGAGTACGAAGAAATTTAGGTAAGAACAAATCGATGAATCCCAGATTTGTGCGTCAAACGTGCGTACGCACAGTTCAAGCACAGATTCGTGCGTACGCGCTGTTCGTAAATGAGGCCCATTGTCCCTCACATTTATTCTCACTTTTGTAACACATACCTTGTTTTTAGTATATACTTTTGCACAAAACTGATATGTCAAAAAGCACCCCCCAACTGTTTTGAAAAGCGCCAACATAGAGAGCTGAAGCAACGTCAAATGTAGGGAAGCTGTTCGTTGTACCTGGGGAGCAAATAAATCGAGTAGTAGTTCAGTAAATGAATGAAGAGTAAGAAAGTTTCTTATGAATAAATACCAAGGGGGGTATTAACTGAAGGATTGCGCTGGTTTTGTTCCCGCAAAACCTATGCAAATGGCACAAAAAGACTCATTCTCCAAGCACACGCAGGGGATTAAGTGCACCCCAAAGTGCGCTGCAGAGCAAACAGTGTCTCTGTGCTCTGGTGGCGTTTGCACATATTTAAATTAGTCATACATTTGCCAGTCAAAATCAGGGCAAGTTGTTTGCGTAATTCCTATGCAAATGAGCCTTGTGGTAAAAAAGCACCTAATCTGCAAAACTTAATGGTTTGCACTTCAATATCATTAGTGCAATTTGCTTTGTGAATCGGACCTTGAGACGGAGCAGATAGTATCGGCACATGATTATCATTGTTAGTGAATTCCCCCCTAAGTGACATTTAAAAGATTTTGGCTGGAGGATAACTTTAAAGCTGCACTAATCAACTTTTTTTTTCAATAATGGATCACATGACGACTTGTATGTGAAAGGGGTCACTCTCTGAACCCACTGAAACTTATCACCTGAAAAAGTATTGACAATTTTAATCTGTTATCAAAGATGGACGTCAACCAAATTATCCTACTGGGCTCAAAGGCTGCTAACATACAGCACGCCGTGTAGTTATCTCCATGTGACTGACTGTTTACATGCCATACACACAGCAACCCTCTGCTTCTCCAGGGTCATCTCAGGCAACTGTTTAGGTGCCCCCCCTTCAACCCTCCAGTGCCATCACCAGCAGAGGGATAAATGATGAATGCTTGCTCTAGCACTAAAGGCTTGGATTTTATGTTTCTGACTGAAACTTGGCAGAGGACCATGGAATACACCCCTCTTATTGAACTGTACCTGTCGGATTGCTCTCCCAGAACTTCAGGCCGGGGAGGAGGACTCAGAGTGATTTTTAGGAACTGCTTTCCAAGTTGTACGGTGAGTACCGGGGCTTATTCCTCATTTGAACAACAGATAACCAAAGTGGGTCGTTTAAATCCTTTTTACTCAACATGTGTCTTGCCCCACACACATTAGGTGTTTGGACCTTGTTTTTACCATTGGTTTAAATATTGATTATTTTTGCTCAGAGGATCTGCCTTAGCCTCCTATAAAAAATACTCATCTTGAGCCTTCCGTCCCTAAAAACTACAGGGCTTTTTCTAAGCTGCCTTTTATTTAGCTGAGTATTCTGATTCTGACAGGCGGCTGTCTCTGGGAGGGCCCTGGGCTGGTTCTCCTCCTATCGCTCAGATAGTTTTTTGTGTCACTTAATCCAAACATGTCTGAGACTGCAACTCTGTCCTGAGGTGTGCCTGTCGTGGGTCCTATTTTGTTTTTGCTCGATGTTTCCTTTCTGCCATGTTATCAGCAAATTATAAGGGATCTCATCTCACTTTTATGCTGATGACATTCAGCTGTACGCATCTTTTAAGCCTGACGAGTTTACTGTTCTGCACAACTGTCTCTCTGCCTTTAAGGACGGGATTAACAGATAAACACTGATAAGAATTACTTCCAAGGTTGCCAAGTGTATTGGATCTCTTTCTTCTGCTGTGAAATCCAATCTTAAAATCTTCGTGTCGTGTCAACAATTTTTTTGGCTTGTTCATGTATGTTTCATTTAAGAAACTTTTGTACAGTTATATCTTTTCTATTGTTGTTTTTTGTTTATTATTATTATTATTATTGTAAAATGTTGTGAAGCACTTTTGTGACCTCGCTCTGTGAAAGGTGCTACACCAAATAAACTGACTCTGCAGTTCCCTCAGCTCCACTGAGTGTCTCAGTTTCTTTCTGGTAATTGCCTGGGTGTCACGGCCCACAACTGTTCCTGTTTCACACCATACACTCTCATCAGTGAGGCTTACAGCAGCAGCAGGCAGCGGCAGTGACTTAAAATAACCGGTTCTGTCATCACTACTGTCTGCCGTAATCTCCCCAAGGAAAAGCCAACAACAACTCTGACTCCTGTGCACGGGCTGACAAATAAATAAATGTATGATAAACACTGAAAGAGCCAGCAAGAGATGTCAGTGACAGTGGGCCGAGCACACACAGACACACCACACACAAGGGCTCACACATGGGAGGCCTATTTGCACCAGCGCATACATTTACTGGGACAGGTGGATGATACCAAAGCTCTGAGGCTTGTTTCACTTGAGTGAACTGCATTGTTTCAATACAATGTGGAGCTTTAACTGCAGGTACAATGTCACGTGAATGAGTTTTATTGCTCACATGTGAGTCAGCCCGTCATTACATGGGCTTCTATACGTTTAAAAAGCTACCAGATGTCACTGTGTTTGCCAAGTTTGAAGCCCGGATGCTTCGAATTGTTTGGGCTCAAATAAAAATAAAGCCTCAAGGCTTCATAAGGCTTCATCCGCCCATCACTTACATTTACACAAGCTTTACGTTCGTTTACCGCGAGGTGCGTTTCATATTCATCTCGCCGTCTCCCGTCTGAGTTGGCTTACGAAACAGAGGCGTCTCATTGCAGGGTTTTTAAAGATATGATGTGGTGCGGATTCATGGTCCCATGAATGCTGTAATTAAATCTTTGCTTTGTAATGTAAATTATAATAGAAGTTGTCATCTCTTGACCTCAATCATGTAAGTGTAAGTCAAGGCCGTGTACAAGGAAGGTTACACCTGATTAGTTTTGGTTGTAGTTTTTTGTGTTTTTGAAAGACATTTGAGTTTATGAGGAACTTCCTGCCTTTTATTGTTTTTTTGTATATAGCAGAGAGTGTGGATAAACCTACACTACTACTGCATGCATGTCATAGGAAACCCATGTCCTTCAAAATAAAAGCAACTTTTTTCCATACATTTTTTTTCCAAGCACCCACAGAAAACAGTTCCACAACCCACTTTTGGGTCCCGACCCACCACTTGAGAACCACAGATATATAGCATTTTCTGTATTTTTGTATAATTTTGCCTTTTTATAAATGTTTTCGTCGCCCTGGGGAGGCAGATGAATAAATCTGGGTTTTTTCCAAAAATGTTTTGAATTCTGAATGAGCCATGTTGAAGGCTAACAGACATTCAGCAGCATCCACCTGTCTCTTAAAGTGACCGGGCCCCTATAATTTAATTTATTATGACTGTAAACTGTTGAGTTGTATACAAATTCTGCCCTCGCCGTGAATAGAGAAATGAGCTATAGAGACCGAAACTTCTTGTTTGTTTGTGTTTTGACAGCTATTCTGTCTAATAATGTCTAATGTTATGATGTTTACCTGATGCGGTCAGCCACATACTAGATTTTGACCTGGTCTTGTTTATACTTTAACCACAAAATAAGAAATGCCCTTAACCTCCATATTGGATATGATCTTCAAACTCTGTGAGTTTTGTTCAGCACCAACTTCTGAAAGACATTTTTTTTTAATGTTTGATGGTTTGTTTTCCGATCCATGATGCAACTCCCTCAACCTCCGAGCACACATTCACCTTGATTCACTTCTTATCCATTTGAATATTGCTCTTGGATTTGGGTAAGTAATTTCTTTTTAAGTCGACCATAAACTTGCTTGTGGCAGATGCAAAATAATATCCTTAACAATCCAGAGACTCAAACCACAGCCTCAGAGAGAAGAAACAGCAAGAGAAACTATTTTAGCCTGAGCTAAAGAGCAGCAGCCATGAAGGGAACTATCTTCTTCATCTTTTTTTGTACAGCTGTAGATGTGCATATAGGAAAACACATTTTTGTTCCTATTAAGTTGAGATGGTCTGCCGCTCAGGCTTACTGTAGAAAGATCTACACTGAGCTGTCCTGTTTAAGTAGTCAAACTGAGCAAGACAGGCTCCAAACAGCTGGAGGTGGGGAAAAAATGCAACCTGGATGGATCGGACTCCACAGAGATCCCCTCAACAAGACTGCCTGGAAGTGGTCAGGATATGGGTCCATCACATACCAAAACTGGAAACCTGGACAACCAGATAATGCTAGAGGAAGTGAAGGTGTTGTACAAGTTACGGATAGAGGAAGATGGAATGATAATAACGCATTGAAATGGCTGCCTTTTTACTGCATGAGTATTACCGCGGTGGAGGTGGAAAAGACCTGGGAGGAGGCCCTGCAGTACTGCAGAGAGACTCACACTGACCTCACCTGCCTGCACTCTGAGACCGAGAAGCTTCACGTCCTTAGCGGGATCCAGCACGACCACATCACTGAGCGGGTGTGGATCGGCCTGCGTTACCTGGCAGACAGCTGGCTGTGGGTGGACGGTGACCCTGTGGTGTATGAGGCCTGGCCCCAAGGAGGAGATCAGGACTACCAGTGTCCGATACGGAAACGCTGCGGAGCTTTAACCAAAGAGGGGCAGTGGGAGAACTGGGACTGCGAGGAAAAACTCAACTTCATCTGCAAATAAGAGATTCAGCACAGTGTAGTTGGTAGATTAGTTTTATTGCATGATTTCTACAGATCCAATAAAAAATATCTAAAAAAAGAAATACAGAATAGTCAAATACTCAACTTATTTTACGTTTACTGTTTTGTTGTTTCTTACCTTCCTTTAGCTTGATTTCCAATGTTTAGTACAATTACTCCCTTATCTCAAATGATATTACAACATTAAGCCTTTGTAGATCTACTTATGATGATTATGAATAATATATTTCTGACTGTAAAATCTTTTGATATGTTCCTGATGAAATGACAGTAATTTCTATTCACTCTATTTTCATGCGGGCTGTAATGTCAAAGCTTTGTAAGTTTGATCATAAAAGATACATTTATTGCAGTGTGCTGTGTTTTTGTTAATATTAAATACAACTGTATTAAAATTTGACTCCTTTTTTGGCTGACTGCTGAGGTCAGCCCTACACATGGGTCTGTACGTGACTGACTGAGTGACTGACTGAGTGACGGTACTTTCAGAGCCGTAGAGAGAGAGAGTTGCGACATCGCAATGGCGGATCATTGAGCATATTGGACCTCCACTGACACAACTCTCTATCTACATGGCTCTGGATACTTTGTTCGGGGAGTAGGCGGGGCTGCTCCTCCGCTTTCCCCACCTACGTTCACTGCTTTCAAACACGTTGCCATCGGCCTCATACAGACAGTCTTGCGGTCAGCCCCATACTAGGTTTTGACCTAGTCTTGTTTTAATAAAAAATGTTAGTTTAAATTTGCACGAGCAAGAAATGCTCATGCAAAGTGGTTATAATCGACATTTTTGTAACAAAAGTGAATCAAACAATGTTGCAATGTGAAATTGATCAAGAGTCAGATATTTCTGAGCTTGTACAAACCAAAAACAAACAAACAAATGAGTGATAATGTTGTTCTGTAACTGTGGACTGTGTAAAGAAGCCACTGTTTCCTAAAGTTACCGTATCAAGGGGATAGTATGTTAGCTATGCTTAGGTTATGTATGAGATCATTTTTGTACCCTATGGATCTATCAGGTGGCAGCAATCACTCCAGGGTCCCGAATCAGACCACGTTTCAACAGTACAGACTGATAAATTAAACAGTTAAGTATTTACAGTGAATTCAAACTTAATCTAGACATCTAACATTACCCAGATAACAGACACAATACAGAGCTAATTACTAGTAATGGCTCGTGTTAGCAAGCAGTAAATTCTAGCAACAACACATTTAAACTAAACATCATATAATTGACTGTCAAATAACGATCACTAAACAACTGTGCACACAGTATACAAAGTTACACAGAAACGACGCTAATAAATTGCGGTAGTACAACTTGCACAATTATAGAGTTAACTAGCTAACGGTTAGCTCACATTCAAGTCATCTAAACAGAGCGAAAGCAACATCTAACACCTGGATACCCCCTGGATTCAAGCGTCTGGTGGCCAGGCTTACACCCATGGGGCTTGGTTGGAAAGAGCAACATGGCTCTGTGGGTTGACCACCTGCAAGGAAAGGCATGGGGGTTGGCTGTGATGCAAGTCCGATGGCAGAAAAAGGCAGAGACCTAGGCGTGCTATGTTCTATTGTAACAGGGCCACTGCTACAAGCTATTGGGTCCAAGTATAACCCCAGTAAGAGCTGTGTCCACATCCTCGGCACAAACAAACAAACAGAAAGGTTCCCAGTTGGTGTTGGCCTTCAGAAGGGCTGTCCCTTGTTACCAATTCTGTTTGGGGACATCAGAATTGCATCTCTGCTTTTTGCAGATGATGTGGTTGTGTTTGCGTCATTAAACTGTGACCTTCAGCAGGCACTGGGCAGTTTGCAGCCGAGTGTGAGGTCAGAATGGGAGTCAGCAACAATGGTTTTCTGCCGGAAAACGTTTGATTGCTCCTCCCGTGTGAGGAGTGAGTTACTGCCCCAAGCGAAGGAGTAAGTATCCCGTATTCTACCTAAATGTGAGGCTTGGGTCAGATTGAGTTTCAGTTTGAGTTTAATATTACCTTCACATAGTTGTAAAGATTAAAGCAGCACGAAAAAATCACAGAATTTTGTAAATTAATAACATGGAAGGATTTAAAAACAAAGAGTTATAAAATCCAAAGAAGAATCAATTGTAGGAGAATAAAATTAAATATTAAAAATGACATAACGTGGAGTTATAAGTTGCCTCAAATACAAAAAGGATATAAAAGTAATGAAGAGAAAAAACAAAAGCTCAGGGGAACAACAGAGGACTCATCCAACAGTTGGTTCCATCTCTTTGCAGCAGTGAAGCTTAAAGAAGCTTCACTCTGTGTGGTTCTGACTTGAGGCACTACCAGATCTAATGGCTCTGCTGACTTTATATTCTTGGAGGAGATCAGAAGAGTGATTTATAAACTGCCAGCAACACTTTAGGCCTCTTTAATAAGTAACTTGAAGTAAGTGCAAGATTTCAGAACGGGTGTAATGTGCTCAGTTCTCATTAGAACTCAGGAAGCAGCTTTCTAAATGAGCTTAAGTTGTCTGGAAGTCTTTTTTTAGGAGGACCAGACGAGAGTTCATTACAGCGATCCACCCTGCTGGATATGACACCTCTAATTTTTGCTATTTGTTTGACATGATGAAATACTGATTAAAGCACAGTAGCTTGCTGACAGACACAGCTTAACAAACATGCCTTGAGTTTGTTCCTAATAGAAGATCATGCCAGAGTTTATCAGCAGGCAAGTAGGTCCATTTCCACCGCTGTTGAGCTGTTGAGCCGTTGAGCAAAGCCCTTAACCTCCAATTCAGACTGTTGTTACACTGGGCTGCTTTGACCTGTGAAGTATCCTTGGCAAGATACTGAACCATATATTGCTCCTGAAGGCATTGCCATCGGTGTATAAATGTGTGTGTGAAAGGGTTAATGGTTCCTTGGTCGGAAGACTAGAAAGGTTCTACAGTCCAGTTGCCACTTACCTGTTATAGAACTTGTTTGAGGTCGCCATTAAAGTACAGAAAAGACAAGGGAAAGGTTGCATTGTCGGTCTTCATATTTCAGACATGTAAAATCAGATGAAACACACCTCAAAGAAGACGTTTGACAGTTGGCGAGGGGGAGTTTTTGTGTGCATTTACCTCTGGTCCACCTCCGACAGATCTACGTTTCATGGAGCAAAAGAAAAACAGGCTTACATTTCTCTCCACTCTCCGGATCAAAACATGCAGCACTGATTCTTTTTTTGCTTCTCACAAGCTGAAAATGCGGCATCCGATTCTTTTAGAGACATACTTTTGAGCCCACTGTCATCACAATGATCACACACATACAAACACACACACACACACACACTTTCTATAACAGTCTTTTTTGCTTTTTTTGTAAATCATCAAACACTTTGCTTAAAGCGCATCATCTATTCAGCATCAGCTCTTAACATCAAAGGGATCCGTTCACAAATGTCCTCATTCTTACAACGTTTCAATTTCAGTTAAAGGGAAAAGCTAAATATTGCACATCTCAGTGTTCCCACTGAACATTACCATTCGCCCAGGTGGCCGGCTCAGCATTCATTCCCGTCACTACCTCACTACTTCTACACTAACATCTGGCGCACGGCCCGAACCTGCCGTTGAACCTGTGTGTTTATTTATAGCAACAAAAGAGAGAGTGCAAAATGTTCTGCATTACATGCTCTTCAAATATTTTACTTTATCCCATTTAGAAAAGTAATAAAGTAAGAACATTTGTTTGATAAGTAAAATACGTGGGGACAGATGTCTTTTATGTAGCGACTGCTCAAAAGGCTCTGTGATAAACTGCTTTAGCTAGCAAGCTAACCGTTAACTTGATAGTTGGCCACTAGTCAGTCACAATAGAAGGCAATAAAGTACTTTCTATGAGTCATTCTGTTTAATTCCCCCAGGCATTATATTCAACATTGTTGTACACCCCTTTGTTCACTGAAAAGTTACTGAACAGAAAGATAAAGGTCTCCAGGCTAACAAGCCTTTCAACTGTCAGTTAACACGCGTTAGCTCATTAGCTTAGCTCATTCATTTATGGTGCTATGCAGATAGTCTATGCTTTTTATGTGCAAAGTTTGTGTCCATATTTAAAGACAGACCAATATCAGTATCGGTATTGATATTTTGATGCTCATTTTAAACCCTCTGCAGGTTTTGTGCTTTTGTTGCGCTGAGAAGTGTTTTTCAGTTACAAGGATGTTGTTGAGTAAAGCAGACTCTGGTTAGGGGGGACTTTTTAAAGGGGGTACATTTTAAAATGTGAGAACCACTGCTCTATTTTTGAACGCCTCTGTCTTTTACAAAAAAATCGAATTTGCTTGTCCTAGTTCATCAAAGCTGCACAAAATTCTCACATTAATTTCCCCTGCTCGAGGGGATCCGATGATTCCACTGGGAACGACCAGCAGCGTGGGAGGAAAAACTCTTCTGAGTAAACACGACCGGGTGTTAGGGGGGTCCACAAATATAGATTAAAGAACAGAATGCTTATTTACAGGGTCTCAAATATTGTGCTATGAAAATCACCAGAAAAATCCCTGAACACACTGTCCCTGCTGCTGCGTCATCACTCTGTCACACATGTTGCTTGCAGCAGAAGCTCTTCATGAGATACTGCCTCATTATAAAAAAAAAAGTGGAGACTGTGAATCTGTGATCAATTTCTGGTGAGCAAAAATGAAACTAAAGTGTGCACAGCGACCTTCATACATTTTTGGGCTTCAGGGTTGCTGCCTCTGCAAGTAGCTCAACGTGTTTTCCTCGGAGGCTGTTTTCCTGCCTTCATTTTGAATTAAACATTCCCTCTCTGTCTCATGAATTTACTTATGTAGCCTCACATGCACACAAGTGCTCATGAATGCAGACTTGTAGGGAGTTTGCTCATTCTTTGTTTTATTCATGGCCTTCTGCTCATTACGTTGGAGGGGGGAATTGAAGAAGCAACGTGGCAGGTTTCTTTTGATTCCCTCATTCAAGTGAATTCTTCATGAAACTTAGATCATTCGTACACTGCATGGTCTTAGATAGTTCAGTTTGTAAATAGGGAAGATAAGACAACACAGTTGGCGTTTTTTAAAGAAGAGATATTAAATTGTCGCAGTAAGAAAAGCACAGGCGTGACAAATAAACTTAATGATGCTTCCTTCGTCTTGGTGTTTTACATGCTGGCAAGCTCTCTCCCTGTAATGAGTTACTGGGACTTAAACAGAAAAAGAGGCCAGCCTATAAAGAAAGGGCCCCATGTGAAGGTGTGAAAAGTCATTAAAATCATATATGAAAAAACAAATATGGTAAACTCCGTCATAAACTTCTGTCATATGGTGAGAAGTGGTATCCAAATGAGATGGAGATGGTTACCTCTATCTCTCTACAAGGTTGGTCTTCAGCATCCAATGTGACTCCACTTAGTCCTGGTCAATGACCTTTGACCTCCACCCAGTTGATGCTGTCACCGGTAATGACTGCTTATATATACATATACTTAAAATGCTCTGACAATGTCGCCATTTAAAAGTATCCCACTTGTATGATCCTCCTGCTGCTTGAATAAACATTTCAGGTTTTAAATTCAGACAGCAAAAGCACATTTTCTCTGCTTTAATAAAGATACTGCTCCGGAGAGCTTGTCTTTATCACTGAGTGCTTCCATCAGACCGTAGTGTGTAGAGCCATATTTCTCCATATCAAGAGAGTTTAGAAGAAATCATTTGGATATTGACGTTCTGATTTAAACTATAGAATAAAGTAACAACAAAATATGTTAGATTTCATGCAGTGTGAAAGGTATGAAGCTTTAGAAACATAGCAGAAAAGAACAATTTCAAGGATAGATGTTTCTGAATTTATTCAGGTTCGTCATGGTAAAGGAAAGGTCCAACACTTGTAGATATTTAGCTTACTTGTGGAAAATTTGATGACAGCATTAATGCCATTTGGACCATTAAATATTAGGCTACAGAAGGCAGCCGATTAGCTTAGCTTAGCACAAAGACTGGAAGCAGGGGGACATAGAGTGCCCAAGTCTCTGAAGATTAAGAGCCTTCCCACCAGCAACTCTAAAGCTCGCTACTTAAGACACAAACCAGCGGACACTCCAGTAAGTTACCGGTTCTAATTCGGAAGAATTAATACAACTAGATTACATGTTTATTAAAATATTTATAGTTAATTTGTTCTGATACTTTATCTTAGCACTGGGCAGGCTGGTTAGCTGTTTATCCTTGTTATCAGTGTGCTGAGCTATGCTAGCTGTCTGGTTTTAGTATCTATTATCAAACAGTAACCTGTTGAAGTGGATTGTCTCTCCTCATCTAAGTCATATCAAAGGTGTAGTGTCAGGAAAATATTCACTAACCTTAATTATCAAACAGCCTCTTCGGATATTCACTTAATTTCCTTCATAATTGAAATCTGATGAGCTTCAAGGTTCTGATTAGCGGTCATGACCGCCTAATGTCTCCAGTGACTCCAGCCAACAAACCGTATGTGGGTCTTTTTTCACTGTTCCTGGTGGACAAAAAAAGGTGCTCTATTTCCCGCAACTCGCAATTCCCCACCGCAGCTGCAAAGGAAGCAGATGGGTGCCAGGTAAGGAAGCTAGGGACATCATTCGTCTTCATAAGACCCTCGTTCCGTCGGGGTCAGAGAAAGCAGGGGAAGAGGAAACATGGGAGAGGGAAATGACGGATGGAGGCAGGGGGCTATAGAGAGAGGTGTGGGTTATCTGTAAATGTTGCAGACTGAGATATTTGTGTTACTTTGCTGCTGCTGATGGAAGGTTGCATTTGTTGTCAGGTTGTAGTACATTTCCATGGGGATGGGGAGAAAAGGATCAGTGTGTGTGTAGAGAATAAGTAGGAAGGAGGAGATGGATGAGGAAGGGGAAAGAAGCAAGTAAGGGAGGGAATGCAAAGCTGGGGACGGATGGTGAGGAAGGAGGTTTTCTGGAGTAAGAAAGATATTGTTAGCAAGATGGTCCAATAAATTGTTGTAGACTGGTTAAACTAGAGTTTACATCCATGGTAAGACTGTTAACATATTCATGCTAACATGCTAAAAATAACAATGCTAACAAGTTCATTTTTAGCAGCTATGATCCGTGATATGAACATATCGTATAATAACACGCTAGCACTTACTAACTAGCAAACCTAGTAGCAGAGGAGTTTTATGGTCATGAAATGATCTATTCAACCAATTGAAATAATAATAATAATAATAATAATAATAATTGTCTTATAGTAAAATTGGTTCACTTTTATTTCTTTTCTTTTTTTTAAATAGCTTCGATGTAGCAAGCTACTTTTGCTTGTTGCTTTAGCTTAGCATGCTACACTTCTCCTGGGGGTAGCTAACTTAAAGTAGAGTAACTGGTAGCTTAGCTTCCAACATGTAGCTTTACAAGTAGCTTGCCCAACACGCTAGTTGGTGGTGTGAAAGGAAAAGTCAGGTGATCACCAAAGCCAGTTGAATTTATAATGTGGCAAACATGAACGTGTGCACTAACTTCATTGTAAATCTGGACCAAAGTGATGGAACGACCAGCTATTATAGATTACGACTAGCATGGTTTAAGGGATGATTAGCCTCATCAGCTCCATGCACTGCAGTCGCGAAAATTTACGAATCCATTCGCCCTGACTGTAAGCAAATTTTTCTGCCAGCCCCTTAGTAAAAACTCAGCGTGTACCTATCACATGACTCTCAGTGTTCACCGCAACCCAAGCAGCATTGCCAACTTGAACAGACCCAGGCTCCACCATGTGAGCTCCAGGTATTGACAACGCCAGTACTACCTACACTACCACATGGCTTTTAACGCCCCCCACAACTCAAACTTGTAGTTAGATGGGCAGCGAGAACCAGCTCATCAACAGGGTTATCAAGTGGGCACCTCGCTTCACCGGTGTTTCGTCAAGTTAGGCCCACGATACCTCGGGGAGGCTCAACAGTTAGCTCTGGCGTCCCAGAACCAGCCCCCTCCATGCGAGCTCTCACTGCCCATCAAAACTTTGTGCTATCAAATCCTTATGGAAAAAATGCAACTATTTCTGGTGTATATACAAAAAAGGAACAGCATAGAATGGATATGGAAAATATCAGGACCTGATTGTCTGGGAATTGTCAGGGATCAGGTGTGAAAGGTGGTTGATCAGAGAACAGGCATGCAGTCTTGTGTGAAGAGAAAAAATGAATAGGCTGTTATATATTACAATACATTTTCTGCTCCCACCAGCTAATGCCATTCTTTACATCTGCTGTAATCCGTTAAAATACACTATAGAATACCCCAGATACCCAGCATGCATGCTGTACATAGTGTAAAGCTGAAGCAGGTACATAAAAGGCTAATCATAGCTTTAAGGAGGCAGCATTTTTTCATGAGCCAGGGGAGCACAGTTGCCAGCAGGCCAGCGTATGTCTCCAACCAACTTGATGTGAATAGTTTTTCAGTTTTATATGTGACTGGGTATTACTGTAAGTGCAGGGCTGAAATCCTGACATATACTTCACATCCGCCTTAACAACAGCTCTTGTAGAACAAGCTTCCATATTTTTTGCTCTTCTCCCTAATTGGAAATGAAAGATCTAGCAGGTGGCCAAAGGGTAATCCCCAACTCCCATACATACAAGAAAATGTAGCTTGCAAGCCGCCGGGCCGTGCTGCTGCTCTGCCTGAGAAGAGCTTTTTCCTTCCCTGACAATCGTCGGCTGTGAACCCCAGTGACTGCTAAGGAGGGGGGGCAGTCTAATCAGGAGAGCATGGGTGATAGGAGACAAGAGCGTGCTCCGAATAAAACCAGGTTCAAAGGCTTACGCCGATAGAGTCTGGAGAATGACGGGAGAGAGAGCAGAAAGAAGAGGAAAACAGGGAGGGAGAAGGGGACTTGGTAGAGGTTTAGGGAAGAAGAAGTGAGTTGGAAATATAAAAAGGTGGGAGAGGAAAAGACTGATATAAGAAGAAAAGAAAGGCAGAGGAGAGTATCCCTAAGCTTCGACACAAACAGTCTTTTGAGAAGTGTTTAATTAAATGTCAGCAAGGGTAGAAAAATGAGAGCAACAAAACATTTCTCTGTTTTGCAGCTGTGGGTATTCTCATGAAATCCTTTTATACGACGATAATCATGTCGACTTCTTAACCCAAAGACAGATAATGAGCATATTCTGCAGGTTTTAGGATGTGTGCTAAAGACGTTAAATCAGCAGGTGTGTCTGGACTTTTTCAGGGTCAAATGGTAAAAGGTTAAAAGTGCAGTAGCAGACTTATCAAGTGTCATGGAGCTCTTCTGGCTTTTTTGTGTGCCTGCATTGCCTCTGTTGACTTCACAGCTCGGTATCCTCGTGCAAAGCATTGGATCAAATCCTGCCCTGGAGGTGTCAAACTTTTCAAGTATATCGTTGTGTTTGGCTCCATCTTGTGGACGTTCAAGAACAGAGTTTGTGTTCTCAGAAACCTTTTATGCAGGTTTATGCTGTTTGTTTTATCCATTTCCTTCTTCTAAAACTTCCACCAGGGGGAGAAATTGCTCCAAGGAAGTCGTCTTAGATCAAAGTTCAGGCTTTGCAGGCCTCGTCTCTTCCCTGCAGGAAACCTGCTCTCTTATGTAACTTTATAATGCTCTGTGAGTTTCAACCGCGCAGTTCATTAACGAAGGAACCACATGTCGATGCCAGATTTAGCACATATCCCATTACACATTATAATATTATATGATGGCGTAACTCACACTGAGCTTTCGCACGCTTTTCTGTCTCTGTGAAGGATACTGTTCTGTGATTTCAAACACACACACACCTTTCTCCTTTCTGTCACCTTAAAAACACAAAACTTGAGGTCCACACACTTTTTTTTTTCCCAGAGAAATCAGTTTAATCACCCTGTCACCACCGCTCGCGCTCTTTTCTTCCTCCCTTTTCTCTCAGGACATGACTTTCTCTCCAAGTCTCAACTTCATGCCCCCACTTGGATAATTACATTGGAATTATGTTATGTAACATGTATTTCTTCACGTCTCTTCGCATGTATTTATGTATATGGAATATGACCTTAGGATCATGTAATTTGGTTCGTGTGACCTTAAAAGTGGTATGGGCTGAAACACCAGCAGTGTGTTTTTGTGTGAAATAGCACACTGCCAGACTGCCAGAACCCCATCGGGTACTCACTCACTCCACCTCTTAAAAAAACAAACCCTCTTACCATGAAACACCTGTCGCCCCCCCCTTCTACACACACACTTCTCCTGCTCCTTTCAGCCTCTGTTTCTTTCTTCTCCTTCTCTCGCTCCCGACTTTTATTCACTGTTATTTCCTTCGGATGTTTCCTGTTTTCCTACACCCGCCCTTTCTCCTGAAGCCGTGTCTCTCTTGATGTTTTTGAGTATCCCGTTGCACCCGGTGTGCACCTCTCAGGTGACAGGCCATGAGAGAAAAAGAAAATATGGAGCCTCTGACGCCTCTTTGTTTTGTAGTCTGTGGATCGGTGTATCAAGGTCATCGGTAAGTTTCAGAAAAACTGAAGTTAATTCAGTCGGTTTAAGTCGTTTATAAATAATAAGCAGGTGAAATCATTTTAATTCTAAAACATTTGCGCATGGTACTTCAGACACATTTTTAGGTACTAGTAGTTTACTTTTCATCTACTCAAAACTTCTACTCTACATTTCAGAGGGAAGCTTTGCTCGGTTGGCTATTCTTCATTTATTTGACAGCGGTTAGCTGCTGTTAACATTAAAGGATATGATAGATTGGACTACACAAGCATCTATGAAGTAGTTCAAATAAGCTCCAACTCAAACTACAACATACTGATGCTGCATCAGAAACAATAAAGTGTTATTACATTCTGAAAGGTGACCTTCTGTATGATGAGTGCTTTCTTTGCTGCTAATCCTTCCCTACAATGTGTTTTTATAGTGTGTGTGGTGATACACCACATTGCACTTAAAGTCATGAAGGCTGAGTTGGCAACAATTTGCCCTCTAAATTTCCTCTTTTTTTTTACATGATAAAAAACTGAAAAATAAGGGACAAAATTATCCGAAGATGTAATGCTGACAGCTGGTCTGTGGTAGGGGTCCCAGTCCTGATCATTTAAAATCATCTGACTGAGAATCACAAAAACCATTGACATAAGCCTATATGTGACATACAGTGCAGACACTCCCATATATGTACTTGCACATATTCTTTTACTGTTTGTTAAACTTAATAGTTAATTTGTCCTTTTTTCTTATGACCTTATGTTCTTAATTATCATAAATAAATGTGCAGTAATTTAACTGTAGAACTTTACAGAAGTTTTATTGTAAACTTTAAATCAAATTATGGGGGGAGCTCTCCAATGACATTGAAATAGCAAAATTATACAACAGTTAGTTCCAACCAAGTAATCTGATCGGATAAGAGGCATTCCATAAGTGGTGATAAAGAGGACAGCATCACTGGGACTTTTTACTGTGTATCACTCCGCCTCAGCCAGGTGTTCTGAATAATCTGTTGTTAATTATTACTGTTTATTACTATTTGCCAGTTGTATAACTGTTGTATAAAAGCAATATCACACTGCTGTGATTGTCTGCGGTACTTGGTCGTTGGCCTAGATTCACAGTCCTGATATTCAGTACATCGTTCCCTCTCAGGTGATATATTACTTAAACACATTTCCAAGATTCATCCTACTCTCATATCTTTCCAGTGGCTAATTAGCTTAGCTGGGAATGAACACTTGTAAAATGAGAAAACAGCAACGTTTTACATTTGTTTTTTGTGAAATATTAAATGAATGAGATCAAATGTGTTGGTTGAAGAGCTGAAGCCATACTTCCAATACATTTTATTACCTTTGGAATCCCCCCCCTGCTCTGAAGCCTGTGCAAAGCTAAGCTAACCTGGCGCTGGTTGTATCTTGTTCAGCAGACATATAGGCTACAGAAGTATCACTCTTACCATCTAACTCTGAGCAAGACAGTAAATAAGTGTATTTCCCCAAAATGTTAAACTGCTGCTTTCAGTAAAGAACCTGAACACTTCTAACCATGAAACTATGGTTTCTAGTTAGAGCCTTCATATGGCCAAACTATTGCACACTTCCTGATTAAATCAGGAGTAAATTCACTCTGACTCAGACTCTCCCAGGTTAGACTCTAAGAATGTATAATTTTACCTCTAACATACGGTATATTTACCTTGTATGCACTAGACTGGTCTTCTTCATCAAAAAGATACATCTCTGGCTGACTCCTGATTCGCTGTGGTTCAGCATCAGTGGAGTAATTAAAAACAGAAGCAGTCACAGGACTTTCAGAACACCGTGTGTGCCGTGACCACAGAAGGATTAAAATAGACGGGCCGTGACTTTGTCTCCTTGGTCACACCATTAGAGCTATGACTGACAGCTTCCTGAGGTGGTTTCCTTTTTTAAATTAAGAGTCATGACTCCGGTCCACAACCCCTCATGTGTTTTTCAGTGAAACACCAGTCAGACAGGTATCTGCAAAGGGTGCCAGACCCCCCCGGCCTGTTTAATGGCCACGTCTGGCCCGTGTATTTAAAACACAAAAATACCATGATTTTTGTAGAGTTTAAGACATGATTAATGTTGGTTGGTAAAGAGGAATAACCAGCCAGTTTGATTTATTCAAAGCAAACATGCATTTAACAAGGGAAAATATTGGTTGAACACCAATTTCTAAGATTTAAACTAATACTTTTTCTAACAATAAAAAAAATAAATAAAAAATAAAAAAATTCAGGAGACGTTCTTTCGTTTTTAAGGACACGTTTGTTTGAAAGATTAGTCCAACTTTTGTTTTACATTGAATCCCTCTCTTATGAGAGTGACTTATAAAGTTCAATGCCACTTGGTAAAATATAAAGCTAAAGATAGGAAACAGTTAGCTTATCTTAGCATAGAGACTGCTAACAGGGAGAACAGCTAGCTAGCTCTCTCCAAAGGTAACAAAATCCATCTACCAGCAGCTCTAATTGTCTCATTTGTTTTAAACCATACTAAAAGTGTAATAGCGCAAGTTGTGCTATAACCCATGCTATGTAACTTTCTGAAGTCTTGCTAGTTTCCTGGCTACTGCTACTTTATCTAAGCTAACCAGCTGCTAGCTTTAGCTTCATATTTAGACCTACAGTACAGACATGAAAGTCATGTCGATTTTTTTATGTATGTATCCAAGAAAGAAAGTGAATAGGTGTATCCCCGAAACGTTGCTACTATCCTTTAGTAAAGGCTAACTCAACCACATTTCTGCCTGGACAAAGTTTCACTGTGTGTGTTAGCATGTTGAAGATTTTAGAAATATTGTCGTCCCTGATTTTAAGCCACTTTGTATTTTAGAGTGGAAACGTGGGTCAGTCAGAAGGGAAATGAGCTCAGTGAATCCCAAAATTCACAAACCTGCGAGAGGCTGGTGCAGATTTAGTTTGGGGACAAACAGGAAAGATGAACAGCTGGTGATGTTTACTGTGTCTGTAACTCATATCCATCTGAGTCTCTCTTGTTAGGATGCTTCGTTTTGTAGCAACTGCATTAGGACATCAATGAGACATGCCAAATTGCTATGGGCCAAACAAATTGTACTCTCAATTTTAAAAGCATCACTTGGCAAGGAAATGAAACACCCAACATTTGTCTTAAATGACATCAGTCTAAAGGGGAGTGAGGAAGGGTTTCCATCTGTAGAGCAAGGATAGATTATGGGTTCAGAATATGGAGCAAACTTTATTTTGAGAATCATATCTTTTATACAACAAATTTAGCTTAGAGGTATTTAAAACTGAAACAATCACCCTTTTTATGCCTGAAACTGAATGTTTAATGTAATTTAACTAATACACCAGCACAGACATTTCTCAGCACCTAAAACCAGCCCACAGAAACCCTGTGTGATGTCTGGCTTTTTAAATACAGGAATACATGGACATGGAAAGCAGGAATCTAACTTTAAAACCTACGCCTATCAAATTTCTTCCATCAAACTAGCCTCTGTGTTAGGGCAGGTGTGGCTGAAAACCTGTGGTTGAAAAGGAAGGCAGCAGAGGAGGTGGAGCTGCACTTAAAACAATAATCCTGCTTTCACCCTCAACTCTGCCATTCTTTCCAAGTGATCATATCCTCATCATTCCCATGTCAGCACCATGTGGTTAGAAAAAATAGTCAGAGAAAGTCAGCACACCTGAATTCAAGATGATACATTTAGAGAGCTAAACAATCTAAATGTACCTTTGTAAAACCATTGCAAACACATTTTCTTAGGTAATGATTCACACAGAGGGTGTGTTTAACTGCTATTATCTTACTATTTGCTTAATGTGCTCCACTTTCATCTTCTGCCCTGGCACCTACATTGGCCTGGAAAAACAGAGGGAATTCCTTCCCCCCCTTATGTTTTTTCCCTCAGAGGTGGAGGTCCTATTAGTGTTACCATGCTGTCTGGCCCAGCTGAGTATATTTACTTAGTGTTAGCAGAGTGCCGGCCACAAAAGCAGGAATGTGCCTAAGTGTGACTTAAAAGCGGCTGTTACATTTTAATTTTTAACCCATAAAATAAATACGGAGCTGCCCTGCGATTTTTTTTTATTTTTATCAATGGATGCATTCATTCCAAAACACGCCCACCAATCGGCGAACTTTTCCTGCGGTGAAGCCACGCCCATTTGGAACGTCTGGGCCTCAGCTTGCGTGTGATTGGATACAAGTATGAAAAGGAGGCGGGGTCTCCAGAAGTCTTAGCAGAGGGTATAAATTAGAGTTTAGACGCTCATCCCGGTAGAAAAAGCAAGGACTACGGTCCGAAAAGAGACTGAAAGTCACTGTGAAACGACTAAAAAATTGCAATTCTACTCTGGATTATAGCTTGAATATACTTTATTTCTTACTCTTGTAATTGCTTATAATGGCATTTCTAATCTACCTGACTGTACTGACAACAGCCGTCATCACACAGGTAAGAGGTTCTGCTTGTTGCTGTGGATAAGCAAAGTCTGCTAACAGAAATTCTATTTGAATATTATAATTAGTTTAATGTGTCATCTATCATGGTTTTGTAGTTGCGAGTATAAATGTGATTAATCTTTAAAGGGTTTGAACAGCATAAACATCCCCGGGTGTAAACAAAACTCATATTTACTTTAGAAAAGCTTTCAGACATGTTTTATCTTCAAAGACGAATTCATGTTAAAGCACACATGAGATTAACTATAATTACGGTTGTGACTTTGGGTCTGTAAGCCAAAATAGTGGATACAAAGTTTAGTAGACTAAATGCAGTTTAAGTGGAGTTACAATTCCAGTACTGCTTATTTAATAATGAGTTAAAACTGCTTATTTAAGTATGGTTGTCCTTCCTGGCAATCAGCATGTCTCCTCATGTCTCCTTTTAAAGCACAGTTACATGTTGATACCTACAAAGTGAAACAAGTTGGCTCTAGTGCTCTGTGATGACTCAAATCAGGAGCTGGCAGGGGACTGGGTACAAACTCTGAGATGTCTAGACACTCAGGGATGACTGGCCAGCAGAGACTTGACTTAATACTGTAGAGGCAAACTGAGGTGCTTTGGCTGTAGAGGAATCTGTTCCAAACTCTGTGGAAACAAAGACCTGATACTGAATGTTGCAAAGAACTTACATCCACAAAAGAATAGCTGGAACTATATTATAATGCACTAAAAAACCCTGGTGATGACTTAAGCACCATGAGCATACAGCTATTATGTGTCTGATTTTCAAATATTCCGTTTTTAAAAGGCTCTAGGGTTAATTTCTCTTTTCCTAGCTGTAGAAAATCTTGCACGACTCTCATGATGTCATCTCCCTCTGCTCCTTCCAGGTGACTGCTAGCTGCCCAGCTGTGTGCGACTGCCCTACAGAGCCCCTGGTATGCCCTGCAGGAGTTAGCACCGTGCCAGATGGATGTGGGTGCTGCAAGGTGTGTGCAGCGCAGCTTAACCAGGACTGCAGCCACATGAGGCCTTGCGACCACCACAAAGGGCTGGAGTGTAATTACGGCAACGACGTGACCATGGCCTGGGGCATCTGTCGAGGTGAGAGAGGAGGGAACGGTGTGTGTAAGGAGGGAAGGAATTTCACTTAGAAAGAGCAGCTATGTGCACTTTTTCCCTGTTCGTTTCAACTTAATGGGGAAAACTATAGTAGGTGACTTTGCAACAAAAGTTAAAAGCTCGTAATACCTGTGCAATAATGTATAAAAAAATCTCAAAAGAAATGTGAGTTATTAATTGAGTCTTATTTCCATAAAGTCAAAGCCATCACAACTCAGTGATTAAGACACATGTAACTTTGCACATCCAGGGGGTCTTTTAATGAGTTGTAAATGTTTAACGACAGTGACAGGGGGTTTCACAGATAAAAATACTCTCTCTATGTGCAAGATGCCAGTGCTGCCCCAACAAACTATGAATAGCTGCCTCTTCCGTGCTTAGGAGACGAGGAGTCTGACACTTCCTGTCTCCTCGTTTCAACTAACCTTTTAGATTTGAGTGTTTTTCTGGGCTTCATAGTGTCTGTTTTTATAAAGTTAGAAGAAACTATTGTGAAATTATCATGAAGATACCAGCTGTAAGTGAAGCTCAACCATTGGTTCTTTTATTTAGACTTCACGGTGTGTCACGTAGAAACTGGCAGATGCATCTCTTCCATACTTAACCCATGGATGGTTTCCAGGATTACCCCTGTTGCCCTTTGGTTCAAGCATTACAACAGCCAGTTCTTTTTGTATTAGACCAATGTGCTGTAGGCCTTCATACCACTACTAAGTTTTTAAGTGTTTTGTTTTAGCTGATTAAATGTGTTCTTGCAGCAAAATCAGAGGGACGCACATGCGAGTATAGCGGCAGGATCTACCAGAACAGCGAGAGCTTCCGCGCCGGCTGTAAACACCAGTGTACCTGCATCGACGGCGCCGTCGGCTGCGCTCCTCTCTGCAACAACAAGCTGCCTCCGGCCTCTCCATCCTGCCCCTACCCGCGGCTGGTTAGGATACCCGGGCAGTGCTGCTTCAGTGTGGACTGCCACAAAGGCACCTGGAGGCTGCCACATAAGCATCAGGTTAGTTCTCTACAAGTCATGACAAAGGACACTTCTAGAGTAAGTGACTGACAAGACTATGGTGGTTTTATCTTAATATTGAAAACAACTTCCAAGACTAAAAACGTTTTATCAAATAAGACGAAGAAAAGTGCCGTATCATCACATTTATAAAGCTGATATAACTGTACCTGCTTATACTGATTCAATACTGTCCAGCAAGTGCTCTAAATCATGACACAGACTCATACAGGCACGGAGGAGTAATGTAACCCCTGTATAATCAGGGCGCCACGGTGTTAGTGACACTGTGAAAATCACACAGGAGATAGACATGACTGCGGCACTGATGAATCCCCTGCAAACAGCACTGTCTCATCTTATCTTAACCTCTTATCACAGGTGCCTCCGCCACAACAACACCTGCCCAGGCCTCGGCTCCATCCTGCCCCGCGCCAACCTGAAAAAGAGCTGGGCAACGAGCTCACAGACGTCAGGTCGGATGGCTGGGAGAGAGAACACGGATACAAACACCTGCCTGGTGAGAGAATGAGAGGGGAATAATCATCTTTACTTTTTACTAACTTTGTAATAATTGTCCATCAGTGCAGTTTCAGTTGGAGGTCCAAGGAAGATGCTGCCTCTTTAGCTCTATATAAAAACTTTACTCTGGAACATTGTATTGTAATTGATGAAAATGCACACATTGATACAAAAAATTACATAATTTAATTCAGTGTCACAAACTTCTGGCTTGTGATTTTTCCCAGGTTCCATAAAATTATTTAACCAATCACATGCTCACAGTGAAAATGCGAGCTGCTCTTACGTAAAGCAGCTATAACGCTTACCATGTTCACTCGCTTAGAGGAGCAGTTCGCCCCAGGACAAAGCCCCTGTCAGTCAAAGCTGGTGTTCTCTGTAATCGATAGAAGCAATAATATTTGAAACTGGCGCCATAGCTGTGGAGAAACTTGTACAAACAGCTTGTGGTTTCGCCCATTCTACATTCCTACAACACCCAGCGTGCATTGCACCCCTCCCTCTGAAAGGAACGCTAGACTACCGTTTTCGCTGCAGGCAATGGGTCAGAGCGGTATCCGAAATACGACGAGCATATACTGGTGGATCGTCTAAAAATCTTCGGGTCTGCAGTCTACATTTCAAGCCTGATGGTTTTGAACGAGACATGACATCAGAGGCGGGCCTCCTACATTGAGAAAGTGTAGTTTAGCGAGCTCCCTGGCCTCCGCCCTATGACACGTTTTAAGTAGTCGGAGGTTTTTCTGGGCCCATTGGAGAAGCGAATAGCGTCCTCCAAAGGCACAGAGCGAAATAGCATTTTTTTCCTACCATAATGGCATTAGCTCCCCATACTAGCATTATAGGACTGAGGTTGAAAATCTGGCCCTTTAATTTAGCATATTAGCATGCTAACATTTGTTTACAAGCTCTAAACATAAAGTACAGCTGTGGTGTTTAGGTGAAAAAAAATAGCTTCAAGTGCGATCGGACACTGGTGCCAACAGGCATAGGGAGTTTTTTTTTTTTTAATAATAATAATAATCATCATCATTAGCAACATCAACAAGATAGAGACTTAGGGCCGTGTTGGGAGTACCAGGCGCATTTCATTGACAGATCGAGCGTGCGGGAGGGAGTGTAGACCTGGATGAGGGCGTTCAGGTAGGCAGGAGCCACTTTTGTTGCTGTTTTGTAAGCGAGCAACAGCGCTTTGAATTAATACGAGCGGCGAGTGGAGTGACGTGTGCCTTTTTGGGTTGATTGAAGACTAGCTGCGCTGCTGCGTTCTGGATCATCTGCTCATCATCTCATCGTCAAGGTCAAAAGATTTATCATCTGAGCTTTAATAAGCTCAACATTTCATGGCAATTCAACAGACTGACACTGCCATCCATAGAGTTACGCTGCTAATATAGTTAAAAACGTAAATATCACATGTCTAACCCTAATGTTTCCGTACCTCCCTCATCTTTTCAACTCTTTAGTGTGGAACCATGTAAAGGAGAAGAAGTGTCAAGTCCAGACCACTGACTGGTCCCAGTGCTCCCGCAGCTGTGGGATGGGCGTTTCCTCTCGCATCACCAACAAGAACCCCCAGTGCAAGCTGGAGAGAGAGACCAGAATCTGCACCTTACGGCCATGCGACGGCCTCACTGCCCCAGCCAAGGTGAACGAGACAATCTACTTTAACTGAGGGAGACAGAGAGCATAGGTCACATCAACATCAACATGACTGACTTCTTATCAGAACATATTATCTCTCACACAGTGAAACTTAAAAGCCTTGCGATAACACTTTATAATTTTACCTCTTATCTATCTGTGTCTGATTCCACAGGAAGAAAAACACCTGCTCATTTAGTCTCCGCTTCCTTGTTTCCTTCTTATAAATACAACGCAGAGGCTGGACATGTCAAATCTGTGCTCTAAAGAATGAAAAATTAGATGTTCTTGCGCTGAGTAAATATGCTCTTAGGGCTAAAGCCACATTTATCCCGAGCTTAAGAACAGAGATTATCTTAGCGGTACTTTCGGGAAGCTCTACATCCACTGGGAACTAGGCAGTGCTGATTTACTCGGTGGTGTTTTGGTGGCAGGCAGGCGCCTTTTTAAATATAGTCCCCCACCCCCGGCATTCCTGCCAAGCAACTGTCCATAGCACGGCCCCGTCTGTGGACTCGGAGTCCAGGGAAGCGGTGTGTCTATATTAATCCTTCATGTTGGACACACTCGTCTCTGCTCTACTGAGTTAAGATCTCTGGTGCCAAGAGCAATCATAGGTGTCAGTGTGTTTAACTGAAAAGGACGCTCAAATGTTAAATACATGCTTTATCTTAAAATTAATCTCTTAAATCTAAAAATAATCCCTCCCTCAAACCCTGTTTTGGCACAACAAGTTGAAGTGCAGCCCTCTTAATGTGAAACTAATGAGTTTGAATGCAAAGCCGCTTAAATTTGCTGTTATGTAAAAGGCAGATGAAAGCCAAAGCTTATTAGATCTTTTTTTTTCATGATGAAAATCGTCATATGATTTGTTTTGGTGTCTTTTGCAGTTAAAGCCACTGAGAAATGACACTCAATATTACTATTGCACTTAACCCTTTTATTTCATCATCCAATCACAGAGAGGGATGAAGTGCTCCCCAGCCCAGAAAGCCCCCGAGCCCGTCCGCCTGTCCTACGGAGAATGTGTGAGTGTTCGCCTCTATCGGCCAAACTACTGCGGAGTGTGCACAGATGGACGGTGCTGCTCGCCACGACGCACACGCACTCTACCTGTGACCTTCGTCTGCCCGGACGGGGAGCGTTTCCAGAGGTCGGCCATGTTCATCCAGTCGTGTAAATGCAGCGATGACTGCGGACACCTCAACGAAGTGGCGCTCCCTCCACAGCACTGGATGTACGGGGACACACACAAGTTCAGAGACTAGAACTGAGGAGGACTTTAATGTGATACAGACAACCTTCTTGATGAAGGAAGACGCTTCAAAACAAGGGGCCATTTTTCTCATCAGGCTCCAAATAAGTGACAACCACAAGCCCAAACTTGACCTCCAATCATCAGACAGGCAGGAAGGGCCACCTTGGTTTTATTCACAATCATAAAGGCAACTTTATTGTTATATTATTGTGCGACAGGAGTGGATTGTACACTTGCCTGCTCCTGTTCAAACAGACATGGGGCCTAAATTAGAGCCCTGAAGCACCCCTCGACTTCCTCCACTCCAGGCTGATTGCTGGTTCAGGTGTGGAGGATCTATTCGTTTGGAGACCCTCAGATTAGCCTGAGAGGTGAAACACTACAAGAGCAACGAAGCACTTTTTTTTTAGCACTGAAACTTTGCAAATATAGCAACGACAGCAGTGCACACCTGCAGCAACAGCTGCACATACATGTGGTATGTTTGGTGGATGACTCCATATCCTGCAGTGCGCTGAGACTACTCAATGACGAGCAAAAGAATAACTTTTGTAGCTGTAATCTTCAGAGTATAAATGTGGGCAAGGCAACTTTGAAACTAAAAATATCTGTGTGATGAACACGCTCAGGCTTGTTTGATTGAGCCTTTTTGGGAGGCAGACATGACAAGTCATTAAAAGTCATTGTAGCAATGAATGGCTCAGTTCAGTTTCGCTGGAACTGAGGCTGTTAAATGATAAGAAAGCTTTCTGGAACTGACGAGCGTCCAGCGAGGACTGGACCAATGCCAACCGATTTCTTGTTTGTGCATCTTATGCAACTTAGAGGGAAATGTCTTAAACCTGTGTTTGAGAATTTCATTTGGATCACACTATACTGTAAATATTGTTTTATTTGGATCCGAGTTTTTAATTTCGTCACATTTATACAGCTGTCTCATGTTTTTGCGGGTCCATCCATGTGATAAAAGCGGCTGCTGCGCTCAAGTTTCATGAGGTTTTATTTTAAAACAACTTTTAGATTTAACTTGGCAGCCAGTTCAAAGCAGCCATCTGTTTGGCCAAGCAGGGATTACGTCCTCACACTAAGATAATGGCACCCTCTGCTTGTGAGGGTAATGAACTACAGTCTAGAAGAACAACACAAAGTTTGTATTTTATATGATGCTGTTGTTGTGTAACTGTATATTTCATGCAATTTCTGATACACATTAAATCCAGAACAATTAAATAAGGTATAAAAAAGTTTATTTCTTCAACCAAAACATTATATCCATGGTTTTAACAAGGAAAGCACTAAAACAAGCAACCCACAAAGATGTGATAAAATAAAAAAAAAGTTTTATCATCTTGAAATTGTCAACATTAATGGTTGGAGAGGACTTTAAAATAAATGTTAAGGGGTTTTTTTTTTCTTCCACTGAAGTACAGCAACACCGAGGGTCACACACAATCCTCACTGGACAGACACTTCAGACTCATCTGGACTGTTCAACTGCAAAGAAAGAGAGTTTAAAGATATGAGATTAAAAGGACTCACAAGGCTTTTAAAACAATGTCACAGATTAATGTTTTTATACGATGCTTTGCTTTTATAGTAGCTTATTAAAGCTGTTCTCCTGGCCTGCAGCAGAGTCAGGAGGACTGACTGTCCTGAGCCAGCCAAACGTGCCAAGGAGGATCACTTTGCCCCTCTGAAATGGCCACTTATGGCACTGACAGCCACAAGTGGGCAAAGCTGAAAGGGACTTAACATTAAATAGGTATACTTTATTACTCAACTAAAAGATATAGAGCGTGATGAGGTTGTACAACCAATTTAGTCATGTGGATAAACTAATATCCTTATGTGCAATGCAAATGTCGACCAGGATTACTTTAACTTGCTTTCAGTTCAGGAAGTTTTTATTTAATGCCACCTGAAGCACCTGGCTGTAACAGTTTTATACATAATTTATACATACGCAGAAAAAGGTTAACCAAAAAACATGATACTAGAGAACCAGTATAGCAGTGCACATGGACAACAACTTGGTTATTGAAAGCCACTTATCTGGCCAAGTGCAGGACAGCTTATAAGGGACGGCAGGACTTACTGTAGGAGGAGATGTCGATCTCATCTGGTAGCTCTGCTACGTTGACCTCGAAGCGATCTTGGACCTCGTTCAAGATCTTGGCGTCGGTCTCATCTGACACAAAGGTCACAGCCAGGCCTTTGGTTCCGAACCTGCCAGCACGGGCCACCTAAGGGACAGAGAGAGAAGTTAGGGGCTCTGCTACATATAGGCTCTGCTATATCTTATAGTCTTGCCATGGGGGAAAAAGTTAAAATATTCCTCCCTTTACTATTAATTCCTAAAGTTAAAGTTTTTATTTCAATCCCCTTACTATAAAACACAGACTACACACACCTCCATACTTCAGCAGGCTCCTGTGCCGTTTTAAAGACATCATTTATAAACGTCAGGGTTCATTTGGTATAAGCACCAACCCCCTGTATCTGATCTGTGTTTGCTTGTTTTATACAAATTAAAACACCTGCAGATATCTGATATAGAGAACATAAAATGACATTAAAGCTCAACTGACTCTGTGAAGATACGTGTCAGAATCTTCTGGCATATCGTAGTTGAAGACGATGTTGACTCGCTCGATGTCCATGCCTCGACCAAACAGGTTAGTTGCAACCAGGATTCTTCGCTGGAAGTCTTTAAACTGCTGGTAGCGGGATAACCTGGAGAGGGGTAGGCAACATCATGTTCCAGAGTGAGGGAGGCTGAACACATAAACTGACAAGAAATCTCATTTTCTGCACAAAGCTGGTGGTATATTCATCCTTAGTTAATTATACTACATACTTGCTTATTATTATTCATGTTTAACATGAACTTGTTCATGCTCAAGATAAGAAATGGGGAAAGCTTCTGTTGAATTCTAAAAGGGAACAAAAGACTAGCATCAGAAGGGAAATAAACATGCTGCACCCACCTCTCCTCCTGAGCCATTCCCCTGTGGATGGCAATGGCAGGGAAGTTCTGCTCCACCAGCAGCTGGGACAAAGCAACGCAGCGCTGCACTGACTTAACAAAGATCACCACCTTCAGGACGCAAAAGAAAGTGCTTGTTTTTGAGAGGGATGTCAAACGCAAAATGAGAAAAAGACATCAAGAAATCAACATAAACATCTCCCGCAAGAGGAAACTTTTAGCTTATAGAAATGTTACCTGGTTAAACTCCAGCACATCAAGCAGGTCAAAGAGCTTTCGGTTCTTCTCGCTGTCCTTCAACTTGCAGTAATACTGCTGCAGGCCGTGGAGTGTCAGCTTGGTCTCATCATCCACGAACACCTCCATGGGCTACACCGCAAGAGAGGAGCCACGCGATTGAATGATTGAACAAATGATGAACTGTGCAGCCCCAAAAAAAGCCTCAATCTAATGTATCACATCGTGCTCACTGAAGCTGTTCTCCTGGACTGCAGCAGAGCCAGGAGGACGGACTGTCCTGACCCAGCCAAATTAGCCAAAGAGGATCACTTTGCCCCTCTGATATGGCCACTTATGACACCGACAGCCACAAGTGGGCAAAGCTAAGAGGGACTTTTAAAACACTGAGCTTCTAATCTTTCTTCCTTGTTGGCTACACATGCTAAGATAATAACTATGACTAATCAAATGGATACAAGCTGTCACGTAATTAAAAGATAATGAGCGTTGCTATGTGCAAAAATAGATAACCTTGTTTAAGGGCAACTCACAGTGCTCTTTCACTTTCAATTAAAGAGAAATGTTTACTGTAACGTGTGTAAACATTAAACAGGAGAAACCAATAAACTCATTTCAATCAGAAACATCAGTAAACCTTGATAATAACTCACATCCTGCATGAACTTGCGGCAGACGGGGCGGATGTCCTTGCTTAATGTTGCACTGAACATCATAACCTGCTTCTCGTGGGGCGTCACCCTGAATATTTCCTGGACGTCACCCCTCATGTCTGTCAAAAACAACAACATTCCAAAATTACATTTTGATTCCTTTGTTTGCAAAAAAAGTATTTTAAAAGCTTGCTCATTATGTCAATAAAGCATCCTAATTTCTATTCCTAAACAAAATTGCATTTGCCTGTTTTGACTATGTGATCACAGTGACCATAACCCGCAAATTTAATAGGATCCTTTCTCCTGCGCATTCTGTGTGTGCCGCAACCTCCAAAGTTTATTGCGCCCATTCAATTCAATGCTCGTGGTCCGTCTCAGGCGTGTCCCAGAAGCATCTCTCCACTCTGCTCCGCTCCGCTAAAGATATGCGGCAAGTCTATTTTTTTTTTTAACGGAGGCCGCTTCAAGCACGTGTCAAGCTGAACAGAACAGATTGTTCCAAACGGGAAGTCAGACACGAATACAGCATAGAGCATCCGGTCATTTCAAAACAAAACACCATGTACAGACGTGATTTCGCAATTCTCGCGTGATAATGTTGTTCTCCCGCGATCTTGCGAATCCAGCTGCTTGGGCCAGTGCTGCGGACCAGACACACTTCCTGTAGGAGAGGGCTTGTGCCTTCTGATGGAACAGAACCGCGGCCCAGACGGAATGCGCTGAAAACGGATCCTGTGGGATCGAGGGGTCACCCATCTTTACAGGAAATTCACACTTATATTGGTGTATTTGAGCTTATTAAGGAGAAGTAGCAGTGGGAGAAGATGAAACGATCATAAGTGAGATATGAATCCAAAGAACATCCGATTTAAAAGGGAAGCCTCCTCTGATTCACCAAAGTGACTTGTTTCTTAACACAATTAATAAGACTATTATTCCGTTTACTCACCGAGCTGCTCCAGCATCTTGTCACACTCGTCAAGTACAAAGTGCTTGATGTTCTTCACACTGAGGGTCTTGTTGCGGATGAGGGCCAGAGTACGTCCTGGAGTCCCTACGACAATGTGAGGGCAGTTCTTCTTCAGGACTTCCTCGTCCTTCTTGATGGCCATGCCACCGAAGAACACTGACACCTTGACCGTGGGCATGTACTTGGAGAAGCGCTCGTACTCTTTGCTGATCTGGAAGGCCAGCTCTCTGGTGTGGCACATTACAAGGACAGACACCTGGCAAACGGGGAATGGAATAGTCTTATTAACAAACTTTATGTGGTGCCTGTTATTCTTTTTACAGGAAGTATGGACTTTTAAATCATATTTCGGAGATATTTAAGGGCTTTTTCAAAATGTTGTATAACACATAAAAAGGGTTTTCGAGTCAGCGGACCTTTGTTACATGTCATTCATATCTCTCTCCATATTTCCTTTATCTATAGACTGTAAGATAAAACGACAAAAACAAACTTTCACTTGTTTATCCCGTAGCTAAGAGCCTCACTGTCTGTAATCTTGGTTCTGGCACAATGGTCCAGAAAGTGATTGGGATTACTACTGAAATTCATTCTTCATGGTCATACACTTGAGTCCATAGAAACAAGGATTCTTATTGGCACTCGGCTAATTGCTGACAGACCAGTCTCCTACACAATAGGAGACAGAACATGTCAGTGATTGACACTGCTGCTACCTGTTGAACCAGGTGAACAGGCTGATCATTTTAAGGACACATAGGTGATGTGTCTTCCAATCAAACTCTGCAAAAAGCACATCAAAGTCTATATGGTATGCAGGAGGCCTCAGGTCAAAGAACTGAGCTCAGAATGAAAGTCTCTTAACATGATAGTGAAGTCATCCAGGTATGATTTACAAAACAGAATTTTACTGTCCACAATCTAGGCAGTTCTACATAGTCATAGGAGAATCACAAAGACTCATTAAGTATGAAAGAAAAGCAAAAGCAAATGATGACCAACATACCTGACCATCCACAGGTTCTATCTGCTGCAGGGTGGCGAGTACAAACACTGCCGTCTTTCCCATACCAGACTTGGCCTGACACAGGATGTCCATGCCCAGGATTGCTTGGGGAATACACTCATGCTGGACTGAAGTTAAAATAAATGTAAATAATTAGTGAGAAAGATATATACTGATTATAAAATGATTAATAAGCCGGGATATGATAAGAACTAGCATGAGTTTGTGTGCTCAAAAACTCAAAACTGCTTTTTACCTTCTGAAGGATGTTCAAAACCACAGTCTACAATGGCACGCAGCAGCTCAGGTTTGAGGAGGAAGTCTCTGAAGCCAGAGCTGTGGATAGACACGTAGGACCCCTTGACCTCCTTCTTGTTTGTTGAGGTCCCACTCTCGGGGGCTCCCTGGGGCTCCTCATCTTCTTCATAGTCCAGAAGTTCATTATCAACGTCTGTCTCAGCCATCTGTTTAGACAACATGAAAATATTGTGATGTAATAAAGACATATTGTTATTACATGCGTCCGTGGTTATATTGTTCCATTTAATTGATTGCGCTTTGAGGGGGGTTTATTGTTTGCCAATAGGAATTAAAAGAAAAGCATGTACTAGCTTGATGCTCCAATTACATGAACCCTACTCAGCTGTATCTTAAGGTCCAATGGACATGCAGTTAGCGTTAGCAGGCCGCAGCTCACATAAAAAATAACTTCTCGGGAGGAGAAGGCTAACGTTAACTACAGAGGGTACGGTAGGGACGGGATAAGTCTGATAAAACAGGATACGTTTAAAGTAAAAAAAATAATTACGCCGACTCAAACAAAAACCGACCGGTGTGATCCGGCAGAGAAAGCACACACACACACACACACACAATGGACTCCGCTTCATTCAAACCGGCTAGCTAGCGTGCTAGCGGCTAACAGCTGAACGGGAGTCACGAATTAGTTTTAGAAAATATAGGAGCCATGTAACTAACTTCTCTATTATCAGAAATTAAGTATTTGGCAGTGCAATACGGTCGGATGGCCTATAAAACAAAAGCACTCAATGAAACCACAAAGCTAAACGTAATTGGCTGACTCAAAACGAAGCTAATGCTAATGCGGCTAGCAAGTTAGCTAACGGAGGAACATTTCAAAGCCCCAACTTTAAC
This sequence comes from Semicossyphus pulcher, assembly GCF_022749685.1. Classification (NCBI taxonomy): domain Eukaryota; kingdom Metazoa; phylum Chordata; class Actinopteri; order Labriformes; family Labridae; genus Semicossyphus; species Semicossyphus pulcher. Next base: position 12,736,989 of record NW_027211681.1, read on the forward strand.
TGCACCAACAAGGTACTGAAAAAAATATCTGTTAATCACATTTAAACATATCTATATTATAGTGAATTAGGTTTGAAAAGAAGGAGAACAATGCACATTACCTTGCTGTGATTATTTGTGACGCACCGATGTCAATATGCGTGATACCAGTGAGCTAGTAAGTATCCCCAGCCGAGTGAGCACACAAGCATGGCGTGTTCAGGTACATCTCGAAATGTTTAGCTTCCGTTCGGTGTGAGCCAATGGACGAAACGAAAAAAGAGTAAAATGTTTTCCTCGATACAGAACAGAATGAATGCCGCTACATTTTTTAAGACACTGTTGTATCGTCTTTTTTGTACATCATATCATGCAGGACGTGATTTTGAGTTGTATTTTGCTTATCGGACTTACACGTGAAATCTATGTATTAATAAATGCATGCTTTTAACACAAACCGGTGACACGGCGTTCAGGATCTCTAGGTAGACTGACTCATAGGCAGCCTTGGAATATTTTTCTCAGTGTTCCCGTTATTGGTCTATCCAAATAATCTGGTCTGCATTGTAAAGTTCATAATAACGTTATTAATGATAACACCTGAATGCATCACTAGCCCGACAGCAGTGCCTGTACAGAATGAACCCTGTCTAAGGCTACAATTGGTCAGGTCACAGAGGTCAGGGAGCTGAAATTTTTTGGGAAATATTACTATCACTTATTATTTTACTGTGCCTACTGTTTCTGCAATGCAGTGCAGACCATATTCTCATGGGACGTTATATATGTTATCCTACTAATAACTGTAGTATCAAGTTTGTCCACGTGATGGCAATAAAATAAAGACTTGGCCGGATGACAGATGGGGTTAAATGTTATTCAAAGTGAGCACATTTCATATCATATTGTGCCTCAGTATAAAGACTGAAAACATCCCTGAAGGCTTGCCTATAGCAAAAAAAAAGTATAAAGCTCTAATCAGAATAGGAATAAAGATGCACTCTTACCAAATGTCTGCCTTGAAGGTCAGAGGAATACATCTAAATTTACATGTCTCACAATACATGTTTTAAAATCTACGTGTTTCAATTTTAGGTCATATTCAATCTATTCTTCCCACTTGACCTCCATTGCGAGTCTCTCGTCCTGGAGAGGGTTCCAATATGTTGCTTTTGCTGAGATTTCTTCCACTTTTACAGGTTAGATTATAGTTAATGAATATAATCCTACAGGAGTTTTGGCCCACTCTTCCTGCATTTCTACATGGCCACAATGTTCCTTTTATTTTACAGTCCCTTGTTGCTGAATATTTTAATAATTTAGCTTGAGAGCATTTCAGGCTTTTCCATAGCATAGGCTGTGTGTAGCATCTCATCTCCTATTGTCCAATAATCCTACACCTTATACACCAATGCAATTGAACTTCTGTTGCAACACTTATTTGACAGCCAGAGTTACATACAGCTTATGAAATATGATGCATCATAAAAAAGATTCACCTACTTCACACTATATCGAGCTTGTTAAATTGATTAACCACTTGTATATTAATTTATAAGCAGTTGTTATTTAAAATGTAATGCATTTTGCTTTTGACACTCTTAGTCGTTTTCCTGATGATAATTATATAGTTTTACTCCAGTTACATTTTAAACGAAGAAGGCTTTGCAAAGATGTACATTTTCCTAAGTAAAGTACCCTCTTCTGTCACCACCGGGAAGCTACTTGCTGTCTATTTCAGGACAATTGTCAGTCAATTCACACAGAACAGGTTCTTACGTTTCATAAATCAATGAATACATTAGTTTTTAAAAAATGGGAATACGTTTTTATTTATTCATTTTAATAAAATAACATAAATAGCAATACCGAACACAGCTTCACATAGTTATGACAAGACGTCAGTTGGTTGCTATGATATAATCAACAATAGCAGCAGAGACTGACTGAAACTATTACGCATAAGATCTTTATCACATAATTAATCATTTAGTTGCCATACAGATAAATCTGCTAAAGCCGGCACCACTGTATGACACCTGCGGGACCCGCCTTCCAGCAGAATAGAGCTCGACAGTGATTGGCTCTCTTTGTTGTCCTTCCAAAGGAATCCCGCAGTCTGAAAACGCTATTGGTCCTTAATATGCCAATCATATCTCACTCTGCAATCTGATTGGTTCGCCCCTCCTCGTGCTCTCAAGAAAGCACAGAATGCCAGCCATTCCGTGTGACTTACTCTTGGTGATTGATGCTGCCGTTTAAACCAAATCCTTGTTGAACCGTAGGCTACATCGCACGGCTGTCATGGTTGTTTTAGCGGATCTCCACAGAAATATTTTTCTCCTCTAATTCAGTGCACCCACACGATCCTCTTCGCTCGTAGAGGCTCGAGACCAGCTGTGCGACGCGGCGCTGCGTCCCGGTTGAACGGCGACAGGAGGATGGCACTGCGTTGTACGGTCTCGCTGTATTTGTCCTCGGTGGTCTATTAAGATTTTAATTAGCTGATAACACACGGTTGACTTTTACGACGGACTCGGTGTGGGAGCGAAGATAGAGCCACCGCGCTGTTATGGAAAGGGAGTCCAGGTAGGCATATTGGTTTATCTGTTTATTTAAGGTGTGTATTTTTTATATTAAATATCAATTTAACGCGAGGAGCCTATTGACGGCCCCAGGAGCTTGTTAGTTTACCAATTCAACGTGGAAACTAACATAGCAACCCAGGCCTACATAGCAAAACATTATTGGTCCTATGTTATTGAAGCCTCGTCTTCACCCGTCTGCTCCATTTATCTCAGTGTAAAATTCCACTGTACAGCATGCCAACGGAGACACGGCCCATTCATTAGCCTATAAACCATATTTATCGCTAAAAGCATAGCATGTTGCCCAGTGCCATGTCCATGCTGTCTTTCTTTTGCGTCCTGTTGTCATTTTTAATATCGTTACACAATCACGTTGCTATGTGTAGACGGGGCATTTGCTGCCGCAAAGAAGGAGATGATGTGTCATTTTGGCCACAGATGTTGATCCAGCCGAGCCATGAGTCGACTGCAGAGCATGTAGGCCTGTTGTTCATGCATCCTCAAGTAGCTTCAGCAGCAGCAGCAGCAGCAGGCCGGGATAATGAGCTGTCATGTCCAAAGAAACCCAGTCAATAGGATTACAGGCTTTCTCAAATAGGAAACCGCAGGACAAAGGCTTGTAGGAGTCACTGTCGCCTTTAATGAAGAGCTGGTTTCTTCTGAAACAACAGAGGATGGATGCTAGAGTGGCTGCTGTGTTGTATCTACCTGTGCGTCTTTATCCAGATGTTTGTTGGACTGTCCTTGATAAGCGCCATAGATACTGTACACCTACCTGCACATTCAGGGGCCTTAGATGGATACAGATCTAATCAGATGGATACAGATCTAATCAGATGGATACAGGGGCAGGTAAATCTCTTAAATTAAGACAGAAAACCGGCCCTACTCTCAGATCACAACTGAACACCACCAAAGTTAAATGCCTCCATGTTTTGAAGCTAAACCAGGAACATAACATTTATACCTGCCCCTAAAAAGTTATACCAGTATTGAAAATTAAATGCGGGGAGTCAGCTAGCTAATGCACCGAGCCCATACTATAATTCAAAGCTACCAAAATGTAAACAATCAGTGTTTTATAATCCTACTTTTTAGGGCTCTATTTTTTATTCAATTCAAAGTTAAAGACCAGCTCCAGTCATGTTTTAAGACATATAAAATGCTCTGCTTGAAATAATAAATTGTGTTCAAAAATTTTTTTCTGTAAAATCCTCCCAAGGCATCGTCCTCCCTCATTAAAAATTTCCAGATCTGCATCTTCCCCGCCCTCTGTGCACATTTCCAACCGTTAACTCCATTGCAAAAACAAAACATGTCTCTGCCATTGTTTAGTGGCAACTTGTTGAAACATAGCTAGTTTGAAATGTAGTAATTAGTAGTAGTAACGTTAACGTTAGTAGTCAGTAGTAAGTTTGCAAACATTACAATGACGGTAACAGCTGGCTCGCGCATCGCCGTACTGGTTGCCATAGGTTACACGTAATGATATGCATAGCGTCACACCGTCCATTAACGGGACTGGCTCCTTAGGTTTGTGACGTCTCAAACCTGCCAATCTGAAAAGGTGTTGTTCAGCCTGTCCTTGGTACACTGCAGTTTAAAAGCAGACAGGCCCAGCCATGGAGATGACTGCTGATGTTGTCCCTGATATGTCTTGTAGCACATGAGAAACACCACATGGAGATGTTTACAAGTAAAAAAACTTGATTTTCGTCACAAAACCACAAAATAAAGAAGCTTTATGTTAAAGATGTTGGGTTTGTGCCATTAAGGGCAGCCGCATGTGGAGCTGTTGCTAACGTTAGCTAAGCTTGTTTCCTGTTGCCTAGCTTGTTTTTAAGGTTGGGATTCCTTCAGTGCACTAAGTGACGGCATACAACAAGCAATGAAATCAGACACTTAGAGGGTTGGTAGTATAGCCTTTAGCTTTAGAATAGTATAAAAATAATAATATGTAGCAATATTTTTATTATCGTACTTATATTGAGGGGTACTCGAATGCTCAAGTCTAGGTACGAGAATCAGTATCCCGAAGCACAATATGGTATTGGAACATCCATGCTTAAAAAGTATGAAGTTGAGGGATTAGGGATACTGCTGACTTATCACAAAATGAAAGATCTCCCTCAGGCACTTATCTGTTTTTTAGGAGGGGAAACTATTCAAGAAATTAATTATCCAACTCTGCTGATTATAATTATGGCTTATAGCCCCATGACTGAGGACGTGTACCACTGAGTAATGGGTTCATCGTATCCTAGTATGAGAGACAGTGAGATTACTCTCTGGCTTATCTGTGAAATCCACTCACCATGCAAAAGGCATCTCACACATTTCACAGTCAAGGAAACAGGTATCTGATTTTCACATCCTGGTGACCTTGTTTTTAAGTGCAGCAGCTTTGAAACTACTTCTTTATCTGATCCCTACGAGCACACGCACACAGGCAAACACACACACACCTGAAAGATTGCATTCTGCATCTGTGACACGCGAGGACACCCCAGCTTATCCCAGCTAACCTTTTCCTCTGCGCTCAATGCTGCTGCTGCCACATTACTCATCTGTGTGACAGAGTGGTAAGCTAATAGGCTCTGGACATCGTCATCAGGATAAACAGTCTCTGAGCTGTGCGTACACTTGTGTGTGTGTGTACTTGGATTTTAATGTGTATTTCAATTTGTGCGTGCGTGCGTGTGTGTGTGTGTGTGTGTGTGTGTGTGTGTGTGTGTGTGTGTGTAGCCTCCAGCAAGAACAGGAGGAGGGATATCATCTTGCAGCCTTATCCCTGTACTGTACAGTCTACCCGCCTGCTGCTGTCCAGGTTTATTATTGTCTTCCACTGTGTGTGGTTGTAGAACAGGGACAATAAACAGGAGCTACATGTCCCCTTCATAACAAGGGTGGACCGGTTAATTTCCCTAATACATAAAACAACATCTTAGATAAATTGTGCAAGTGAAGGCAATGCTAAGTCTTCACTTAAGATGCTCCAATACAATTTTATTATCATGTAACAGCTGTAGGCTAAACTACTAACCCTGTATGGATGTGATATGATTGCTATCATTGTTGTATGGCGTTGCTCAGCACGCTGAAGGAAGCCTAACCCAAAAACAAGCTAACAACCTATAAACAAGCAAAGCTAACATTAGCAGCTCAACAAGAGGCCCTGATTTCTGCACACGAGTGTCAGAGAAACACTGACTTTTAACAAGAATATGCTTTATTTTGTGCTTTTTAATTTTATATGCCGTGTCGTTTAACACTGATTGCTGACATTTTGCTAGCTTTGATTGACATTGCTCTCTCTACTAGCCCTGCAGTGTTCTTAGTTGCAGCTCGAAAACAGTAGTTACTTGTGGCTGCATTAATATGTATTATTGGTGTGTAGGTTAGTATTTATATTTGGCAAAGAAAGAACAAGTTTTGGGGGAGCTAGAAAAGTACGGTATCTGATCAATGCATTGACGAGGGTACTTGCTGATAATTTAGGCAGAATTGAATCAGACAAAAACAAACCTCTTAACAATTCAAACATTTGTGACATTTTTGATGAATGATGAAATGAATCTGTCATCAATATTTGTGCTGGTTACATTTCTGTTAATCATTGTTTCATATCTAAAATATAAACACTAAAACTTTGAAAATTATTCATTTTTTTTGTCTCAATCAATTTCTTGCCTGAGTCAGTGTTTGCTAACATCCACACAAACTGCTCTGACAGTCAAGTTTTTGCCTTTGAAACAGTTGATCAAAAAAAAGAAAACGTTCCTCTAAAGCCTCCAGTCTCTTGGTTCCTGTCTGTCTTGCTGGCCTGCTCGCTGTTCGAGTGTTTATGTGCTGGCCTGGCCGGTTCACAGCACCACACTTCATCTCCCGTGCTGACACACACAGAAACAGGGAGCAGCTTGATGACCTGGCTGCTCAGGTTCAGACTCACTACGACCGCAGCTCCTCCACAGCTCTCCTCTCTCTGCTCTGTTGTTGTTGTAGGCTGCAGATTTGTAACTGGATCCATGTAGTCCTGCAGATTTTACACTGACTGAATCCTGATCCGGACGGCTGCATGTTGGATTTATATCAACATGCAAATTATGTGGCAATAATGAGGCAGAAATATGCGTAGAGCGATGCTGCAGAGCAACGCTGTTTGAACCCATTTAGAAATCATTTGAGCTAATATTGTCCTCCTTTCTTTTCATTCACCTGTTCCCATTAATATTTTATCTTGCCCAATGTTATCTCCCTGGAATGTTGGAAGTAAAAATACCTGTACTGCAGTATAAAAAGAGTGCAATACAAGTGAAAGACCTTTCACAAAGGCGGGCTTTATGACCTATACTGCAGCCAGTCAGCAGGGGGCGCTCCAAATGTTTTGGCTTCACTTTTAGGGAGCTGTCATGTCGTGCATCTATATATATATACAGTCTTCAGTTTCGCCCCTTTTGCTCTGCACACAGCCTTTTTTTCCTGCATGCAACCAAAGCCTGCTGATAGATGATCAGTCACTACGACAAAGATCCGGTCCCGCTTCTACAGATTCTGCATTGTTGTAGAGTCTGTAAATGGAGATTAAGAGATAATTAATAAGATTGAAAAGATGGAAAACAACTTCTATTTCACTCATAATATTGACTTCCCTCTAATCGCCTCTTCCTATTGTCAAATAAAAATGTACCTCTTTTGGCCCACAAACGATTTAAAAGAAACAACTTCATGCGTCTTTGATAGAGCGACTAACAACTCACAGACATCAGAAATATGACAAGAGTCCAGCTAAACACTGCTTTTTGAAAATATATGGAACCACTGGGCTTAACTTTTAACAATGTATTGGATTGGATAAATGTAATGGAGTATAAGTTACTCCAGTAAGTATAAAGTGGCATCAAATAGATATACGAGAGTACAACAAAACTGTCCCAGTGTAAACTCAGTGCCTTTTACTTGGCAGCCAGGAAAAACATTTCATGAGCATCTGGCATAACAATCATGCTATGCAGCTTTAATAACCATGTGTCTGAAGTAGTGAGATACAAACATGCTTCGTCTCTGTACCAGAGTTTCATCAGCTGAGTCAAGTTATTGTTTAAAATGAGCATGAGGGAATGATTTACTGCAGGCTGAATCTGTGGGAGGATGATTAACAACACAGGCGAGTTACTGAGTGAGAGATGTTTCCATGCTTCCTTTGCACAATCGACCTGTAATGTGATGCATCCTGTCAGCTAATGGCTCATCAATGGGTCAGTGCTTTGGAGTAAACAATGTGGAGTGGACGTTAAAAGAGTTATCAGTCCAAGCTAGGTAGTTAGTAGTAAAAAATCTAGTTTCCAGGATGTTTGTGGATTCCAATTGACTGTTTCTTCCTCCTGGAGCCATTTCCAAGGCAAACAACAGATGTCTCGAATCACAGAAAGTGATTGAATAGCAGCTACTGATCAGTGTTTGTGACGAAGATGCTGGGAAAACGCAATTTAAAAAGATAATGCAAGCAGCAGTAAATCTAATATCAGCCATTGCTTTTGCATCACATGAAGCAGCAGCTATGTGTCTGTGGTAGCACCCAGTTTGCCGTTATCCTCCATGACACGCTCGCTTAATCCAGTTTTGAGATTAGCGTGTGATTAGAGGACGTTCCAGTCGGCTTTATCATGCTTTTTTTAAATTTATAAGATATCAAATAATCTGAGTTGTAGAAGTTCAAATGCACTGACCATCCAGTGGTATACAAGAGCATAATATTTGACAGAACTTCAAATTGATGGGTTGTGTGGACGGCTATTTCTAGTCAATTTCCCCTCTCAAGGGCACACCGGGGAACGGAATCATCTGGAGAAGGACACTAACTAAATTTAGAGCAGGAAAGCATTAGTCATATAAAGTGAACGTGGTCAGTAGATTTAAGGAGACAATGTCTAAAGCATTCATCACATACAGTGTCATTTCGATTGGCCTCAATGTGTCTCCTCTTCATTCAGACTTAATGTCAGGCTAAGTTCTTATTAGAAAAATACCAGAAAACATTTGAGCTCTATACAGAGCAGTAGGTACACAAGGGCTGCTTGGAGAGCAGGCTGTTGTTCCAGTAATGATAATGCTGGGAGGCTGATGTTTTCAGGGTTAATAGGTAGCCATCCCCAGTACACAGAGACATGAACATAAACCACAGTGTCATCAGGGTGCAGTCAGATTCTCTGCAGAATAACTCAGGCAGCAACGGTGGAAAAAGTACCAATTTTCTCATCTTCAAGTAAAACTACATGTGGAAAAAAAGATTGTAGAAAGATATTTGTAGCTCCAGAAGCTGCATAACATCCAATAAGCGGCCTCAAGTGATGTCACTCGAGTCAGTGTCCATTATGGGGGTGTGGAGTTAGAAAAAAGTGAACTCAGACTTCTTATCCAACTTCTCACTTCTGCTTTAGGCTAGCAGCTCAAAACTACTCAAGCTTTGACTAGCATACCAAACCGGATTCTTTGACTGAACTGTCAGCCGTTGAGTTGCATTGTGGGTAATCCAGGTGATAAGTTCTGTAAAGAAACAAGAATGCTTGGAATAAAAAAGATGAAAACATCTTATTTGAGTTCAACAGTGCATGCATGCAATACGCCGATCAGCCATAACATAATGACCACTGACAGGTCCAGTAAATACCACTGATTATGCTGTTACAATGGCACCTGTGAGTGGGTGGGGTGTGTTAGGCAGCAAGTGAACATTTTGTCCTCCAAGTTGATGTGTTGGAAGCAGACAAAATGGGCAAGCATAAGGATGTATGCGATTTTGACAAGAGCGAAATTGTGATGGCATGATGACCGGGTCAGATCAGCTCCAAAACTGCAGCTCTTGTGGGGCGTTTCCGCTCTGCCGGTCTCAGTATCTACCAAAAGTGGGTGCATATGCGTCGAAACCCTGGGTCCTGCCATTAATGTGGATGTTACTTTGACACGTACCACCTACTTAAACATTGTCGCAGACCAATACCCTTTTCCCACCGACATTAGCACGAAAGTTGACGCATGTTTTTCAGACCCAGGAAGACCTGCTTATAAATGCAGAGCGTCTCTTTTCCCCTTGCCAGTGGAGTATAATTCTGTCGGTCTCTTTTCTGCTGCGTCACCGTCTGATGTCACAAACGCACCAGAGACAGGATTAGTAAACAGTGAAGATGTTACGGTGGTTAGGTCTTTATTGTCTGTTACTCATTCAGTCTGTTTATCAAACTCAGCTGCAACAAATTTGGAACGATGTTCGAGCGCTGCTTGAATGGAGACAGTGGAATTTGTAGCTTAGATGACGAGGAGTCGCAGAAGCTACCAATGGAGAATAGCATCGTGCCGGACCCGACACGGGTCTTGTGTTCCCATCAATGCCGATTGAGCTGAGGCAATAATTACCCGATTGTAGCCTTTCCCACTAAGCAAAAAAGCCAGGTGTTGGCGGGTGTTAGTGGGTTTTTGGGCCAGTGGGAAAAGGGCTCAAGTACACCCCTTCATGGAAACAGTATTCCCTAATGGCAGCGGCCTCTTTCAGACGGATAATGCGACCTGCCACACTGCAAACATGGTTCAGGGATGGTTTGAGGAACCAGTCAACGAGTTCAAGGTGTTGACTTGGCCTCCAAATTCCCCGGATCACAATCCAATCGAGCATCTGTGGGATGTGCTGGATAAACAAGTCCGATCCATGGAGGCCCCACCTCGCAACTTAGAGGACTTAAAGGATCTGCTGTCGACGTCTTGGTGCCAGATACCTCAGCACACCTTCAGAGGTCTAGTGGAGTCCGTGCGTCGACGGGTGAGGGCAGTTTTGGTGGCAAAAGGGGGACCTAGACAATATTAGGCAGGTGGTCATAATGTTATGGCTGATACTCTTTCAAGAAAAAGTATAAAATGATTGGCCAAAAAGTTAAGGAATAAGGATAAGTTATGCAGAATCAACCTTTGTTAGTTTTATGTTGTTATATGCAACAACATGTGATTGGTACTTAAATGTCGAAGGTTAAGATGGGGGTCAATTTTGACTGTAATGTACTATTTCCTGTAAATACTTCCTTCTTAAAATAGTATAAAGAAGCATAAATGGAAACACTCAGGTATATTTGCACCTCCTGTAAGTGCTGTATGTGTCAGATGCAGTTAGATCATTTAAAAGCCTGCTTTCATCGTACGGAAATTGATTGGTGTACACAATTGGCCTTGTGCACTATATGTGGAGTGTGTTATCTTGTCAATATGTGAAGAGAGGACAAATGTTGTGCTTCGGCTTCAGCTAATCGAGCCGTTTTTTCCTTTACGACGGGACACTTTAAGCAACGTCAAGCCCAACAGCAGTCACAAGGTTAGTGGGTCCAGTAGATGAAAAGCGTGGAAATGGACAGTCCACGTGTCAGCTACCAAACATGAGATCATGAGTTGGACCAACAGCGAGGTTAGCAGCCACGGATTAATGAAGGGGTCGCCTTTTATGTCAGGGCTGGAAGGCCCCGAGGGCGAGACACACGCACACATAGACGGAGGGGGGAGAAGAGGGAGGGGGAGACAAGCTAGCGTGGTTAATATCCCTTTTCCTCTTTTTTTCTTTCATAAAATGACTGTCAGGGTTTTTAATTTTCTGATTCTCTGTTTTTTTGAGCCTCTGGGGAAATAATTTCTGCCTGTGATAGCACGACTGAATGTCTGTTATTTTGCAGACAGGGAAAAGGTGGATTGATCAGTTGTTGATGGCTGTTTTCCAAGAGATCAAAGGGGGTATCGGTTTCTGTTTTTTTTTTACCCTGCTTGTTTTAATTGCCCCAGGCCAGATCAACGTCACCGAGCCCAGATGGAGACTGTGAATAGCTTCTTTACACCAATAAGGTCTATTTTGTAAATCAGACGCATCCTACTCTGAGGTTTGCATGCAAACCACGGATACAACATTAACAACATGGAGGGGTGAAAGGGACGTGGGTTAATGTCGGGTAACTGGAAGTGGTGTGTGTGCGTGTGCGTGTGCGTCTGTGTGTGTGCAGGGGGGTCAGAAGAGGAAACAATAGCGCTGTCTGTTTCTGTACACAGTGAGAGCTTGGCTAGGATGCGTTCAGGCGTATACTTTACACAATACCATAGTTGTGCCTGCTGATATCAGCTAAACATAAACGAACTAAAACACAATAATTCATATGTATCACACCAACACACACACAAACTGGGGGTGGAGTTAAAGGATGTAAACACACCAAGCATGAAGACATGTCAGCACGTGCTGTACAGTAACATATCATGTAGCACGCAAACACTTAACATGCTTGGAAAGACAAACATAAATGAGTCCATCAATCAGCCTTTATCTCTCAGTCCTCTGCAGTTTCTCTTCAGCACACAATATCATGAGGGCGAGCCTTCTGTCATACACAGAGCAGAGCAACAGCCTCAGAAAATCTGGCTTGTTTTGCTTTGTCAGAGACCTTCACTATGTCCTTCCATTAACCAGTGTGCGTGCGAGTGTGTGAGAGAGAGAGAGAACACACACCTTAGTACCACTCTGCTGTAGTCGAGCATGACTCACACCTTTCACAGTGTGGTCAGACCACAGTGACACAGCTGAATAGCCCGCTGAAGTGCCGAAACCTCTTTAAACGTCGCTTCTGTTGTCCTGTCGCCACTGAGAGGCTGATGCACACAAGTGTTTGTTTTAATGGCACGCGTTCGTTTTTTTTTAAACGCAACTCGTCCACCCCGTGTTAGTTTGATTTAATAGTGTCCTTATTAGCAACCAGAATCTCAGTCCAAATTTGTTATAGCTTTTTAAAAAGTTAGAAATTATGCAAATAAATAGTAATTGTGAATTCTAGTCGGTGGTCTGTGCATGTAGGGAGCCTTAAAGTTGGCATGCTAAAAGCTTCCTTGTTTTTTTCTGCCAAGGCAGGTCAAGCAGTATCTCTAAACTTTATTAAAAATATAAGATACCCGATCAGCCATAACATTATGACCACTGTCAGGTGAAGAGAATAACATTGATTATCTCGTTACAATGCCCCCTGTCAGTGGGTGGGATATCTTAGGCAGCAAGTGAACATTTTGTCCTTGATGTTGATGTGTTGGAAGCAGGAAAAATGTGCAAGTGTGAGGATGTGAGCGACTTTGACAAGGACCAAACTGTGATGGCTAGACGATGAGTCAGAGCATCCAAAACTGCAACTACTGTGGGGTGTTTCCCGGGTTTGCAGTGCTCAGTACCTACCAAAAGTTCTCCAAGGAAGAGAAACCGAAACACGACAACGAGTTCAAGGTGTTGACTTGGCCTCCAAACTCCCCAGATCTCGACCCAATCGAGCATCTGTGGGATGTGCTGGACAAACAAGTCAGATCCATGGAGGACCCACCTCGCAACTTACAGGACTTAAAGGATCTGCAGCTAACGTCTTGGTGCCAGATACCTCAGCACACCTTCAGAGGTCTAGTGGAGTCCATGCCTCGAAGGGTCAGGGCTGTTTTGGCAGCAAAAGTGGGACCTACACAATGTTAGGCAGGTGGTCATAATGTTATGGCTAATTGGTGTACAAGGTAAACTGAAAAGGTTGCACATTTTCAGGTAAAGAATTAGTGCAAGAATTAGACCCAATTACAAGATCTCATTAGCAATGTAGAGGTTGTTAAAATGATCATGAATTATTGCAACTGTTTACACACATTCCTGAATGGACTGTGATTCTGTATCACTGACAGTTATATTATCCTGAATAAAAACTGACGACTGTGGCAGATAGTCCTACTCTCCCTTGTGCCTTTTGATTTGAGGTTTCACAGACCGGCCTGGATGCTGAACAAGAACCTGCTGTTCATTCAGCTCCACTGTCCACTCATTAAAAGGGTTTCTGGTTATTACGATCGAGGTAAAATCTACTATAAGTGTCTCATTCAGATCTAAATGTTGTTCATAACAGAGCTAACCTCCGTCACACTGCTGCAACGGAGGTGAATGTGAGAGTGACATAGCAGATGCTTCTCTGCCTGCAGGCTCCCCCATCTGTCTGATGATTTTAATCTTACAAGAAAAGGCACACTGACGCTGTCTTTGCTTTGACGGTTGCTGCTGCTTCAGTCACAGAGAGGCAGTTTAGCTTCACCAGGTTAACTTGAGTAAATAATCTCTGTATTCTCGTCTGTCGTTAGCTCATGCTGGTGGAATTACTTTGAAGTGAGAAGGACAATTTTCGATTTGTCCTTTGAACGAGCACTTTTACAAATGTGATCGGTCTCATTGGCTTGTTAATGGCTCTTTTGATCGAGCTGCTTTCTGTGCATGAATGTGGTCCTTGTCTCTTCCCTGTGTAGTGTTTTCCCTGTTTAGATACTCACTCTCCTCTCCTCCTCTCCTCCTCTCCTCTCCTCTCCTCTCCTCTCCTCTCCTCTCCTGCAGGCTATTTTTTCAGTTCTCCTTGTTTGTGTTGAATGTCTGCATCATATGCTTCAAAAACTGTTTGCACGGGCCATTTCTCTCACCCTTCATGCTTGATTACACGGCACAAAATCAATCAATTTCTCATTGATTTGCTATTTGTCGATCAATCCACTGTATTGTTGTTGACTTTGACTTTGCTAATAGGTTGTAGGAGTCGTCTCTTCTGCATAAGGGCATTACTATAATGTTAAGGGCCAAGTCTGGGACTGTAGCTGCACTCTTTTCTCCCTACTACAGAGCAGCAGCTTGGCCTTGTTGTCCTGCAGAACACAGATAATATTTGCATGTGTGTACAGTATGATTTCAAGTGAGTGTTAAATGACTCTCCGTACTAATTGCTTCTCTGCTATACTCTTTATCTATAGTAGCAGCCATATGCAGCACAACAGCCAAGCCCTTGTTTGTTTTCCTCTGGCAATATGAAAATCTTCTGCCTCTTAATATTCAGTTCTCTGTCTTCTGCATGCATTTATTAAGATGAATGAGATGAGGGAGAGCAAATTACAGGGTGTAGAGGAGATGTCTAACATTAGCAAGTTAAATGTTGCACTCAAGACACAAATGCCTGTCCCTAATACGCCCTCAGCTAATTACGCTTGGAAGGAACAAACACAAGTTTTTATAGAGCTCGACTGATATATCTGTCGGCCGATATTGTCGTATAGGCCTGACACACATGTATCAGTATCTGTGTATGTTTGTGTTACGAGCCCATATGAAAACTTTAGTTACAGAACATTTATTACAGAATCCAATGCTCTGGGTGATTTAGCACTGGCATCATCACGTAGCTTGTCCAGCAGAGCATGGTCAGACTCCACTCCACATATATTTAACATATACAACTGAATTATATTAATTAAATCATACATACACATACGTACATGAACATACATAAGGTACACAAATGATGAAAAATAAATACAAAGTAACTTTAAGATGACCGTGTGCTTTGACGTCAAAGAAACTCCAATAAAGGTTTCCACACATTTTCAAATTCTCCTTTGATTATGTAAGTCAGTGTTTCCAGTACAATACAACATGCCATCTCCTTCATCCATACATTTATCCAAGGTGTATCCACTTTCCTCCAAGACAAAGCGATCATCCTCTTCGCCTGCAGGAGTCAAAGTCAGTAAAAGTAGTCTGCTTTGAATTAAACAGTAAAATTGTTTGGATTATTACCTAATATAAACATCTTTGCCTGATGAGGCATCTTACTCCAACAATCTTCCAGTATTGTAGTTTTGAACAACACCATACACAGCGAAACAAGAGCTCCTTTTTCTTCTCAGCACAAGTGTCTGGAGTGTCAGCAGACCAACGGTTCAGCTGACCAGGGGGATGAAGGGTCTCACTAAAGACCCCCTCCAGTGAAAATCAAGTGTTTGACCTCATAAACATCTCCATGTGGTGTTTCTCATGTGCTACAAGACATATCAGGGACAACATCAGCAGTCATCTCCACGGCTGGGCCTGTCTGCTTTTAACCTGCAGTGTACCAAGGACAGGCTGAACAGCACATTTTCAGATTGGCAGGTTTGAGACGTCACAAACCGATGGGGCCACTCCCGTTTATGGACGGGGTGACGCTGTGCATATCATTGCGTGTAACCTATGGCAACCACTTTGCCGATGTGCAAGCCAACTGTAACCGTTGTAATTTTTGCAAACTCACTACTGACTACTTACGTTAATGTTACTACTACTAATTACTACATTTCAAGCTAGCTAAGTTTGAATGAGTTGCCACTAAACGATGGCAGAGACGTGTTTTGTTTTCGCGATGGAGGGGGCGGTTGGAAATGTGCATAGTGGGCGGGGCCTATGCAGGTTCAGAAATTATTAATGAGGGAGAAGGAGGAGATGCCCTGGGAGGATTTTTACAAGGTAAATAAACGTATTTTGCAGAAAAAACAGATCAGACACAATTTATTATTTCAAGCAGAGCATTTTATATGTCTTACAACATGACTGGAGCTGCTCTTTAACCATTTGTATTGTAATAACTTCATTCTCGTTTTAATTTGATGTTTTGGGGCTTTTAAACTCAGGCTACATAGTTAACAACATTCACAGCACTGTCTGCAGCACATGTTGGTCCGTACTGGAATTGGCCGACAATGTACCATCATGCTAAATATTGAGTAATAAAGTTATATATTTAAGAAAGCAGTCATCTGAGTACAATTGCAGTATCATGACTGTGCACAATTCATTGAAAAAAAATCTAGTTAAATTCCAGCTGATTAATTCCAATATCGGCCGCCATATCGGTATGATGGTATCGGTATCAGTCTCAAAAAATCCCATATCATTCAAGCGCTAACTTTTTATCATTCAGGTCCAATCAAAAAATAATCTGTTCACAATGCCTTCGTTCTTAACAGTGCAGTTAATTTTACCCTGCTGAAAAAGCTTTGTGTGTACCTTGAGTAGCTTCCTAACTCTCCAGCTTTTTATAAGCTCTTTGACACCTGCCTCTCTGAGCTCACTGAATTATTCATCTGCTTTATTTATGATCAGATCGATCTCTAAATCCACACTAATCACTCAGGAGCGTGACGGAGTCCCTCTGAAATAACAACCTCATAATAATTGAATAGCAGTGAATCAGGTTATTATATTACGAGGGTAACGCTGCTGACAGGTTTCAAGTTTTGAGTGTTACATCAGTACAGATAGATGGATCACAACAGTTTGTGTACAGGTCTCATCATCATCGACATTGTTTCTGTGGAGGCGTCACTGCTTAACTGTCTGTGTGAGTGTGAAGAAGGACACCGCTCTGATCGCAGAGTCTGTCTGCAGTGACGGCCGTGATGCTCTCAGTCAGGATGACGTCATTACAGTGACTAAGGGCCGCTCCTTCAGAGCAGTTCCTTGAGCAGAGAGTTGGGAGGGGCGTTATTGGCATCGTCATGTGGTTTGGACCTGTAGGACCAGTTTACTTTTGTTCAGTCCATTAGGCCAAACATGAACTTTGAAATGAGACGCTCCTCCTAATTTTCAAATACCTTCGTTTGTTCATTTGCTTGACTGATTTATGTTTGTCTGTTGGAGGCGAGTGCCATTCAGAAAACAATATTTCTGTTGTCACAGGTTCAGTTAAAGATCTTGTATGTGTGTGGTCACCATCAAGTATTTGGATCTCCAGCCGTTACAGATTTTAGTAAATGCAGTAAACCTGCCTCAACACCTCGGTTTGATTCTCCTTCAGTCGTGTTAATCCAGCTTTTTTCTGCATCCATTTCAGGTTTAAAGACCTCTGATCATATTGGCTCCACGGCCAAGGGAGCCACTGCGGAGGGAGACCGACAGTGAGACTGGAAGCACCTCTATCTACGCCCACACTGCTTCACCCATCACACTCCATCGCCACCGCCATGTCTATACCCAGCAGCAGCCCAGAAAGAGAGGGCTCCACTGGGGCTCCCCCTCAGCTAGAGTGCCCTTCTTCTCCTTCCGGCATGGACCCAGACCCCCTGTCTACGGGCAGCCCAGTGCTCAGCCCAGACTCCTCTTCCCATGATGCAGTGCTGTCAGCACCAGCGGCGTCCCCAGCAGACTCAGAGAACCTGAGTCCTGATGAGCTTGAGCTGCTGGCCAAACTGGAGGAGCAGAACAGGTGAGATCAGCAGGTGCATCCCATTAAAACTGAAGGAGTAGGTGTAAGTAAAGTGTAACCTTAACGTTAATAGAGTGTTTGCTGAATCCCTCCCTTTTTCCATTCATAGCTTTTCTTCAAACCAAAAACACAAAACTAAAGAGTAAGCAATCGATCAATCTGCTCCAATGTAAGATGAAGCTGTGAGCCAAGCTAATTAGCTTTATACTTTATATTTCATACACATATACAATATCAGTTACATGATAAAGGAGTACATTATTGACAGTTTATTTATCAGGTGATAAGGTGTTTACAATCCAGCAACCCCAGCCAATGATACCTTGGCAGAAAAGCGCTGGCAAAGCGCTGGGATGAAGCGCTTGTGTGGTGAGAGAGAAAATAACGTTTCTATGACGACAATAAGTTAAACTTATTACACAGCTAACAACAGGCTTACAACGCGTAGGGCGATAAAAACACAACACTTACCAGCAGCATTTAGCGTCCGGCCGAGCTCCTCCCACAAATGGGCTTTTCGGTCTCTGTCGTGATGCTGTTCGTTTGTCGTATCGTACAGCTCCGGGTAGACAGAGACAGACAAGTTGCTCTTCCATGTTTGGTGGTAACCAGGGTGACGTGTGGCGCCCCGTCTGATTGGTTGCCTGAAAAAAGCGGCGGTGACGACACCAGCGCTTTTCTGAAAAGTTTGGAGACTTTCAACTCGAAGCGCTCGGAGCAGCTGCACTCAGAAAAAGGCGCCATGTGGACACGGGGCCTAATGACTGTTATGTTCGCTTAATAGCTACATCATCTCAACAGACATCCAGCATGTTTAAAGGACTGCTGAAACTAGTGAGGGTGCTAACTTTGTGCCTGGGAGCTTTAGTCTCTAAAGCTAGTCTTTAGGTACCACACCATATTCATTAAGTCTATATGTATATAAAAACAAGTCAGCCTGAGCCTGAGACATAAAGATATCAACAGGAGACGGCTTTCTGTTATCTTGCCAGTTACATCTGTCACTTCTGTTGGCCAGGAACGAGAATACAACCATCTCTAATTAAAAACCACAAGTGGAAAAAATAATGAAGGCTAAAGGTAGCGTTAAAACAGCTACTAATTAATGAGATGGTCTAAAATGGGAGATAATTCGAACCTCATGATAGGAGATAAAAAGCAAGATCTGGAGGTAGTAGTACAGGTTACTTTGGACGGGAACATCAAAGTGTGGCTTTTGATCCCATACAGAGAACATTTTCTTCATTAAACCCTAAATATTATGCCATAGATGGAGACCGTATTACTGTCCTGGATTAATAACATCATTGAAAAGTAGAGAGAGACTATTGCAGAACTTTCAGAGGGGTGTTAAAGTGAGGACAGAAAGTCTGTCCTTCAGCGGCCGCGTGGAAGCTTTTAAATTATTCTTTCCCTCGTTTTCAAGAGCACATAAATATATCAGAAATGGTGAAATATTTGTGAGGCTTCAAGTGATACTTGAACCTTCGTTGAACTTTTAAGTACGAGAAGATTGAGATTGGAGGAGTGTATTTAGCCCTGTGACTCTCTGAGGAAAAACACAATCATACTGAAGAGTGAAAAAGGCCACAGGAGGGGTTTAAAAAGTTTCTCTGGATGTTTAAAACTAACCTTCATGAACCCGAGCAGGCTGCAGCTACAGCGCTCCATCAACAATGAAATTAAGTGTTTTAGCGTCACCTTTCAAGCCCACAGGGAGGCAGAGTTTGATGGAGTTTAGCTGTGGCTTCAAAAAGCAACGTTGTCCAGAGCAGAAGGATTTGTATAAAATGACAAAAGCCAATGTGAGTTTGACTCTGAATCACAAATCTGCATGCCCTACATTTTGCGACAAATAGACTGGGTAACAAAAATAGGTATGTGGGTTAGTGTTTTAGGAGCCGCATTACATAAGTGGGTGCTGTTTAATACTTTCCCTGTTTTAACGTTTTAAATTTGCAAAGAAAAACAACAGGAGGACTTCTTCGATTAGGACAGACAGACAGTTAATTCTAACGCCTCAGTTATGCTACAAAGAATTGACTTCCTCTTTAGAGTTGTGTTTGACAGACCTTAAGAATTCACATTACAGCTTCCTGTTGTCAAAGTCTCTCCATCTCAGCCACTAAATCAGATAACCTTTCATTCTCACTGGACAGAACAACCCATACAGATACCCAGAATGCCACTGTGTATTCTCCCAGGAAGCTTATTACTCAATCAGTTCAGGATCCATTTCTTCAGGGACAATGTCTGATAAAAGTTCGCTCCTGGTTTCATGTTTTAATAATTCCCTTTTTCATTAAAGAGAAATCTGAGACAACTAAGCCCGTCTGATTCTCTGCAGGAAATGTCTTTTCATTGAACAAGGCCTGGGTCATACGTTTCGTTTTATTAGACTTAATTAATCACTTTTATAAAAAGAGAAAAAGTGTAGCACTGTGATATTTTAAATCTTTACCCTTCACGTGTTCCAGCACAGGCGAGTGATTTAAAAGGATAGAGGCATCGGGGGTCAGAGTGGGACTGAACCGAGCGTCCCTCGGGGTAAAGAGCGCTCTCGTTAATCTCTTCATACATGCAGCCTGCCGCCACAGACTCAAAGAAGAAACATTTAAAGGATTAGTCCACCACTTTGGGATGTATTTATTACGCAATATATTTATTTTCTTTCTTTCCAAGTGTTCGGTGAACATATCGATTACGCTCTTTAATCTGTACTTAAAGCTACAGCTAGCAGACAGTTAGCTTAGCTTAGCACAAAGGCTGTTAACGGGGGGAAACAGCTAGCCCAGTTCTTTCTAAAGGTAAAACAAACCTGCCTAACGGACTCACTGGTAGCTGAATTAAAGCCTCCAAGTTTGTCCACAAACTATTCTGATCGTCTCAATGTCATAGTCTTCTTCAACGTCATCTTCCTGCCATGAATCCCTATGCTCATATAGCCCCTCAGGTGTGTCCACCATATTGTATATGACTAACATGTTATGCCGTGTCGTCATGTGTCTTTCCCATCAGACGTAATCAGTTGTAATTTGAGCCTCCTGTCATTATAAATTCTCTCTTCATGCAGGTTGCTGGAGGCTGACTCCAAGTCCATGCGCTCGATGAGCGGTTCACGGCGCAACAGCGGCTCCTCCCTGGTGTCCAGCTCCTCGGCCTCCTCCAACCTGTCACACCTGGAGGAGGACACCTGGATCTTATGGGGCCGCATCGTGAACGAGTGGGAGGAGTGGAGACGCAAGAAGGATAAACTCCTCAAGGTGGGGACCGGAGAAGTTCCTGTTTTTCTTCTGTGGTGTTTTCCGAAGAATGAGTCACTTAATAACATTAAAAACGAGCACATCAATAAGGAGATTAGCAGCCTCCTCGTTTTATTTTGGCACCTTGTTGGCCAGGTTCTCTGGAAGTTTCCTGGAAAGCTTTACGGAACAAAACATAAAAGATGGCCCCGTAAATCCCTGAGTCATTGCACCCTCTGTATCCACACTCTTTTCCACTGGTCTGTTTTTATGCATAAGGTCACAGTGTCCGTCCCTTTTTTAGCTGCTGGCATATGTGTGTGTCAGAAACATGTAGCTCGCTGCTGTGCGAGGGTTTATTTCTGGTGACGTTCCCTTTCAACTGAACAGAAAACCACCGCGTGCACCGCCTCAATCTGTTTCCATGTGTTCCTCTGATAACTTTAACGTGATTATTCCGGTGCCTTGAAGTTACACCGTCTCTCTCCTCATCCTCTTTGTGTCGCTCTGCGTCCTGCGTGACAAAAAGAGAAAAACCCAGGGGAGGAGAAGATGGATGAGACACAGGAGAGCAAAATGACTCAGGGCAAAATGTGAGCGCAGATGAATCAAGCAATATGACACAAGCTGCCTGAAAACTCGACAGATGCAAAACAAGATGACAGAGTTTGACTTTAATGAAAACACAAGTAGGTTAAGGATTGTGAAGAGTGGTATTAGTGGCTGTCGTTATGAAGTGATACTAAATTGGCCTTGTAAATATATCAATTATTCATCTCTATTGATTCTTCGCTCATCAAGAGATGCTTGAAACTGCGTCCCGCTCTACTTAAATGAGCGCGGTATTAATCCTCTCTCTCTCTTTGCCCTCCAGGAGTTGATCAGAAAGGGAATCCCTCATCATTTCCGCGCCATCGTCTGGCAGCTGCTGGGCAACGCCACAGACATGCCCGTAAAGAACCAGTACTCGGAGCTGCTGAAGATGTCGTCCCCCTGCGAGAAGCTCATCCGCAGAGACATCGCCCGCACCTACCCCGAGCACGAGTTCTTCAAAGGCCAGGACAGCCTGGGGCAGGAAGTCCTCTTCAATGTCATGAAGGTGAGCACTGCTGACTTTCAAGTGACCTCAAGGTCTGAACTTGTCACTCTCGATGTTTGGCATCTATGAAAAGTTTAGACGTGTTTCTTTTAAGATACACGTCTTTCTTTGCAAGTGTGTGTTTGCTACTGTGAAGAACTTTTTGTTTGTGTTGATCTTGGCGACCCCCTGTGGACAAAGCAGTGTGTCTCATCTCTGATCTTGTCATTTACATGCCTGCTTAAAGTGATAATGAAGAGTGAAGTGAAGATTTTCATATAAATGTCTGTTAAGTCACTATCTATCGTCGAATGAGGTAACACAATGGTGATTGAGCCTATGCGATACTTGTGGAAAATATATATAAAGTGGCGCCCAGTTAGTGACGTGTTTTCCATCACCCAGCAGTGGTTGGTCTGCCAGAGAGGGTAGGCGGAGCTAAGCAGCTGCTTTTCCGGTCTCTGCAAGCGTTGCGAGTAAACAGTAATCTACTATGGCTGAACAAACAAAGAAAAGATGGACGACTACAGATACAACTTCAACAAGAAGTGAAAATCCAAAGAAAAAGAAACAAACTCGACGCTCAGATGAAGCAAACAGTCTAAAAAGGAAAGCGACCGTAAGCGAGTAAAATCAAGAGTTACAACCGGAGCCAACCATGGACGTCACACATGCAACACTGTCTGGATATCTGGGAAGTGTGCTCCCACAATAACCATTTATCGCCATAGGTGCCACCAAAGAGAACGAAGCTGAGATATTCAAGATTACAACCTTAAGGGTTCGAGCCGTTGACCATGCAATGTTTCTTTGTGTGTTCACAGAATAGCTTGAAAGGCTACACAGGAATAGGTACATCCAATCCCAAATGTTGCAAAACATCAAACCTACTTTGAGGACCTGACACATTGAGCCGAGCTTGGAGGCCTCTATGGACAAAGCGTTTGCTCGTATCTCTCTGCTGGTCTCGTCCCAAACATGCTGAAGTAGCGTTGAAACAAAAGAAGAATCCTCCTTCTGTCATTTACAAGTCAAACTGAATCGTTTCTGCGAAAATGTAAATGAAACCACTTCCGCTTTCACAGTGTTAGCTGTGACAGATGTTAAAAATAATTAGACAGGAAATAGTCTGATGGTCTTGTTTGCTTCTGTGGGTCATATAGAGGCATTCATTTCAGTCTGTTTCATAACCAGCTTAAAATTCCTCACAGGAGTTTAACAAACAGGACATAAATGAATAAATATGTTCAATATTTGTTCAGTTATTTGGAAATATGGCCGTCAGAAGTTCCCAAAGCCCAAAGTGATGCTGGTTTCGTCCAAAAATCTGCAAATCTTCACATCTGAGAGACTGAAACCAGCGTACATTATGTTTTTCCTCTATTATTTGACTTCAAGGATTATGTGTTTGTTCCAGCATGACAGAAGAGGGCTACATAGCAGTATCAAAACAGTGACAATAAGTCGTTCAAAGCAGACACACTGACCCTGAAATATTTGAATGGCTGTAATTAAATTCTGCATTTCCATCAAGTGTTGCCTTCCTAATTTCATTATGTTGAAGAGACAATATCAGCAGGAAAACAAGGACATGTGGAGCGTTGTTGTTCACAGCCATGGAAACAAGCTTGTTTGCCCCACATCCGTCACCGAGTGGCTGCTCGGCTCTGCAGGAAATGAAGAAACCTCTGGTTGGAGCTTGTCGCTCCTGTTGCTCACAGTCTGAATCTTCATCAGGATAACAGATGTCATCTGTGCTGCTCTTTATGAACTCAGCACACTGCAAATTTTATAATGTGTCTGTGTTTGTGTTTTTTTAGGCGTACTCTCTGGTGGATCGAGAAGTGGGCTACTGCCAAGGCAGCGCGTTCATCGTAGGTCTGCTGCTCATGCAGGTAATGAGGCAAACGGTCCATAATGAGGTTATTTAGCCCGAAAGGTTCAGCACATCATGTTAGAGGGGTCATTGTAATCAGTCTCACTAGATTTCTCAATGACTACTACTTACGCTAGTTCATTATGTAGCGTTTTTTTTAATTGTAAGGCAATTAAGCTGTCCCTACAGGTTATCCAAACAGAGTTCAACCTTTGCTACAGTAAGTGTGATTTATACCTAATGAGGGAACTTTACTCCTCACAGATGCCCGAGGAGGAGGCGTTCTGTGTCTTTGTGCGTCTGATGCAGGAGTACCGTCTGAGGGAGCTGTTCAAACCCAGCATGGCCGAGCTGGGCCTCTGCATCTACCAGTTCGAGTATCTGCTGCAGGTAAAGAGGAAGCGGGAAAGTCTGTGGGCGGGTTCACACCAGCCTCGTTTAGTCCGATTGAACCGAAACCTGGAGCGTTTTTCCCCTCGGTGCGGTTCCTTTAGGTGCTGTGAACGGCGGAATGAAACTCTGGTGCGGACCAAACAACTGGACGATGGTCCGCTAAAGGGGCGGGTCTCGCTTCATTTCCAAAACGAACCACGAGAATGTAAATAGACTTAAAGCAGGACCTAATACAGGAAACAAACCATAAAACTGTGCATTGTAGTATGTTTACGGGTGCTGACATTTGCAGAGCCACACAGCGAGATGAGTAGAGGACAGACGTGGGGGAGCAATGAGGAATTAGAAATATGGGCTGACCAAACAGTTTTCAGAAATGCTTGTGGAAACGCTCCAGAACACGGAGGTGTTCAAACTGTTCAGTGAAAAACTAAAGGAGATGGAACTGATCGACCTGTTGAACAACGTCCGTTAAAAGTAAAAAAAAAACAGACAGCAAAACATTAAAGTCCTCGATCATGTTGAGTGTGATTGATGAGTGTGCTCTCTCGCTTTGTTTACTTCAGAGAGTTTTTCCACATTGAAATTCTGACCAATCAGAGAGCAGTTTCCTCCTGCATCAAAGCTTTTGGTCCGCTGCCGTGTGAACACATATCAAACTAGAGGCAAAATGCAACATTGTAACAAGTTGGTCTTCGATTCGGACCAAACAGACGGACTTAAGGTGTGAATGCACCCTATGACTAAACATGAGGCTTGCAGTGTTTAAACTCCTGCACCAGGGGGCAGCAAAGCATTCATTTATATCTCCAGCACATTATGTTCTTCTCACATGTCCTTCTGACTATGTTTTAATTACTTACAGCTTAAATTTGTGCCCTTTTTTAACCTTAGGAACAACTTCCAGAGCTCAACGTCCACTTTCGCTCCCAGAGTTTCCACACATCCATGTACGCCTCATCCTGGTTCCTCACCCTGTTCCTCACCTTCCTCCCTCTGCCCGTCGCTACGCGCATCTTTGATATTTTCATGTATGAGGTAGGAAACATTATGAGTGTTTTTAAGTATGTTTTACTGTTTATTCAGCAAACTATTAGCTCATCACAGATAATCAAACATATGGCCTGTCTGCAGGGCTTAGAGATTATCTTCCGTGTGGGCCTGGCCATCCTGCAGTACAACCAGACCGACCTCATTCAGCTGGACATGGAGGGCATGTCGCAGGTAAGCAGCTGTTGCTTTACGCCACTTACTGCACAAATTCAGACACTAGGCAAAGGCTCTCAGACCCACACAAGCTTCCTGGAAGGTGGATCTGCTTCATAAAATCTGAATGAGCATGTTTGTCTGTCTGGAGCGCTTTCTAATCTCGTGTGCGATTCCTGGGTGTCTGCCAGCATTTCCAGAAGGTGATCCCCCACCAGTTCGACAGCTGCCCGGACAAGCTGATCTTCAGGGCCTACCAGGTCAAATACAACCCCAAGAGGATGAAGAAGTAAGAGCGATTACTCAACTGACTAGTGAGACTCGGGCTGCTGGATGCACTTTGTATTGCTGAGGTTTCTGTTCGATTTTGAATCAACGAAGCAGCCGAGCGTTCTTTTAAAGCATTTAAAAAGTTACGGCGACATTACACAATCCCGTGTTGTTTTGTTTATTTTTTTGTATCAGACTTGAGAAGGAGTACACCACAATCAAGAACAAAGAAATGGAGGAACAAATTGAGATCAAGGTGTGTGATTTTACGCTCAGCTCTGTGTGTATCTGATCTGAATATTAATTTCAACCCTTTAAGTGAATGATTAGTTTAAAAATGAACCGTCCTTGTAACAGTTAGTTCTCCCCCCTCTCTCTCTGCTCAGAGGTTACGCACAGAAAACAGGCTGCTGAAGCAGAGGATCGAGACGCTGGA
This sequence comes from Semicossyphus pulcher, assembly GCF_022749685.1. NCBI lineage: Eukaryota > Metazoa > Chordata > Actinopteri > Labriformes > Labridae > Semicossyphus > Semicossyphus pulcher. Next base: position 12,763,143 of record NW_027211681.1, read on the forward strand.
GAAGGTAAGACATAAATAAATCAGGTTTATGCGGCGTCATTGAGACATTTCGATCAGTGTTTGAACACTGTAGCGAGATAATTCTGAGCTAAGAGCTAATCCTGGTTGGTTTGCTTCTCCTGAGGAGCTTTTAGCTTTAGAGTGTGTGTGTGTGTGTGTGTGTGTGTTTGCGGTGTGGATGCTTGCAGTCGGGCCGCTTTGCGTGAATGGTTTTTCCCCTGTTCTCAAAAACTCTGCTATGAGAAGCATTTTTAATCTTTTCCTGTGTGAAATAGTTTTTCTGCTGAGTGATCTCACGGCCTCTTTCTTCTTCACAAACATCTCCGCACTTCTCTACATGTGTTTCGAATGATTGACTCTTCAACCGGTTATCCTCTTTCTTTCTTTTCTCCGGCCGTCTTCTCTGGTTTTGTTTCCTCCCTGGTGTCCTCCTGTCTTTCTCTCTCTTCATCTCTTCATCTCTCTTCTTGGCTGCGCTGTAGGAGAGTGCAGCTCTGGCAGACAGACTGATACAGGTAGAGTACTGTACACCACTTTCCCACTGACCTTGCTGTCTTCTGCCGTCCTCACACCTTCCTCCTCCTCCTCCTCTTTCTGTTCTCCTGCTTCTCTCCTTCTTAACAATAACCTGCCCAAAGTGCATGACCGATTGTTGTTTATGTTTTGTATCTGTTCAGTCCATAAGGCCGTACTGTAACTCCTGAATGCATGTCTGTTTTTATCCAAGATGGAAATTCTTATTCCAGGTTGTACAGTCCCTGCATGTGGCATGTTAAAGTGTATTATTAATTATAAAACTTTCACTATAAATACACGTTTTTAAACCAACATGTGAAGGAAATATCATGTACGGTTTGACATTTTGGGAAATGTGCTTTTTTTGCTCTTTTGTTTTGAAGTTAAAACGCAGAGCAAATATGTTTAGTGCAAATATAAACTGATGTACATTAAAATAAATAAATACATAAAAGGGAAGAGTCAGAGATCATTCCGTGCAAACCAAATGTTTCAATATCTGAAAGTGCAAAACACTCTAAGGTACGAGTCATAACAGAAAGTCTGACTCAGCAGATGTTGACTGAATTTAACCCTGCTACTGACCGCCTTCTTCAGACTGGTTCCATTTGTACTATCTGTGTGTAATCACTTTACAACTTCCTGTCACTACATGAAACAACAACCTCCAGACTAACAACCTACACGGGCAGACCTCACGTACTCTCTCATAACATGTATATGACTTTAAAATGTTTTATGTGGAATTTTCCTTTTGCAGCGATATCGTCATTTTTCTGCCAGGGCGAGCTTTCCAAAGTTCGAATGTTCCCTCCCGACACTATTTCACAAGTGAACGGTCGCATCGTTCCAGGACTACCCAAGATAATAGTGATTGGTTTAGAGACATTTAAACAACCCAGAGCGTTGTCTTCAGTAGTGTAGCTTTAGTATTTGGTTCAGTAAGACCTTTTTTTTAGTGCTGACACAACGTACTATTTAAGAAGTTCTGGCTATGCAAGAATAAATATATATATATAATAGATAAAGGTTAGGTGCAAATACAAAATATATATAGTATTTACCTACGGACTGAGCCAGGTTGGCTGTCTCCTCCTGTGGCCGGCTGCAGCTTCATCTTAAACCGACAGAGATGAGGGTGTTATCAGTCACCTAATTGAGCTCTCTTCAAGAGAGTAAATACATTTGTTTCCTAAAATGTCAAACTGTTCCTTTAAGACTAAAAACATCTCTTAAGCTTCATCTAGATAAGTTCCCTGTATGCATTAAAATGTACGTTTCCGTACATCTGTATAGCCTGTATTTGAAAGTTTGAACTGCACAATGATGTGGACTCCTGCTCCTGCTGCTGTCTCAGGGTCAGGTGACGAGGGCGCAGGAAGCCGAGGAGAACTACGTGATCAAGCGAGAGCTGGCGGTGGTGAGGCAGCAGTGCAACACAGCCAGCGAGAGCCTGGAGAAAGCACAGGACACCATCCGAGAGCTGCAGCAACAGAAGGTAAGCACCTGCACTCAATCTGTTGCAAGCAAACACTGTGGTAGGAACAGAAACTTTCATGAGGGCACTCAAACTTGCTGTTTGCTAGATTTAAACAGGAGGGAACAGATAGCCTGGCCCATATTACATCTCTTTTGTTAATCCATACAAAAACATAAAAAACTGTAAAAAATGTTGTTCACAAAAAGTTCCAAGCTAGTTTTTTGCCCCTGCTTTTAATCAATGACTGTATATATAGATGGACGACGCGTCTCCATCTGCTCCCATTGTATGAAATTGATGCCAAAATAGCCCCTGTGATAGGTGCTGCCATCTTGCGATGGTGACGTCATATGGAGCCAGAGACTGCGCAGTAGAGATCGGCGAGTGAAGCAGCCGTAGCCACTTCCGCTAACCAAAACACACACTTACTGAAAAAACAGCAAGGACACACCGGCGTGTTTAACAGCAGAACAGCTTCTCTGTGTTGGTCTGAGGTTAACGTTCACAGGTATGGAAACTTCAATGACTGTAGTGATTGTTTTAGTTACGTTTCCACTCGTGGATCGTCCTCCGCTCTGCTCACCCGGAACAGATCGGCTGCCGGAGCCTAATTTGTCAACAGAGCTGTCAATCATCCTTTTTACGGCATCAAATAACTAATTAAAAATAAACTTGTCAGAAAAATGAACAGTTGGACGTAAATCAGCATGAAAATAACTAACTATAATGACAGAAACCATGTTTGAGAAAAATGTATCAGGCGTGTATTTTGATTTTATAGTTTGACTCATGTCCCATCTGTTAACATGGAGGAGGCGGGCTTTATGAGCTATACTGCAGCCAGTCAGCAGGGGGCGCCCGAAATGTTTTGGCTTCACTTTTGGGGAGCTGTCATGTTGTCCATCTTTTTATACTGTCTATGCTTTTAATCTGTATGCTAAGCTAAGCTCACCATCTGTTGACTTCATGTTTAACAAGCAGACATGAGAGTGGTGTCAATCTGTTAAGTTAAATTTGGAGAGAACGTAAATATTTCCCACATTACTGAACAAGTCCGTTATTAATGAATTTAATGTAGATCTGAGCATTTCCTAAGAATGGCACAGTACAACACGCAGTCAGTTTTCGGCCAGATTTATAGCTGCCAGTGTTTCACTTGAATGGACTAATTGCGACACGTATTGTTTTCAGACTTCATTGGAAAATGTAGAAGTTCAAGAGAATGCAACACAAACCACCAAAACATTAGACATGTTTTGCAACCCAACTACAAGGAAGGTGTGTTTGTTCATTAAAAGTGCTCAATACGGATTGTATCAGAGTTTGCGGTTGTCCTTTAATCTTAGCTTGTTAGTCAGATTCAGATGAATGAACTTATTTACAGCAGCAATGGAAAGACAAAATAAACAATATACAATTAGTATATGGATAGTGATTATTATTTTAAATAATGAATTGACTTATCCCTTTAAACCCTTCAAATAGTACTGTAATTATTATTAATAATAATAATTATTATTATTATTAATATAATATTACTATCAGAACTTGAAATTTATCTGAAAGAGTTTTTATTTCAGTTTACATGTTTTTTACAAATATTGGCAAAATTGGCAATTCTGGGGGTTAAACAAAATGCATTCCTCCCACAAAGGCAATTTTTCTTAAGTTTTAAAGACCCCCTCCGGTTAAAATCAAGTGTTTAACCTTGTAAACATCTCCATGTGGTGTTCTTCATGTGCTACCAGACATATCAGGGACATCATAAGCAGTCATCTCCATGGCTGGGCCTGTCTGCTTTTAAACTGCAGTGTACCAAGGACAGGCTGAACAACAGGTTTTCAGATTGGCAGGTTTGATACGTCACAAACCTAAGGAGCCAATCCCGTTAATGGACGGGGTGACGCTATGCATATCATTATGTGTAACCTATGGCAACCACTTCGGCGATGCGCGAGCCAGCTGTAACCGTCATCCAGATTTTTGCAAACTCACTACTGACTACTAATGTTAACGTTACTACTACTAATTACTACATTTCAAGCTAGCTATGTTTCCAAAATTCAAACGATGGCAGAGACGTGTTTCGTTTTCGGCTATAATTTTATAAAAAGGAGAAACATACATAGTGGGCTGGGACTCTGCAGATTGATGAATTTTTGATGAGGGAGAAGGAGGAGATGCTTTGGGAGGATTTTTAGTTTATTTTAGGATTAAAAGTATTTTGCAGAAAAAAACATATCAGACACAATTTATTATTTCAAGCAGAGCATTTTATATGTCTTACAACATGACTGGAGCTGCTCTTTAAATCTGTATTGCTAACAGGTGTGTTTCTCACTTCTTCATTAATTATGTGATTCCTCAGAATTAATCAAACAACCACACTATAAGTGACACATTCAAACCCACACCCACATAGCTAACAGCACACCCAGGGTGACAGACAAGGCTCGGTGCAACCACAGCACGAACAGGACGTTTTGAAACTCAGCTCTGGGCTATTCTTTGCTGATCGCGCTGAACCCTCACAAAACCTGAGTTGATTGGTTTGAATGTTGTTTGGCTTTGATCTTTTCTTTCCAGCATTTTCATTTATATGTCTTTTGATAATAAGGAGGAGACTCATGTTTCCTCATAAAGCTCCAAGGCCATGAGTAATCTCCTCTTGAACTAACCCTGCAGAGCTCAGCACCCTGAGATTGAAACATTTCAGTGCGTGGGGTTTGGACAGTTTTGTTAAAATGAAGCAATATTATTTAGTTATAGTTCCTACTTTTCACTTGTGTGTTCACATCCAAAAAAAGGCTAACAGTTCCTACAGTTTTCAACAACAACATGGACGTGTCAACCCTAAAAACCCTCTGGTGGTGAAAAGTCAGCACCTTGTTAATCCAGCTTTCTGGAAACAGAAATATATGGACTACAATATATTTTGATAGATGAAGAACTTAAAGTGATAATATTGAAGATTTTCCAGTAAATGAATGTCTGTTAAGTCTTTCGCCTCATGAGGTAACACAATGGTGATTGAGCCTATGGCCCACCGATGAAAGCCTTTGCATTTGCAGTATATAGTATTGTTACATGCTGGGCGTCTGGTGCGACATTCGCGGAAAAAATCACAAGCAGCGCCCAGCTAGTGGTTGGTCTGCCAGAGAGGGTAGGCGGAGCTAAGCGGCTGCTTTTCCGGTCTCTGCAAGTGTTGCGAGTAAACAGTAATCTACTATGGCTGAACAAACAAAGAAAAGATGGATGACTACAGATACAACTTCAAAAATAAGTGAAAATCCAAAGAAAAAGAAACAAACTCGACGCTCAGATGAAGCAAACAGTCTGAAAAGGAAAGCGACCGTCAGCCAGGAAAATCAAGAGTTACAACCAGAGCAAACCGTGGACGTCACACATGCGACACTGTCTGGATATCTGGGAAGCGTGCTCCTGCAATTACCGCTTATCGCCACAGGTGCCGCCAAAGAGAACGAAACTGAGATCTTTGAGATCACCACTTTAAACTTTGAAAGCCGGTCATTAAATGATTACTCGGGTTGTTTTATACATTGCGTGAGAGCATGACGTTATCAGCTGGGAGATTGCTGTCACCCATCACCCTACCAGAGTTCACACACCTCCACACACTCAGTCATATTTGATAACCAATACTGAGAGGCCCTAAATGACAAATCAAGACTCCTTTACTCACGCCATGTACTCACCCAATTTCAGTATGTTTTGTTTCTCCTTGTAGGTAAGTGTTTTTCCACTCAGCCTCTGTGCTTTTCTGCTGCTCTTTTACTCTTACCTCTTCAGTTTCACTCTGTGGTGACATAAAAAAAGTACAGTAGCTCTCTTTTGTCTGACCTCACTCTGAGTCACTGAGACAGGGGAGCAGCAACATTTTGTCGATCAGCTATGTTGCAGTTGGGTTACGTACATTTCTGGGAACATCTGACACAGAGCAGGAAAGTCACACTGACCTTGTTTCGGTCATATTTTGTTTGCAGCGTACAGACTAGCAGCAGATTAGCATGATCTTTGGTGAAAGAGGCATATTGTGCTTGATGCTCTTGATTTATTCCTTACTAAAATGAGGAATAACTCAGTAAATCAAGCTTGCTGTTTGACAATCTAACCCTAAAATCTGGCATGGCAGTGTGTGGATCTGAGTTCTCTTTAAAGCAGAGGAGCAAAAGAAACAGAAAGAGAAAGAGAGAAACAGCAGCTTGTTGCAGCATTCACACTGTGGTAATCCAAGCTCCGTCCTATCATGACTAACTCTGTGTTGTGCAACAATAACAATAAAACCACAACTAACAAGGATTTCATTTGTGTCTGAGGCCGTGTGACTTATGTTCCCATTAGTTAGTGAATATCTGTATGCCTGCACGATCTGCAGAGGCAGATAAACACTCAACTGTCCTGTCATACAATAAACCTGTGTAACACCAGCGATCTGTTTCAGTACACAGAGCAGTTTGTGAGCAACCTGCAGACCGAGCTGGAGCAGTCCAGATTGCGTGAGGCCGAACTGCTGGGAGCTCTGAAGGAGATGCAAGACAAGGTCCTCGACCTGGAGAAGGTGAGCTAACACACACACACACACACACACACACACACTGTAGTGTTTGAGAGAGATCAGAGTGTTAGACGAGCAGAGACAGCAAAAGTGTGCTGCTGTGAAACCAAAAAGTCAAAGTTTAAAATGCAACATGTTTACCTGCTAAACTAAGACACCTAAACGTGGTGATGTTGAACATCAGCATGTTTTCATTTAGCTTAAAGCCCCAGCAGCCTCACAGAGCTGCTAACAGCTAGTTATCTGGTAAGTTAGTCTATAAACTGTAAGCATGACATGTTCTTCTATCCAGAGAAGCAGCTGCCTGCCTGACGAGAACAACGTGGCGGCCCTGCAGGAGGAGGTGAAGCAGATGAAGCTGAGGGAGCTGGAGACGCTGCGCTCTTTCAGAGAGATGCAGGACACCGTCACTGAGCTCAACCAGCGCTGGCAGGTAACACACACAAACACACACACACACACACACTGCTGCTGCTTTCCTTTACCTGAGAGTGCATGTTCATGTGAGTGAGTCTTTTACCTCTGCACTCTGTGTTTGTGCAGCATCACATGTCCCGAGGCAGCAGCACAGGCGGAGGTGGCGGCCACTGGAAGGAGTCCCCGAAGAAGAACGCCATGAACGAGCTGCAGGACAAACTGATGACGGTCAGACTGAGGGAGGCGCAGGCGCAGGCTGAGCTCCGGGAGGTCAAACTCAAAGCTCTGCAGCTGGAGAGCCAGGTCAGACATACCGCACACTGTCAGACATGGAGGGTACAAAAGGTCTTAGATACAGATGCAGTATATAAAGCTAAGCTATGATGCCTTTTGTAAGAGCTGTTATAATATGATAATAAAAGGGTGCTAGTGGTGTCAGGATGATGCAGCAAACAAAGTGAGATGTAGTGTTTTATAATGGTTAAACCATGAGTCGAATAATCAAGTCAGTTTTTGGTAGTTCTGATTGACATTTTTCATGGTTTTCTAACATTTTATAAACTAAATGATTCATTAATTGATACGATAAAATAATCAACTGTTTATTTGTTATAATAATAATTTGTTGAAGCTCTACTCACCTTCTTCCATTTACTTCCTTCTCTATAGAACCAGATCCACAGCAAGCTGATCGGTCGCAACGAGCAGGAGCGCTCCGCCCTGCAGGACCGGCTCCAGATGCTGGCCAATCAGAACAAAGCTCTCCAGACCCAACTCAACGAAATGAAAAGGAAGCAGTCCGAGTCCGACTGCAAGGTCTGGATCTGGTCTGGAGCAAGAGGGGGGAATACTTGGGAATAACTGGGATGAAATGCTGATAGATAGAGAGCCATATTGAAAAAACAATGCAGGGATAATGAGCTTAAAAAGAGGGAGGGAATGACTGAGAAGCTTTGGAAGAAGAAGGGAAGACCAGGGTTTTGAGTTTGACTGTATATGCTGGGATTTATATATTTATAACAAGGATGCCTCAGATGAAAGATGGAGGGCAGAGCAGGAAGTTAACAGGATCAGCGTCCAGCCATTAATCCAGGAATGTCATCCTCTCTCTCTTTCTCCTCCTCCTCCCTGTCCCCTCACACGTGCAGAGTAAAGAGGAGGTGATGGCAGTGCGGCTGAGGGAGGCAGACAGTATGGCGGCCGTGGCTGAACTCAGGCAGAAGATCGCTGAACTGGAGATACAGGTGCGTATGTGTGTGTTTTTAATGTGCCTGTGCGTCTGTAAAGAGTCAGTATAAGATAAAGACACAGTGAACTAAACTGTGCGTTAAATGTGTTTCTCAGAAGGAGGAGGGGCTGATCCAGGGTCAGCTGAACCACTCCGACTCCAGACAGTACATCAACCAGCTCCGGGACCAGATCGCTGAGCTCAAGAACGAGGTGGGACACACACCTTCTCACACACACACACAGAAAAACTGTTGTAAAGATAATTGTGTCAGATTCAGTGTACCATGCGGGGTATCATTTGTTTTGATGACTGCTGCACACAGGAGCCATTCATCTCATCCACAAGGTTTTTCCTGCATTGAGGAATTTTTGGCGCCTAACTGGAAGTTAATTATGAATATAGTGCCAGTACATTTTCTGCCAGTCAAGTGACTAATTGTTTGTCTTATTCAATCTTATTTTGTAAAGTTAGTAGTTACTTAGTTTATCAGTTTAGTAAAAAGTAATATATTTCCTTCTGAAATGTTGCTGAGTAGAAGTAGGGAGCTGCATAAAACGAATACAATAGTTTTGTAAAATACTCTTGAAAATTTCACTTACTCAAGCATTAAAAGACATTTTCACCAAATGATCAGAAATAACAGGAAAACGCAGAGATTTCTGTCACAAAAGGTAACACGGACTTATTGCCCTTATTTATCGCGGATCGATTATGCTGTCGTGCTTCGCATCCCCCCAAAGGCCGAGCCAGGAAAAACCCTGATCCCACGTCAAAAACGATTGAGAAAGTAATCCCTCCATCATCACTGCCTCTGTTCCCTCAATTTATTTCTTTTGCAGAACAATAAATGTCATTTTCAAACTGAACTAAAGTAAACTTTATTGCCTTTATGTTTCACTTCATGTTTTCTTGTCAACTGGGTGATGTAAGAGATCACAACAACACCTTGTACAGCAGCATCAATCACTTCCGCACTTGGTGTCTTTATTTTTAGCAGTGTGGCTGCGTAGCTTGTAAACTAACCAGCTAGCTTGGTACGTAGGAATATATATATTTTTTTAATTTCACCTTTATTTAATCAGGAATAATCCAATTGAGATACAAGATCTCTTTTACAAGGGAATCCAGGCCAAGACGGCAGCATAAAAAGTTTCATATAAAGAACAGACAAATAAAACAAGCCGAAAATTCATCTAACAATAAATGAACAGCGTTCAGCAATAGTACAGGTGCATTCACTGGTCAAATGATTCTTAATCCTGGTTTTATTAACATTTTTATTAACCTTCCAAGCTGATAAAATGCTCCAGTGTGAGGTGACCCTGTAGCTCAGATCAAGATGAGGGAGCATAAACATTAAAAGCACTTTTACCAAAGAGTGTGTGAAAGTATGTGTGAAGTATGTGTGAAAGTGACTGAAGGCTACAGCCGCTGAAAGTTTTAGGAGTCAGTAGACAACAGTTCATGTAGAATCACCTTGTAAAGAAATATGTACCAATGTTCCATCCTACGATTGTATAATAAACACAAACCACCTGTCTCAAACAGGTTGCAGTGAAACCCAAACCAGAGACAAATCACAGTGCGGTTGAAGTAACATGCATATAAACACCTTCACCTTCACCTTGTTGTTTTTTTGAGGCACTCGATATGATAATTGAAAGACAGGTTTTCCTCCAGGAATAAAATCCCAGATATGTACAGGTATATGTTGACATGTGTTCAAATACCTCGTCCTTCAAAGTAAAAATCTGATAACCTTCGGTAACTGTCCTCTTTGACCTCGAGAAACATATAATTTGAGTCTGGTTGGGGTTAAGGCAACATTCCCGAAGATTAAAATTTTTGTGCTCTGATTTTCCTCGGCTTACATTTCAGACTGTTTGCCTTCATCTGAGCGTCAAATTTGTTTCTTTTTCTTTGGATTTTCACTTATTTTTGAAGTTGTATCTGTAGTCATCGACCTTTTCTTTGTTTGTTCAGTCATAGTAGATTACTGTTTCCTTACAATGCTTACAGAAACTGGAAAAGCCAACGCTTAGCGCCGCCTACGCTCTCCAACAGACCAACCACTGCCGCTTGTGATTTTTTCCACTAACGTCACCACAGACACCCAGTCCATAATGAAACTATATACTGCAAATGCAAAGGCTTTCATCAGTGGGCCACAGACTCAATCACCGTTGTGTAAACTCATTCGGCGACAGATAGTGACTTAACAGACATTTATTTAAATGAAAATGTTCGAGATTATTACTTTAAGTACAAGTCTTAATTTGACATCTTACTCCTTAAACCCACCGACTACTCTCTAATTGGTTGAACGACAGGCGTAACACGAGGCCTATTTGAATCCTATCTTCCATTTGACACTAGTCTTGAACCAGTTGTTTAATACCATAAATAAAATCTGATCCTGTGAAATAAAATGTAGGTTAGAGTCTGCAGTCAGTTGGATGTTTATAATGTTTATGTGCTTATGTTTTATTTAGGCCGATGAAAACATACGTATATGATTTCAGTTACTTTCAGTTTTCTTTAAAATGTTGTGCAAGGACCTGAAACACAGCGTGTGAAAAGGAAAGCTAGATATCCTGCAGCCTCTCTAACCAACACAGAAGTATCTTTTCATCTTGTTGACAGACACCACTTCCACCCACAGTGTGTGTGTGTGTGTCTTTCTTGTAATGAGAGCCCACCACTCCTCTCCAACAAGTGTTTTTCTCATCATTTGGTTCACAGTGAACTTTTTTGGGAAATATTGATGAGTGAAGTTCTTCCCATCGGTCCCTGTGAGTTTGTTCATTCAGAGAGTTGCAGTGCGTGACTTCAGAGTGAGGAGGTGTGATGTGACTGCACTGCTCTTTACAGCTCCTCTCTCTTTATATTCATCCCCCCACCTGTTTCATCAAAGCAGCGGTTTGATATATGAGACCGAAACTTGCGTGAGTACAAATGAGGAAGCAGTGAGCAATTTAGAAAAATCTCAGTGTAGTCGTCTGAGCGATTGAGTCATAATAACATGGTTGGTAATAATGACAGACTCTACATACTGCAGATGAGATGCTTTTACACACAAGTTTATACAGATTACATATTGGGATTCAGCTTGATATAAATTTAGACAACAAATCTGCCACCAGTGTTGATATTCATTAACCTGCTTCTATAACAAAAAGCACAGCGAGAGAAAAAGACCTCTAACAGCCTGACGGATGATCTTTACTCTACTGTAGCTTCAGCAGCAGTCACACACGTCAAAACATTTCCAATGGTTAACCACTGGTTTCCCCCTCCCCCTGGCCCCTCACCTAGCCTGAGTGTGTGATAGGGGGAGACTAAAACCTCTGAGATTTGTCATGAGTCACTGTGGTACATGGTTAACACGTTTGAAGCATGTGAAGATGAGTCCGTCATACGAGAGAAAGCTCCGCAACCTGAAAGATGGACGGCAGCGATGGAACATTAACGTGCAGATCGTTGGGCATCCTTACTAAATTCTTTTTTTTATTCACCGGGTTTTTATTACCCGAGTTAACAATCGCGCTCGGGTTGTTCAGCATGGTGCTCAGATTTAGCTGTAAAGACCCCCTGCCCCATTTGCAAAACCTCAAAAACTGGTGAGAAAGATGCAGATACAGTTTTTTGTTTTTTTTTCTCACATGAAGCAACCCACAAAGAAAAATTCCCACCACCTGACATTTCTCACCCATCAGCTAACAGATTGAACCCCAGTCTGTAATAATGATTATAATGAAATAGAATAAGATATACTGTAAGTATAAACTAAATCCTTGTTTTACTTATGATGTTTAAAACTCTGAGATTTTTATAACATACATTATCTCTTCGTCCGAGCATGTTGGCGGATATTTTGGAATAAAAACTATTAAAAAAATATTTTTTCCAGTTCCATTTTTTATGTTTTCTCTCCTTGAAAATGTCTTTTTAACTTAAAGAATAACTGCACACTTGTGCTTGTAACACTTGTAATCTAAATGATATTGCTGAACTGTGATGAAACACATCACTGCTGGCGTTAATAATGACAATTCTTAGCAAATTTATAAAAATCTGCATTTCAATCAGCCCTGGACCTGGCCAGCCGATGGTGACGTAGAGACGACCGTTTTGGGATAAAGTTACATCATGAAATGTATTAAAAACAAGACTGTTAACGCCTGTCAATCAGAGGTGGGCGGTACGTCCCCCCGGCCCCGTCTTTGACAGGCTCGAACTGATAGGGCTCGGCACCACCGCGGCCCTCCACCAAACTAAAGTGCTCTTCAGGGGACTCTGGAGGGGAGAAGTCCTCCACCTCAAAAGAGCCCTCTGTGGCACATGTGCCTTGTGACTCTGTGTCGATCTCCATTTTTCGCTGGCCAGGGGAGCTGCCGGACACACCGACCCCCCTCCACTCCCCTCTCAGCCCCTTGCCCACTTTGAGAATTTTTCAAAATTGCGCAGTTATGGGCAGACCTGTGGGTGCAGCTACACTTTAATGATAGACAACCTGAAGTGAACACGTTTTATAAAAGCATCAATTTATCAACAACTATTTATTAACAAGCCTTTACCTCACACATTTCTCCCTCAGTGGTTAAGCCTTTTGATTGTGACTGCAACTTTAACATTAGTATTCAATACAACAAGAAAGCGGGCGGCACAGTGGTGTAGTGGTTAGAGCTGTCGCCTCACAGCTAGAAGGTTCCCGGTTCAGACTAAGGGGGTCTTTCAGTGTGGAGTTTGCATGTTCTCCCCATGTATGCGTGGGTTCCCTCCAGGTACTCCGGCTTCCTCCCACAGTCCAAAGACATGCTCGTTAGGTTTATTGGTGACTCTACGGAAAGCTAATAAAACCTTCTTCTCTGTATTTAGGTCAGGCAGTTGCGAGGGCAGAAGGCGACCCCCGGCTCCAGGGTCAGCGTTGGAGGCGGAAGCACCAACTACCAGGATCTCTTGGCCAGCCCCGCCTCCGCCGAGGGCGACTACCCGAGCTCCGACGAGGACCTCCTCCCCAGCCCGCTGCCGCCTAATGCCCTTTACCCCAGCCTGTCGGGCCCGTGTCACCCGTCTCCCCGGCTGGACAGCGAGGGGAGCACGGACAGCGAGGTAGAGGAGCAGGTGCGGACACATCCCGACCCGCAGCAGCTGTACGGCAGCATGGTGTGTGCCGAGGCGCTGGATAACTGAGGCCTGGAGGACGTGAGCAGGATTCAAAGGCTATAGAGACGCTGGAGCTGCTACTGTAAAACTGGTACTGTATCATCCAATCCAGTCCTCCTCCTCGGCTTTTCCAGTGTTGACCTTTTAATTTGAAGCAGATACAGTGGCATTGATTGGACCTCTTCTGATCATCACTCCCCGTCATCCCCGCTCCTGTTACTGTCCGATCTTGTGTCCCCTGATGAAGAGGTAATGTAAAGCCTCTCTTCTTGTTCCCATAACTCCGCCAGACACTGTCCATTACAATACAAATACATCCACACACAAACATATGACGCAAATACACAAACAAACAAGACTGAAACTGGACCAACAGCACTGTTGTTGCTGCTCCGGAGCGCCCACTGGATCTGATTCTGTGACTGCGACGAGGAGCGAAACATGGGTAGACAGACAGGAAGTAACGCCCCCGCCTCCCTATGAACTGAGTAATAAACACTTGACACACTGTATTCTCTGTCTACCTGTATATATAACTCTCCTTCCTGATTGGTTCAGGGTTAAATCCGTCTTCATCCCCTCTTTTCCCTTTTTATGCTTCTCATCAGAAAGACACAAACAAAAAAAGACTTCTATCAGCCATCGATTTACCTCTCAGTAGAAGAAAAAAGTGTTCAAAATAAAAAGGTGTCGAGTTTGCAGTGTAGGATTATGTACCCATCAAACCGTCATGGCTATCACACGATGGCATTCACAGATGAAACACGAACACTTTAACATACTTGATATGTCTGCTGTCAGTGTCAAGAAGCGTGACAGCGTAATAAAACAAAACATATTCACCACAACCCACGGAAAAGGAAGGAAATGTTGCCAAATGTATTGTTTTTGTCTTTAATTATTTATATGTTGTAATTTATTTTGATATTTTTTTATTTTTTTATATATCTATATGAAACTTTAGGAGAGTAGAGATACCGACAGAGGCCAAACTTTCCACGCCGTCCTTTGTGCCAACAAGTCGCCTGTGAGGGTTTCAGAGAAGGGAAATGTGCTGCTATGATTTTGACTTCTTTTGTCTGTTTTTTCTTTTCTTTTCTTTTCTATCTCTGTGAGGTCAACAAACATGCAACCTCCTGTTAACTCTGCCATAGATTACATAGACGACTACTGTGCAGACCGATCGCATCTGAAAACTGAGCAGTGTCACTGGATTTGTCCCTGGAGCTTCCCAATATTTTTGCAATGATGGGAACAATGTGGTTTAATTTCAAAAAGAGTGTTATCATTGTGTCTGTGCGATTTAAAGGAATACTTTGATATTTTAGGAAATGAATGTATTTGCTCTTCTGGAGAGAGTTAGATGAGAAAATCAACACCACTTGGAGATGTGTCTGCTCGTGTTATGACAGTACGTGCATAAACGTGCAGTAACATTAAGTGAAAAGGAGTCATGAACTCAAGAACTAACTAAAAACAAATACAAAAAAAACAAAAAGTTAAATCTAATCTTTAGCTAAGGTTGCTAGCTAACATTAGCTAACATTTAAAGCTGTGTGTCCTGCCAGGCCAAGTGCGACTGTAGCTGCTTGTAAAACCAAAAAATGATGAGTTAAGCAAGGATGCATTTTATAGTTTATTAATTCAATTTTAACTTGTAAAAGGAATAATTTATTATTTAAACTTCCACGGTTTTTAGTTGTGGTATGCAGACAAGATATTTGTGAGTTGGTGAGTGTTAGTGGTTGATCTTTTCAACCTTTGGACGGCCTTAGTACCTGCCTTAGGACTACAGATGAAATTGAGCTTTTGTGGTAATTTGAAGCGTACAGCTGATAGGTTGATTAATGTGCACTGACCTAACTCCTCAATAGAGGAAAAAAAAGGCACTCCAGCAGTTTCCCCCCCCGTTTCCAGTATTCATGCTAAGCTTAGCTGAGCTAACCACTTCCTGGCTTTAGCTTCATGTTTAACAGACAGACAGACATGAGAGCGCCGTTACCAGTCCTCCCCTCTAAGCAAATAAAGTGTATTTCTCAAAATGTCGAACTATTCCTTTAATTATCAGTGTCCCATACATGCAAAACGAGATCCAGGTAAAAGTGCTGATCTGGAATCACCAGTTCATGTGCTCATATCACTTTTTGACAGCTTAGACTGCAGCAATCGAGCGAGAGAAAGTGGAGGGAGAAGATCATACTGTAAGGACAAAAAGGCTGCCGCCATCATGAGTGAAGTGTGTGGGTGGGAAATATTTTACATATCAAACATTATATTCTGTGTACAAAAAAAGGCTGTAAAATGTATGGAGAAATATGAAATCTACTCTGTGAGAGGAGCAAAGGTTTATGGGGGAGATTTAAAGCTGCATCACTCTCGGTCGAGTCTTACTGCAGAAGGTTAGAGTGTGTATATTTATCAAACAGGGTGTCATATGTGGAGCAGTAATCTGCTTTTTGCACGACAGAGAAAGAGAGACTCTGCTCATTACATTAAGCAGTGAGAGATGCTTTTTAATGGGTTCATGGTGGGATCATTTCTTATTGTGAAAAGTTGTCTCAGTTCTTTGCTCTGAAATTCATCTGGACTTTTTGTTTATTATTCTTCAAACTGATGCAAGAAGATTCTTCTAAATTCTCTGAAGGCCCATTATCTATTTCACAATGCTAACGCCTATTTATTTAACAATGCACACAAAGGATAACTAATGGAGATAATTGTTGCCACCTACTAAGAAATAAGGAAACTGGATGTTCCAGTAATGGCCATGAAAGAGCTAAAGAGGATGTTGGGTTGGCCACATTGTAGTTGCACATAACAGCTTTTTACTGGTCATTACGGGGGTGTAACAACCGAAATCTCAGTCAGTGTTGAGTTTCAACTCAAATGAGTGTCAAGATAAAAATCCTTAAGACATTTTCATTCTATCAAACCCCATTTTTGTTTCTAGTTCCAGCCAGCTATAGCCACTCAATGCGTTTAAATTCTCTATATAGCAGTTTCTATTGCTAGTTGTGGTGTCCTTGAGAGTTTCAGAGAATTTACAGAAAAAGATGCGTGCATGTACTGGACCAAGCTGACATCGCCACGTCCAATCAGAGTCTATCGCTACATGTGACGTAGCATTAGGCTGCTGGGATAGCTAGCATTCGGTTTGTAGTTGAACATACAAACGTTTGTATTACGCAGACATTTGCCATGACATGATTAAGTAGCCAACACTTAAAAATATAATCTTGAAGATTTTCATTTAAATAAATGTCTGTGAAGTCACTATCTACCACGAATGAGGTAACACAATGGTGATTGAGGCTATGGCCCACTGATGAAAGCCTTTGCATCTACAGTTTAGTATTATTATGGACTGGATGTCTGTGGCGATTTTCGCGGAAAAATTCACAAGCTGCACCCAGTTAGTGACGCGTTTTCCATCAGCCAGCAGTGGTTGGTCTGCCAGAGAGGGTAGGCGGAGCTAAGCGGCTGCTTTTCCGGTCTCTGCAAGTGTTGCGAGTAAACAGTAATCTACTATGGCTGAACAAACAAAGAAAAGATCGATGACTACAGATACAACTTCAACAATAAGTGAAAATCCAAAGAAAAAGAAACAAATTTGACGCTCTAAAAAGGAAAGCGACCGTGAGCGAGGAAAATCAAGAGTTACAACCGGAGCCAATCATAGGTGTCTGGCTATGTAGGAAGTGTACCCCCAAAATTACCGTTTATCACCATTAGGTGCCGCCAAAGAGAACAAAACTGAAATCTTTGAGATTATATCTTTACCGTTTGTATGTAACATTAACTACATTTGTGCGACTGACTCGGTAGTGAATTCCACTTCAGCAGCTGCCATCATGGTTCTTTACAAATATTTCTCAAGGGCACTTTAACCCGCCCCCAGTTAGATAAATGACTGTGATTGGCCTGACCTGGATTGGGCCAAATTGAAATCAGTCTGATCTGATTTGCTGAAAGTGCAAATAAAACGAGCTTGCAGATTAATCACGTTCAAAAACACCTTTTAATATGTTCTATCAAGGTTCCAGTAAACTCATGGTTGTTTCACTTTATTGTTCTCCCCCTCCCACAACATTCTTCCTGTGTTAAACAATTTCTGTCATGTTCCAACACCAACAACATTCACAGCCACCTTGTACCATGATGGCCAGCTGTGCGTAGGTGAGAAAATAAGCAGGGTTTTTACCACACCTCACAGTGTTGAAACAGCTTTAGCCTTCCATTGTAGTCGGCCAACACGTCGTACAAACGTTTAGCTGAGAAGTCTTCTGTTCTTTTTAAAGCATGTTTCAAACTGACCTCTGAGGGTCAAAGGACAGCTATTGCCAGATCAACCACACCTGAAATCTTAAAGATTATAACTCTAATATTTCAGTTTGGATTTCAGTCAAATAATTAAAACACATAAACTAATTTTATGAAGGCATCATTCAAAATTAATCTGACCCAGATCAGTGCTCCTTCATAACACATCTGTCCACTGCTGTTCAGTAATGGTGCTCTGTTCTCACCACTGTCTAAATACAACTCTATCTACTGTGACGAAACATTTTGATATGTTGTAAATTGCTTTTAAATAAACTTCTAGCGCTCATCCTTAGTATTATTTTTATAATTACCATCAGTACTTTGGTTTCTCTCGCTAACAGCAGTAAATGAGATGATTAAACATCATAATGTGCCATAAACGTAGGTGGATTTACACACTATGCTGAAAGACCTCATGTATGTTTAACGAGGGTTTCATGTAAAGTCAGCCACTACAGCCCTTCATTAAACAGCCATGTCATGTAAAGTCAATGATGTGTGACATACGACCACACTGTGTGCTCCAGATGTATCCTCGTGAAACTGGAACATCCACTCGTGTAACCTGATTTAAAGCGGGAAATAAGACTAAACAGTGTGAATATTGTTACACAGGCAGTAAAGAGAATGAGACCGTGTTCATCCTGGTTCGTCTGGTGTTCGATTTCTCAGATTTCTGTGCTGTTTGTGACGGCTGTTCGTACCCAGGAACCTCGTCCACCCTCTCTCTTTCTGTCTTGCAATTCAACTGATGTTGTTATCAAATATATTAAATGACAGTAAAGATTATTATATAAAATCCAGTATGATGGGGAAAAATACATTTCAGTGTTCTGTATCCTATGAATGATACAAAATAAACTTTGACATTGCACCTTTGCAAAGGCCTGATTGTTTTGTTGTTCATTGCTGTGTGATGATAATCATTTAGGTGCATGTACTTCATACATTTTGTCCTTCATTCGCTCAGGTCCATGTTGAGCTGTAGGCTTCTGACTTAATAGAGACTTGCGTATCACTACATTAAAACAGGATGCACGACAATCTAGTTTTTAAGTAGGTTTTATATCATACAGTATATCATACTGAGCTAACTGGCAAAGCTAACGTTAGCTTGCTGGCCTTTTTTAAATGTAAATAATGTGAAATAAAATAGGTTAAACACATCTTACATAATCAAAATTCTGTTGAACAATTTAGTAAAATATAACAATATCATAATAAACCCAATAAACTGTCAATTAAAAATGTTGTGCTAATAACATAAGTCTACAGGACTAGCTTAATAGCATTGGCTTGATAAACATAATCAAATATATGTACATACTAAACTGCTCACAGTTACATATATATCTGTAAGTTTTAGATATGTATGTTTTAGGAAACCTACAGTTACACATCAGTTTGGCGCCTTACAAACGGTCACTTTCTGCTGTTTAATTTTTATTTTTCAAACTTGTGATACTTGTGGTTCAGTCATTCAGAGAGTTTTTTTTTTCCATATAACTTCTTAGAAGGTCTTTACACACAAACTTAACAGTGATGATGACAGTTGTGAATTTACATGCAGCTGGTGCAACCCCATACAGGAAGGCGTGGTTTTATCAGTATCTTCAATCTAATAAACATAAATGTAGGCTCTGCCTTAACCGCTCGTTGGACTTCTCCTTCTGTCAAGCATGAACACATTTGAAATGATGTGTCATTCACTTTTTTTTGACAGCATCTTTTTAAAATTAGTCAAAAGATTAGTCAATAAAATTTGTCATTTCTTGATGTCACAGAATCTTTATTGTAAATTATTCCTCCATGACCCTCCTTGTGTTTGACTTTAAAGTTCTGTCCACAAAAGCTCTAATGTCTGCCAAAGACAAGTCATCAAAGGATAAGCTGTTATTATTAGATACATTTTGTTACATGGCTGTGTTAAATACTTGATCCTGATTGGTTATTTATTGCATTCCGAGGTCTCTGCTATTTCTGATAGCAGACCGTTGTTATGCAAACAGACCGTTGCTAGGGATTCCGCTCTAATTACGCAATCAGGAGGACTAACTGTAATATCAATCCACTGGAAGAAGTCCGGTAAATTTGACTTCGGCTTGTTTACAGTAGGTAAAAAGAAAAGAGAAAAAAACTGTGGAGAGAAAGCAATAAAGGTTGAAAGATCTGCAGAACTGAATACGGCACATGAAGTAAACATTAAACAGAACACAGTACGGGATACGGCAGTGGAAAAGAAAATGTCAACCGACTCTGACAGTGATGAGACAGCAAACCTCAAACATGTGCTGCACTGATTCCTGCAGTCCCCTTCACTTGTCTTACTTCACCATCAGCGAAAATGATAATTTCAATGAGTGAGTAAAAACATCTAGCTTAGCTCATTTTAATGTGAGTAATAACAGCTAGCTTAGCTCATTTTAATGTGAGTAATAACAGCTAGCTTAGCTCATTTAAACGTGAGTATTATTAGCTCGGTTAGCTCATTTTAATGTGAGTAAAAACAGCTAGCTTAGCTCATTTAAACGTGAGTATTATTAGCTCGGTTAGCTCATTTTAATGTGAGTAAAAACAGCTAGCTTAGTTCATTTTAATGTGAGTAAAAACAGCTAGCTTAGCTCATTTAAACGTGAGTATTATTAGCTCGGTTAGCTCATTTTAATGTGAGTAAAAACAGCTAGCTTAGCTCATTTAAACGTGAGTATTATTAGCTTGGTTAGCTCATTTTAATGTGAGTAATAACAGCTAGCTTAGTTCATTTTAATGTGAGTAAAAACAGCTAGCTTAGTTCATTTTAATGTGAGTAATAACAGCTAGCTTAGCTCATTTAAACGTGAGTATTATTAGCTCGGTGAGCTCATTTTAATGTGAGTAATAACAGCTAGCTTAGCTCATTTTAATGTGAGTAATAACAGCTAGCTTAGCTCATTTTAATGTGAGTAAAACTCAGCTTGACACAGCTCTCTTTGTGAGTGTAATAGACAATTTTTAATCTATAATATTTTAATATAATAATTTCCAAATCAATATTTTGTGTCAAATTATTGATTTTGTACGTAGGTAGCAGCGTAATAAGCTGGATAATGTATAGTGAGCAGGTTGTTACCCCTTCAGGGTGTGACAGGTCCTGCTCACCCTGTCGGGGGTTCCACTCCGAGGTAAAAACCTGCTCACTATACATTATCCCTTACTTAAGTGACAACCGAAACGACCAAACTGCTGGTCAAATCTCTAAATAATAAGGTATGGTCATAAGTATAAAGTTTGTTGTTTAGAAAAAGCTGTATCTGAACACAAGTAAGTAGTTCATTTGTTTGAGATCATCTTAAGCAGGGATGATGCTCGTTGGTGTTTTGTAATAGTTTGTAGACAACAGTGGAGCTCTGTGGGGAAAAAAGGATCAGCTCATCAGGCTTCATCGTGGGTTAAATGCTTTAAATCAGTTCTTGAATTTGGTGTTTTCAGGATCTTTATTTACTTAGAAAAATATGTAATAGTTGTGGCCTTAGTCCTTAAGTGAAGCTAGTAAGCAGATTAAACAAACAGAGAAGCACCATAAGATTAGAAAGCGATAGAATAGTTTTATCACATTTATTACACTGTTATTTATATTAAATACTGTAGACGGGCGTCTGTTGTTGCATCAGCCAGCTTCTTTTAAACTTGACCTCGATGATCAGTTTTGTAACACAAATGTGTCAACACAGTGTGTCAACACTTTCTGCAGAATTTTCAGCACAGCCGTCCATCCTCTTCCTCTCACCTCAGGCTTTATCTGACTTCCACTGATTCTGTGTTGTAGTCTTTGTACAACTGCAACTGTATCCGTTATTTGCACTAAATATTTTCTAAAAGAGTAGAGAGCTGGAGAGACTTGCGCTGCTGCGAGTGTGCAGTGTTTGTGTGTGTGTGTGTGTGAGGAAGCAGTGTGGTTGTGGACTCGGGGGTGTCAGAGCTGAAACACTTCCTCGTCTGACTTTCCTCTCATCACTGCAGCAGGGAACATCAGCGGCTCACGACTCGCCTCAGAGCAGACTGACCTCACATGTGACACGCTGACTTCACATTGTCTCATCTATAACTGGATGTTAGACTTTATCTCTGTCCAGTTATTACTGTGGAGTTAAAGTGTGACATTAAGGAATGTAAAATTTTGGTGAGTATTTGCTTCATTTATTTTGATACTCTTCTCATATTTCTGTTCAGGTGTTTTAGAGAAAGACTAAGCAGTCTTTGTTCACTTATTTCACATGTAATGATTTAAAATCCACCAGTCTACAAATGTATCAATTATAATGACAGTATAAGTTGTATTAATTGTTCTAGTTAAAGAAGGAAAAAGCAACAAATTGCACAAATACCCTGTAATAATACAGATAAAGATGACTATATCTTCTAACTAATGGATGTTCTCATGTTTTTGGTCTCACCGTGAGAAAAACAATCTTCATTAGACTCCATATTCACAATTGTTCACACGGCAGTTTGAAAGCCTTCCTGCAGTTCACACGGCACGCTGCAGCGAAACCAAAGTCACTGCAGAAATCAATCATAAAACTTCTGTCATCACCGAATAAAAAAAGCGTCACAATCACCCCGGCCTTTCTTAGAATGGGCCGTCAATTCATTCTGAATGAGAGTGAGAATAAATGCCTCATGTTGTGATTTTTAATCTGATGCAAAGATGTACAAATAACAGATTTTGTGTTATCACAGTTGAAATTCCTCTTGGCTGGTTAATGATCCCATTAAATATTGTTTAGTTACTTAATGCAGTCACAGCACACACTTAAACACATACCTAGTACCAAGAGCAGTACTTTTGGTTAAACAGATGTGTAATGATCGCGGCTGGGTCAGTTTTTAACAGTGATTTTTAGTTGCTTCTTCTTTTTTAAAACACATATATCAACATAAATGTAGAGCACTTGTGGCATGTACATGTACAATACAAAACAGCTTATAGTAAAAAAAATTACTAAAAATAAACATTTAACCAGACATGCACACATAATCATATCCACACTTTTTATTTGAGGTAAAAAAGTTCTCTAGAAAAGTTGTCTCTGCTTCGATTTTGAGGTAATTGTACTTTGCTTGAGTATTTTAATTCTTTGCTTATTTATGCCAACTTAAAATTCTTTATTTACAAAACAAATAAACGTATATACATCACAATGTGTTGTTAACAATGAAAAGAGTGATACTTTTGGGTTCTTCACAGTTTGAATCCGAACTTCACAGTTAGTGTTTCATTTATATCTGATATGAAATTGACTCAGTATTTCATCGAGGTTAGAGAAAAATCAAAAGCATTGATACAAGATTTTGTCAGATTTGAGATTAATCTGAGGGGCCCAACACTTTACTAACAAACTGTATATAAAGTTGTACAAGCTAACTCCACATCAACAGTGTAATACTACTTAGACTGTTGCGGGGGCACAGCAATCTCATGAATATATATAAATCACAGTATTCAGATGGGGATGCTTGTACAGGGATTTTCAATACGGCACTTTTACTTGCAATAGAGAAATAACCTTTTATTTCTTCAATCACAAAACAACACAACCTTTCGATTACAACATGATATAGAACATTTCAACCTTTCGCCGTCCCATAGACAATAAAATAACGTGCCTTTCTTTATTCAACATACATGTATCATGGACTGATGCTTTGCTGCAGAGCTGAGTGTAGGTGAAGATAGGAAGGAGTTTTGTGTGTGTGTTTCTATCTATTGTGTCACTTTTATTTTAGAAAAACTTTTAACATGTAAAAGTCGTAACAATTTAAAATTTCACTCGTGTAACTTCAGTGTCCTCCACCAAACTCCACTGCAGCCTCACCTTTGCTTAACTGCAAGCAGTGAATCACCAGAGGTGTTGCATTTAAGTGATATAGTTGCAATTCTGATGAGACTGTTTGTGTCACAATGTTAGGTCCAAATGTCAGAGTCAATCAGAAACCCGCGGTGTGAATGAAGACAACCATGTTTGGAGAAAATAATGTCACACAGGGCAAAGATTTGAATTCCATCTGAACACACATGACGAAACCTACACAGCACTGGAGAGGCTAAAAAAACAAATCAGAATAAAGATAACCTAAAAACTTTAGCAAATCGTATATTTTAGGTTATCTTTCTTTAAAAAGTAGTTGTCACAATATATTGTTGTTTCTCAGACATTGATGATGCGCAGATGATGAAAAGAACTTCCGTTGACACCGACTTGTTTGTATAAGCATAGGTTTACAGATACTTCAATATCAAAACAAACCATGTAAAGATTTGTGCCAAAAGACGAAACAAAAAACTTTTAAATCATTGTTAATATGAGAGTAGAACCAGCTGCAGTCTAACTAATATTTACACTATAATTAGTTTATTTTTTAGTTCTCTGAATAACGTCATCAACAGATGTGGAGTAAATGCCAGTGCAGTATTTAAACAGCCTCAAGCAGGAAACAAACAATTGAACATACAGTTCTGCTGCCCCCTCCTGGGCAATACAGTGTATGAAATGTAACCCCTTAGTCCATCATTTGTACATTTGAAAGTCATCATTTGATTTTTTTTAATCCTCTAGATGACTTTGATTCCGGGTCCATAGCAGGTCTTCCTCCCTCCTGAGAGATGCCTCGTTCTTTCTTGGTGAAGCGAGGAGGGCTGCACCACCTTCGGCCAACAGCAAGAAAGCCCAGCCCCGGATCAACCCCGGTGACGTTTAGCCATTTTGAAAAAAAGACGGGGTCCTGGTATACATCCCTGTGGGACCCCACAGGTGAAACGCCAGATTATAAAAACAAAGAACCCGTCATATTATTGCAGCAGGACCTTCTGGCTTCCAACCCACCGGATGAAAGTGGGAAACGGCAGCCATTTAGACCCAAATCTTACGGTGGGTGACAGATCTATTTCCTGTTTGTTAATTTGGATACATTGTAACCATGTCAAGGCAAATACTACAGAGTCAGAAAATACACAAAACTGGAGGATACATTTTTTTTGTCTCATTTTTGTTTTTGAGCCATTATCATTTCTATCTATTATTAATTATTTAACTTGCCTCTCTTTCCTCAGACTGTAGGTCTGCTGAGCCCTACAGTCCGGTCAACTCAAATACTTTTAGCACAGCAGATAAAGTCCATTCTCGCCCTGCCAAACCGGCCGTATGCTCCAGACCACATGTGACCTCAGAATATCCTGATAAACTGTCTTTGGGTCTGGGAGACTTGACTCGACACCCACAGATCCTGAGAGAGACCAGCAGGGAAGAGTGTCCACTCTGCAGCAAGGTACGACATCCCTATTACATTTATTTACATTTGTGTCACAGCTGCTCAAGTGAAAAGGAAAGCTAGAAGATGCCACTTGAGTTACATTTTTTTGTTAAATTGTTCATCTTTCTATCTCTTTTCAGATATTGTCATGTCTGTCAAGCCTTAAGACTCATTTATGCAAGAGTCATGGAAGCAGAGCGCCTCTGTCAGCAGCACACATTAAGCACAGCAGGACAGATACTAAGAGGTCACCGTGCAGGGGCAACAAGGTCAGCTCACGCTTCTTTTACATCTTGTTTACACTAAATCACTACGATCACTATATGATTTATAACCACACTGCCTGTTATTTCAGGAGAGGACGTTTGGCTGTTCAGTGTGTGGAAAAGTGTTCAAGCGCTCCTCCACCCTCTCCACCCACATGCTCATACACTCAGACATCCGGCCCTACCCCTGCCAGTACTGCGGCAAGAGCTTCCACCAGAAGTCGGACATGAAGAAACACACCTTCATACACACTGGTGAGCTCGGTTAATTTTCCATACGTTCCATTATGCTAATCGCTAACGTACAGTACATTCCATCCTTGCGTTTAAACCATTGACTGTATATAAAGATGAACACGGCGTCTCCACCTCCTCTCGTTGTCCAAAAATGAAGCCAAAATATTGCTGCTATCTTGCGCTAGTGATGTCATTTGGAGCCAGGTATTTACGTCCCACCCCTTCCGCTACCCAAACGTTCTCAGGTATGGAAACTTCAATGACTGTAGTGATTGTTTTAGTTTCGTTTGCTCTCGCCGATCCTCCTCTACTCTGCTAATCCGGAACAGATCGGCTGCAGGAGCTGTCAATCATCCTTTTTACAGCATCAAATGGCTCATTAAAACTAAACTTGTCAGAAAAATGAACACTTGGGCGTAAATCAGCACGATAAGAACTAACTATAATAACAGAAAACATGTTTGAGAAAAATGTATCTGGGCTGTATTTAGATTTTATAGTTTGACTCATGTCCCATATGTTAACATGGAGGAGGCGGGCTTTATGACCTATACTGCAGCCAGTCAGCAGGGGGCGCTCAAAATGTTTTGGCTTCACTTTTAGGGAGCGGTCATGTCGTCCATCTTTTTCATTAGATTAAATACAAGTCTCACGTTTTGGGTTAAAAGCATTTGTTTTTTGTCACCATGACACTCTCTTTATAGTAGTCTGTACAAGTAAAGAGAATAGCCAATAATATTGTTCATGTCATGCTCTTGCATCCATGTGCAAATAAGTTAGTGAATCAAAAGAATAGAATCTGGAAATTATTATTATTTAATTGTTTATTTTGTTGAATCAGTCAAAAATAAATGCAATTAAATGTGTTTAGCAGCAAAATATGTCATATTATACCACCTAATATCATATTAAGTTATTTATCAGGCAAAAGTACTTAAATCATTGTAAATTTAATATCTTTGGCTTTTCAAATGTTGTTGGACAAAACAAGCAATTTTAACGTGACAATGTATTTGCTATTGCTGTTAGGTAGGATGACAAACAAATATCCAAACTTCAGAGCAGGCTCGGTAAAATACATAAATCTTGTGCATGCAAATGACTCGTGCTGTGTGTGTGTGTGTGTGCACCAGGAGAGAAGCCCCACGTGTGTCAGATCTGTGGGAAGGCCTTCAGCCAGAGCTCCAACCTCATCACCCACAGCCGTAAACACCGGGACGAGCGGCCCCACCGCTGCCCTTGCTGCCACTACGGCTTCCAGCACAAAGTGGAGCTGCGGCAGCACCAGGAGCACCACTGCAGCTACCGCTCGCTCTGACACAGCCGAGTCAGCATGTTTAACCAACGGACAGAAAGCTCGGACTGTGTCGTGGAGACACAATGCTACCAAGTTTCCAACTCTGTAATGTAATTATTTCATGATGCTTGCAACTAAAAGCAAAGAAACGCGAAAGTTGTGTTTTATTTTAATCTACTTTGTACTTTTTTAATGCTAAAAATAGTTAAATACAGTGTTTCATATCAATATACAAGGCTCCCATTATCTGTGCTCTCTTGACTCGTCATCATGTCTAAGTTTATGGTTTCACTAAAAATGAATGCAGAGTTTAATCAGAAAAAGGCTCTTTATTTGCTCACATGATTTGTCTATATTTTTATTGATCATGTCACGTGATCAGTACAACAATAGTAACATTGTAGGAATGTGCTTTTGTCACAGACTCGTTACACTATTATGTCTTCAGTAGGGGAGACCGGGGTTTGTTGTAACAATTTTTGTCTCAGCACCCCTAACTCAAAGGATCTTTGTGTTAGAGCTCTCAAATTTTGACACAAAGCACCCTTATTCGTTTACTACAAATAGCAGTGGATCCAACTTCTCCAACTACATCACAGAATTCATTAATTGATGTTAAATACAAGGAGTTCTGTTGTTATAACCTACCCCGTTACCGGGTTAAGTTGTAACCTAACCTAGGGTAAGTTGTAGTATCAGAACTCATTAATGAATTTTAAATCACTTTAACAATGACTGTAATCCGCAATAATGAACTGTTGCTGATACTTTTAAAACTTTTAGAGGGACTTTCTTCTGGAACATATGCACTTGTGTTGTGGCAAAAAAGTTCCACAAACTCTCTTATCTGCAACATAATTTCAATCTCCAATAGATAATAAAACATGGTTGAAAAACTCTTAAAAATACGTAATAAACTGGGTTGATAAACTCTTAAAAATACGTTAGAAAACTCAGACAAGCAAACACTAGAGACTGGCAGAATCTGATGCAAAAAGAGTTTATTCCCGTATAAATACAACGAAACAAACCCGAGTCCATCCGGATGAGACTGCCCACGGGTCAGCCGCTCGGGTCTTATATACTCTCCGCCCCTCCCTCGCTGGGCTTCAGCTTCCCCCCACACCTGTTGGAGCCCCCCCCCCCCGCTCTGGCTCTCTTCCCTCAGTTGGTTTCCTCTCAGTTTTTGCCTGACCCATTTCCAACTTTTCTGCAGGCCTCTTCTTCACTCCGGCCAATTAGGCACGTTCATGCACTGTACAACAAAAAGGGAGGGGCTGGGGGGGGACGCCTGTTTTTCTTGGCCAGCTGCCAACCCTGCACCTGGCTTTGATGCTGAGCCCAGCGAGTTTTTCAGCTTAGGATTCTATATTTAGAGTTTTA
The DNA here is from genome assembly GCF_022749685.1 of Semicossyphus pulcher. Taxonomy (NCBI): domain Eukaryota; kingdom Metazoa; phylum Chordata; class Actinopteri; order Labriformes; family Labridae; genus Semicossyphus; species Semicossyphus pulcher. Next base: position 12,791,325 of record NW_027211681.1, read on the forward strand.
ACACTTTAGATTATGAAAACTTATTATAAAACATTAGAATATAAAACCTTAACTATAAAACATTTGACTGTTAAACCTCAACTATAAAAAACTTGGCTGTAAAACTTTAACTTTAAGACATTTGACTGTACAACTTTAACTTTAAGGCTTTAGACTATAGGAAAGTTAACTTTAAGGCATTATAACTATAAAACCTTTAACTTTAAGGCTTTAGACTATAGGAAAGTTAACTTTAAGGCATTATAACTATAAAACCTTTAACTTTAAGGCTTTAGACTATAGGAAAGTTAACTTTAAGGCATTATAACTATAAAACCTTTAACTTTAAGGCTTTAGACTATAGGAAAGTTAACTTTAAGGCATTATAACTATAAAACCTTTAACTTTAAGGCCTTAGACTATAGGAAAGTTCACTTTAAGGCATTTTAACTATAAAAACTTTAACTTTAAGGCTTTAGACTATAGGAAAGTTAACTTTAAGGCATTATAACTATAAAACCTTTAACTTTAAGGCTTTAGACTATAGGAAAGTTAACTTTAAGGCATTATAACTATAAAACCTTTAACTTTAAGGCTTTAGACTATAGGAAAGTTAACTTTAAGGCATTATAACTATAAAACCTTTAACTTTAAGGCCTTAGACTATAGGAAAGTTCACTTTAAGGCATTTTAACTATAAAAACTTTAACTTTTAGGCTTTAGACTATAGGAAAGTTAACTTTAAGGCATTATAACTATAAAAACTTTAACTTTAAGGCATTAAAACATTTAATTTATAAATCTTATGGTTATATAACTTCAACTCTAAAACATTTAATTATAAAGTTTCAACTAAAACAAATCATTATAAAACTTTTGATTATATAACTTCAACTTTAAAACATTTGATTATAAAGCTTCAACATTTTTTCCAACACTTGGCTAAAATAAGAACAGTATCATTGTGTTTGTATTTGTGCTGATCCTTTCACCTTTAGAAGAGCTTATATAATATTCTTTGGTAACGGACCTTACTGTCTTTCCCTTCCTCATGTCATCTGAAGAAAGGTGTTCCAACCATCCCCGCCCCTGTCAGCCATTGTTTAGCTAGCTCTAGCAGCATGGTGGTTTCAAATTAGTCCAAAAAATTACTTTCTTATGTGAAAATGTTTCTTTCGGCTGTAAAATCTGCAAACTTCTTTCACACAGCAATGAAATTTCACATGCAAGGTCAGGAAGGAAGTGGGCATAAACTAAATTGATCAAATGACTCAAAGGTCATCCCTAATTGGTAAAAGTGGTGCTGTTACAACCATCTCTTTGTTACAACCATCCCCGGTCTCCCCCATATTTCACTTTGAAATGGGTAAAAATACTTTGATTAAGTTTAGTGCAGCATCAGTATTAAGCAAATTATCTAAACCCAGAAGCTTCCTCCACAGCAGAGCAGCAAGAACAGCAAGAAAAGAAGGCCACAGAGACATTAACTTTCATACTAATGTTTCCAGACAGAGCTCACACCGAGCCCACTGAACAGAGATAGCATTGGTGGTTTTTCTCCAGTGTAGCACATTAGTATTTGAATTCTTCAGTTTCTTTGTACCACTGAGCTCTGGCAACAACATCGTTGGAGTAGTCTCCACCTGTTGTGTTTTTATCCACATCACGGGATTCGACCTTTCCATCCCCTATATTGTAGGCAGCAATCCCTCCTGCAGAGTCAAATACAAATGACAGTGAAGAGAAGAACAGTGTGAGGAAAGGTGGTGCATGTGCAGGATTACTGAGGCAGTACAACAAACCTTTCAGCTGCTCCTCCTTGCTCCAACCTTTAAATTTTTCCTGGATCTTTTTAATAAAATAAACCAAGATCCCCGTGGCTTGGCTGAGGTGTGTCTTACTGTCCCACTTGCCGTCTGGTTCGTGATTACCTCCGTTTGGATTGACATCAACCTTCAAATTTAAGAATGAACACAGCTGTTATAGTATTGAATTTGAGGCTATACCGAGATCATGTGAGCATGTGTTCTAACCTGCATCAGTCCGAAGGCGTTATACTCTCCTCTCTTGGGGTCAAAGTCCCCCCAGCCATTAGTATCCTTTATTGTATTTCCAGCCCGCGACTCTCTGGAGATGATGGCAGCAATGAGAGCTGGGTCGATTTTGTGTTCGATTGCCACGTTCTTGATTATATCTTTGTAGTTTGTCATTCTTTCCAGATCGTCCTTTGCCATTCTGTGCGATGCAGCCACATCTTGAGAGACATCAACAGGTAACAGGAATACTTCCTCAGAATAACAAACAATAACAACAGAACGGCTGTGTTTCATGACAGTGTTTACCTCTTTCGCGAAGATTGTCCTGCCTAGCCGTTTTCGCTGAAGCTCCAGTAGTTTTAACATCCTTGATGTCTCCATATACTGTCTTATAATCTTCTGATTAAAAAAAAAGTTTCCATCAACACCTACAAAGCATGACGACTTCAAGAGACTTTATTTCTGCATATTTCAATGCTGATCAATTCAGAAACCTTTAGTAACACTGAGTTATAACTTATTATGTAGAGAGAGTTTATATAAAATATTCATACCATTTGGGGAAAAAAGGCTCCAAACTACAAAAGAACCATGTGAACAAAAAAAAGTTAATAAACAGACTATTAAGTACAACAGATATAATCAGGGCTTGTGTCGGCATTACTGGGTCAGTCGCGTCACGTGATAATTTACAACGAATTAATTGGTCTGCGAGTTTCTTGGACCCCCAAATCACTACCGCAAAGACAAAAAAAGCTGCGCAGGTTAAAATAGATGCGCTTGTCAAAACTATAAATAGGTCCGGGTCCGGAGACGACGGCAGTTGGGTCCGGATCCGGACCGCGGACCGCTGATTTATACAGTCTATGGCTGGCATATTAAACAAATATCACGACAAAGGAAACTTTAACAAAGTCCGAAGAATCAGCAATGAGGTGGTTAGAAACTACTGTGCAGCTTTGACTCTAAAATTAAAGTTTTCTTCTTCAGAAAAGTATAAGCATTTTCACATTTGAAAAAAAGTTCCATTAGCAGAGGAGAAAAAAAGACTTACACTTACATTTTGCCATTTTCTCCTCAGACAGTCCGCTTGAAGGTGAATATGAAAGCTCACACTGACCCAGCAGATGGGTGTGTTCAGTGTTTATGTTCCGCTATGTGTGTTTATCTGAAGTTATACTTCTCCCCTCCCTTTCCTTCCTCGATTGTGGTTAAGTGAACCATCATTTACAAGAAAAAGCCCCCACTGGCACCGCCCTGGAGTCTGTTTATGTTTTCAAACAGGGAGCAAACTAAAGTAAAAGTATACAATTAGCATGTAGTCCTTTTGTCCTCCCCCAGAAAAGATTATAATTTAATACAGATATAAACATTTTTGTGTTGTAGTTTTTGTTTGTTAATTTGTTTTTTAGACTCTGAGTCTGAGGGTAAAGTTGAACAGAAATTAAACAAGCTAAATTTCCTATATATAAAACTCTGTCATTTCTTGGATTAAGTATAAAACCAGTAATCATGCACTGAGTATTCAGATAGAATTTGATTAATAGAATATTAGATATTATATATTTAAAGTTAGAAACCAATTCAATCTGCTGTCATGGAGTTAATGTAATAGAGGCCATATAGCTAAATATTGTATATTGAAGCGTCTTGGCAGGTGGGCGTGTTGGAACAGCCGCTGGGAATTGTGGGACAATACGCCAAAGTTTAATGAAACTGAATATTCTGGAATGTTTTTGAGTTGTAGTTTTAAAATGACAGGTTGTGAGGAGAGAATAAGACCGCACTGAGCAACACTGGACAGATCACAGAGGGGATGTTGTACATTAAAATGCGTAAACTATAAATGTCAGCTGGTTAAAGTGTCCTATGTTAATAATGATACACTTATAAAAAGGTGAATAAACACTGACTTACATTTGATTAAGGTGGGTTAACTGATTTTACAGAAGTTTACCCTCAACTACATCCCAATCAGATACAATTAAATACAACTGTTTTTTCCAACTTTAGTAAATAAATATTCAATCAGGAAGTAAACAGTAACAGTTTTTACAAATATTCCTCCCCCTGGACCCCTCCTTCAGCCCTGTTAGGATAGGAGGCGATACACCCCCATAAACCCTAAATCCCTCTCTCCAGACACCTAAAGAGGATGGGGGTTTTGCCTTGCCAACATGCTGCTAAATTATTGCAGCATTTAACCTCCAATTCCTGCACTTCATCCTGTATGAGTGCATGAACTTTTTACTCCCTCTCAAAAGAACCCTCTTTAATATATTATTGGATGTACCAAAACCATGATTATTATTCAATTGCATAACTTTGCAGAAGCTGGCTTTTGCAGGAAAACCCTGGTGACACAGAGAGAGCACAGAGCACAAAGATATCATTTGTGTTTTCATTCCATTTTCATTTTTATTAAAGTTGAGGTCGTTACTCAGATAATACTTTTGAGCAATTCCTTCGTGATTTGCAGGACATTTTGTCGTGGACAGTTTCAACTGTTAAAAGTTGCCTTGGTTTCTGTACCACTGAGCTCTGGCAACAACATCATTGGAGTAGTCTCGACCTGTTGTGCTGGCATCCACGTTTTCATAGGAATGGACATTTCCATCACCCATATTGTAGGCCGCTATCCCACCTGGAGAGTCAAATACAAATGAGAACAAAGCTAAACAATAGTGTGAAGAGAGTCGTGCGTGTGTTGTTCTACTGATTTGGTAGAAACAAACCTTTCAGCTTCTGCTCCGTGCTCCAGCTTGGAAATTTTGTACTGATCCGCCCAATGAAGTGAACCAAGATCCCGGTGGCTTGGCTGAGGTGCTCCTCACTGTCCCATGTGCCCTGTGCAGTATGCCCACCTCCTCTTGGATTGACATCAACCTGCAAAATTGGTAATGAACGGAGTTGGTATTTTATCAAAATATGAGGCTGTACTAAGATCATGCGAGTACAACCTGCATCAGTCCGAAGGCATTGCCACCATCTCCCCAGCCTCCAGTGTTCTTTATTGCATTTCCAGCCCGCGACTCTCTGGAGATGATGGCAGCAATGAGAGCTGGAGCAATTCCATATCTAGCCCCCACACTGTTGATTTTAGATCTGTACTTTTCCATTCTGTCTGCATCGGTCTGAGCCATGGCGTGTGAGGCCCTCACACCTATAGAGAGAAATCACACAGAAAACAAGAATAATACACTCAGTGCAACAAAAGCTCCTTATAGTCACACACTGGCTATTTTCCTCTGATACACGTTCAGGGTGGGAGGCTCAAATACTTTTATAGTTGTGTCATGCTGAGTTACCGGTTTGCAAATTGTATTTACATAGAGAATATGACAAAATCTCAAGTTCAAGTTAAACAACATATTTGATAATCTGTTAGCTTCCGTTTGACAACAGCTATTGTAGCTTTCAACCACTTCCAAGCTAAAATTACACTTAGATAGTGTTACACAATGTGATTGTGAAGGCCTAAAGTCATAGCTTATAGAGATGTTAGAAATATAGGACCCTATACATCGTTAGCACTATCAACACTATCAAACTGTTGTTAGTTAGGAAATGGTTGATGCTAACGTTAGCAGATGATTAACGGTTGCTAATCAGTAATCAAATATGTTGATAGACAACAGCTAAGGCTAGCCTTTCACCCCAATCGTAGCTAAAATTACAGTTAGATAGTGTTACAGGATAGACAGAAAAGCCCTAAATTCATAGCTCATGGATGTTATCTATGAATTTAGGATTTTCCTATTAACTAGCGTTTTAGCAAGCTAAATTGTCAGTATAGACAACCTTGTAAGCAAGCTCACCCTGCAGTAGCTGTAATGTTATCTCAGGATTTACACCTTTACTGTTGTATCGTGTAAAACAGATATGTTAGCTAGAATGTGATTAATGCTAATGTTAGCTGTTGTCTAACAGTTGCTAATGCTGTATCAAATATGTTGTGTTAACTTGAAAAAAAGCCTGATGTCCCTCGAGATTTTCACTCCTCACTGTCTTTTCAGTCGCTGATCAAGCAGGATCACGATCTGTCAGATTCTCTGCTTAAGTTTTGCCACCTGAAACTCAGCAGTAGACACTGTAACAGCATTTGAGCTTCCCATCCTGAATATGATGTCAGAGGAAAATGGCCGCTGTGTGAGTATAATTATTGAATGGTTTCAGATTAAGTCAGCTCCTATGTTTCACTACTGCAGTGTTTACCTGAGGTTCCCAGATTGTCCTGTTGAGCTGTTGCCCGTGAAGCACCAGTAGCTTTAACCTTCATGATGTCTCCGTAACCTGATAATGTTCAGTTTATTTGATTATTTTACATCAGCACACCAACACATCAACATTATAGCACAAGGGTTATAAAACCTACATATTTAGTGCCACAGTAACTGTGTGTGCTGACAAAGAATGTGGGGCAGTACTGGATCTAGAAACATACATGCATTAAAAGAAAAAGGCTAGAAGACAAGGATACTTTAACATATAAGACTTAATATAGACACCACTTCACCCTGTAAACAAGTATTACAGGGTTTCTTACTCAAGGAAGTGTCTGTGTGTTAACCCCGCACGCACATTCGCAGCTTTAAGTCAAGTTCCATCAAAATAAAATAAGACAAGCACTCACCCATCTTTCCTGTTTCCTCTTCTTGTGGTCTAAGTTACAATACAGCAGTGTCCCTCTGTCCGCTCTGTGACTTGAGCACACAGGATGGCTGTATTTATATAGTACCTCTGTGCTTACACTTTTAGTTTCACTATGACTTCCTCATTCTGTTTCAAATTCTTTCTCTCGCCTGCAGGGGTCCTTGTTAAGCTGGTTTGCTACAAGAGAACGTGGAGAAAATCAGAAATAGAAATAGGCCTTGCTGACTGTTTGTATGTCAACGGATTCTCAGTCTGCATTGCATTTGGCAAACATGACATCATTTGTGTTTTGTGATATATTAGTGTGAGGTTTTCAAACCATGAGTCGGGTGTCGTGAGGACAACAGACAGAGCAGGGAATACCTGAGAGCTAATGATGAATCTGCATGAGTAAAGGTCAGACCCTAAACCCCTTTCCCATTGGGGGGGGTCTAAGGTGAACCTCTTGAAGGTTCCTCTGACAAACAAGGATACTCTTCAGTAATAAATGTGACACAATGACGTGACTGTCCAGCCCGGGACTTTGGTTCCACAGCATCTTAGAGAGAGATCGTCTGACCAGAAGAAAGTTGGATGAGAAAATCAGGTGAAAGCAGCTGAAGAGGAAGGCCTTGCTGACTGCAACAGGCGTATGACAACGGTTTATTCTGCTCAGTCTGCAGCCTCCTGTAGCAGGCTGGGAAAGCAGGAGTCATTGATGAGCATCCATCTGCCGGGGGGCATCCGTCAGCTCCGAAGGCATAGCCATGGGTGTGTGTATGTGATTGGTAGCTACTGATTGACAGTTGGGCACTTCACGTAGCAGCCTCTGCAATCAGTGTGTGTCAAGGGTGAATGTTCACATTGAGTCCAATAAATAGAGAAATTATTCATGTTTCTATTTGCATTGTCTTTATTAAACTTAAGTATTGGAAAAGGGAAAAACATTACAGAGTGTTTCCTTCATTGTTTGCAGGACATTTCTGGGCGACAGCTGCAGCCGTCAAAGGTGAAAATTTTCTCTGTACCACTGAGCTCTGGCAACAACGTCATTGGAGTAGTCTCCACCTGTTGTGTATTTATCCACATCATGGGATTTGACATTTCCATCCCCCATATTGTAGGCAGCAATCCCTCCTGCAGAGTCAAATACAAATGACAGTGAAGCTAAACAGTGTGATAAAAGTGGTGCATATGTGAGTCCACTGAGGCAGTACAACAAACCTTTCAGCTGCTCCTCCTTGCTCCAACCTTTAAATTTTTCCTGGATCTTTTCAATAAACTCAACCAAGATCCCCGTGGCTTGGCTGAGGTGTTCCTTACTGTCCCACTCGCCTTCTGGCTCGTGATTACCTCCATTTGGATTGACATCAACCTTCAAATATAAGAATGAACACAGCTGTTATAGTATTACAATTTAAGGCTATACCGAGATAATGTGAGCATGTGTTCTAACCTGCATCAGTCCGAAGCCGTTATACTCTCCTCTCCTGGTGTCATAGTCCCCCCAGCCTCCATTATCCTTTATTGTATTTCCAGCCCGCGACTCTCTGGAGATGATGCCAGCAATGAGAGCTGGATCGATATCATATTCATTCGCCACGTTCTTGATTTTATCTTTGTAGCCTTTCATTCTTTCCAGATCGTCCTTTGCCATTTGGCGTGATGCCTTCACACCTATAGAGAGAGTAATCAGAAAACAGGAGTAACGGCCTCTGTGCAACAAACCATGTTCATGTTTCCTCACTGAAGAGTTTACCTGAGTATGTCAGCTTGTCCTGCTGAGCTGTTTGCTCTGAAGCTCCAGAAGTTTCAACTTTCATGATGTCTCCATATTTAGACCCACCTGATGTTCAGTTTTAAATATTAGTTTTCAGAAAAACCTACAAATCATGAAGACTTTGTGTGAACATATTTACAAAAGAACCATATGTATCAAAAGGTTAACAAACTGTTTATGGACTTACCGCATCCCATTTTCTCCTCAGACAGTCCGCTTGAAGGTGAATATGAAAGCTCACACTGACCCAGCAGTTACACGCCGTTGCTTTGTCTGCTTTGCAGGATGGGTGTGTTCAGTTCAACTATGTCCGTGTAAGTTATGTTTCTCCCCTCCCCTTCCTTCCTCGATTCTGGATAAGAAATTAAAAACTGAACCATCATTTACAAGAAAAAGACCCCACTGGCATCGCCCTGGAGTCTGTTTATGTTTTCAAACAGGGAGCAAACTTGGAAAAGTGTGTTCAGTGACTACTTAAGTTCCACTAGTCTGCCTCATCAGGCCAAAAGTTCTGTTTCTCCCCTCCCCATCCCTCCCTGATTATAAGAAAAAGCCCCCACTTATAGGCGGAAATCTCGTTGGGGGGACAGGGGGGACATGTCCCCCCAACCTGGGGGAAAATATGATTTGTCCCCCCTATATCACTATAGACATACAGATGAGGTCAAAATTATTAGCCCCCAAATGAAATTGTATGTTTTTTTCAAAAATTTTCCAAGTGCTGTTAAACAGATCCATTAATTTTTAACACAACATTTCCAAACATCCTAGTTTGAATTTGGATGCTTACATTCATTTACTTTGCACACAGAAACAAAATTATTTCACAAAAAACAAAAACTACCAGGGTCAACATTATTAGTCCCCCTGATGCTAATAGTCAATTGTGTATCCTTTTTGCTGGATGACAGCATGCAGTCGTTTGTTGTAGTTTGTAACAAGCCTCTGACACATGTTCTGAGGAATCCCAGCCCATTCTTCTTTGGCAAATCTTTCAAGCTCCTCCAGATTTGATGATCTTCTGGCCCTGGTCTTCAGTTCACCCCACAGATTTTCGATGGGATTCAAGTCAGGGCTTTGTGCAGGCCAGTCAATAACGTTAACTTTGGTTTTCTGGAGGTAGTTCTTCACCAGGAGCGACGTATGCTTTGGGTTGTTGTCATGTTGGAAGTCAAAGCGACGACCTAGACCCAGTTTTGCTGTTGACTGCTTGAGGTTTTCTTTCAAAATCTTCACATATCCTTCTTTCTTCATGATTCCTTCAACCTTGACGAGATTCCCAGTTCCAGACGCACTGAAGCATCCCCACAGCATGATATTCCCACCACCGTGTTTAACTGTGGGGACGGTGTTCTTTGGGTTAAACGCCTCTCCCTTCTTTCTCCAAACATAAGCAACATCTCTGTGGCCAAAGAGATCTAGTTTGGTCTCATCTGACCAAAGAACACGCCTCCAGTATGCATAATCTTCCTCCAGATTGTCTTTAGCATACTTCAGTCTGGATTGAAGGTGTCTCTTCTGTTTTTCTGGGCCTGCATCCTCGCAGTCCATTTCTGTGTGGGCTCTAGTGACTGTCCTGTTTGACACTACAATTCCTGACTTGGCTAAGTCATTAACTAGTGTTTTGGTAGTTGTTCTCGGGTCTTTAGACACATCTCAGCAGTGGGAGCCGGCAAATTCAGTATGGCTATGTCCGAATCCGCACACTAACGTACTGCCTACTACATACTCAAACAGTATGTACTGCATACTGCCTACTAACCTGACTATTAGGATGCCGTTCGCATCATACTCCGTCTTCTCCGTATCACGAGACTTAATCGTTTACGTACGCCCGGTCTGATCTCCGGTCCATCTCTGCCATTGTAGAAGCTGAATAGCCGCAATGCATTTTGGGGCGGTTGAGTACAACCAGTGAGCTCCTGCTCATACTCAATCATCCGGGCCGATCTAGTATACATCCGGGCATTTCTCGCATACACAAAATTACATACTATGAGATGGGAACGCATGACATACTCAATGAAGTACATACTCAAAAAAGTATGATAGTATTTGTTCGCATACCAATACATACATACTAATATTAGATATTATATATTTAAGTTAGAAACCAATTCAATGTGCTGTCATGGAGTTAATGTAATAGAGGCCATATAGCTAAATATTGTATATTGAAGCGTCTTGGCAGGTGGGCGTGTTGGAACAGCCGCTGGGAATTGTGGGACAATACGCCAAAGTTTAATGAAACTGAATATTCTGGAATGTTTTTGAGTTGTAGTTTTAAAATAACATGTTGTGTTATTGTTATCATTGTTGGCATGCAGTTATATCATGCAGGTATTTTCTTGTGTAGGGGTCACCATGAGTGTGTTTGGGTGCTAGGGCAGTCATACAGGGACGTACAGATTTTAAATAGAGTGTTCATATGTCTCTCTGGTGACAACTAATGAAGTGCCTTGCAAATCATCTTAGCTGTCCTGCCGCATGTTTTCTACACGTCACTGCTGCTCGCTACAATATTTAAAGAAAAATCTTATGGTTACAAATTATGGGCCGTCTTCAAGGTCAAACAAGAATGTTAAAAGTCAAAGACAACAGTGTCTGAATATTGCTTATGGTCGCTGTGTGGTGACACTGAGTTTTGTTTTCAGGCCCTTTACTCCCACAGGATTTTCAAGCTGAAATAACCACAACATAAGCGTGGCTGGTAATGGGCACTTTGGTTATTCTCATGGTTTTGACATAAGATCTTCATGGCAAAACCTTGGATCAATAATTACATTTTTCATGCTGAGATTTATGACCTTTTTGAAACATTGGACAGATCACAGAGGGGATGTTGTAAATTAAAATGCGTAAACTATAAATGTCATCTGGTTAAAGTGTCCAATGTTAATAATGATAAACTTATAAAAAGGTGAATAAACACTGACTTACATTTGATTAAGGTGGGTTAACTGATTTTATGTAAGTTTACCCTCAACTACATCCCAGTCAAATACAATTAAAGCTGAAAGTAGCAATAAACCCTGCTGCTGCAACACCTCCTGTGTTTTAAGCAGACAGGATGTCTGTATTTGTACCACTCTCTGCTTACACTTTCAGTTCCACTATGACTTCCTCATTCTGTTTCTTTCTCTCGCCTGCAGGGGTCCTTGTTAAGCTGGTTTGCCACAAGAGAACGTGGAGAAAATCAGGTGAAAGCAGCTGATTTAAAAGAAATAGGCCTTGCTGATTGTCTGTATGTCAACGGATTCTCAGTCAGTATATATACATACATATAAACAAACATGGTGAAGATTACACCTGCTGAACAACAAACATGCTGCATGTTAGCATTGTCACTGTGACAGTGTTAGCATTGTTTTCAGGCTGATTTTGTCCTTTTATCTCCTGAAGCTCTGGAACCTGTTTATACCATCCTTAAAACATGTTCCATGAATTAAGTGAGGACTGATAGCTGACATTGGGTACAGTTTACTAGAAATGCTCTTAACTCTCTCCCACATGACTAATGTGTTCTGTATATCTGTGACAGCACGAGGTCAGAGCACCAAAGATGAAGTCGTGGCTCTACTTTTACTTTCCATATGCCGTATGCAGACAATCAGTGGCCTTTACCCGTCTGTGTTATATAGCCTTGAACTTCTGTAAATCTTTACAGTTTGTACTTTCCAGTTCTGCATCGTGTGCACATCACTGCAGGTACAAAGGACAACAATGAAAATGATGCTTTACATTACTACTTGTTTTTTTTAGCAAGAAGGGACCCTATTTGACCCGAGGATGGACACTCATTGCTAAAGCCTCAAATTGTTGTTGTGGTGGCGCTTATCAAACACAAACCTGGATACCACATCCGCACAAGTCCATCTTCTTACTGTCATGGTCAGCGTTCATAGAGTAGATGCAGGAAAGAATGAAAACCGACAAATAAAGTCCGAAGCAACAGTTGAGAAGCTTCAGACGGTTCAGTTGACCTATCATTCTCCAGCTGGGAGAGGCAGAGCTCGAGGCCGTGGGAGAGGGAAAGGCAGGAGCTTCTCCTGGAAGCAAGGCCTGTTGGAAGTGTGGTCAGATGAGTCGTTGGGCCAGAGGTTGTGCTGCAACAACGTCAAAGGAGTGTGATGGTAAAAAGGGGAACGTCACGCACACAACACGAAGCTGTGTCTGTGAAGCAAACCATTTGGAGACATGACTACCTGCCCGAGTTTTAAATCATTCCACCATTTTTCCAGAGGAAAATGAAAGACCCCAAATAAGTGACTCTCAAATTGCCGCTGATCATAGGTCAAGGCACTACATACAAAATGCTGGCGAGGACTTCGGTGTTTCAAACATACACCATTCTTTTGCCATTGTTCCAGACGGCCCAGTGAATCTGGCAGGAAGAGACTTGCTATGTGCTCTGGGCCCGACTATTGTTTGTACTGAGGATGGAAAAAGTCTGATCTTTGACAAAGCTTTGACTGTTATGGCATGCCACTCCCCAACTGCTCCTAGGTATGATTATTGTCGGAACATTAATCCCTCTTCATGTACTCAGTGAGCTGTAGGATTTTGAGACTCATAGTGATACAACATCTGTTCTGTTAAACATAATTAAGTGTGTGTCACATGTAGCATATGAAGGTACAGATGAGCAGTTTGAGATGGAGTAGGAAAGATAAATTGATGGGTAAAAAGCTGCATGGTAATGATATTGTGGTCCCAGAGGATTTTGTTGTTGTGCTTGTTGATCTAAACAAGATACAGAAAAAAGTGCTTTGGAAAACTGGTGTCCCTCATATTTTTTTTAGCTAGGTCTTTAGCACTCTGAGACCATGACGTGGAAGAAGGCATGACTCCCATTATTGAGCAACTCTTGAAGGATGGAATCATTGTTCCAGCTCCAGTATCTCTATGCGATACTTCCAATAAGAAAGGCTGATGGTAAGATCTGACAACCTGTTCATGATTAGCTTAGATTAGATTGGAATAAATTAAACTTTATTGTCATTGTGCAAGTACAAGTACTGAACAACGAAATGTAGTTTGCATCTGGAGTGCCAACAGCTTTGAGGTGCTGAGTAATGTGCTAAACAAGTGATGTATGAGTGATAAATTAAGTGAGTATGTACTGTAATGGTGGTAGATATTAAATAATACATAATATCATATAAATGATCTGCTTGTGTAAATGAGGCTGTGTTTGCTCGAGTACTGGTTGTACCTAACCCAGACAACAATTGTGTCTTCTGTGTCTGGCAATACAAATTGGTTTGAATTACAAATGCCCTAAAATATTTGGGTTCACAGGGGCACAAAGCGTCGCTAGAAAAACTACAGCTGGTGAAATAACAAGTGCACGAAACAATCAGACAAAACACAGTGTCAGCTCTGTGAGTGACTGGCAACCAATCCAGGGTGTACCCTGCACCTCGCCCAATGACAGCTGGGATTGGCTCCAGCCCGCCGCGACCCTGAACAGGATAAGCAGTATAGATAATGGATGGATGTTTTATCGGCCTTTTAGAAATCATCACAGACTTGAAGATTTGTTCCAATAAAGAGACTGTCGTTTTGATGAGTTATGCATTTCTACCAGGTCAGTCTCTTCCTTTGCCTGTCAGTATATATACATATATATATAAACAAACATGGTGAAGATTACACCTGCTGAACAACAAACATGCTGCATGTTAGCATTGTTACTGTGACAGTGTTAGCATTGTTTTCAGGCTGATTTTGTCCTTTTATCTCCTGAAGCTCTGGAACCTGTTTCTACCATCCTTAAAACATGTTCCATGAATGAAGTGAGGACTGATAGCTGACAATGGGTACAGTTTACTAGAAATGCTCTTAACTCTCTCCCACATGACTAATGTGTTCTGTATATCTGTGACAGCACGAGGTCAGAGCACCAAAGGTGAAGTCGTGGCTCTACTTTTACTTTCCATATGCCGTATGCGGACAAACATCAGAGGCCTTTACCCCTCTGTGTTATATAGCCGTGAACTTCTGTAAATCTTTACAGTTTGTACTTCCTAGTTCTGCATCGTGTGCACATCACTGCAGGTACAAAGGACAACAATGAAAATGATGCCTTACATTACTACTTGTTTTTTTTGGCAAGAAGGGACCCTATTTGACCCGAGGATGGACACTCATTGCTAAAGCCTCATATTGTTGTTGTGGTGGCGCTTATCAAACACAAACATGGATACCACATCCGCACAAGTCCATCTTCTTACTGTCATGGTCAGCGTTCATAGAGTAGATGCAGGAAAGAATGAAAACCGACAAATAAAGTCCGAAGCAACAGCTGAGCCCTGTGAGTGACTGGCAACCAATCCAGGGTGTACCCTGCACCTCGCCCAATGACAGCTGGGATTGGCTCCAGCTCGCCGCGACCCTGAACAGGATAAGCAGTATAGATAATGGATGGATGTTTTATCGGCCTTTTAGAAATCATCACAGACTTGAAGATTTGTTTCAATAAAGAGACTGTCGTCGAGTTATTTCTACCAGGTCAGTCTCTGCCTTGGCCTGTGATGCCTTCATACCTTTAGTTTTCAAGAGGATAACAGGACTTTGGACTCTTTTTCAATCTATATCTCTACACTGAAAATATGCAAACATAAAAATTGAGGTTCGGTTTGACGAACACGTGCATATCAGCCTTTCATCATGACTATGCTGTTCTTGCTAATTTTACACACATTTGTACCATTACTATTGTCTTTATAACCGTAAGTATTATCTGTAGTTGATAACAAGAACATATGTTGCTGTTGTTGTTGTTGTTGATCTCTTTGCCTGTCTCTATCCTGCATATCCTTCTATCCTACTTCTCAGCCCGTCCAGTCGAGGCAGATGGCTGTTCAGCATGAGTCTGGTTCTGCTCGAGGTTTCTGCCTGTTGAAGGGACGTTTTTCAGATATTGCTAAGTGCCGCTCATGGTGGATTCATGCTGGGTCTCTCTCTAAATAACATAAAGAGTACGGACTAGACCTGCTCTTTATGTAAAGTGTCGTGAGATAACTTTGGTTGTGATTTTGGCCCTATACATTATTATTAAGAAAAAATAATTTTTCATTTATTAAAAAGATTTCCCTCTCACTCTACCCTCCACCAGCCAGATATTAGCTGTGACATTTTTCTCGTGCTGTCACAGATATACAGAACACATTAGTCATGTGTGAGAGAGTTAAGAGCATTTCTAGTAAACTGTAACCAATGTCAGCTGTCAGTCCTCACTTCAGTGCTGTATTTCTTTAGGAATAAAAACCTACCTTATGATAAACTCATGGAATATGTTTTAAAGCTGGTAGAAACAGGTTTTATATTTATGAAGAGATTAACGGTCTCTGTGGGAACGGTGATGAAATGATGTCATTGCCAATATTCATACCGCTCGGGAATCCAGGCTCAGGCCTCAGGAGATAAAGGGCCAAAATCAGCCTGGACACCATGCTAACACCGTCACAGTGAAAATGCTAACATGCAGCATGGTTTGTTGTTCAGCAGTTATAATGTTCACCATGTTTAGCTACTTACTCAAGCGTGTTAAAACGTAATATGTATTAAGACGAAAACGTGGAACAGCTACCTCTCCCTCATCAGTGAGAATGGGGCAAACCCCAGGAGCCAGACCTAGGAGGGAGGCTTGACGACGAGCGTCTGGTTATCTTTTATCTGTTGCAGTCAGCAAGGCCTATTTCTTTTAAATCAGCTGCTTTCACCTGATTTTCTCCACGTTCTCTTGTGGCAAACCAGCTTAACAAGGACCCCTGCAGGCAAGAGAAAGAAACAGAATGAGGAAGTCATAGTGTAAGCGGAGAGTGTTACAAATACAGCCATCCTCTCTGCTTAAAACACAGAGTGGACAGAGGGACACTGATGTGTTGTAACTCCCTGTAAATAGGGCTGAAGGAGGGATCCAGAGGGAGGAATATTTGTAAAAACTGTCCTTTAATGCACAACTGCTATCATTTAATATTTATTTACTAAAGTTGGAAAAAACTGTTGTATTTAATTAGCAGAGGGAGGTAATATCTCCAGTATGCGTTGGACCACTCTACCTCGCCTCCTGTATCCCACAATGCAAAGTGCTGGAACTTCACAGCGGCAGCTGAAATCACGGACAGCAGCCACAGAAAGGGGCGCTATAGCTGAAGAAGCGACGGTTATTGTTTACTTGTGCCTGGCGTAGCTTACTGCAAAATGAATTTGAAAAGCTCCTCCATACTACATACTACCGCCATACGCAGTATGCAGTACATAGTATTCAGTATGTAGTATATAGTACAGCATTTTGAACATTGTCTCGGTGTCTGTGGCGACATTTGCGGAAAAAAAATCACAAGCGGCGCCCAGTTAGTGACGTGTTTTCCATCACTCAGCAGTGGTTGGACTGTAAGAGAGGGTAGGCGGAGCTAAGCGGCTGCTTTTCCAGTCTCTGCAAGTGTTGCGAGTAAACAGTAATCTACTATGGCTGAACAAACGAAGAAAAGATCGATGACTACAGATACGACTTCAAAAATAAGTGAAAATCCAAAGAAAAAGAAACAAATTGGACGCTCAGATGAAGCAAACAGTCTAAAAAGGAAAGCGAGTAAAATCAAGAGTTCGAACCATGACAAAGGGAGCAAGTCATACACGTCTGGTTAAATTGGGAATTGTGCATTTATAATCATTGTTGCCAGTGGGAGATGCACAAGAGCGCAGTTTGTATCTTTTCGCAAAATTGTGTAATGTCAGCAAAACTTAAACTATAAGTAGGCTATTCATTCTGCAAAGAAATGACCCCTGCCAGTGTTTAATATTTTTTTGACTAATAATACTGCTGCATTATCTCATTAATGTACATGTTTAATTAAGCTCTAAAAGAAGGACAACTTTCTCAGTCCATATCGAAATGGTCCATCCACACATATTTACAACACTTGCATCCAGAGTTGAAGTATGAAGCTGCATAAGGAGGATATGGTTTGATTTCCGGGTCTCTGGGCTACATGGTGAAGCCTACTGTGTTTCACTAATCACCCTGAACCTGTAGATGGAGCTAATGTCAATGTAATGAATAACTCACTGTGCATTCTTAACATGTACAGTTAAAAAAGGGGGCAACATTATAGCCTTTAATGCCGTCCTACAAGTGCATCGTCTTATTTTGTGAGTGAAAAACCCCACAAGTGTTTAACGGCCAAATGAAACCATAAATACTTAATTGTACTGCATTACAAGGTTACACTTTGTGTTGGGTTTACACCTCAGACAAGCAGGTTTCCTGGCTCACCCTCTTTATGAAGGTTTGGCCTGACTATTTGTGTATTTAAGTTTACTCCTGCTTTGCATCTGCTGCATCCTTCCATGGTACGACAAACTCTCCAAAGTAAACAGCCAAGACAGGTCAGGTCATTTAGTGTCAGCTTAGGAAAAGTGGGTCATGTTAGAGCAGAGAATTATGGGAAATTGTTGGGGCTGAGTAGGTAGTCTGGTAGGTTGTTATGAAAGTAAAGTTGGAGCTGTGAAGTGGTGCTGAACATGTAAATGCTGCTTGTGTTTGATTATTGCAAATTAAATGTGTTTGCGTATTGAACCAAGACATTCTGACACATGATCTTATAAACAATCACATCACAAATCATTACTGTCTGACACAACTCATTTGTTGCAGCCAATTTAGACTTGTGTATGTTTGTGTGCGTGAATGTGGGTGTGAGTTCATGATAGGCACTATGGTTGCTATTGGTTACCTGCACCGCTGTGGGCAAAGGTGGTGATTAGTCACATGGAGGCTAGATAGGGGAGACACAGGTGATCAGTCATTAGAAAAATGAGAATCAGGGGAAGCCACACAGTTTTTCAACCGTGTCTGTGTGTGTGTCCAGTAAATGAGTTTTTGGTACAGTCGTTTTACACCTGTCTTTTTGTAGGTGTTATTAATGTTTTGATCTAATAAAGTGTTAAACGCATACGATGGAGGACCTCATTTTTTACACACCAGCATGAGTTGGAAAGGCTTCAAGTTCCCTCAAGCGGCATTTTTTGTGGATCGATTGCCGCTACATCATTAATTGATGAAAACAAATGTTTGTTGCAGTCCTGTTTTTCCATTGGTGTAGTGTTTTATTTCATTATTTATGGATGTGATACCTGAAATGTTTTCAGACATGCAGATGAATCTTCATCAACTGTTGACAAACCTGGTATAAAGGTGTCTTGAAAAACATCCTGTTCATCACAGGCATATCACACGGAAACAAAGAAGAAGAATAGAAATCCACAAATCTCAATACTAAAGTCCTAAAACTGACGAACAATGGCTTTGATATGTATGCCTCTATATTTAGTAAGTATTGACAGTATTATAAAGTAAAATATTATAATAAATAATTTAACAAACCAAAAATAAGAAGCAATGAATGCTGTAAACCAATTGTTTATTGTATTATTGTTTGTTGTTCCATTATATTTCATATTTTGAGGTCAAAAGCTTTGTGGGAACCATTTTAGACTTAACTTACATTTAAAAAATGGCATTAATTACTGTGAGCAAAACTGTAGTACAAGTTAATACATTCATTTTGTAAAAAGTTTTTCTTTCAGGGTCAAGTTACTAAAATTACTGAACAACAAAGATGGGAACCCTAATCCACACAATACTCTATCACTTTAATAGTGTGTCCTTACTGTGCTTTACATTAATAGACCTATCTAAAGCATGTGACTCAGGCGATCATGGCAATTTTTCTCAATAAACTGAGGTCGATTGCAGTAGATCCATGAAATGGTTTTATGACTAACTCTCTGGCAAAACTCTGCCAGTAGTTTCCATTGGTTCCAAGTGAAGTCCTCTTAACATTACTACAGGCGTTCCACAGGGCTCCATTCTTGGTCCTCTTTTACTCAGCTTATTAAAAAAACATTATTATCTTCAAAATTGGATTTATACACAGAAACAAATCATGTTTCTCTTATGCTAGTAGAAATACCTTCGTACAAATATGGGTTATATGGATTATACTGCGTAGAACAGGGGTCTCCAACCTGTAAAATCTGGCTAAACAGGCTAATGGCACCGAACTTTAGCTCAACTAGCGTACAGCATAACTGACCCGACCTGTCGATGGAGGTTGCTGCAACCTTGCTGTGATTGGTTAGGTTCCAACGTTGACAAACTTACCAGAAGCATCACCGTTTTTTTATTGACAGCTGATAGGCCTATCCTATTACTTTGTATAGGAGGGGGTGGGACATCCGTGTATTTGATTGAAATTGAAGTGGGAAGAGGCTTTCAAGGCTCATTTATAGTCGCCGGAGTCTGTGAACCTCAAGGCCACGAGCTACCGGTGACTCACGAGCTACTTGTCGGAGACCTCTGGTATAGAGCTTCATCCCAGGCGATACATTTCTCACTCACTGTGGCATTTTAAGACTAAGAGCAGGGAGTTGCACAATTGCATTGGTGAAAAAGAACAAAGAAGTCTGTAAATTGTCTGTATGAAATAATGGTTACAGTTTACAAATAGGCCTACATACAACTCAGTTTCTGAACTGCTGATATTTTGCCATACAAATAATTGTTTTATGTATTGCTGTGATTTGTTAGTCTGTCACGATAAACAAAGCAGCATCATCTTTTAATCTCCATCAGTTGAAGATTTGTTTTCTACACCCATTATTTGAATAGTTTGAGAAGACGTCTAAGATGATGTTTAAATGTATGCAAACACTTCTCATTCTGTCTAAAGCTCAGTCCGAGACAAAGCAACACCACACTCTCGTTCCTTCCAGAAAAGACCAGGCCAGGATGGAGATAATTCTCTTCAAAGTGCTCATCCTTATTAGTGTGAGCAGTTTGTCTGCAAAACATGTTCTTATCAGGTCACACAAGTCCTGGCGAAGCGCTCAGGCATATTGCAGGGACCTACACACTGATCTGTCTCCCCTCACCAACAAGTTGGAGGAGGAGGTGTTCAGAAGGCATTGTTGGAGTAAGTTGGACATCAGAGGTTGGATCGGCCTCTACCGGGATCCCAGCAGCCCCAGTGGATGGAAGTGGTCAGGAGGAGCAGATGCTACCGATATGGAGGCTTATCAAGACTACTCATTCGTCTATTGGGCCAAAGATGCATGGTATTTTACGACTTCGCACGATTACCTCTTCTTTTTCTGCTTTCACCTAATTGTGGATGATGTGCAGAAGACCTGGGAGGAGGCTCTGCAGCACTGCAGAGAGACTCACACTGACCTCACCAGCCTGCACTCTGAGACCGAGAAGCTTCTGGCCCTGACCGAGATCCAGCACGACCACATCACTGAGCGGGTGTGGATCGGCCTGCGTTACCTGGTAGACAGCTGGCTGTGGGTGGACGGTGACACTGTGGTGTATGAGGCCTGGCCCCAAGGAGGAGATCAGGACTTCCAGTGTCCGATACGGAAACGCTGCGGAGCTTTAACCAAAGAGGGACAGTGGGAGAACTGGGACTGCGAGGAAAAACTCAACTTCATCTGCTATTAAATCTTACTCATGTTATTCAAGTTTTAAAACATCATTGTTGCTTGAAAGGTAAAATGTTTCATTGTGTTTAAAATGCTAAGTCTAAATGTTGTTCACATCTTTTTACGGGACGCCTTAAGATGTCTGTTTTCGGTCAAGACAGGTTTTTATTTTGCTTTATCTTGTTTGTGTTTCTTTGTAAGGTTTCTGTTGAGCCAAAAAATTGGTCTCAAATTCTTCAACCTTATTGTATGATATATTATTTGAAAAATAGCAAACTGTTCAAAATTTGTGAGGATATTCAAATTAGGCTCAACCCCATTTCTTCAATTATTAACTTTCTTTAGTGTTGAAGCTTTTCTTTGGATGACTAAATCTGCTAGAAACTGTTGAGCTGCTTCATTCCATATATTATTATTCATTGTACTGGGTTGAAATGGCTGCATGCATGCTCTGTTTGATGGTTAACATTATCATTTGTCAATAAGATTTGTTGATTATTGTGTAATTGTCTCTAAATAAATATAAATCATCAATAAAGAAAATGTGACCTTATCTTAATTTCAAGTATTAAAAAAAGTCAAACTAGGTGTTTAAAAATGGTAAATGATCAATAGAGTCCACTTATATAGCGCCCTTTTAGTCTTCAGATGGCAGAGGCTGCTATGCAAAGTGTCAATCTCCAGACAGGATGTAGTCATTCACGCACAGTCACACACTGATGGCTGCACCTTCAGGCGCTATTTAGGATTCAGTGTCTTGGCCAAGGACACTTTGACATGTAAAGTGCAACAGCTGGAGATTCAACCGGCAACCTTTGGATCACTGAGCCACAGCTGCCCCCAAAAAAACAAAGGTCAATTTATTGAGATTTAAAACCAGGCAGGCACTTTTTCAGATTTATGTCTGAGAAAATATAATAAAGTCACAACAACACAGAATCAACAATTAACGGAATGGTGTGGTGATATTAAAACTCGTTCATCTTTTGAAGTTTTCAAAATATCTTTCTTTCTGTAAAAGTAAAATGTTTTAAATGTTAAATGTTATTCATCTCTTTATAAGGGGTGCTCTGAAATGTCTGGTTTATGCAAATACTTTCTGGAAAATGTCCTGAAATTATCCTGAAAGTTCATGTGTTTTTCAGACCCAGGAAGACCCTCATATAGATGCCGATTTTCTCTTTTCCCGTTGCCAGTGAAATATCCTGCTTACGGTCTCTTTTCTGCTGTGTCACAGTCTGACAACGAGAGGACAAGGAGTCGTAGAAGTTACCGACGGAGCATAGCATCGCGCCAGAAAGGGAAAATTAGGGTGTCGATACAGGTTTTGTGTTGCGATCAATGTTCAGTGTTTATTGTTTATTGGCCTCCCAAACTCGTGGAATGATATTAAGATATTAAGTGAAACATTTTACCTGGACACATATGAGAAAAATTCACAGTCTGGAGTCTTGTTGGAACTATTGTTTTAAATCTCAGTTTCATTGACTTGGACTTGGAAAAAGCAAAAAACAATGATTCGGTGAGATCCTAAACTAGCACATGAAAGCGCTAAACTACTCAAGAGTCTGGAATTACTTTCATGGAAGAAGTTTAAATGATTCAAAACTATTTCAAAACGTAAGAAAAATTAAAAGCCAACAGTGGCACTAAAAATACCCTGAAGATCTGTTATGATTAAGAATGCCAAGCATGTGGTGAGGGTCTGGTCATTCCCTGAAGTGTTCCCAGCTTCTAAGTTCTGAAAACAAAGCGTCTCCGGGGCAGGTGGTGTAGTTCACCACCTGTCTGTGGCCCTCGATAGTGAAGTTGGCAGCCAGTCTTCCTCCATCTACTGCACACCGGACAAGACGATGACGCACTAAGTCCATGGCGTGGCGAGACGGCAGAGTGGCAGTGTAGTTCCCAATGATTGATACGCCATACCCCATAGAATTGCGCCCCCTGGTGTGTGTACCGAGGAGGTTCCAACCGTTGCCTTCATAGACGTAGCCGTCAGAGCCCACCACAAAGCTGAGGGAGCAAATATAATGCAGGATATGATTAATGAATGTTTACTTTACATTTATGTGCAAAACTGGAGGGGCACAAACAGTGCATGATATTCAGAATGAATGCACAAAGAGCACATACACAAATACACCCACCAACATAAAAAGGATATAAATGTTAAAAGGAATAGTTAAAATGTATGGGAGATGGGCATGTTCGCTTATTTTCTGTGAGTTAAATAAGATACTACACTCATATCTGTGCGATAATTATGGCTTGTGGGACAGCAGGAGATTAGCGTAGCTTAGTATTGAGACTGAAATAAGGGGCAAACAGCGAGCCTAGCTGCAAAACAAATCCGGCACCTCTAATGCTCACTATTTGAAACATCATATGCCATACTTTTACTGAGTACAGAACAAAAACTGTTGTTTAAAAGGGACTAAACGCAACATTAGTCTCAACATTACTGAGACACAGAACTATTTGTCAAATCAATTAGTTATCATTTATATTTATCTTGTTTGAATGCAAAAGATACAACATGTTATTTAGGGACTTTATTGATTCTTGAAGGAATATTTTTAAACTTTGGACTCAGTGTTTATGCTAAGCTAGGCTAATCTTCTCCTGTCTTAAAGCACATACATGAATCTTGATAAATAAACATGTATTTAATGTACGTCTATTATTATTATTTTAGCGATTGGTTACCTGTATCCTATATCGCTCCACCCGCGATCCTCCTGGTGGAATCGCTGCATGGACCTCATGTCGCGAGAGCAGCTCGGGAAAGATAAACACGGTGAGGACGGCTCATAGGTGTGATGAATATAGAGAAAGTTAAGGGGAAGAGACAGTGGGATAGGTGTGCTCCGGGGGTCTTTTGCCCCCCACTGACAACGAGGGATGATTTGAGGGCAGTCTGAGGGGGGAAGAGGAGAGAAACAAGGGTTTGGATACTAAAGCCACAACAGGTTTTTCTATGACGCACCCAAAAGCTTAGATTCAACACTTAAATATATTTAGCTTTCATTAAGACCAAATGTTTGCACATGTAGGCTGATAAGTGACAAGACATTACAGATGTCAATGGCGGATCATGGAGCATATTGGACCTCCACTGACGCGACTCTCTGTCTATACGGCTCTGGATACTTTGTTCGGGGGCTGCTCCTCCGCTGCTTGTCTGCTATCCTCACCTACGTCCGCAGCGCGCACCTGCTTTTAAACACGTTGCCATGGGCCTCATGAGGATGGTCCTCGTAACACATTGCCCACAAAAGAGCGCATTGATCTGATGCGGTCAGCCACATACTAGGTTTTGACCTAGTCTTGTTATACTGTAAAATGTGACTTTTAAATTTTTTAAAAACTTTTAAATTTCTATTAAAAATAATAACTAATACCTGCATTGTTTGTTTTTACCACTAAGGGGCAGCAAAACAAACTCTAAACTTAACTCTCGCTGGCTACAAACAGGGGCCATGCTGACTGCCATTTACTGCAGGTAATGCACTGTGTATTTATAAGCACCTCATACCACTCCACTATAAAAAAGCGTTTAAGGCCATGGTTCTCAACTGGTGGGTTTGGACCCAAAAGTGGGTCGCAGAGCTGCTTTCAGTGGGTCACGGATATGTGCTTGAAAAAAAATAAAAGTTGTGGCAAAAGTCTATGCTGCGCTTTTACTTCTGCGTGCAGCAGTAGTGTAATTTATTCACACTCCATGTATCCACTGATTGGGTTATCCCAAATACAGTTACATTTACATTCTTGAAACTTGATGAGCCCAACAGTATTGGCATTTATATTGCACTTTTTTTTAGTTTATCACTGTTGAAAAAGGTCGGCTAATTGAATGACCTGTAGAGGGATTTTACTACCTGCTGATCATTTTGGGCGACTATGATACTGTTGTGTTTTGTGAAGCTGACATACTGCGATGTTTCGTTTCGTCTCAGCTCCAAACTGCACCATTTTTTATTAAATAAATTTGAGAGATTGAAACATGTCCGTAATTTGGGTCGTGCTTTGTCTTTAAGGAGGTGATGGTGGGTCCTGAGGCGTGACCAGTTGAGAACCACTGCTTTAAGGGATCCCTGTGTGTTTGATGTATCTAAGTAAGAAGAATAAAAGTAAGACAAATTATGAGCACTGATTGATTTATTGATTTGTTATCAGACTTTTTTACTTTCTCAAAGTTCACTATTGTATCAAGCTCTAAAATCTTTTATTTGGATATTTGTCACACAGTGATAACACAGACCTGCATGATGTTCTTTAACTATCACAAGATAGCCTTTGTGCTTCAGCTGCTTCAATCACTTTACTAATTTATTATTATGGACAAAGAAAGCCATTGCCCTTGCTCCCGATACTTACCCCAGTACTTGTGCACAAATGCTTGCAATCCATCCGTCACTGCCTTCCCCACCCCAGTGTCCAGGGAAATCCATTGCGTGTTCTCCAACTTCCAGACTAATGCTAGTGTCTCCATCACCTGGCTGTGAAGATCCAGTGGCTCCAAAATAGATCTAGAGATCTCCCTTCGCCTCGGGCTGACATGGCCGGTGACAGCATCGAGACCCTGCCCCTCTTTCAGGCTGAAACTATAGTATCCTTTTAAAATCTCACTGAGGGACTGTGGCTGTTCAGATGCAGAGAGGTTGCCTACGTCAGTGCCCAGTATGGCTCCATCCATGCCTCCATTTATAACAGCATCTGTGGCCAGAGTGGCCGGCCAAGCGAGCTTGAACATCTTAGGACGGTCCACGTTGTCCCAGCACCCGTTAGGCCCCAGGCGAGTAGATGGTGGGAAGTCCTGGAGGCTGAGGAAGGACAGGCCCAGCGTCCGGCCTAAGGTGAGAGGGAAGATCCCTACAGCTGGCATCCCCTCGTTCTTGGCTTTCAGCCCTGATTCGATTCCTAACAGTAAAGGTGCGAGTGCTACTGTGGTGCCATCTGGAGCGAGCACCACCCCTCGTTCCTCTCCCTGAGTCGTCACAATGTGGTGAATGGCCTTGTCGAAAAAGCTAAAGGATGAGACGTTGAGAATGGCAGTCTCCAGGACCTCAGCATCACTTAGATTATAAGAAGAACCCAAGAAATGGATGGTCATCATGTCGTCGTGGCCGGCGGTCCTCCGCAGGGCCCTGACCAGAGCCAGGGCGGACAGACCGGGGTTGGAGTCTTCGACCTGCTGCACGGCTCGGATGAAGCTGTCCATGTTACGCAGGTGGACCCCTGACAACGAGGCAAATAAGAAACAAAAGAAGCGAAGGAAGATCTGAGGGCAAATTGTAGCTCTGTCTGAATGGCATTATAAAACACATGTAACAAGAACTTTAAGCTTGTAGAAAGAAGTAAGAAAAAATAAGAAGTGAAGGGGGAGAATCCTGGTTTGGGATAAAAAAAAATGGCTACCTTCTTAAGATTAGATCATGCTTAAGAAATACATTGCTTCAGGAACGATTGTAATCATGGTTAAAAAAGCATTACCAACTATTTGATTTAGTGAACAAACAGAAATCTACCATGTTAAAGTCCGATATTTTGTTGATCCTTCCACCCACTCTGACCTCTTTCTAACGCAGACTGTATCGCCTTAGGATAATGCCACTCTCTCAAAGTTCCTATGACTGCTTCAGGGCTTTGACACATGATTTTAATTAAATGTCGTGTTTGGGCCATTTGCTGAAATGCCTGATGCTGTCAGTATGTTTGAGTTTCAATGAGACACAACTGTCCCCTTCTCTGAATCCAAAAGACCACCCTCGCATTAGTTTTATTACAGTCCCTTGACCTTGTGTGACCTTCTCTGCTCCGCTTCCTTGACAGCTGATTCTTTCCAGATATTAACGCCTCACTGATGATTGATAGAGAACCTGAATTTTGAACAGCCTATAACAGCACAACTCAGACAGAAGATTAAATTATCTGGCATAATTTTCTCATTTTCAAAACTGGACAAATCTCCATGAAAGTGTTGAATGTTTTTGTCTCATTGATATATAGGTTATATTGTAATGCAATAAATAGAGTAGCATTCTGAAAACCTCCACTTTGGTAAATTAAACACAACATGACATTGTCTGTAAGGTAATATCCCTTATCAGTAAAAACAAACTGTGTTGCAAAAAGAAGAATTTATTTCATAAAGCACATATGTTGTATATATTTAATAACTGATCTTACCTGCCGGCCTGCTGTGAACAGCAAATAAGAAGGAAAAAGCCAGAACAAAAAACGACAGTCCACATAAAGTCATGTTGCATCTCCTGGTTTTCACCTCTAAAAAAGTCACTTTCTCTTCAGCTGGAAAAAAACAAATCAGGATTTCTCCAAACTAAAAGAACAAGAGACCATTTAGGAAGTTATATATGCAGGTATTTAAACAAACTGTTCCCCACAACTTCTGAGGTTAGTTGTGTAAGTGTATTTGTGTGTTTGTGCTGGACTGTGAGGGAAGAGTACTCTTTGTACACTGATGGCCCAAATATTGATTGAGCCTACAGTGTTACATAAGCAAAACTAAGTCAGGGCGCCATTCTAAGGTTTGTTAACAGGTTACTAATACATGCTCTTTTTAATAATACTGTGATGAGTCGCTCTTTCCCCATATGTTATTTGTACAGCTTCCTTTGCATCAACAGTATGTCATTCAACAAACACAAAAGCAGATTTTTGGTTAATAATTGACCCTCCCATGTGATGTGTGCATCGGTGGTCTTCTCACCGCAGTCAGGAAACATTTGAGTCACTAATGATCACGTAAACTGTCACCTAGAGGAGCTTTTAATGCAGAGAGGTTGTAGAATATAAGAACTGCCCTCATTTGGTCATTTAAAGTTGTTAAACCATTAAGGCCAGCATCGTACTATCACCAAAAGACATACACGGTCAAAATAATTTGTTCCAAACATTAACATATTATTAATAATATAAATATGTATATTTAAATGCAAGATTATTTGTATTTGTATGCACCAATAACGGTTAACCAATATAGAAATAACAAATAGAATTTTGTTATATCACATGTGCTGTAGTATCATTTGAAGTGTGTTTACAGTCTGAGTAGTATTGACCAATCCGGCATCAGCATGCTTTGGATGCTTGCTGGAAAAACAGTCCATGTGAAGCAAAAGAGGCAGAAAGAAATCTGTCATGCGCGGTCATCTGGTGACGATTAAGCTTATTATTTATCTCTAAAACAGATATCTGCACACACAGTGCAACTCGTTCCCGTACTTTGTATCTCAACTTCAACTTACTCTCGCTTCTTAAGTGCCTAGTCAAACCGTAAATAATGCAGCGAACGGAAAACGAAGTCCATCTTCTAACCGCTGGCTTGACCGGCAGCCTGAAAAGTCGGCCTTCGATCCCAGATGCTTTGGCTACATCAGACAGACAGAATAGCTGATGGGTTCTGACATTGGAATAAGATTATTTTCTTATAGCTTGTATGTAATAGGTTGTTCTATTATGAGGGTTAGAACAAATTAAGATTTTCTGTGATATACTGCATGTGAAATATTATAATATATATATTATACGAAGTTACAAAGACAAAACAATGGCTACATTTTTGTAACATGAAGCTAGGCAAATATATTGAAGCCCATCTCTGCCACACAGAAATGCAGGTTTTGCTAATGGAAATATGGTACGATAAACATAGCAATATTCACGTTTAATCAAAATCATGAGATGTTGATTTGGGAATTTAACTGACAAAATTATGAAATAGCCCAAACTAGCCTATTCATGTCAGAACCATGAGAGGGTAAGTGAAGTGAAGCGGCTTGCTATGTTATATTTGACAAAGTCCATGCAAAGAGAAAACTGTTGACTTTTTAAAGTTTTTAAAGTACATTTTGACTTACTTAAAACTTTATAATAATTCAACATTTTAACGTTTTATTTTTAACTTAATATTAAGTTAAAATAATGTATTAAAAATACTGTATTAAAAAGGTATAAAAGCTACCAGTGTTGTATGTATGTTAAGAGCATATAGAGAGAGTCATGTGACAGGTGACGTTTACACCCGGAACAGGAAGTAATCAAAGCGACAATTAAAGGAGGTAAAGAGTTAGCGTGTGAGTAGAGATTGCGGTTTGACTGTCTGTTTGTGAAAGCTGAATTGAAAAATGTTCCTGACATTTTTTACAAGCTGATCTCGTAGAGGTTATTTTTTGTTTTCTGTTTCGTCGGTAAGCATTAGCCTGCTAGCCTAACATTCAGCAGCTTGTGTTTATAGCCTCTAATGTTGCCTCTCACGTTTTTGCACATCTACAGCTGACAATTAAATAATAATGGAGACTCGCTTCACCCGAGGCAAGTCTGCTATACTGGAACGGCCTCTGAGCCGACCGAAGACCGAGGTGAGTGTGAGCGCCTTCGCCCTGCTGTTCTCGGAGATGGTGCAGTACTGCCAGAGCCGGGTGTACTCTGTGTCCGAGCTGCAGGCGCGTCTGTCCGAGCTGGGTCAGCGGGTAGGAGGCAGCCTGCTGGACGTGCTGGTGCTGAGAGAGAAGAACGGCAAGAGGGAGACCAAGGTGCTGAATGTACTGCTGTTCATCAAGGTATACACTCACTGTGTGTAGAAGCAGACTGCTTTGAAGCCATTCATTTGCACTATCAGGGTCTTATTCAAACATATGAGAGTTTTATACGTGTTTCACTTCAAATCCTCTCAATATTATGTGCCCTTAATGACCTGAGATACTGTCGAATACTATTATAAAATAGTAATAGTAATAACTTAAATATGTGATTATTGCAGCCATATAAACTGCTTACACAAATGAAGACACCATTGATTGACTGACTGATAGTGTATTTGTTAATAACCAAAGGGGCATACAAGTTCAGTTGAGTTTGTCATAACACAATCAATGAACAACTGTGATCTCTGTAAACTTAAGTAATGTAAATCAAACACAACAGTAAGACATAACAGGTAGTTTTAAACACGTGTAATAACAGCATGAACCTCAGCCTTACTCCCTCCTTGGTCATTTGTTTCGTAATCCACAGGTATCTGTGTGGAGAGCTTTGTTCGGCAAGGAGGCAGACAAGCTGGAGCAAGCCAACGACGATGACAAGACCTACTACATCATTGAAAAGGAGCCCCTGGTCAACACCTACATCTCTGTTCCAAAGGACAACAGCACCTTGAACTGTGCGGCCTTCACTGGAGGCATCGTGGAGGCCATCCTCACCCACAGCGGCTTCCCCGCCAAGGTCACCGTTCACTGGCACAAAGGCACCACGCTTATGATCAAGTTTGATGAGGCAGTGATCGCCAGAGACAAGGCACTGGAGGGCAAATAGAGTAGAGACAAGAAGATGAGAGATTAAGAGAGCAGCGGAAATTGAATTTGACATTGATAGACTTAAATGACTATTTTCCTGAAACAATTGTTTTATCTTGTACAGTTGTTTTATTTTGTACCTCTATCTTGTACTGAGAATAAGGCTGACACCAACTGTTTCCAAGCATAGCAGCTCTTGGAAAACCTTTAATTTCCCTATATTAATATATTAGTAGGACACAATGTCTGACTGCATCTGTTTTGATAGGCCTGATGGGGTAATAGCTGTGTCACTCTCACTTTGTGTGTATGGCAGGATTACTACAACACAGTCTAACAGGGACGTATGCCTAAGGTGGGGCAGCTTAACTCATATCACATCAAGTTAAGCCTGCGATTAAAGAATTAAGGTTGGCATCTGTGTTAATGCAAAATAATGTCTCCATCTTTGTTTTGCTTTCATTTAAATGCAAATAAATACACATGGGTATGTTTTTTGGATAAAGATGTTTTTTTCTTGAGCTCTGGAAATGACGATTTTCAAATTGTATGTCTTTAATGTCTGTGGTGTTTTTCCCATGTTAGATGATGTAACACAAAAATGAAAGGTGGGGAAAACAGGGAGGGAAGATGAGTCAATTGTCCAAGAATACCGAAAATGTGCACTAGAGCCCTATTGGTAAAGTTGTAGGCAGTCACAAGTTGCAGTGACTATCAAAAAACCTTGTAAATCTGGACCAAATTTAGCTGACAATTATTATTTTATGACATTTGGCAGGCATGCACATATAGTGAAACAAAATATGTTATGCATTTTATTACCACTATGTTGAGCAAAAGCCTTTTTAAATCCCTAGTAACCCTGGAGAATAGTCCGGTAATTATTATTATCTTAATGAGTCATCAGCGTCAGCACCGTGAGGAAATGACAGCCTATTGGTTAACACATCTTCCATGCAATAATCATGCAACTGCTTATTTGTTCATTTAGAGTTATTAATGTGAAATTTTAGTGAATTATATACCCATTAAATACACTGACTTTATACTGAAAAATATAGGTACCTAAAATATAGGTCATAGGTACTGTAAAATAATTATTTAAACCTGGAGACCGTAGGGTCAGACTCATGACCCCACCCTTAATTAGATTCAAATGTATCATGGTGAATAATCCTGTCAGCAATTTATCTACCAGATTTGGGCACATTGAGATGAATCCTTTTGCAGCAAATGGAGGAATATCAACAACTTGAATCTACTTTTTGTAAAAAAACAAAACTTAAAACTCTAAAGAGCAACAACAGGATTATGTTATTTGGTTTTGTAATTTAGAAAATAGAAGTTGTCAGCTGTTAAGTCATGCCTTGCACGGGATACATTTAGAAAATCCGCCTCAAATGAGTGTCCTGTGCTCTGCGGGCACTTGACCACGGAGCTGTAAGTGATGTGGTCACGTGGTTACGGTCACATGACCAGAAGGAGCGGAAGAGTTGCGAACAGTAAGCAGAGGAGCTCTAGCCCGGCTGTTGTTGTACAGCTGGTGCTGTACTGTCAAAACAATCGGTCACTCTGAGATTTAGTTATAGGACTTTACTAATTATTGTTTTTAAAGCGGGGAACTTCATGGCCGAAACAGAAGAACAGGACTCCACAGGTAACAGTAATGTTGTGTCGATATTTAACTTTTGAATTCAACTATGAACCTTGCTATTACTTATGATTAATTCGCTTTTTTTTTTACAATAAGAGTTTGTTTATCGCGTTCATTCACGCTTTTATTTGTTCTCTCCAGATTTTAAGATAGTTTGAGAGCTGTCTTTTGTTGTCTCAACTGTAGCTGTTGTTGTTGAACATGCATCATGTTACGGTCACCTCAGCCGTTACTGTATTACTGCTCTGTCATCCTCTGGCCAGCCGAGATTACTGTGGTTAAGTGTGTTTTTCCCCCTAACTGCTCTGTCACCGTCATTCCTATGATGACACTATGTTTAATCCTGGATGACAAAGATGGATTTTCCCGTCTTTATTCCTCCACGGGACATGACTTACAGTCACTGTTGCAGGCAGAGATGTGACTGAAATACAGTCACAGAAGGGCCTCCTTTTGTTTACCAATAATGCAGCAGTAAAAACTTAGAAATACCTGTTTGCCAAATTGTCAAAGATGATCCAACTTCTTAAATGTGAATATTGCTGCTTTTTGTCATTTTTACACCAGTACGTAAGCTATTTACAAAACAAGACATTTAAATACATGAGGTTGGGTTCTTTGAATTTTTGATGATGCCTTTTTCAGTATTTTGTGCCATTTTTATACTATGGCACTATCACCTGACTTAACATCAGTACTGACTCTGGCATTGTACTACCACATCAGGCTCCAGTTTAACACACATCAGTAACCGTAGCTTTATTTTGATCTAAAGGAGCCTCCCTACTGAATAAACACGTCTAAACGGCTCGACGCTTTCATGCATAATAATAATAATTCTTGCACCGGTTCATAAGCTGCTCTCATGCATGATTGAGTCTTTCGTTTTTGGAGCGGTTGTCGATGTGGTTTGGACGCAGTAGGGCTCCTCTAATGGTGGTGTTCCTCTGTACTTTGAGGGGTTTTAATATTTGAGGGTGAACGTTCTTTCTTGACCTAGAAACAGAAGTAAACAAGCTCTAACTTAGACAATTTCTCTGCTTTGTCTCCTTGATCACTATTGTGGTTTGCAGGAGGGTGCATATCAAGACAAGTGCACTTAATACCAGAACTATCTCCACTATTGCCATTACAGGTTTAAGTAATTAAGGACAAGTTTGGTCTGATAATGCTCATGATAAGGTAAAGTTAAAACACTGTAAAAGTTGACCTTTAAGTTCATCAAAATAATCACCTCGTCACCACAAATAACCCAGAACATGGTTATCACCTCATCACCTTATTGTGTTTAAGATGTTTCCTCAAACCGTGGTGGAAGTTGAAGTTTTAAGCTCTTAACCTGTGGGTGGCCTCTTCCTGTGGACTGCCAGACCAGATTGAAGCACAGATGTAAAGTTGTTGACAGATTTCCAGTTACAGTTAGGATTTTGATTGACAGACATGTAGCTACATAAGTGTCTGTGTCAGCTCTCCATGGGTGTCCACGAACCAGAAGAGCCAGATGTTTTTACGGATTTACTCAGCTTGTGTCAAATCTGGCGTCACGGCCGATGGCCTGCACCCACTTTTGTTTGTCCGATCGCTATCCGCCATGACAACTGACACACTCCTCTGATCAAAGATATGTGTGCGCTCCGTCTCCTGCCCATTGTCTGCATGAAATGTGAAGTGGTTGAATTCTTTTGGCTGTTTTCATTCTTCTCACCACGGCACGCAACCCCTGTCACATCCAGGACACCTCGCCCTCCTCGGTTTCTAGCAGAGCTAATTAAAATGCTGTCACTCTGAGCTAATTTTGTTGCTGCTAGAAACTGTCACAGGTTCACAACCACAGGTGTTGGTTTCTTTTAGGAACTGATCCCACTGAATATGGGTTACAGCAGGGAACCACATGTGATTATCATAAACTCTCCGGTCACTCAGGTGAGTCATGTACAGAAAACATTTTAGTCAGCTTTAGCTTACACACCCTGAGCTTAAAACGCGACAAAGTTTTAAAGATTTAACACATAATTGAAGGGTGTAACCAACTTAAGGAGTAAAATCTACTAAAATGATTACCCAGTTTTTAAGGTCTCTGAAACTTTAAGCTCGATTGTTAATTTTCAGCTATAATGAAGGCTCAGATTTTATTATTTAATTTTGCAACGTGAATTGATTTAACAAACAGAAGAATTCCACCAGTTTGTTTTGCAGAAAGACCTGTATAAACCCTTTGTGTGGCTCCGGAGGACGCTGCATGGATTCTAAGAAATTGCCTCGAGTGATGTCACTTGAGTCAGTTCAGTCAGAGCTGAAGAGTCGTAACTTAGGTAACCAGACCTCTGTAGTCCTCTCCTCGTCTCTGCATGGGGCACCAGCATAGCACACGCAAATCTCTGACCCGACTGTTGGAAATGGAGTTGCATTGTGGACAATCTTGAATCCCATCGGCTACAGTCTGAGGACGATATAGCCTCTGGGGACAACGGTAAACGTGCCGGGCGTGTAGCCAGCGGTTAGCGATAAATGACTTACAGTCAAGACTTCCTGTTCCGCGTGCTGCATCGTTTACAGAAAAAGAAAGCGTTTTTCTTGTGATTGACATTAATTAACGGGTCTTAAGTTTGCCGAAATTTCAACATCATGACGCAGAATAGTAAAAAGTAAAAAATAGCTTTGTCAGGTCTGTCCTCAAGAGGAGAGGAAAACTACTTTTAAAATGCTCGTGTGTTGAACAGAGGTCGGAATCGATTTCTGATGCATTCGAGGGAGTCGGGGAATTCTGAATGGCTTTCGTGACACAGCGTCAGGGAATTAATCTCAAGTTAACAGATTGCTAGCTAAACTTGTTGCAGGTGTCTGTTTATAGAGATTAATAAGAAGCTAAATCATCATCAGATGACCACTGATGGGAGCCAGGGTGTCATTACAGCGGATTACGTTCTGCCTGCTTTAGTTCTCCTCTGGGACTGTTTTTCCTGCATGCACCGCAGCCTGCTGATACGTGATTGGTCAATGTTACTCGGGACTACAAGCGTAGTACAACCGAAACCAGAACATTTGCCTTCCCTAAAATCCACGTCCCTGCCTACAGATTCTACATTTTTATGTGAAATCTGTAAATAGAGATGCATCGTGGGTAATGCAGGTGCAAGGTTTTAAATCCGAAGAAGAATGTGTAGACTGAAAACATCTGTGGTTCTTCTGCATCCATTTAACTGAGCAGAAAAGAATCCTCTTTTTGTCCTTTGTTTACAAAAATTAACAGATTCAAAACAATGTATTCAAACGTACGATCTCCCCTAATTGACTGGTGTTTTAATACACACTGGACAGGAGATATGACTGTGTGTTAAAGCTTATCTAGAGATCTTACATTAACGTCAGTAATAGGCCCGAGTCATGAAGCAAAATGATAAAATAGCTTGATAATGGCTTTGGGTAAAAACCAGGACGGTTCATGTTTCAGATTCCAAACAAAAAATGCTGATGACATCTTTGACAGTGTCAGAAAAAGGCTAACCATAGCCTAAACTTATGACTTTATTCTCATAATATTCTGACTTTATTCTCATAATATTAAGACTTTATTCTCTTAATATTATGACTTTATCCTTGAAATCTTAGAGATTATTTTTCCTCAATGTGACCCTTATACTCTGTACAAGAGATACATTACTAAGATGTTATTGTTGTAAAGTGTTAGTTTATCAGGTCCCTATCTCTTTGTCATTGTTACTATGGATATGTGTTTATGTCTTTCCTCTTTTTTACAACCAAAATGATCTCCCTTCAAACTCAATTATACGTACAAAATTAATTTAAGAATTCTCCTATGATAAAACTTTGTTATATTGTTTTATTGGGGAGCCACAAAGTAATGACTAAAGACTATTCCCTATAATATCATCCAGTTGAACTTTCTGCTAGTTTAAAGTTAGTGCTGACTAATGTTAAACAGGCGAGGTGTTTGTGATCTCTTTCACTTCTCATTTCCATTTAAACGCTCTGCTAAGCTAATAGTTTGTTCTGCTGACCCACTGTGTCTCTTGAGCTTAGATTCATCCTGACTCAGCAGTTTGTCTGACCTTGAGCGTGCCGAATTTGGGCAACATAGTAATGCTTAGATAAATATGTGTCCAGTAAAGAGCGAGTGAAGTATCAGGTTTGTTTAAAAACAACTACGGCTACTAGTTTGAGTTATTCCCTGAATGTAAACTGAGAGAACGAAATGAGTGACCCCATTCTTCTTTGTTCCTTCAAGGCAGTCAGGTCAAGCACGCTAAAGGCATGTGACAAGTGTTAAGCCTGATAAGCCAACTTTGTGATCTGTTGTTTTTCTACAAAGTGGTCGGTGCCGCATTAATGTTGAACAGCTTTGATTTGAACCATTAACTGTTTGTTCTGTTGTCCTTTTTTTGATGCGATAGTTTCCTGCTGTTGTGATTGTCTGCAGTGTTTGTTACTTGTCTGCTGTTTCTTTCGGTCCATGCAGCTTGTCATTTACAGATTCAGAGTGTCAAGTTGATGCCTGATGAAGTTTTATGACCGAAATTGAACATCTGCAATACGATTTAGGAGGAGAGTGTGCAGAAACACTGATGCATACCGACTGAAATTCACTTACTGTTGTCAGACCCAGTCTAGCCAGACTTTTACGGCCTGTGAGCTCTTACCTAACCTTCACAGGAATCTGCCTTACTTCTCCTGCTGCTCGTCATCTCCTGTCCACAGGATGTCTGCCGTTTACTGCTGACATCAGTGCCGTGAAACACGAGAGAAAACGGTTTCTCTCTTTCATTGTGAAATACATTACAAAATACAGTTCCAGCCTCATGTAAGATATACGTAAAGTCGTAGTTTTTCCAGTATTTAAAGGGTAAGAAAGAGAGAAGAAAGCCTTGCTCTGAATCATTAATCCTTTTATTTCCATCAGTCCCTATTAGCTTTGGATTTAAGAGAGAGTTAAAGAGTTAAATCACATGTGAAGCAGAGTTGAGCACATGTTCCATAGAGGACAGAGAGGAGTAAAGACGAACACGTTGCGAGAGAAAGAGAAAGCAGTAAAGCTGAAGACAGATGTTTCAGGCTCAGGGGCACGAGTGCTGCTGACAGTTGCTGGAAGTCGTCCAATGTGTCAATGAGGTGAAGGTGGAGTTAAATTTGGCAAGAACTGATGAGACTTGGGCTCAACGCTTTAGAAAACCCGCTCATTTCATGTGATTAGGGCTTTCCTTCCCAGCCATGTTGGTACAGACACAAATGTTGGGCTGCACAATGGGGACTCTTGTTCTGGTCGTCTAATCGCTTTATTACCATGAACATTTGATTCAACATCCCTTTGACATTTTTTAGAGTAACAGCCTCGTGACATAGCTCCATTTATACATGCCTCATCTGAAATATCATAATGTTTCCATGTGCACCATTAGCCTATTAGCATGCTAGTTAAATAACAAACCAAACATAAAGTACAGCTGAGAACATTTCATCTTTAGGGGAAATTAACGTGTGCGCCAATATCAGGGCAATGCATCCAACAGTTGACAGAAGACATTACACTGAATCCTACCTCATGGTGGCGCTAGAGGGAAGATCTGGGAATTTACTTAAATCGGTAGATTACTTCATCCAAGAAACCTGCATGTCTGCACAGAATATTCTCAGACATGTTGAGATATTTCAGACCGGACAAAAGTAACTGTATGCCTGAATTAGCCAACACTGCCTCAGAGCCAGAGTGGAACTTAAAGTATATACAACACTAGAAGAAACGTCAGGATGGCCTATTTATTCAGTTATAAACTATGTGTCTTCTGGTCTCTTTCTCTTAATAATGTTGTCCCGTAAGCCTGCTTTGGGCTGGGCATATTGTTTGTGCATGTCACGATGACGACAATCTCGGAACCCATCGGCTACAGTTTGCCGACGATATAGCCTTTGGGAGTGACGGTGAATTTTGAGGGCGTTCCAGTTTAGCCAGCGTAAAGCGATAAGGACCTCCAGCCAAGACTTCCTTTTCTTTGCACTGTGTTGTTTACAGTTCACTTAACAACTTGGGAAGCAACCGGTTTGTTCAGATCAAATTCAGTCATTTCATCGTTCATTAATACAGAGGCTGCACTCGAACACGAAAAAAGAAACCGTTCTGACGGGTCTTACCTTTGGTGAAATAACAACATCATGATGCAGATTTGTAAAAATGCAAGCTTTGTCAGGTCTGACCACAAGAGGAGAAGAAAAGAACTTTTCAAATGCTCATTTCTTAAATGGTCGGATCGTTTCTGACTGATTTGAGGAAATCACCGAAATCTAAACGCTAAAGCTTTGGCGACACAGTGTGAAGCAAATTTGACTCAAATTGAATTTTTGATCTAGAATGAATTGTTAGCTGTTAGCATGCAGACGTCTGTTTGTAGAGATTAATCAGAAGCTAAAGCGTTGTCAGATGACCGCCGATGGGAGCCAGGATGTCATTACGGCGCATTACGTTCCGCCTGCTTTTCCTCTCCACATGGACACACTGCAACCTTCTGATACGTGTTTTTTGGGGCGGCTGTGGCTCAGTGGTAGAGTCGGCCATCTTTCAATCGTAAGGTTGGGGGTTGGATCCCTGACTGCTACAGTCACATGTTGAAGTGTCCTTGGGCAAGACACTGAACCCCGAATTGCTCCTGAAGGGACAGCCATCGTGTATGAATGGGCATAGATCTGATTGGAGATTGGCACTTAGGTCATTGTCATCAGTGTGTGAATGTGAGTGACAGTGTAAAAGCGCTTTGAGTGGTTGGAAGACTGCGAAAGCGCTATATAAGTGAAGTCCATTTACCATATACAAACACTTCCTGTTCTAAAAGTCCACGTCCCTGCCCACAGATTCCACATTATTAAGTAGAATCTGTAAATAGAGATTATAAATGCCTAATGAGGTGAAGGATAACATAAACACACATTTTGCAACAAAAAAAAATTACCTCAAACTTACTTTATTTTATGTGTTGACTGATGTTCTTCATGTTTTTTCTCTTCTGAACGAGGAGGCCTGGGCTACTCAGTGACTCGCTACGGGTCCATAGACGGCAGCGGAGAGCATGAAGAGCACCACCAGAGCAACAACCATGGCAACAACCATGGCAATAAACGTTTTTCCACGCCGATGTCGGGTCACTGGGTCGGCGTTGAGCGGGAAGAGGAGGCCATTCGCCGGAAGTTGAAGTATTTCTTCATGAGTCCCTGCGATAAATATCACGCCAAGGGGCGCAAGCCTTACAAGCTGATCCTGCAGCTGCTCAAGATCATTATCGTCACAGCTCAGGTACATTTACACCTATGTATCTATTTTCTTGTGTATGTGCACTATCTGGCCTCAGCTCGTGTCTGTATGATTTATAAATAAAGTTATGTTGTCTGTAAATTGTGTGGTGGTGAGCTGCAAGAGGAAGCTATGTTCTCACCTCCACCGTAGTACATTATGGAGTCAGAAATGTATGCAATTTACTTCCTGGGTGGGAGCCATCAGGGATTTATGAGGTGCAAAAACACACACAGACATTCTGATTGACAAGTCATAAATTAGACATGAGTTGTTAAACACAACACCTGCAGTCTTACAGGTGCACCTGGAACGTACTTCCTCTGGGTTTTCTCTGTCCTCTCCTTTGCCTTTGCTCTGACATCACCATCCCCTCTTTGCTGCAGCTGGTGCTGTTCGGCCTCAGTAACCAGGTGGTGGTGACCTTCAAGGAGGAGAACACGATGACCTTCAAGCACCTCTTCCTCAAAGACTACGACGAGTCCTCAGATGATTCCTTTGCAGTTTACACGCAGAGCGACGTGTATGACCACATCTTCTACACTGTGGAACAGGTAAGCCCTGGGGAAAACGGTAAAGCTGCTCCTGTACTTAAAGTTTCAGAGTTAAGATTGAACCGAGTATGAAGGCATTTCCTGTTACTTTATATATAACACAACCCCCGTGTTCCCAGATATAGCAGAGCAAATTTTTGTCCTGCTTCTTTCACAGGAATTTGTGTTCGTGCACCGCTGTCCCTGTACCAGTTGTAGAGATGTTAGCTTCAAGCTAGCTAGTAACTGACGCATCAGTCTGTATGTGGGAGTGAATTAACTGTAAATGGTCTGCAATCCTACAACGACCTCATGGCCCTCTGATCAGTAAGAAAGCTTTACACGTCATGCTACATTCACACATTCACACACCGATTGTGCACTGATGACAGAGGCGGCAATGCAAGCTGCCAATCAGGATCTAATGTAGCTCATTCATACTCGCACACAACCAAGTCTTTTGGTGTAATTAGGGGATTCTCGCTTATCCACCGATTAGTGTTCAATCCTATTTGTTTGTGTTCAGCTCAGCCCCTGAACTCGGAGCTCAGAAACTCTTGATCTTTTTGTTATTGCCTCCGTTTGTTCTCTCATTTATTTTTTGCTTAATTTGAAACTTTTTTAACTCATTTTTCTCTCCTTTTCTTTCCCCAGTATCTGGCCTTACCGGAGACCACAGTGGGACGCTACGCATACGTCTACGATGTTGGTGTGAATGACAGTGCGCTCTCCCTCTGCCAACAGTACTACAAGAAGGGAAGCATCGACCCGGCCAATGACACCTTCATCATAGACCCCACCATCATCACAGGTATATGAAGTGCACTGTAAAATGTGAAGGAGATATTTCTCGCCTGTGCTTTTCATTAGCATTGCCAACATTGCTTGAGGCCTGTTATCCCCAGTGTATATATAGATGGACGACGCGTCTCCATCTGCTCTCATTGTATGAAATTGATGGCAAAATAGCCCCTGTGATAGGCGCTGCCATCGTGCGCTGGTGACGTCATTTGGAGCCAGAGACTGCGCAGTAGAGATCGGCGGGTGGAGCAACCGTTGCCACTTCTGCTAACCAAACGCACACTTAACCTACTGAAAAACAGCAAGGATCCCGCACGCCGGCGTGTTTAACAGCAGAACAGCTTCTTTGTGTTGGTCTGAAGCAGACGCTCACAGATATGTTAACTTCAACGACTGTAGTGATTGTTTAGTTACGTTTCCTCTCACTGTAGGAGCCGTATTTGTCAACAGAGCTGTCAATCATCCTTTTACGGCATCAAATAACTAATTAAAAATAAACTTGTCAGAAAAAATAACACTTGGACGTAAATCAGCATGATAAGAACTAACTATAATGACAGGAACCATGTTTGAGAAACATTGATTTGAAGTGTATTTGGATTTTATAGTTTGACTCATGTCCCATCTGTTAACATGGAGGAGGCGGGCTTTATGACCTTTACTGCAGCCAGTCAGCAGGGGGCGCTCCAAACGTTTTAAGGGACTTCATGTCGTCCATCTTTTTATACAGTCTATGGTTATCCCTATGTCATGCTAATGTGTGAACTTTTTCTCTCTTTGACAAGTTATTAGCTCTGTTGTTGTTGCACCATATTGCACCATAAGAATTAGTGCCACTCCATTAAAGCCAGAGCAGCTGACAACCCCAGTGTACTCTTCACTGTACACACGAGTGGAGAAAGTGCTGCAGAAACAGGCGACATAACGTAAAGATTGACCTAAAAATGCTGCTCCATGCATGGTCTGTATATCACTTTGTTTAGAATAATCAGAAGTCAAGCAGAGTACAATAATCTGCAGACTATGCAGGGTGACAGCAGTTGCCCGAGGGAGCAACAAAAGCAAATTCTTCTACCACTTCAAAAGAAATAGAAAGAGTGAGTAGGAGGAATGTGTGAGATGCACTCTCACCTAAGTGCCTACCAGAGCTGGTGTGCATTCTCAAACAAAGAGCTTCAAAGGGTGATTTAAAGAATTGAAAGTAAGTGTAAAAGTCCAAAGTCATGTTTTGGCTTTTATGTCACATTCCACTGAAATGATGGGAATATTAATTAAATATTAATAAATATTAATATTAATAATGTGTTTTCGATGATGAGACTAAAATGTTAGAGGTGGGCTTTCTGACATTCAAAACCCATGATATTTTAAAGCCGCAAGAACCAGTTAAAGATAACAGGTATCACCAAAGTGTTTATGGACTTTCTCTTTTAACTTTGGCCTTCTGCTTCAGGCTCTGTGCACGCGCTAAGAAAAAGGGCCGTTTTTGATGCTTCTTCCACACAAAAAGGAGCAATGATCGGCTGTCTGCTTCGGTCAGACTGTTTAAATGAGAAGCGATGACGAAAAGTTCGGACCAAGCATAAAAATGTAATCCGGCGTCTTTAGACGTTGAGCCCTCATCGTTCTTTTACCGTATGGATGATCTGCTGAAATTTAAAGTGATACTTTTACCTGAAGCAGACTGGGGGGAGGGGGGTCATATTTTCTTAGTTTTATTGACTAAGACTGGACAGAAATGTTTTGGGTTTTTTTGTCAACTAAAACTATAAGGAGTACTAAAATGAGACTAAAACTAATAAGCATTTCCATCTAAAGACTAAGACTAAATCTTAAATACCTGCCACCCCCCCGACCCTGAAGAGGATAAGCAGCATAGAGGATGGATGGATGGATTATGATAAATGTAAATGACTGAATTTGTTTTTATTTCTACTGTAATACTTTGTTTGCATCCCCTGGCATTGCTCAAGCAGAAAGCATAATTCCACCTGCATAAAAGTTCTCCATGGACTTAAAGGAGCAGCGTGAACCACATACGATTTAAAGTCATGCCTCAGAAATGCAGGCTTTGTCGTAATACAACAGGTCACGACACGGCCCTTTGCCACCTGTCATCCCCACCCTCTTCCCCTGTTTCGGACACTATTCACTGTCCTCTCAATAAAGAATTAAGACAATTATATAAAAAAAAATGTGCAATGGCAATATAGCTATTACTAGAATTTGTATTGTCAAGGGGAAAGTAATTGGCTGAATGGCTACATGTTTGTGACCTTTTATGCAGATCACCCTTTGTTCAAAACGAAGGACAGAACAGTTGGTTAATTGCCCTCTTGTGGGTGTCACTAAAAGAGGCTGGTGTATAAACAGATAATGAATGATTATAAAGTAAAACAAAGTTATTATAAAATGAAATATGTCTCCATAGAAGAAGATACAACCATTAAATACTGTGCGTTTATCAACACTTCAAACGTCCTCATATTAAGGGAAGTTAAAGTAGAAGAAGGGTTACTGATAACTCTTTGCCACCAGCATTTTTCTACATTCACCATATTTGTGTGTGTGTGTGTTTACAGTCTGTAACTCACACGATTCCAGGGAGAAGTTGTTGCGTAGCCTCAGAGTTTCTCACTTCCTCTGAATGTCAAAAAGACACATTGATTTGAGGAAGTACGAAGTAGAAACGACCTCCTGTTCAAATCTTTCTTCTCTTTTTATCACAAGTGTGTCACCGCTTCTTTGCAACCTTCTACTTCTATTAATGCTAATAAGATTTCATGCCTCCATTTTTATGATGAAGTCTTTATGGTGGGAAAAACAGCAAACTGACAGAAATGTGAAACTCTTTCTCCTTTCTTTCAACTCTCTCTGATTTCTTTCTCAATATATGCTGATATTTAGTCAACATGCCTCTTTTCTGTCTGGTCCTTCTTCTATTTTCAGACTGTATAGGCGTTAATCCGCTCTCGGTGCCTCCAGGTCGGCTCAGCAACAACTACAAGAACTTTACGCTCAAGTTCCACAAGTAAGGCTTCATTTTTCTCATGGCTCCGTCTTCACCTCGTTTCGCTTCCCCTGGCGACCTTTATCTCTGTAGTATCTGATGATGCCATTCAACAGGTCGCTTATCTCTGCTGCACACGCACACTCAAACAGGTATACGAGGTCACTGTACAAAAACACACACACAGGTATGCAACGTTTCCCTTCCTGCTTCGTGTGTGTTTCTGGTCTTTGTAGTCACATTAGAAACATGAAATATCTGCTTCTGCGCCACAGCCTGTGTCTGTTTCTCTCTCATTTATCTGCTTGTCTTTTCTTTCTTTAAGGCTCATTAATGTGACCATAGACTTCCAGCTGAAGGCGATCAATATACAGACCATCATCAACAACGAAATCCCAGACTGCTACACTTTTTACATAAAGGTGAGCAACAAAGGCGCGGACAAACGACCAAATAATAACTAATTATGAGGAATAACTTGTTATTTTAAAGTCTTAATTTTGCTCTTAATAGTTAAAAACAAATATTTTTTCCGCGAATGTTGCCACAGACACTCTCAGACATACTCT
Organism: Semicossyphus pulcher; assembly: GCF_022749685.1. NCBI lineage: Eukaryota > Metazoa > Chordata > Actinopteri > Labriformes > Labridae > Semicossyphus > Semicossyphus pulcher. The sequence continues at coordinate 12,835,419 of NW_027211681.1, forward strand.
ATACTGCAAATGCAAAAGCTTTCATCAGTGGGCCATAGGCTAAATCACCATTATGGCAATAGATTCGGCGATAGATAGTGAATTAACAGACATTTATTGACAAGAAAATCTTCGAAATGATATACCTTTAAGAAAGAGTTAAATTTATAATCCCGAAGATCTCAGTTTCGTTCTCTTTGGCGGCACCTATGGCGAAAAGCAGTAATTGCGGAAGCACACTTCCCAGATATCCAGACAGTGTCGCATGTGTGACGTCCACGGTTGGCTCCGGTTGTAACTCTTGATTTTCCTCGCTTTGTTTGTTCAGCCATAGTAGATTACTGTTTACTCACAACGCTTGCAGAGACCGGAAAAGCAGCCGCTTAGCTCCGCCTACCCTCTCTGGCAGACCAACCACTGCTGGCTGATGGAAAACGCGTCACTAACTGGGCGACGCTTGTGATTTTTCCTGCAAAAGTCGCACCAGACACCCAGTCTGTAATACTGCTAATGCAAAGGCTTTCATCAGTGGGCCATAGGCTCAATCACCATTGTGTTACCTCATTCGGCGATAGATGGAGACTAAACAGATGATGTCCCTTAGTTTAAAAAATAGTCGTAATTTACCCAGAAACCCTTGTCTACTTGAGATAAACAAAAACTAGTTGTTTATAAACTCCCTTCTTATTTTGCATTTTATTTTTACTGGCAGTAAATACTGTTGGAGAGTAATGAATCCACAGTAACACTCGAACTTGAAATTATTTAATATCAACCTTCAAAATGAAAGCAGCGGGTGTGCTGGTTTAGCTCTCATATCCCGGTCTGCCGATCGTTTGGTGCATGTCATCCCCCACTCTCTACATTTCCTGTCTCTCTTCAGCTGTCCTATAGATAAAGCCAAAAGCCAATTAAATAATCTGCAAAAATGAAAGCAGTGTTTTATTACAACGTGACCTCTGTGCTCTCAATTCTGCACTAAATACTACAGTTTCAAAGGATATTAACTGTCCACTGGCCGCCTCTCTCCTTCAGATAGTGTTGGACAACAAGGCTCACAGCGGCAAGGTGAGGATCCGGTTAGAGAACAAGGCATCCATAAAGGAGTGTAAAGACCCGAGCATCTCCGGACACGGTGAGACACCAGGCGAGTGGATGGATGGATGGGACTTAAAAAAAATATATACATAGCGGTCATAAAAATACTGAGGCTGGACTACGCCAGTGAAAATGATTTTGATCTATTTGCGAAAGAATATGAGGAAAGTTATTGTATTGTATATTATCTAACTGAAACATTGCTAACAGCTCTGCTTGCCACTTTGAACCCCCAGCTGAGAGCTACACACGAGTAGCGTTTGATGTTGCTGTGGCTCTGGTGTGCCTGCTGTCGCTGCTGCTGTGTGGGCGCTCCATACTGCGAGGAGTCTTCCTGCAACAGGTACCAAAAGTCACCCGTTTGTGCTTGTTGTGTACATTTTTTTTTGCGTGAATGTTTGGCTGATTCTTCTCTTACTGTCTGTGTGTGTATCAGGAGTTTGTGCAGTTCTTTAAGGACACTCTGGATCGTAAGGTTTGCTGGTCAGACCGGATGGAGTTCATAAACGGCTGGTACATCCTCCTCATTATAAGCGACATGCTCACCATCACTGGCAGTATCATCAAGATTGGCATCGAGAGTAAGGTGTGTGACAATATCTGCTGTACTTTCTCATGTTACATTCTATATAAAAAACGTTAACCTGATGCTAATAAGCTTTATTGTATGCCATTGTTGAGTTAACCATGGATAGTCATCAGGTGTCTTCATAGTGACATTATGCATCCATTAAATATCTGTTATTTCTTCCGTCCTGACAGACTATGTCCTCATATGACGTGTGTGGCATCCTGTTGGGAAGCTCCACACTCCTGGTGTGGGTTGGAGTAATTCGCTACCTCACATTCTTCCAGAAGTACAATGTAAGTCACAGATACACTCGTGTGCATCCACTTAAAAGTTGTAAGCTCCTGTTTGATAACTCCGTTCTCTCTCTAATGTGTTTGTTCTGTCTGATGTCTCTGTGCCTCCCGTAGATCCTGATCATCACACTGCGAGCAGCGTTCCCCAATGTGATCCGGTTCTGTTGCTGCGTGGCCGTCATCTATCTTGGATACTGCTTCTGTGGCTGGATCGTCCTGGGACCGTACCACGTCAAGGTAAGCAAAACTGATTGGTGTGTTAAAATCAATTTAACCTACAATGACTTATTATTTCTGCCACTGGAGGGCAGCAGAAACAAGCTGTGAATGCATCATTAACGTTCATCTCTATTTACAGATTCTACATAGAAATGTGGAATCTATTTTTACTTTATCTAACATTTTTACTTTTACAAATCTGCATCATGATGTTGAAATTTCTGCAACGGTAAGAAAAACACAAGAAAAACAGTTTCTTTTTGGGGATCATAACGCTCAAGTAAGCCAGAGTGAAGCCAGATAAACAGGCGCTCCTCCAGGGGATTTAATGAACCATGAAATGACGGCATTTATTTTGCTGACATAACTTCGAGGGGTGAAATTCGCTTCCCTTTTGATCTTAACACACAGTCGCTTCTCAAGTGACACTGAAAAGGAGGTCTTGGCTGGAAGTCCTTATCTCTGGATACTGGCTAAACTGGACACGCCCAACATGTTCACCGTTGTCCCCAGAGGCTATATCCTTGTCAGCCTACAGCCGATAGGTTCCGAGATTGATACATTATTATTTTAATAATATTATGTATTAATAATATTATTTATGGGGGGATCTTGTTTGCAAACAGTTGCATTTTTGAATGCTGTCTGAGAGCAATGTGAGTGAACCAGAAAAGTACAGTTGTTGCAAGACAGCTAAATCACTATCTATCGCTGAATAAGGTAACACAATGGTGATTGAGCCTATGACCCACTGATGAAAGCCTTTGCATTTGCAGTATATAGTATTATTGTGGACTTGGCGTCTGTGGCGACATTCAGAGAAAGAATCACAAGCAGCGCGCAGTGAGTGACGCCCAGTGAGTGATGCCCAGCGAGTGCAGCTTGGCTGCCTGTCCTTTTCAAACCATACTCCTTACCTGTTTTTAAAGATTAACATTTAAATTTTAATGTTGACTTGTTGATATTGACGTTTATATTGATATTGAAAAAGTAAGTGGGAAAAAGGGGAATGAATTGTCATAAAACAGAACAGTATAAAATAATGAAACATGGATTAAGCTACAGCTTTTAACACTGAACACTTTACCCCCAATGCACAACCTTTCTGGCATCACTTTTTATACTGTCCCTCCTGTGACAGCATGCTATTCCAGTGTTACATTATAAAATTGGTACATCAGATTATTTTAGATTGTTTAAACGTTAACAGTCCTCACCCTTTTTCTCTGTCTGTTTTCACACGTCTGTACTGTGCAAGAATCTACAGAGACATAAAGAGCCTTTAAGACACAGTGTCTGCGTTGGTTCTTGATAAGTATTTTGGTGTACAGTTCTTACATGCATTAATATTAGACCAATATGAGACCATAGAAGCCTCAGGAAAATCCCTGTTCTCATTTGAAACTCTGGTTTCTTTGTGAACTTTTATACGACAACAGGAAGTGACTCCGTGACACCTGAGCCACAGAAAACTGGATGCACTCATAGCTGTTGTCCGTCTCTTCCCTTAGGAGATGTTATAAATTGGTGTTTTATGCACAAATAAAAAGTGTCCACAAATATGCGTCTCACTGTCACATGTGGAATATTGTGTACCATTACTTCAAATTTCACCCTAACTTTCAGTTCATCTCCTGTATTCACATTTGCAGCCGTTTAATAGAGCTTAATGTTTTGTCTCCCTCAGTTCCGCTCTCTGTCCATGGTGTCAGAGTGCCTGTTCTCCCTCATTAACGGGGACGACATGTACGTGACGTTCTCAGAGATGCAGGAGAGCAGCACTCTGGTGTGGCTGTTCAGCCAGGTGTACCTGTACACCTTCATCTCCCTCTTCATCTACATGGTGCTGTCGCTGTTCATCGCTCTCATCACGGGAGCCTACGAGACCATCAAGGTAGGAAAGGACTGTTTACACCACCAGAGTAGTATCAGAGCGAACAGTTTCATAATAAAATATAATGATTCCACAGCACCAAACCCAGGAAGCCATTCACATCACAGACCTGCACGCCTTCATAGCAGAGTGTACAGATGCACCCAACTCAGGGAAGTTCAGGGTTCTGGAGACCTCGCCGTGCTCCTTCTTCTGCTGCTGTGACAGGTGAGAAGGAAGGATATTTTTTATGGAATGAGTGTATCTAAATATATCCAAACAACATGTCAGCATTGTACATTTATAACAGACTGTAGCGACAAGGAAAACCAGGGGAAAGACATTACAAGAGTTACTGTCATGTTAACCTGAAGACAGTCGCAACCTCGATTCATTTCTAACTTTGAGAGATCAGAACAGTCAGAAAAAAGAGGGAAAAAAAGTCATGTAATCAGTAAACTGTCGTCCAAAAATGAATGTAATAAGGTGTAAGGTTGCCTAGTTGTTATGGTATATTCAATACCATTGTCTTTCCTCACATTTCCTGTCTGTATCATTGTTTTCACTATCAAAATAAAAGCACTATACCCCCCAAAATATATATTTTAAACACAGGTGAGGATTAGATTTGATTCACTTTTTTATCCTTTTCCCACATATATCATAGAATCTATGATAATGATGTAAAATAATCATCAACATTATAAATCATTACACGTGTCGTCTGTCTTTGATTTCCCCCCCAGAACGACAACATACGAGGACAACCTGCTGGTGAACTGAAGTTGACCTCAGTGACCTCAGACGCCTCGCTGCCCCCCCCCGCTGATGGCAGGGACTCGCTGCACACTCGTGACGCCCAGTGTCTCTGTACCCGCACGCTGTATCTGGGTCATCTGAAGGAGCAGTCGCCATCAGCTGGAGCAGCACTCTGCAGAAGGAGAATTCGTAACCGTCTACTTAGCAGACCCCTTGTTTTTCCTTTTGTCCTCGGCTCCACGAAGAAGAAACCGCAGGCTGATAAATGACTGGACCTTTCCTTCTTTATGGACTCTGCAGCATCATGAACGCACAGACATTTCTCTGTTCCTTATTGTTTTTGGTTTTTTTAAACAAACAGTATTTCTTATGTATTAAATGATGCACGCTGCTGAACAAGAAACAGGACCCATTGCCAAGATAGTGAGTAGGTACATACAGTAGTGTTTACATGGTGCTGATTGTCCTTTTTACAGTATTTCAATAGGTAACCTCTTAAGAACAAGTAAATTGAGGCATTAAGCATACCGTACAACTTTTTCTGACACCAAATACTCTTATTTTAAAATACCATGATGTCCTTTATACTCAGAGCTAATTTTTGGCTCTAAAAACACGTAGCCACAGACAGAAGGTTGATGTGAAAATTCATGCAGACTGAAGGAAATACATCTTTTAAGGTCTCTCTTTTTTCAAGACAATCAGGGAAAGGGCTCCCAGAAACAGGACCACAAACAGACCGAGTGGGATTGATTTGTTTTCTCTCCCATGAGCTCCAGTATGCAGTTTCAAACAGCTTCTCCTTTTGCTGCCTTTGAACTGATCAAGCACCACGTTGCCTTCACATGCGGATACTGCAGTTCGTAGTTTTGAATGTTTATCTGATCGTTATGTTTCACTAATGAAACACTCAACATTGCCCTGAGGATAGCATTAACCAGGGGAGCTGCTCTCCTGACCCCCGTGCATGTTTCTTTAATGAAGACAAAGACTGTCTGTAACAAAGAGTTCATCCATTATTTAGAAGTTAGAAACGTTAGCCTCTTTGTTTATTTCTTCACAACACTGATTGCCGTTTTACAAAGTGTATCGGGCTTGTTTCGGGAGAACAATGACTTGAACAAGGAGAAGCAGGGTTTAGTGTAGATAACGAGACAACTTAATGATAGCAGAAACATTTGTAGCTCTGCAATCATGTCCTTCTGAGTCTGTTCACTGTCTACATAATGATGTCTTGTCTCGTAATGTAACCTAGAACTGGATCTTTAACTTATTTGTCTTTCTCTTTGTGCCACAAAAACACACAATAGCTAAAGGAGTCCCTCAGTCTAGACTCCACAAGGTTTATTCTGTGAATGAGACATGATGTCTGGTCCGAGCAGCAGCGATGAACTCTGGATCTAGATGTGTGCCAAATGTGTCCGTAGCCTTAACCTTAAGTGGTATGATAAGCATGTATATATTCTCAAGCATTACCTAAATGTACTTTTACTACATTTTAATGTTTTTTATACAAATGATCTGCACTACAGTCGTCTGTTCCGTGTCATAAATTGCCAATGTGCTGATTAAAGTCCCCTTGATCATCTTTGATATGCAACATTGTTTATTTCATTGTATCATGATCTAATTCAATGATTATGTGTGCAGTAACTCCGGATCGCCAGAAGAGGGGGCATGATGTGCATGTGTCTGGATACACATTCATGCAACTGTGTGCCAAAATACATCATGTTTAATTTTTCCACTTTGTTGGCAGATAAAAAAAACAGTCCCTAAGAGCTTTTAAAAGAAACTATATCCTTCAATCCAACACATGACATGGTCAAACACAGCTGTCGTGATTACCCTCCGTGTTTTTGTTGCGACGCTGCAGCACAAAGGGGGAAATTACAGTTCTTTTTTTTTTTACAACAGTCCGATATGATGAGCTCATTTCCTTGTTATTGAGCTTCCACAGCGAGGCTTGGCAGCTGAGGTTGCACATCCTTTGCCTTCCACCCACTTAGCTTAATATCATCATACATTATGTACTGCTCTGCCAAGGCCTTGGCGGTTCATGACATGGCTGTGAGAGAGGGAGGGAAAGGTAGAATTCTTAGTTTAATGCTCCTCATAAAAATGTTTAATCTATTCTTACAATAGAAAGCATGATGTGTGTATATGTAGGAATGTTGTATTTAGTGTGTTCGATACACAAAGAAATCTACAAGTCTTGCTCCAGAAGCTGCTGTTGTCTATCAGCTGTATTTTCTGTGTGCTGCTGCCGGGTGTGGTCCTTATTGATGCTAGTTTGATCTCAGCTTGAATTGAAGTGTGCTCCAGTCTCTCACTTGTGACTCGCTGTTTGAAGTTTGGGGCCTTTCATATTAACAAAGCAGCTCAGATAAAAAAAAATGCAGGCCTGCAGCAGTTTCCTTTTCCTGTCTAATATCTTCTATAATGAGTTTGTTTTTGTTTGCCTTGCTGAGTGCGTGTCAGTGTGTGCAGCTGGCTGAGTGGTGCAGGCCTGGAGACCACACTAAAGAAACAGTCTAAAAGAATCAAAGTCTGTGTAGGTTATCAGTCCATCCTAACGATGTTAGGGGTTTTCACCAGCGCTCTGTGCAGAGCCACGCCTTTGTGTAACAACGTTATGAAGCAATCTGAAATGGAATGGCAGGAAGTGAGAGGATTTAGCAGCTTTTTCAGCTCTGTGATATGATGATGGATGCCATAAGTGCCTTTAGTTTAGTCAAATGAAGGTTTTACTGACTTTCCTTTAGTGGATTCACACCCAAGACAGTTTCTTGGTTCAGATTTACGTTATTTTGCAAAAAAAACAACATTCAAATTGCCTACTAAGCAGGAGTTTGAGTTGAGGGAAACTGAAACTTTATGGAGAGTGTTGGGTTTTTCCTCTCCCTTGCTGATTGGAAAGGCTGACAGGCTGCTGATGAAACAGCTGCCAGGGTCCTGTAGAGAGGGATGGAGAGGCAGAGCTGAGACACGATGACTCACACTCTCACTGTGCACTGAAGAACAGTGAGATTGGGTGCGTTGACGAGTTCGCGGTAAAGGATTTCTAGTAAGCCTTCATTCCTCCCTTCAGTCACAGAGTCTCAGATTTCTCTTTACCAAAGCCTTTTTCCTTCAGAACTCCCCCTTCTCCATCCTCGTCTCTGAGCTTTATTAGAGAAAACAACAGCTAATGTCAGATGTCTTGACCCTTTCACTCCTCTCTCTGTGAGTTGCAATGGTCTTTGTATGCCCTCTCTCTTTTCATTGATTTCTATTGTGGAGCCTGCAGCTGCAGCTCTCAGCTCACAGCTATTGTGGGCTTGTACCATAGGGAAGTGGACACTGTGCTAAACTACGAGGAAAGAAAATGACCAACGCAACTTTTAGAGAAACTTATTCTGAGTTTCTGTTCAGTCCTTCTCCCAGCCATCCAAATCTCAAGACAAAGAAAACCCTTTGTGTAAGAGTGTAGAAGGTAGAATATTACTCATGCAGCTTGGTGTCTCAAATTTCTTTTTAGGTACCGAGAGTAAACATGCAGCTGGAAGAAAGCGGTAGGAGTGCATTTGGAGTTTCGGTACTTTTTTGACATTCAGCTCCTGAACTTTTCATGCTTAGAGCCCCCAAACAGAGATTCGTTAGAACCCCTCGTTGATTAAATTGCACTTATCTGCCTTTTTTGTCACCAGGTACTGAATGAGATCCAAACACTTTATCTAAATTTAACAATTTAACATTCTCCCGATTTCTATGTGAAAAATATTTCCTACAAATGGTGAAAATAGTATTAGGCATTATTTTTCTAGCAAAGTAATACTAACAAACATAAGTTTTACAGAGTGTTTTCAATGGCAAATTAAAAGAAAACAAACAATATAAGTTTAAAAAAAACAAAACCAAATAATTATCCTGTTTCATAAGAATTCATTGACAGGAGCCCCATGAGACCTTTTTTGTTGTTGACTTAACTCAGGAACACAGCCCCTGGAGAGTGACTACATCTGAAGACAGAGGTAAGGTATCATGGCAATTATCTAACATAGTTTACTTTAGATGCTGGAGTTTGAGAGATGAGGGCAGGCTACAGGGCAAGAAATCTTAGTTGCATTTTGAAAATGTATTCCCCTCTGTTTTTTTAGTTGGACCCATATTTGAAACAAAATTAGGATATCTCTGAATATTTTATTTATCTTTTTTTTCATTTGTCCCTTGTGAGCTGCTTGTATACCCCTTGAACCATCTTTTACTGAAATTATGTTTGACCATTTTTATTATGGAAGTAAATTATCTACGGACCGTATCCCGGTATCACAGACGGTATAGAAAGCAAAACTATATTTATACATCTCCTATAATAAACGCTGCCTGCCGCCAGTTATTAAACAGTGGAATTAAGCGACACTCTTTCTTGCGCCCCTAGGTGTCTCCGGATCACAGTTTGGGAACCCCCTTGTGCCTTAGGACAGAGCTCGCGCTTGGTTTGAATTTAACGTCACTCCTGCTTTGCATAACCACCAGTCTCGCGCTTTTGATTGGACCGCTCGCGGGATTTTAATCTGCATTTTTTTTTCTTTTATGACCACCACGCTTCGCCTTTCAATCTGCAGCCGGACGCCTCCGTCACTCCCCCCTCCCCGCCCGGATCCATCCTTCATGAAGAGAAGCTGCCAGCCGCCGCCGCCGCCTGCCGCTGCTCAAACGTGGAGGAAAGGACACGGAGAGGGACGCTCGCTTAGTTCCATTGTGAGTTAGTCCGCTGAAATTTACGGCGCTGTCGACATATTTAGTGCATTTAACCTCAGTGCGGGACCAGAAAGGGAGGGACTGTTTGTTTCTCCTCAGGAACAGAGGCGGCGGTTGAAAGGTACGTTGAATTTACGTTGCAACGGTTCTAGCGCAAGCGAAATTATTGAAGTTAGGCTGCACCACATTGTCATTTCTTTGTGTTATTTTGACCGTAAAGTATATTTTAAAAAATCCCGTTTTGCTCGGGAAAGCTCGCTCTCTTCGTGGCGTGTCTTTGAATTGACCAAACATTACTTGTTTTGAAGCCTGACGCCTCTTTGTGGTGTGTGTGGCTCGTGTGTGTGGCTGGAGGTGATGATGGATGTGTAACGTAAACGCTAGCATGGCACGAGACGGTTGGGCGGTGGTTTCAACGTGTGTTTGACACTCATGAAGGCATTTATCTGGATGCACAGTGGTGTAAAACCCAGCTGGCATGCTCTAAGTTGTACCAGGTCCAATATATTGACTGGTCTCATGTGTATCTCTCAGTAAGCTACCACAGCGTTACACCGCTATTGTTCTGTAAAGCTAAACTGGGCCTTTTGCTAAACCTAGGAGAGTTCAGCTTGTTTGTTTTAAGAGACAAATGCTATTATTAAAGCTCCACTTGGGGCTTAAAAAAAAGCAGAAGCTCTGAAAACAATGGCTTCAAAAATGGGGCCTTGGGACCACCCAGGGGTCCTTGACAGGAGCCTGAAAAACACGAGGCACAGATGGGTAATGTTTGTTGTATTTGGGTATAAAAAGGACAAAGTGTGTCCTATGTGTTGCCCTGTCCATGTACTGAAGAGAGGGATTAAAAACCTTACCTCGTCATTTATATAGGTTAGTATAAGCAGCCTGTCATACATCACTGAAATATTGATAGTCATTAAAAAAGTCATTTTGTAGTTGTTTACTTGCATCCTGGATTTCCTAACCCCACACCCAAGTCATCCAATGCTCTCAACTATTTCCTGCCAAGACATCAATCATCTCTGCTTTCATAGCTTCATCACTGCACATGGAGTGATCTCATTGTTGACTTGACAGAGCCACATTAGAAAAAGGAGGAGCGCTTAGACTATCATCAGACAGCATCGTCTGCAGATCTGTGTGATAGAGGGATGCTGTTTTGGCTCAGAGTCTACATTACATAACCGGTGTGTTTTGGGCTGTGTGGGTGTGGTGGGCAGGGCTCGGGTGTGGGAGCTGTGACACTCTCCTTGGCTTCAAAGAGGTATTTGACATGCAAACACTCACTGGGGAGTGTGTCCCCTGCTGAACACCCTCCTGCTACCGCTGCCAGGGTGTGCAGGTTGTTGCTGAGGAGTTTATCGTCGCCTGGGTGTGAAACCAAGTGTGAATGACACACGCACATGGTCTTTATCCCCCTCTTCCTGTCTTTCTGGCTGAGCTCCACGAGCACATTGCTGTCACCAATTATGTGTCCCTTGTGGCACCATCCTTTTGCCTGAATTTGAGGGTCTCGGACGAGTCGTTTCTTGCCCTTATTATCCCAGAAAGCAGTGGGCTTATGTCATTAGTCTTATGGTGGCTTTGAGCTGAGTCCTGTCAGTGATTGAATTTGGGAAATATCAAATGACTGCGTTGTATTTGTAAGATATTTGAACCATGATCATCAGTTACAGGTGCCTGTAAGCAACACGTGTTCAGTGTTATCGTTCTTGTTGAGAAGTTCCACTGACTGCTTAAGTTATTTTGAATCTGATATGGAGGAAAAAAACCATGCTGTTTATGGAGGTGACATTAAACAAACAGCATATTTACAACAGCAAATAAGTAAAGTATTATGCGATTAGATGTAACCGAGAGGGCTCACTTCCTGTTAGATCACTTGTGGGATATACGAGCGGTAGTGCTGAGTCAGGAGTACTGTCAACACCATTGACAAATGCAGCGCATGGGAAAATCTATAGTTTTGTTTATTGTGTAAGTATTATTTTCTATAGCAACATTATGAAACATGTCAGTATAAAATTTATAAGCAAATCTGTTAAATTATCAAGAAGGGATTAAAGTGATAAAACAATGTTAGATTATTTTACTTTTAAAGGAGGACTGACAAAACATTCTCGTCCATCCTAATGAAGTGTTAGTTTTACAGTCTGTTTCACCATCTTATTTCTTATTCTTAAAGCTTGTCATCCTTTGCCTGATCCAGCCTCTGATCTGGGACACAGCCTGTGTTTATATACTGCACAGCCACGTCCACTGTCCGCACCTCTGTTTCCTTTTTCCTCTTCCTAAAAGCCAAAACAAACCTGAAGAAGAGGAGCTGAAAAAAGTTATCCAAGTTCATTGAGTGCATCCTTCAACCCTGAGAAGACCCGAGGGATTGGACAGGTGGATAAGAGGAAACTGCTAGCATTGAGTTAGAAGTTTTTACACTTTAAAAGCCTCTGAAGAGGGCGTATGTAACAGTCTTAAAATGAGCAGTAGTGCAGAAATCACATCTTCTAGTTTAGTTTTAATGTTTAACGAGGACATTGTTTTTGAATACACAAAACGTCTTTTATTCCTTTTTTAACCTGTGTTTTGACTGAGCACCTAGAAGAAGTTCAAGTTCACTGTCTGTTGTCTTCAAGTCTCGGTATGTACTTCTGCCCTGTGAACTTGAAATTACCCTTACGTTTATGACTCAGGGAGGTCTGTGCCTCCTAATGGGGCTGCTGCAGTTGTTGTTTATGTCAGGCATGACTGTGTGAGAGAAATGCAGGAGGTTGACATTGCAACATTTGCAGTCGTGTGATGTTTTTCCACACAGTGGGAAACCAATCAAGCCATCTGCTCTGTGACTGAGTGAAAAAACTGTTCTGTTCTTTACTAAAATACCTTCAATACTCAGAATACTTTCTGCTCAATCACTTGACTGCGTCAGATTTCAGAAACCTTAGCCAGCCTGCCAAATGTGTGCTTTTATCTGAGATGACAGGCCTCTGAATAAAGCTAGTTTTCTACTATCTCTAGAAGTAGTTTCACTCTGTTAAACAGTGTCATATACTGGTGTATTAATACAATCTAAGGTTGATGATTTGTGCTGTTTATTAAGCTTTGCGTAGGTTAATGTGCAACAGCTGTGAGAGGTTATTGTGGCCATGGTCAAGGGTTCAAATCTATCCCTCTCCGTGATCCCCCAGTGTGAGGACAGGATGTACTTCCGAATTACTCGCTGCCTCATCCACAAGCATCAGTCTTTATGGAGCATATTTTAAAGCTAAATGTATTCACATTAGAGGTAATAAAACCAATTTCTCCTTGAAGAAATAAGGAAAAGGAAGGTCTGTTTAGTACCGCCCGGCTCATTATAAACATTAATCTTTTACACTGTGTGCGAGCGGTTGAGATTCAACCACGCAATTGCCTGAAATTTTATTTTCTGTCAATAAATAATTATTTTAGCTTGCATTCATAAAATGTCAGAAAGCAGAGAAAAATGTAAATCACAATTTGAGATCCTGACATCACATTTTCAAATGTTTAACCTTCTTTCATTACTAGTCCTAAACTAAAGTATAATTAAGTTGGCTAATTTACTGTTGTGAGAAAAGGACAAGCTGCAAGTCCTGACATTTTAGAACCTGCAACCATTAAATATGAAGCATAATTGCTTGAAAACTATTATCAAAATTGGTGCAGATTAATTTCCCATCAGTTGATTATGTACAAATCATTTCAGCTTCAGTTTGCTTGAGTGAATTCCTTCCTAAACAGTACTGAGCTTAAATCTGTGAAGGCTATCATCTGTACCACAGGGACGTTGGCACTTTTCAGCCTCTCTCATGTCTGAGAAGTCACTAAAAACGCAGGGCAGCTGGGTGGAAAGCACAGCCCCTGTCCAGTGCAGAGCATTTGCATCTGCTTGAAAGTCAGCTGCTTTTTTTACAGCCTGCAACCAGTGTCAGTCTCCGTCCCACACCCATGGAAATTTAATCCCAAACCCTGCATCTGTTGAGGCTGACATTCAGGGTTAAACCATATTTCATCACCCTTCAGGTTTCGTCGTGTACCTTCTGTGTTGCTCTTGGCTGTTCAGCTGTGGGATGAGGAGACAGTGTGGTGCTGTAGCGCTCGTCACTGTGGTAAGGAGGCTGGCACTCTCATGCCCATTAGGATAAAGTGGTGGATGCTGGCGCTGCATTTTTAGGCACTCAGTCTGTCTGGGACTGTGAAGCGGGGCACAGTGCACTGTAATTATTGAAAGAGGAATTCAGCACTTTTCTAGTCTGTTTGTTAGTTCACTTTGGTAGCCTTGAATACTATCCCAAAAACACACTTTGCTGTGCCTTGTGTATTTACAGTTGTACTTACTCCACCACTGCAAAGTGCTGCTGTATTTGCAGGTGATAAGAGAAATGACTGTGAAAGGTAAAAATAGTGGAAAAGTGGATAAAAGACGTTTTTTGTCGGATTGTGTGTGTTGATTTTGCAAATATTTTAATGTTTTGCTCTACTTCTGTGTTTTTTATATTTAAAATCTTTACTTATAACAACACCAATAACCGGCCCATTTGCTTCTAGTCGGGCGAGGTGGTCCAGTTGGTGTTGCTCCTTGTGTTTCTGGTGCCTATGCATTCTTCCACTTGGCCAAAAAAATCACGAGTTAGATCTGTCGTGTTATTGCAGCTCCTTTTTACAAAGTAAGCGAAAAGCCTGGTCCTGTAATTTGGTGTCATCATTATCTAGTCTTCAAGAGTCCTCTTTATTATTATCAAATATTAGCTCCCTAAAATTTCGATTAAAAATGAGTCAATACATTTTTGGGTGTGTCTGTGGGTTTTGGTTGCTGTCGGAGAGGCAGGCATGCGAGGTGCGGGATCACTGTCCATCTGGCCTCAGCTCACCCTGTCCCATCACAGGCCCGGTAACTGATCTGGCCCTCGGGCTTTCCAGCATCGTATCGACTCTCTGCCTGCCCGTCCAAAGCCAGTTGGCTGGTGTATTATCGCAAAACTGATGTCAGCTCTGGCTTCCCTACAACAAACCATCCCGGATAGAATTACTTAATAGGCTTATTTTGTTTTGTTTTAAAGTAATTAATGGAAAATGTCAACAAGAGGTACTGTTTCAGGTTTTATTTTGCATGCCTGCACAATAGTCTTGCCGAGCTCCTTCCTTTTTTACTTTTATTAGTTCACAGTGAAAGGAAACAGGAAATAAAAAATTGAGGAGATAAAGAGGACAAAGGATCTTGGCAGAAAACTGGCATGAGTTTTATACTGCAGTATGCCTGCTCTGAATTTAATACTGCTTGAACTCCCTCCCTTTCTTTTATTTTGCATCCATTTCTTACTATCCACCTTCAGCCTGTCTACTTATTTCTCCCGAACAGTCTTTTGTGGATATAATGAAACTTGTTTGTCACTGCTTGACTTCTGTGAGCAGATGTTACTGCACCTCACTGATCTAAGAGTGAATGAGAACAGGTGAGCAAAAGAATGCCTTACCTGAAACTGATGAGTAACTTTAAATTGTCCTCATTTGATAGTTAAGATATACAGTATGGTACTACAGCTCTCGCAGACAGTGAAGATTAAACGGTGACAGACAACCAGTCCTTAACGAACACGTTCCATGTGCATTGAATATGCATGTCTACTGTATGAAAGAGATGCCCCCTTTCACCCTGCAGCCTATTCGATATCTGGAGGTGATTCTGGGTGAAGTTAGCCACACCAGCTGCTCGTCCGTCCCGTTGCACAACTTAATCCACTCAAAAACCCATCCCCACTCCCACCCCCCTTGGGCACCATGCCTGAGGGGGTTACATGGTGCGCACTGCAGACAATAGGGATTGTCTACCCACCCTCCCCCTCATGGTACCCTAATGTTTTACTCAATTATGCAGGCGAACACTTAAGATGATGATGGTGGTCTGTGTTGTTGTTTTTGTCCAGATTCGATTACATGCACACATGAACTCACTCTCCGGCTCCCTGGTTGGTGATACTACCCTCCTGACTGCACTCAGCCCGCTGCCGGCCTGTCCTGGTTGGCAGCAGAGCCTGGCCGGTGCTTTTTGAAAACACTGCCAGCTCTGGAACAGATTGTAACCCATTTTCCTGCAGCCTTTTAGGCCAGGCTAGCAGCTCCTGGTCGCTGCCAGGAGCTGCTAGTCCATCCCCATAGTGACTGCCACTCCCTTAAAGGCTAACTGGCTTAGTCCACTTAACTTGTAGCCACACTTAACCACCTGCTCCTAATGGCCTTATTGAGTAGCTTACAGTCACTTAGCACATTGTTAGTGTCCCGTATGGAATTGATTAGAATAAGCTTCATGCTTAACATCGAGCCCCAACCCTTGATGAAAGTGCTTTCCCCCCTCTTGTCGGGGAAGAGTATTGAGTGCTTCTTTTCTTTCCTAACATTTTTACCACTTGTGTTGCTTCCTGTTTATTTTTATCCATGCAGTAAAAATGAACCAAATATAATAAACCATCCTCTACTAACCTATTAGAGGTATTGATTAAACCATAAGCCTTGCCAACTGCGTATCATGCGTGTAGGTTAAACATTTGGTTAGGAACACTTTGAACAAGTTGGGCAAATCATGATACCATAGTGACAGAGTACAGTCTGAGCTTACAGGGGCATTTGCCATCTTTTTAATGGATGTCTAATTGGTTTCAATAGTATATGTTCCACTGAAGCAAGAAATTCTTCAGTGCGTTTATGTATTGACAGAGAAAGCAGATGTCTTCTCATGGAAGATTCATTGCACGCAGCTTTGACAGCCCAGAGACACGGCAAACATCAGCAACAACTGCAGGCGTTTTCCCAACAAATACATAACTTGTTAGATCAATAAAAAAATGTTGAAAATATGCGTGTAATCCCTTCTTTAAAGTTCAGATCTTTAGCAGTTTTCCCTCAAGCACAAATAGAGTGGATTTGTCAACTACAGTAACAAGAGACGAACAAAGCGAAGAGATCTGACTGACACGGAAATGTTTAGCTTTGTCAAACCTGAGATGATGATTGTGAAAAAGTTGAGCCGAAAGCATTTAAGTCCTTGCAGCTAGTTTGTTTGTGATGGCAGACTTGTGGGGTGATCAGACCACATTTCTCGTAGATTTTGCTGTTGGAAAAGTACTGCTCAGTAATGCAGGGATTCATGAAAAACAGATGCTTTGGTGATTTGCAATTTGTACAGTTTTTTTTCAGGGTGAGAATTTGTTAGTGTGAATATAATCTTGTGATTTAAATACGGCGATGAAGGCTTGTCAACGTAGGCTTACAGTCTGTTATTTTGACAGAGGAAGATAAGCCAGTCAGTCAGTAAAATCATTAAAGGTTAATGCTGTTCTTTGTCTAAAGATGACATGGTGTACCTCTGTATTGATCTTCCTTTTAGTTTTCTGCAAAGAGCCTTTTTATAGGCAGCCCTGCCCTCAATATATATACATTGACGAAGGTTGGCTGGGTGACAAAGATGCCAACAAACTGCATGAGTGTTGGCCAGGACCTGGTGGGGGGGAGGCAAAATGATTAAAGTAAAGTTATAGTAGGTGCATCTTTTTTTAACAGTCCATCTGTTGTCTACTTTTCTATTTCTGTGGTTAGACCATCCACAGCTACTTGTAATATAGTAAAATATACAATGATATTGCAAATATTAAAAATCACAATTTCATTTCATTTGTGGGGTTTCTTCCAGATTACATTTATTGTTTCCAAAATTCTGTTTATGTTTTCATTATGTCATTAAAGACAGGGCTTCAATAGTTCTGACAAATAAACATGTTTCCTTTCATCTACAAAGCAAGATCTGTAGTTCAAAGAATCTCTGCAGCACTTTAGTCGAAGCTTATACTTTTGTTTTTTGACAATTCAAAAGAAACCGTTGAAAAGGAAGTCACTGTCCCTTAAATAGACAACTAGGATGTGTCTATACCTTTTGATAGATGACAGCCTAGATGGTACATTACTTTCAGTAATAAAACATCATACATACCAAACAGCAGGATCAGTTGCCTTTGTCATTTTACTGCTAGATAACCTTTGACCTGTGCTGGATGATGGATCATTTTCATAGATACAAGGAATGCCCATTTGAACGCGTCTGTGCTCTCCACAGCCAGCAGGACACTGTGCCAGCGATCAATAATCCAATAGCTGGTTTGTGCAGAGACTGATGGCTGCTGACAAGCTCCATCATCCGTCATTCACTTGATGTTTATTGGTTGTTTCTAACCTGCTGTGAGCTGCCACCATCACTTAAGGAGCACATCATTGTAGAGAAGATACCTGTACGTATTTCACACATACTGAGCTTAAAGAGACATATTTTGCACCCCTTATTCCACGACATAACATGTTTTGTTATTTAAGTTATGAATAAAACCAACATAAAGTGTGCATCACTGGCTTTAATATGTGACAATGCTGTTGCCTTTTTTGGCATCATAGCTGCAAAAACTTATCTCTTGTTCTTCTTGGCCATGGAGTACACGTCACATTTTTGTGTAGTCTTGGCTTTTAATGGTGCATTTCTGTCCTGCAAAAGCTTGTACGTCACCATCCTGGCTTTATTCATGCTAACTAGAGAAGTCACAAGTTCATTCTGTGGTACTGCTGTGAGCTGTACAAAGTGCTTATTAAAGGCAGCACTAAGACACAAACATTGATATTAATAAATGACCCGTTTTTGGCTTCTTAGACTCGTGATGACCCTGTTTGTGTGCCAGGCCCGCTAAGACCATCGGTGTGTGGTGATGGAGGCAGCTATTCAACAATGTGCTCCGTACAGCCGTATATTCATAAACCCTCGGCTCATCTGTACTCTGCCTCCCCTGTCAGCATGCTCTAAGCGTTTGTTTTCCAACAGTAGATTGAATTTCTCTCCCTCTCTCTGTCACTCTGTATGTGTGTGAACTAAACACGCACTCGGTGATACAGCAGAAACCACAATACTGCCTTGTATGGTCAGACGGAGCAGCAGGCCGTAATACAGCCTCCCATTTCTCTGAGACAATCTACATACCTGTTGTTGAGATTCTTCACTGGTTCTGTAAAATGTTACAGGTTTCCGTGGCGGTAGAAGTAGACAGTGTTGAGTGACAGTGAGCAGTTTTCCCGGCATCTGCTCTGCTGCTCCCAGTGTGAAGCTTAGGAAAACCCCTTCATTTCCCAAACACGATTAAACCTCATGTTTTGCTCTTTTCCTCCTCTAAGCCTCACAGTTGCATGTGCCCACACATTCATTTGTGTCCACACACAGATTGATCCTGCCTGTGTTTCTTCCTGTGTACGTGCCTATCCCTTACACACACACACATCCCAGAGGAAAGTTAATAAACAAACAGACAGGGGCACTTCATTTCTCATTTGCAAACACAGTCATGCTCCACTCTGCTTACACTGCCTGCTAATCGCTGCCAGACCTGTAACCTCAGTCAAGCTCACAAGACCTGCTAGAATTTGTTTTGAGTGAGTGAAGATGAATCAACTGAGCCTGAGGAATTGAAAGACTGCAGGAAGTGGTTGGCCACTAAATTCCAGTTTTGTACTTCTTATAAAAATTTTCTCTGCATGCTTGTAAATTTGTGCAAACGACATTTCCACGTCATGAACACTTTCATCCTACACGTTCCTTCCTCGCTCACGCTGCCCTCACACACTGCTCCGTCCTGTGCATTTACACTAGCACACACATGCTTTAGCTCCCTCTGACCCTTTCACTCCCTGTGACCCACTCGGTCACACGCATGCACATGATCACACACCCACACACATGCATACACTCATGCAGCCAGCTGTCACTCTGTAGCCCCGAGGATGGTGAGGAAGTCTGCAGAGCTGGAATGTGGATGGGTCGGATGTGATCTTGATACTGCTGCTGCTTTAGGCATGCACAAGTATCTACTATCAATCATTTAGGAATAGATGCAGCTTTGACATCAATCTTCATCATCAGGCAACCAAAATGTCTAATTATGTAACATGGGGCTGTATTTAAACGTTTTTAAACAGATCTGACAACTTTCTCTTCATGTCCAATCTGTCATAGTTTCTCAGGGTCTGAAGGGATTGTCCTTAAATTTGAAGAATTGTGAAGAAAAGCAGGGATCCAACATATCTGAGAATCTAGTTATTTATTCTGCTTCGATTGAGATTTAAAGGATTGTTGCATGTTATTTTTTCTGTCTATCAACTAATCAGCTCCGAAGCAATAAGACATAAGGAATATTAGACCTTTTAATGGCTGAAATATGGTCCTAATTTTCCTTCACCAGCTTGTGTTTGTTTTTACACACAGTTCAGACACATTCAATCTGTTGCACTCTCAAGTGTATTGTCTCCTTTTCTGTTTTACAGTGCAGACAACAGTTTGGGGTAAATCCACAGATGTTATTAAGCCCCAGCATCAGTATCACCAGCCCCCCCTCCACCACCACCTCCAGCAGTCTGCACAATGCATTCCAAACCCCTGCCATGCTATAAACACAGCTAAATCCCCCTCTGCTTGTATTAGACACAGTATTAAAAGTGACCCATTTTGTCAGGCACCACGTCTTACGTCTGGGAGTGGAGAGTGAGGGACTGAGAGCCGGGGTACGACAGATGTAATTAAACTGCCTCAAGACAGAGGTCACGGCTAAGATTTAATGACACATGAGGCCATATTTCTTTATTAGAAGAAGGGGAGAATGTAAATACCACTGAGGCCACCGAGTTCTTTCTCTGTCTAGACAGACTCCCCCGAACAATCCTGCAAAGTGATGGCTGCCTTTTTAAACACACACTTGTCTCACGCTTGGGCTGAACATGCCTTACTGAAGTTTTTGGGCCTTTTGTCTTCATCAGCACAATACTTGCATCACATTGTAATTGTCTCCACGGGCATTGAGCTAATTGTGATGGTAGCTGTGTGGAGCTGGCATGAAATATGGCATGCTGTGTCCTGAATATGGTTTTAAATCTTCAGCAAAATAGCATTTGTTATGCAAATGCAGACTGAGTGAACGACAATAGAGGGTTTTTCTTTGTATTTCATCGAAATGCATGAAGCTGTTCATGTTGACCTGGCAGACCCTTTAAATATGCTGCTGTTATTGTTGTGTAGTCATTTTTATATACATAAAATCTGGATCCGACTCAACATGCTCTCACCGAGGTGTCAACAGCTTGAATAATCCCAAAGCTGTTTTAAAGCATATATTGTGTCGAGCGTGTTTTGGTGCATATGAAAACAAGCACCAGCTCTGCAGAGCACTTTTTACTGTGATTAAGTTAAACATCACTTATCCGTGTCTATGGATGGGATTTTAATGATCCATTAACTTCCCTCTGCTCTGCGTCACACAGTGTCAGCTGGTTAGAGATGATGCCTTTACTTGCCCAGAAGGGGGTCATCACATGAGGAATGTGATTCGCTCTGGTGTCTGCTAAGCCCCTGGCATTAGTATCTGGACTGGCAAAAATATGCCACGCACAGTGCCAGTCAATCTGTAAGTCTCGCTGCTCTTTCTGCTTCGAGCAGCTTCTTCCTGTTTAAATAAACCAGTTGGCTTTTATTATTGAAAACTACCACCTTTGCTCAAAGAGCAGGTTTGACCTGACGTTAACATGCCAAGCTATCAAGATTAAAATCAGAAGAGCCAACATTGAACTAGCATCAATAGTGCAACAAGAGGCAGATTTGTACTTAAGGTTTTGATTTTAGCTTTTGATTGTATGGTTCCCAATTTGCTAATGGCTTCAAACCCTTCCCATTTATATAAATGGAGTGATGATAATGGATTTTATTCACGCAACGCTATCCCAAAGGCTCTGCACATTAGCTAATTGACCCCCACTTAAGGCTTGATATTTTCCAAAAGAAGGAACAATCCAAACATTGTGTTGGTTGGCAGGTTTGCCTCCACTACTCGGCTTCTTTTCTGTGTGAGATTTGTAACCAGAGAGACCAGAGAGACGGAGAAGGCAGCAGGAGTGAAAACAGTTTGAATGCAAGCACCGAGTCAAGCTTGTAACTTTTCCATGGCTGAACCAAAGAGTAGGACTTGATTATTGTGTTCAAGAGATGAGGGGGTGCGGGGGTTTTGTGTGGAGTCTGCAGAAAAGTGTATTCAATGGTTATCAGCGCTAAACTGGCCAAACAAGTTGGTCCTGAATTGGCATGAAATGGTCCTTTGATGCATTTGTGTTTTGGTTGATGTTAAGAAAACCCCCAATACACTGAATAGACTTTCAGAGACATTTGTAACTTGTTAATGTGAGAACAAAATTAGCTACAATTTTGTATTGGGGACTTGAAGTGCCACAGCAGGATACCTGTTGCCTTCGGTGGCCTTTCTGCCTGTTACCGCCGATGTTAATGTGTAACTAGAAAGGAAACAAATGTTTCCTGACCTTTGGACAAGAACGAGTGCTGCTTCTCCCAAAGCCTTAATCCGACTGGAGATGATTTAGCCGTCCTAAAGACAAATATCTGTTGGGGTTGGGTTTTTATTTTTCTGCACCATGAGGCTGCAGTATGTTTCCAACCTTGTAGTAAATCGTCCCTGTCAACATTTGGGAACCATTGCTTGTTTTTCTTCAACTTCTTCAAAAGCTATTGTTTGGTTCTTCTTCTCAAAGATCTTTGCTCTTCTCCTATCCATCTCAATCTTTTTTTAATTTCCTCCTCTCACACCGCTCGTTTCCGGGGTCATACAGAGCTGCTTCTGGCTGGACCATCTGTGTAGCAGTTTACTGGAAGCAGATCTATTAGTGGGAGGAGGGGAGGATGTGACCAAGGAGCAGAGAGGAACGAGTGGCTATTGGAAAAAGGAGAGGGGTAATCGGGAGGGGGTGGGGAGAAGCTCCTGTGGTCAGAGGGGTAAAGGAATGGGTAGTGTGGGTGGAGGGGATGGTTGGGGGGGTGAACCCATAACGGAATCCGGGAAAAGCTCCAGCCACAGAAACAGGAGAACTGGATTGAGGTTAATGAGTTCAAGACCTATAAATGACTCTCCTCTACACATCTCCTCCTCCTCTCATTCGGATCTTTACAGCAGCTCTTTATTCTGTACATCATTTAAAGCTTTTCTCTAATGCTGCTCATTAACGAATCTCCTAGCACACAAATGTCCAGTAAGCGATCAGAGAATGACATGAGCAGGACCATCTGCATCTGTTCAACAGAGAGGATGACAATGGCCCATATATGAGCCATTTGGAGCTTGTTTTTCCACCTCCTCCCTCTCCCTCTCCCTGTCCTCTGTGGTCTGTGTGTCATGTGAGGAGATTGCGAATTTCTTGGCTTTCAGCGCTTCTACAAACCACAGCTTTTTCCCCTTTAAATTTCAAGATCCTGGAAGCCATTAGGAGCCCAGTTACAAGTCATCAGTTTTTTATTTCTGCTCCATAAAATGTGCCGTTAAACAGAACAAGGTTGCTTTAGTTGTGGTATCTTTATAGTAATTACTGATTCATTTTGTTGTAGCACGCATTATAATGCATTATTTTCATGCTAGTTCTGTTATGAGTCGACAACTTGCTGCAGAGAAAAGTGACTGGTTTAGAGAAGAGATTTGTTGCTGTCTTTCACCGCTTCCTCTTTTTGAGATTCCCCCAAATTCCATTGAGGCCCCTTTCCATAAATGGCATTTCCTTTGGCAGACAGCGACTTGTTTATCATGATTATGCAAAGAGCAGCATGTTTCAATTCTGCATTTAAGAGACCGTTTTTTCAGTAAAAGAAAATAATCGACTTCCTTGTGATCTTATGCTGTTTTTCTGCAGGACATTAAAGTGGGAGAGGAACTGGCCCATTCAAGTCGTGTGTGAGCCCCTGGAACTTCTCGCCAACGGCAGCAAGTCGGTGTCTACACCTTAGGAGGAGGTGATGAAACCGGATGGGGTTAATATGGAAACCACGGAGCCCACTGAAGCTGCAGCAGTAGCAGAGCATTCCCCGTTGCAGGAAAACATAACGGAGCAAGCCCCATCGCAACCAGAGGAGGCTGCAAATGATGTAGCACCTGAACCTGCTCCAAAGGCTAACGGCAAGCCATTGGCAGCAGATCCCAAAGCCAAACCAAAAGCTGCTGCCACTAAAATGCAGCCCACGGCCAAATCAGCAGCGGCTTCACGGCCAGGTACCGCCTCAAACCGCACGGTTCAAGATGTCAGATCCTCCAACAATGTTTCTGCAGCTGCATTAAAGAAAACGACAACCACCACAACAAAAACGACAACAGCAGGGGCTGTACCTAAAAGACCTGTGGGTGGAGCAGCTTTTTCCTCTACGGCCAAGAACCAAACTAGAGTCCCTGACAGGAAGCCTGTTGGACCGGCCAAGACTACCTCTGTTGCTGCTGCCACGGTAACAAACGGTACCAAACCAACCACAGCAAACGGCACTCCGAAGAGGAAACCAGTGGCTGAGACTGTTAAACCCAAAACCACAGGTAAAACTGAAACAGAATGAATAAGACTTTTTAAAACAACTTGTGACTACCCGTGCTGAAACATCTACTTCTTTTGCCTTTCTGCGACGTCTGTGCAGTCTTAACATCATTTTCTATTGTTTTGTAGCTACTTCCAGCAGACCAGCAGCTTCCACTGCCCCCAGACCCAGCGCTTCAGCCACAACAAAAGCTGCAGGAGGAGCTGTTTCAAAGACCACCAGGTACGCATGGCTATCACAAACAGGAAGCTTCATCCCCCACACACAGACATTTGAATATATGTGATTGAGAAACCCCTTTTTTATTTTGCTGACAATGACACCCCCCCCCACACACACATACTCTCTGTTTCTGTATTGTCTCTGTCCGGCCTTCACACACATCTCCCCCCTCTCTGAGATCTGAACTTTGTGTTCCCCCTTTACACTGGAAGAGAGGCTGACTTTGTCTGTCTTGATGCCCTGAAAGAGAGCAGTGGAGAACGATGTCTATTGTGGGTTTTGTACCGTTATTGAGTCAAATTTCGCTTCAAGACTGTGAGTCATGTTAGTCAAAATAAGGCCTTAACAGAAGCAGTGATACTGAAGAACTACCGCTTTGTCCTGAACAGACCCCCAGGCAGAAACTGGCCCCATTCCCCCCGGGCTGAGAGCTATTGACTTGGATCTTAATCCCCCTCATACTGAGCTGGTGGTTTGAATAGTGAGTGCTCTAGTTGGACTGAACTTTATAAAATAGCTGCTCTGACATGATCAGTTTGGCTGTAGTAGTTAAAAAGTTCGTATAATCCAGCCGACAGCTCTTAATTATGTTGGGCAGCAAAGCAAAAACTCCAAAACATCCTGCTTCAAATGTTTCTAAAGCGAGAGATGTTTGTTGTGTAAACAAGGTGATCCGTCTCTAAAGTTTATAGAAAGTCAGATCTATAACACAGCAATTCAACATCTTTCCACAGGATGTGATGTTCTGTACAGAGAGGCATAATTAGATTCTCTCTACACTTATCTTCCCTCTTAATGATCACTTGTGAGTTAAACAAATAGTGTTTTGGCCTGCGCTGCATCATTGTGTTTTTGAAGCTGTACAGGATCGTTGCTTTCTCTCTATGCCGTAAGACATTTAAGAAAAATAAAGGCTGAGTAAAACCAAATGTAATTTCTAAACTTTAACTCTGGGAAGATATAAGTTTGATAAATTTGCACACTTGAATAGTTTGCATGGACCGTGGTAGTCCAATTGTTTCAGCACAGATCAATCATGGAGCAGTGGCTCTAGATATTCTTTAGCTGTTCTTCTGTGTGTATGTGTTCGTTTGGTTGTAAGGGTGTGCACACGGAGAAACTCGCTCTCTGAATTAATCAGATGATGCATTTCAAGTGTCTGATTACATTAGCACATCACCTTTGTGTGAATGTTCTCTGACCTGTTCCTGGGGACACGACATCAAGCTCTCGTCTCTCAGCTTGAGAGACACAGAGAGGCCAAAGAGGACAGCAGCAGGTGTCTGCCCTTGTGACAGATAATGTGTGTTGCTTTTCATTCCACCTGCGTGCCGGGGCAAAGTCAGTGGTGTGTCGAATCCTTTGTGTAGCAGCAGCAGCAGGAGTGGTGTGCTTTTCAGTCCGTGCTGGCAGAGTCGACAGTCACACCAACAGATCTTCTCTCGGCTCGAGTGGTGACTTTCATTAGTCATGATGCTGAGACTGATAGCACTAACAAGCTCTAGCTGCACGTGCAACAGAGTTTAATGGTGTTAAAGCACTTGGCAGACAACCCAATGAGGGTATTTAGCTGCAACATAATAGCATCTGCCGTGAAATTCCAGCCGCTGAATTGTTTCTCATATTGCTGAGACAACAGGAGTCAGTATTTCCCAAACTGTCACACAGGAACACACAAGTATCTGCAGGCAAATCTTTATTTTAGACCTGTTGAGGTCAACAGAATAGAATAAAGTCAACTGTGGGGCCATCACACACAAAATGCCATTGAGAGTGTCAAATGTAAAGACCAGCCTCTCCCATTAAGTGTTGAAGGGGCCCGATCTTTAAAATGGATATTCTCATATTTTGCATGGGTTTCACATTTCTGGGTGTTTTATTGTTCACAGTGAAAAAGTGAAAACTGCAGAATTCTGTGTTTCTCCAGAATTCAATTTTTAAAAAGGTCGCCTCTGAAATGGGCCGTTCAGAACAGCTGCAGGTTTCTACGTAGAACCTTGCTTGACTGAAATCAACCAATCGTCATTCACCGTCGTTCACCTCAGGCTGCCTTCTTGCACGAGCTTGTAGTCAAGTCATTGTCAGGATTTTAACTTGCCATTCCGATACCTCCTGGTGATTCAGGCTCGTACATATAAGGTCCAATAACCGATCCTAGAGCAGCCATGTTTTCTACAAATTTGGAGTGACAGTGTGGCCGCCGCCCCCACGAGATATCACACACATGGGGGAGGGGCTACGTTACTCCAAATACTGTCAGCCATTCGTTGCCAAGGTCTAACCTTTAAATGACAAAACGGTTTATTCGTTTCAGGAGGAAGGAGAGGCTCCGGAAAAATCTGTCACCTTTTTAATATAAAATTGCCCAAAGGGAGGAATGAAGTTTGTTTTTTTACCAGTTTCATTGAGCCGAAGGCAAATCCGCTTTGGTGATTGCACTTAACTATGAAAATGAAATGTGCTGAGGGGACACGATGGTAAGATTTAATCAATAGGCGTGGTAGAACATGCTCGATCTGTGCTGAACGGACATTAATGTTTCAGGGCGGTGTCTTAGTACGTAACCAAGAAACGCGTCCCTGTGAAGATTCACAATCCATCTAAATGGCAGGAGGATGTCTCCAGTGATAACTGCAGAAGAAGCCAAATGTTTTAAAACCCGGCACCTGCTCTGCTCTGCTCTTGGCCAATGATGGGTTCTGGTGTACAGACCGAGCAATCTGTCTTTGTCCACCCCAACCCCCTCTTTCAATCCTCCCTCTCTTCCCCCTCGTCACTTTTCACTGCCGTCTGTGCTTGTACAGTGCTTGGCATTCGGCCAGGATCTCCTCAAGCCCTCCTTACAGCCCATCTTCCATCTAGTCGTCCTCGTCTTTCCGCCTCATTCATCATTTAGCTGCACACAGAGACTGTAAAATTCAGAGTGTAGTTGTGTAACATGAGAAGGACAGCGATTATGCCTCTGTGGCGCTGAAGCATCTGTAAGATGATTAATTTTCAAACAGTCACCATTGGGAACGGACAGAATTGCTTTTATACTTTTTGGCCTTGAGAGAAGGGCTTGGCTTTGAGCAACTCTTTCCTCCCACTTTAAGCCTGCCATTTTGTCTGTTTCTCTCTGTGTCTCATCTCCTGATAGCTTCTGTGTCGTCCCATCGGAGATAAAAATGTCATTTCTCCCCAGCAGTCTTGGCAGGGAGCAGGATTACTGTCCTAACAGTAAAGGCCCATGGCATATATCACAGTGACAGTGTGTGCCTGGGGCCTAAGAGCTAACGCTGTCTGCCGTGCTCTGTGCTATTGCTAGGCTGCGACACTTCATCTAAACACTCCACTGACCTGATTCAGACCTCCTCGATTCATTGTCAAGGAGATAACCGTAGGCTTGCACAAACCTAAGGAATGTGTGCTCCTCTTAAGAAGGAGTAAGGCTGCAAGTTTTAGACAGTATACAAGCCAAACAAGGAATTGTTCAGATGCATTTGTTGAACTGGAGGGGATACTTGAAGTGATGAGGGGGGAAAGAGAACGACAGAAGAGAGAGAGAGAGAGTGTGTGTGTGTGTGTAGGCTTCATTTTATTTGTAGGATGAGTTTACTGCAGCAGGGATAAAGTGCACCTCCTGGCTAACCCCTCTTCTTTCTCCGTGGCTTGATTAAAACAGAATAATTTAATCTACACGACAGGAACAGCTATGCCAAGACACTCTGGCCTCCCAGCTGTGAACAAGAGGAGAGAGAGGGAGTCATGGCTGAATGCAGGGAGAGTAGGTGTGGCTTTAACAAAGCCCCCCTGGCTCATGTTTATACTTTGAATTTCGGCCAAACAGATGTTGCAGCTGCTTAGCGTAGTAATACCTTGGCTGTGTTGTTTGCATCTGCCGTCAACATTTGTGAACATTGACTGTAAAGTGTATCAGTGACTTGCCCCCATGCTGACCTCTGCCCTGAAGAAGACCTCGTGTCCAGTCATTAAAACCCTGTAGATGGCTGTTTAGTGCCTCTCATCCTCCCGTTGGACTGTGATTTGTATTGATTTCAACTCTCTGCTTGCAGGAAATGTAATCCATACTAATACACCAACAACAGAACCACCAGCCACCAGCCACAGGCAGTGTGTGGAGTACAGGCATCAGTGGGTCTCTGTTCCTCTCTGTGTGCCGTCCCTCTGGATCAAACCTTTGGGCTATGACTCATCATTAAACAGCAGAGGGAGGGGGTGAGGTTATAGTGCGTCTGTGACCTCCCCTTACCCTCTTTATTCCCATCCCTTAACTCTTATCTTCATTTCTGTCTCTTAATCTAATGTCATCCTTCAGCCATCCCTGTCCGCCTTGAGTCCTGCTTTAAATGAGTCGTCCTGTCAATTCATATTTAGCTTACGTTTGAAAAATGCTTAAATTCATGCATCCTTTCCTAACCTTCCTAAATTCTCCCTTTAAAAGTTCCAACTTCCCTTTTCTCCTGCTTTGTGTTTCTGTTTTTCTTCTGCTGTTCATCATTATCCAACATTTGCTCAGGGCAGAGTTTATTGTAGTGTCTGACACTTTAACAACCAAAATCTTCTGTCTGATGCAAGCCAATTACAATATTCCCCTACGAGTCTGTGCCTGTGATGTGGTTTTCTGATCTTTGGGAAACAAATAGTCATTGTGATGGTTATTGTAATGTGGGAGAGGCATCTGTGCACTGGCATGCTACTCCGCTGAGAGCCGGGCAGTGTGTCTTTGTCAGTTCATGTCTACATCCTTTTTCATATCTGCAGAACGACTCCAGAAGACGACATAATGGAGATTGTCGTAATTGATGGTGGGGTCACAGAGTTCTGCAAGGCGTTTACATTTGATTATGCCGCTTTTGTTGTTATTAAAGTGAATTATTTCTATTAGAAACACGTGAATAAACTAAACCTCCGCGCTGTAAATCATGTGTTTGACATATCAGGGTTGAACTGTGGAAATGAGAGCCTGCACTGCCTGCGGCTGACGACTCGCTCATTTAACCGTCTGACTTTGTTTGTAGGCTGGCCAATGCAGAGAGGCATTGAAGCAGATTACGTCAAATTCTTGGAGCCTGACGAGGCAAATGTTTTATATGGAGATTTCACAGAGCTAACTTTAGCACAGCATCAGCAACATTCTGATTTTTAGGTTACTGCTCAATATATTATTGCCTTTTGGAGTCTGATCTGCACAGATGTCACGGACAAGTCACTTTTCAGTGATTATCATTTAACAGGGTTTTTGCTAATGTAAAAGTTGATAATTGCTTCTTTTATTGAGCTTCTCAGAGCAGGACTACTTTTAGAACGAGGCTTAAAGGTTTCATAAGTAGGATTTTTCCCTGCATTATGTCAACAACACATTCAAACTGGGCCCGTCCTCCTGGGCTCTTCGTCACCAGAAGCTCACCCTCTCATGCAAGAACACGCCCACACCGACGAACTAACACAGACACCATCATGGTTACCTTTGTGCTATCATGCTAAACGCTGGTTACCTTTGCGCTAGTATGCTAAACACCGGTTACCTTTGTGCTAGCATGCTAACCGCCAGTTAGCTTTGCGCTAGCATGCTAAATGCCAGTTAGATTGTCCTACCCAGTTTGAGGCACCTACCTGTCCAACAGAATGAAGACCAACTCTGCGTCGCTCTGTCGCCATGTTTGCCGGTCTGAATGGGGCCCAGACGCTAATTTGAACCACTCCCACACTCACCTGTACGCTGTGATTGGCACAGGGAACCACAACAGCGCCCCTCCTGTAAACATCCTGTGCAAAGCAAAACAACAGAATAGATGCAGAGGGAAGGGTCTCACAAGGGTCTGCACACACAACAGAGAAATAAGACATTAGTTTGTGATTGTTTCACAGTATTTATGCTCTAAACAACAAATGAATACACCTACACCTCCATACAACCCTCGAGGAACATACAGGGTTTATTTTTTATTGGCCGAAGTCGACTGTGTGTCTGTCTGCTCTGCCCTCTGTCACACCTGGAGCTCTAAAGCAACGACACAGCGGACTGTTCTCATTCACAAAACGCCAAATAAAGTATTCCCTTTCACGTCTCATAAAGATGCAAAAGTTACAATAGTGTCTGTTGCAGGCAGAGCAGAGAGAACACTGCAATGCAGGGGAGTTGCATTTTCCAAGTTTCACTTCCAGGCAGATGATGAAGGACATCGTGTTCAAGTCAAGCAAAAGAGAAACTATGTGGTCAAAGATCCAAACACTTGTTCGGAGATGAACAGAGTTAAGTCAAATGTTATTAACAACTATTGGCTACTATTGACGCAGGTTTTTCCGACCCGGGAAGACATGCTGATAGATGCGGATTGTTTCTTTTCCCATTGTCAGTGGCGTATACTCCTTTTGGTCGGTTTTCTGATGCGTCACCGTCTGACATCACAAACGCGCCGGAGACAGGGTTAGTGAATAGTGAAGATGTTACAGTGGTTAGAGCTTTATTGTATGTATTAGTCTTTCAGTCTGTTTATCAAACTCAGTGCAGACAAATTCGAATGATGTTCGAGCGCTGCTCGGACGGAGACGGGCGGAATTTGTAGCTGAGATGACCAGGAGTCACAGAAGTTACCGATGGAGCATAGCATCGCGCCGGAGAGGGGGTGGAGATTAGTGTGTCGACACGGGTTTTGTTTTCCCATCATTGCCGATCGGAGCCGAGGAGCTAATTGCCTGGGTCTACTGCAGAGTCATTTGACCCGGGTCTGAATGCTGATTGTAACCTTTCCCACTAAGCCAAAAAAGCCAGTTGTTAGTCGTTTTTTTGACCAGTGGGAAAAGGGTGTAAGAATTGTCTCTTTTCCCAGACTTGAAATGGGTTTATATCAAAGTGAAACAAAGTCATTTCAGGTTTACTTTAGATGCTTTCAGCTTTACTCTGTAGTGCGTCTGTGCACAGAGCTGAGCACATGTTGAATCGTTTTGGGAGCCAGTGGAAGAAAATAGGTGGGTGGGAAAGGGAGTTGGGCTTGTTCTATATGCAGTTGTGGTGATTGAGTGGATTAGTGCGGTGTCACATAAGGACGCCTCCAAACCGAGCAGTGTGGCTTGAAAAAGGATTGATTTTCAGACAATGTATTCGTCTCTTCTCCACCACGTGTTTTCCTAGCTATTATCTCCCCCTACTACTACTTCCTCCCCTTGTTAACCCTTTTTGTGGTATTCTCTGTTTATCCTGCCCACCATCATTCTTAAAATCTGTACCTATAGCTCCCAGAGCTCTGCTCCTGTCGTTGTTGCCTCAGCTCACATCTCCTCTACCTCGACTTAAAATGTACCCATTTTCCTCCTCTATTCCAGCTTTACATATCCCCCCCTGCTATCCTCCCCCTCACTGCATGCTGTCCTCGCCTCTTGGAACTGATTGGAAAATGAAGGAGGCATTACATTGTGGCAACAGATGGATGGGGCTGTGTTAATGGGTTTCCATTGTTGAAATTGATTTTGTGGTTTACATTAGGACAGGTCATTTATTTATGCTGTAAATGCATGTACCAGCAGAGCATCAGATGACATGATTCAATCTTTTAGACTTGGAATAAATAATGCTATGGATTGGACTACATTTTGATGTGTTGAGTTTCATATGTGCCCGTATAATACATCAGTGTATCAGTTTCCTCTTGTCCCTTCTAAAGATCCATACTCTCATATATGTTATTACATGCAGGGATATCCAGCTCCTTTCTTTTTGTTCCAGTCTGAGGGTAGACTGACCGTCGATCAGGAAGATCTCAAGCACCTTAGGGATTAATGTCGCCTTAATATTGCGTGTTCAGATATAAATGTGTGTTATTATGTTTAAATCCCTGAAAGCAATCAGTACAGTGTACAAAGATCCAGAATGAAAGCAAAAATCAGGCAGAAATGTTATTAAGCTTCTTGTTTTATTGCGTCTTTAGTGTTGTTGCACCTTCTAAAGATGTCTGTCTTTCTTTTCCTCCAGGCCTGCTACAGCTCCCTCAACATCTCGCCCTGCTTCATCAACATCCAGACCCACCACATCTACAACCAACAAGCCCCCGACCACCACAACTGCCAAAACCACTGCTTCTAGAGTTACCACAGCATCCTCTGCTGGCAGGACCACAGCAGCACAGACTCTCAGAACTGCTGCTGGTGCTAAGAAAGGTTAGGAGCTACACCTTCTTTTGGCCAGGAGACTGTCTTTTGAAACAGAGCTGACGGCTTTGGTTACATACGGTGTTAAGTTTTCAGTTTAAAGTGTCTTTAATAAAGTAGCATGAAGTAGTTGATTGTAGTCCCTGAAGTATCTTATTTTTATGTGTCAAAACGTGTTTATTAAAAGTCAAGTATTTAATCTGCCCTATGAACCTTGACTGGAAAAACAAACAAATATTGTTTGTTTGCTGGCGGTAAAAGTTCTGTTAACTGATTCTGACCATGAGTATCACAAAGATGCTCTGCTACAAATGATTCTCAAAATAAAATATATTGACAATAAAACTGCTTTTTTCAACAGATGTCAGTCGACCACCTGCTGCTGCAGCGGCAAAGAAACCTACAACAACTACAACGTCCTCGGCTACCAGGAAACCTGAACCCTCTAAACCCACAACCACCGTGAAGCAGAGCTCTGCCCCAAAATGGTCCACAACAATGAAGGTGGCAGACCCAAAGGTGCCACAGACCAAAACTCAACCGCCTGCAAAATCTGCTCCCATAAAGAAACCCGTAGCCGATGTTCGATTCCCTGCCCTAAACAAACAGCCCACTGGCCGAACCCCACCTGCCTCTCCAGCCAACAAACCTGCAACCAGCAGCACGGCTCTGTTGAAACGTGGCACCAAACCAACTCAGGCTGTCCCGCCTTTCACTGCCGGCAAGAAAACAGGGGTTTCAAATACCACCACACCTGTTGTCGAAACGCAGAGTGCTGCAGTAGCAGCAGTAGCAACGGTAGCAGCTGCCACGGCAGCGACTGTAATAGCCGAATCTCAAACTGAGGCTGCAGTGTCTCTTCCACAAGAATCATCTCCTGCTGCCTCTGCACCAGAGGAGATCCCTCTCCCAGCTTCGGCCAAGGATACCACAGCAGAGGTTGTCGCTCAAGATACCGCTCAAAGCCATGTTGCTGCCTCTTCTCCTGCAGAAAGCCTCGTCAGGACAGACTCACCACAAACATCTCCTCCCCAGGAGCAGTCTGAAAGCAGTGCTCCTTCATTGATAACACTGGAGCAGATCCCCGCCCCGGCTGAGCCTTCATTACCACCAGTGGCCTCCTCCTCAACCCTCTCCGACGAGCCTGTTGACCTGTTTACAGACCAAACCCCCTGCGTATCTAAAGCCCCTCCTGCTACAGCAAGTCCCATCACTCAGGATTCTCACACCAATCTAAACGAGGAGGAGGATGAAGAGGAGAGGGAGGGCAGCCAGCTGGTGTCTGTGTCTGAGATGAGTGGAACCACGCAGCCCACAGAGGAGTCCCGTCCGGGGTCTGCTGGCCTAGTCGGAGGGTCAGCATGGAGAGCCAGCGGCGCCTTGCTCTCTGAGCTGGACTCTGAGGAGGTGAGCGGCAGCCAGCAGGGAGCGTCTGAACTGAGCGCCCCTGGTGTCCTTGAGGGCACAGAGAGCATGGATGACCTGGGAGACGGCAGCCTGAAAGGAGCCATCGACATGGAAGGAGCCTCAGCAGGCTCGCCAGACTTTGAAAAAGTTCCTGACATTCCAAATAATGACTTTGACGAGGATGAGGAAGACGACGATGATGATGATCGGGTGTGTGACATGGATGTGGGTTCAGAGCGGGCAGATGAGCCGCAGAGGCCGAGGCATGACAACGATGTAGATGATGAGGAAGAGGATGACGATGTAGAGATGGCTAGTGAGGGGGTGACAGAGAGCGGGCTGGAGAGCTACGGGAACGCAGATGAGGACGACTTTGCTGAAGATGAAAGACTCGACAACTTAAACAGAGTGGCTCAGCCACCTCCTCCTCCTCAGCTGCCCTCCGCCCCGGCTGCTCAGTGGGACCAACCGAACCCCTTCACTGATCCCTGGGCAGAAGCTCTGCAGCCACAGCAGGTTCTCGAACATGTCCCCCAGCCTGTACAGGCAGAAGGTGCAGCTGCAGCAAGCCCTCAGGCAGACCAATGGCAAGCAGACTCTGAAACCCCGACTCAGCCACCAGCCCACGCCTGGCTAGAACTCGGCTCTAGTCCTTTTGTTCCTGAAGACCAAGAGGTTCCCCATCAGTCCTCTGTCCAAGATAAACCACGAAATCTAGAGGCTCAAATGTACATGGATCAGTCCAACCCAGCACCCATGCAGAGCCTGGCCCCAGCTCCTCACTCTGCCCCCGGGATGTCTCTGTCAAGCACCCTGAGCAGTGAGACCAGCACACCTGAGGAACTGGGTGAGCTGGTGAAGCTTCACCCCCAAGCTGCAGGGCTTTCCCCACAGCCAGACCTGGACTACCAAGACCTGGGCATCCACTTGGAAAAAGAAGACCAGGAGGGAGAGGAGGAGGCTGAGGCGGAGACCCTGCCAGCTGATGAAGTCCTGGGAGGCCCTGCAACTGCCCCCACCTCCAACCCCTCCTCATCCTCGGTAACAGAGGACGAGGCCAGCGACACGGAGGGAGAAGCTCAGTTGGATGATTCCTTGGAGAGTCCCGCAGTCGCTTCCATAACCTTTGACAGCCAGGCTACAGCCCGGCGCTGCCTCTCCACTGTGGAGGAGGGTGAGGAAGCCGAAGTAGGAGGCGTTGCCGGTGAAGACACCACCCCACCTTCGGCGACATCGCTGGCATCTTACGGCTTCGACACCATGACCACAGCTTCAAACTCCAACGCCCAGTCCACTGGAGAGAGCTGCATCAAGAGTCCCGGCATCTTCTCCCTGGAGGAGCTGTCTGAGGAGGCCAAAGAGCCGTTTCTGATCCCGCAGCCGTCCCTCACAGAGCAGCAGTACATCGAGTGTGGGAAGCAGGAAGCAGAGTCCGCCGAGCAAGTCGGGGAGGACATACCGGCGTCAGAGCAACCCCTTGATCCTTCATCTCCTTTCACTTTGCAGCAGCCAGAAGAAAACCCAGATGACATCCAGCCTGCGTACTATTCAGCTATCTGTGAAAAGACTGAGAACTCTTTTGCAGGTAACGTATAGTTCATCATCTCCCTAACAGCCCAAGTAACATCCCTTAATCCCCCCCTGGCCTTGATCCAGCGTCCCAAAAATATCTCCCTGTTGTAGTCCTTGTCGTCAGTGTTTGTCCTGAAATCTCTGGGGGTGGACTTAATCAAAATAAAAAAAAATAACAGAGAGCAAAAAAAGGGAAGAAATAAAAAGAGGACAGCAGTGGCACTTCCCTCTGATATTACATTTCCATGATGAGTATATGGCTTAAATTCCTGTATGTGCAATAGCTACTATTTACTCTTAATGTGTGAGCGTGCCTGGGTTTTGGTTTCTGTTTTATTCAACACAGAAGTGGCATGGGTTTGACTTTGTCTGTTTACAGCTCTTAAAAAGGGAAAACAAGAAAATGGCGCTTAACTAAAGAAATACGGAATAAAGTGTTTAACATGTTTTCATGTGTATTTATCCGACTTTTTACTGATCAAAGCTGTTAACTGAAAAAGAGTTTTCATTGTATATTCCTGTTTGTTTTGCTCTCATACTTTATGATACAGGCGATCTTCCTTAACCCCGATCACTCCTCATCTCTTCTCGCACTTTAAATTGTAACCTAGCTTTTTCTTGTGTTTATCCATCTTTTGGAGAAATGAACCTTAAAACTTTAAATAAAGATTAGATTTTTACCATGACGTACTCTCTGACCCTACACTTTTATTGGACTTTTGAGTGGATGTAACACAGACTTATGATCGATGGATCAGTGTGAGAGGAAATTGCTTGTATTCATTTTAAGATCTCACAAACTTTGGGTCTAAACATTTCATTTTAGTGCAGACACTTCCACCATTCAGCCACTCATTGCTCTATGCTGCCACACACTCACACAGACATTCATACAAAAATCGTGGCAAGAACTGTACAAGATAAACAGTGGAACATCCCGCCCTTCTTCAAAGACTGCACTGAAAACCAGGAGGAATCTGCCATCGGTTAATTGTCCACGTGACGAGAAGTCAGACATCTCATCGTTGAGCCCGAAGAACTGAACCCTGCTTATTCTACTTTAATCCAGTGTGGGTGTGTTGCTGTTTTAGCTCTCCTCTACTGCCCTTTTTAAGGCGTTCTTGCTGCACTGATCTACAGCACTGTGTTAACTTATGCTTATGCATGTCACCGTCGCACAAAGACTTTTGATCTTTCGTTCAGGGTCAGGCTGATAGCTTGGCTCTAGGACTAGATGGAATAGTGTATCATTTACTTGATTCCTTCTAAAGCCAAGCTATTCCTTTTAATCTTCCTGTGTTGCTGGATGTCTATAAATGCATGGAGAGCTTTTGCATGTATCATTGGTTGACTAACTACAAAACTCCACTCACGGGTGATGACTGTTTACACTTGCAATAAGCTTTTCTGTGTTTTATTTCTCACCATGGTTGATAGTGATTGCATATACAGGAAGTTGGCTGCTTTTTTGCTCACAAAAATCTTTCTTTTGCTGGTATCAGTTTTTAAACCATTTTACATTTAAAAAAAAACAAAAAACAATCTGATGTTTGCACATTTGCTCTCTGCACAAATTTTCTCAACCACCACCCCCAGTCACCTCACCTTAGGTCACTGTTTTTTGGTGTGTTCTCTGTTTTTACACAGATACTGTGGCTCCACCCCTCTGAATGCTTAGCAGGCTGTACCTTACACTGCTACACCACTCAAATATTCTGTCAAAGGTTATTAGTCTGTTAGGCTCCTTGCAGATGTTTGGTCTTGGCTTAAAAGCTTTCACTCTACCTTTCAGCGAGTATGAGCCTCTGCAGGCCGCCCCCCCTTTCCCTCTACACCCTTTTGCTTGTACTCACTGCACTGCTGTCACTGTCCTGCTGCCTGTCACCTGTCTTATAACATCACACACCTGTAATCTTCCTTCCCGCTTCCTCTCACACACAGGCTTCACTGCACTTCCGCACCCTCACCGCCGCGATCACGCAGTGTACCCCAGAACCTACTGTGACATCATCAAACCTCACACCGCCGCCGTCACCCCGCCGAAGCTGACCTGCGCCGACCTCCCGCCCAGGAGCCCCGGGCAGCAGGCCCTGAGCCCGCAGCTCCGCAGGCTGGAGCAGCACCAGAGACAGCTGCTGGAGCTGCAGCACCGCAGGGAGCAGCAGAGCAGGCCGCTGGAGGAGGCAGAGCAGGAGAGGAAGAGGAGGGAGGAGGAGGAGCAGAGGAAGAAGAAGGAGGAGGCTGAAGAGGAAATAAAAAGGAATAAAGAGGAGATGGAGAGGAAGATGCTAGAGCAGGCAGAGGTGACAAAGAATGAAGAGGAGGAGAGATTGAGGAAGGAAGAGGAGCTGAAGCAGAGGAGAGACCTGGAGCTGCAGCTGCAACAGCAACAAGAGGAGTTGAAGCAGAGGCAGCAGATCATGCAATGGCAACAAGAGCTGCAGCAGTCTAATAAAGGGCAGACAGTGCTGCTGTCCCCGTCCTCTGGCCTGTGCACCATCTATGAAGCCCTGGAGAACACTGATGAAGAGGAGGAGGAAGGTGAAGACGGAATAAAGGAGCTCAACCCTGCTAAGAAGAAGAAACAACCCAGAAAAGAGACGTTGAAAAAAGAGATGGAAGACGACTGTGAAAGTGTAACTTCAGACGCAGACAAACATAAAGACTCCTTAATCTCCACAGAGGACCCTCCTCCTCCTCCGTCTCCTCCTCCTCACCCAGACTCTCCTCAGACACCCAGCAACCACTCCCAGGATGAAGACAGCCCCCCTTCTCTCCCTCCTGAGTCTCCAGAGCGGCCTCCCCCTCTGGACCTGGACTGGGGGAAGAAAGTGGACATAGTGCAACAGCTGATCAATCAGACCTTAATGCTCAACAGAGAAGGCTGCTCCTCCCTGCTCCTGCTACCAGGAGGTGCAGGAGGCACACTGAGCCCCCTGGAGAGCAGCCTGTGGCCCAGCCTGCTGCCTCCTCTCACCCCTCCCTCTGCCACTGTCACCTCCGTCAGTAGCTTCTCCCCGGAGGCCACAGGGAGCTCCCCGCAGGGGGAGTGGACTGTGGTAGAGCTAGAGACGCATCACTGAGGGACATCCGTGTGTGATGTCACTCACACACTTAAAATAAAACATTTGCAGTACTGTTAAACTTTAACGTCGTGCATACAGGGAGGAGGAAACAAGTGCTGGAAAATTATGCACAAATACACAACAAACACATGCAGAGCAGCCTGTTCTCGTACTTCTGTGAAACAGCTGTACAGACTGATAATGGCTAAATTTCAGGCTGGGCAATGGAGCAGAAAATATAAATATCAAGATGAACTTATTCGACGTTGACAAAAAATTGCAATTTCTGTGAGGGAAGTAGAAATAGAAGACGTTTACACCCATCACATCGTGCTGAGTGGTTAAGTATCATTGTAAGCAGACAGTGTATTACAGTAGCATGTAAAAAACAAAAAGTATCTCAAATGAATTATATTTTTTTACTGCCAGCCCTGTAATTAGACCCATAGATACACCTGAGGTGCTGTAGATCAGTGGTTCCCAACCAGCGAGTCACGATGGATCAAATCAAAGTGTTTGAAAGAATGAAAAGAAGGAAAACGCATTTCTATTTTCATGCTTTTCTTTTATCTTTGCTTTTTTCTAAACTACTGAAGTATTTTGCTACTGAAGGACGACAATGACGACGTTTGAAGGAGTCTTATGTTAATAAATTGGAAACCACTGCTATAGACTCAGATGAGAGAGACTAAGTGTAAGATAAGTGTACTGTAAAAACAAGCACAACACAGATATCAAGATGTTGGCTATTTAAAATGCAAAAAAAAAAAGTCTTGCCCTGAATTCAGACTTGCAGGTAGTTCTTGTGAACTCATTTTTAAAGGTAAACTCCATGTCACTGAAAGTACTAAATTCCATAAAACACACTAAACTGATTTCATCCTACTACTGACATGACCCCCATGTCCTCACTATGACGCTACCTGAGAGTCTACACTCGGGGCAAGAGAGTCTCTGGTGCTGCCTGTGAGAACCTGGATCTCAGAAATTCAAGTAGACAAACACAACATGACACCGCAGGGAAACTCAGCACCTCTATCACATCACAATGATATCCTGCACCACTGCAAACAGAAACTGTAAACTTACACCTGGAACCAACTGATCACCAACAGATTCCCATGATGCACCACTGCTACAGACTAACAGGGTTGGAACTGAACACTTTTCTTTATGCCAAATCTTTGCCGTGGGTGGCCACACACGCACACACACCGATAGTGCCAAATGGCCACTATCAAGGAAGGTAAACTGACTGGTAGATTTGGTTGTTTTACTTTGTGTTGCTCACCTGTTGCCCCTTTAGTTTAAGCTGTTTATACGTGTCGATGGACACAACTCTATCACCTTATTTTGAAAGGAGAATACACTGGAGAACCTGCTGGTCCCGCTACTGAATACAGATGAAGGAACTCAAATTCCCAGACTTCTGTGACTGCACCGTCAACTATTTTATCAGTTGTATTTTTACAGAGGCCTGGACACTCAACAGGTTGTTGAAACCTCTTTTACTTTGGAATAATTCCTCTGTGAACAGAAGTTAAAGAAACTACAGCTAAGGAGGACGAGCTCAGGCTAAACTTTTTTTTTTAAACCAAAGGTCGGTGCAACATGTCAGCAGTTCCTTTTAAAACACTGGGGTCAGACACTAATGAGGTTTAAGTTACGAGCGCATAATCGTGTCAAAAGATGACACCACATGAACTTTGTTTTTCCCCAGGTAGTCGTCTTCCTAAGATTCAGCTACACATGATAGCACATTTTATGACAAGGTTACTCTACACTAAAAGTTTTAACCGTTACTGCTGTGAAGGTCAGGAGTCACTATATTTTGAGTACGATTATTTAAAGGGTGGGGGTGCTGGGAGGGATCAATATCAGGATATTTTGGGTAAAGACTCTTATTGTTGAAGCTGTGATGAGCTATGGTACGAAAGTGTGTGTGTCACTGGTTGTAAATGTTTATATGGGGCTTGTGTGTTGATGTCGGTCTGTTGTCTGGATACTGTGTTTGTCAGTCAACGTTTCACGCTGTCATGTCAGGCTTCTCTGTAATATATCACAGTTTTAAAGATGAGGTTTTCTTACATGTAGACCTGATTTGAAAGCACAAAGAATCTGAAACATAACAGCCTTTTGGGTTGACGCAGTGAGCGAACTACTTTTTCATCCCTGTTGTCTCGGGGATGAGAATTCCCTTCATCATCGCCTGCTAGTTTGTCGACTCTTTTATCAAAGCCTCTGTGTAGCAACTGAAAGGCAACCAGCTGTTTGTGCTTATGTATGTTTGCATTCCCTGAACCTCCTGGCAGGACAAAGCTGGACTTTTCGGACGTACGCTTTTCATCACGTCTGTGTCGTGTTTTTGTATTATGTGTATATTGTTCAAAAAGACTGCTCACTGTTATGAAGGGAAACTCCACTTTACTTTTGTACTTTAGAGATGTAGAGGTATGGGAAGACCTTTAAGAGTCATATATAGATTTTTATTGATAATAGAGAGTGAATGATGTGGGTTGTAAATGGTAGATTTTATCCTCTAAGTTAATTGCCTTCTTCTTACACTTTATGTCCAGTCAACAGGTTTGATGAGCTGAATGGTAACAAGGTCAAACTGAACACAGTAAACTGAGCGAAGTTAATTTGTTTCTTGTTTCTCTCAAGTTTTGGATTTGGATTTATTGAAAATGAGGAGAGGCCTGTGAGATGAAGTAACCAGGCTCTCAAATTAAGGCAGCTTGTTTAAAAATGTAAAGTTTTCCTTGTTGGACTTTCTGAAAGACAGAATCTGTGATTGTGTGTAATTATTTCAATGCAATGTTCATGTAAATAAAATGTTTTTTTAATAATTATTTTTTCTTTTTTTACAACACAACATGCACTTAAAAACTGCAAACTTATTTACATATTTACAATATGATTACGTTTTAAAACTGACAACATTAACACTCTGAACAGAATAAAATGTCAAAACAAAGTGCAACACGCAGGTGAACAGATTCGTCAATGTAAACAGTTTAAAAGAAGTGACAATAAAACTTAGTGCAGGAGACAAACACTGGTCACTAAATATCTTGAGCTTTAAACATGGAAAACCCAACAGGTCCTGAATGCATCACAGCACACAACACCTTAAACATGAAACCAGATGTTCCACCTTCCAATCTCAGGTAAACTCAACACCTTTGCTTAACATTCTGCTCGAGGACTTCCTGGTCCTGCACAAGGGACCGACATTGTTCCTGTTTTTTTCCCCACATGCTGTTTCTTTTTCTACCAACCACCATAAATTATTTACCACACAGACAGACATCATATGTGTGTTAATATACACACATGATTCCTGCAGGGCCTAACATCTCTCTGTATTCTGGCGAGACAACAGTAGCCTGTACAGGTGGTCTGTGGCGCTGCAGCTCGACGGCTCATCGCTGCCCAGAAACAACAGTCTGGTAAAGGTGGCCTGAGGAACCTCGCACACGATCCTGAAACACAATATAAAGACAACTTTACCAAACTGCTGCTTTAGTTGTCAGACACACTGATGCTCTTCTGTTTACACTTTTAAAATGTTTATGAATTCTTTTTTTTTTTTACCACTTAGCATGGAATATTTCAAACTGTGAATCAGTGTACCAGTCGTAGATGTCCTCTGTGTTGGGGTCAGGGTTCACCTGCACCCACTGACCGATGGACCACATCCTCACCACGTCACCATTAGAGACATCGTGGATGTCTGCAGCAGCTTTTGCTTGTAAGTGTGGAACATCCTCGCAGCACAGGAAGTAACTGAGTGCGACATTGGGTCATCCGCTTTATCACAAAATAATTGCAGAGATGTAAAATAGATTTTAAATATAATATCTGAGGAAAAACATTTCCTGTTTAATCTTCTGTCCATAACAAAGGAACAGTGGATGTAAAACACAGAAGCCGGTAGAAGATATCGTCCAGACTCACTACTCTGTGTCCTCCCTGTCTGTTTCTTCCTTTCCCTCCTCCCTCTCTCCACCCTGCCCTTCATTCGCCTGCTGCTTCTGCACGTTGTCTCTGAGTCTCTCCACATTCCAGCGCATGCGTTTGTACAGGCCGGTGTGGACACGAGTCAGGTACGGCATCGGCCTGCAGTAGCGGAACGCAGTCAGCCTCAGACGACCGAGCTGACTCTGACCGATGCAGAAGTGAGAAACACTGTGAGGAGGGGGAGTTAAGACATAAGAGATATTTATATTAGGTAAAGCAACAACGGCAACAGGATTCAGCCAGTGGAAGAAAAAACAGGAGCATAGAAATCTGCAGTTTTGTATTTATAATGTGGTGAGCTGCAAAACCTTAAAAATAATCCCCGGCTTGTGAGACTAAATTTGGCTTCCAGATATTATTCACAGATGCTTCCAAGACTTAAAAAGGCATTACTGTATATACCATTTGAATTTGTATAAAAGTCTAACGCTATGTTAAATTGGGAAGTTAAGTTTACATTTGAACAAGTTAAAAGATAAGTTTCAGTCTATTTCAAACACTTTCATAACACACTAAAGCCTCGACAGTATGAAGAACATGAACTATACCAAAGAAACATGCACAAGTAAGCAATTTTAGAAATGTTTAGTAGAAATGTGTGTTGTTCCTTTGCATGCGTGTGTACCTGTTAGGCTCGGCCTCGTCCAAACAGAGGAGACTGTAGCTGGCATAGGTCAACACCAGCTGCTCCAACTTGTCACACAGCTGCTGAGAGAAATCCAACAGCTGGCCCCGCTACACGCACAAACACACACACACACAGTAGGAGTTTAGAGTCCACTTGTAGCTGTTAAACAGTGAACACAAATTTCCCTCTCATTCTCTAACACACACATTATGTTCCTGTTTGTTTCTGGATCCGGAACAGATGGAAATGATTGTGAAGCAATACAATAACCACACACCCAAATTCACAAATTAAAAGCACATTGCTTATTTACAGTGTAATCTATAATACATACTGCATTGAAGGACTCATTTTTGAAAGCAAAAATAAATGTGTCTATCACAGTATTTCATGTTTTCAAGCTCAGGCTAAATACTCCTAGACAAGAGTTGGGTGAAAACATTTACCCTGGGGTAGATTTCAAAGGGCAGAAGGGTGTTAGGGGACAGGATGCTCCTAGTTGTGGATTCCAGGTGGTTAAAGTAAGGCTGACAGGTGTAGAGGAAATGCTGCACTTCCCCAACAAGAGCCTTACTATCTTCTCGTCTGCAAAAACAAAATCATAAAGTAGCAGAATTACACAGGTATGATTTGTGCACACTAAATGTCCAGCACCTTACCCATTGATAAGGCTGTCATGTAAGTGATCTGCTTTACTCAGGAGGAACTGCAGCTGCAGCCGCAAGGACTGCAGCCCCCCCTCCTGCCGTCTGGCCTCCACACAGCTGCTGCAGGCCTCACAGTCACAGCTGCAGGATGGGTCGTTACCACAGGGGGGCAGCAGAGCAACGTTGGCCAACAACAACAAAGAGTCCTTTATCTCTGAAACACAAAACGCAACATAATAAACGTAAATGATACTAACATCCACAAAAGATCCCTCTACTCCACTTCAAATACAACTAACTACCAACTTAGGTGTAAGAGGTGGGGTGATCATGGTTATTTGGTGGTTATAGTTAAAACTCTGGAAGTAATTTTTTTCTCAATAACAGTGAATGAGTTAAAATCATTTAACTTCAAGAGTTAAAAATAGACATCCATGTTTTAGAGCCGGTCGTAGTGTTTAACCACCTTGTCCGGTGTTTTGCAGACCCCCCGTCCAGTCTGACTCCTTCACCCCGCTCATGACCTCCTGCAGGCCCGCAGACGTTTGTTGATCTGACGGTGAGTTTGAGGTGAGCTGGACCTCAACCTGAACTTCAAAATCTGTCATCCTTTCTGCTGGAAACTAAGTTCGTTTTTCTGAAGAAACCTTTGAAAAATACAATGCTGCATTAACTAATTTAGAGCTGTATGCACTGAATGACTTAACCGCTAGCTTGTGTAACTTAAAATGACTTGCTTATTGCTGTTGCCGTTAGCGAAGGAGCTAGCTAACGGTCTCCTTATTAGTAGCAACACATTTAAGTTTTAGCTAGGAAATTGACTACCTACGTTTTTGACCGAGTTATTCCATCAGACAACTCAATGTGGCATCGTGTTGGATTCTGATGATTGTAATGGTTTTAGGTTAAAACGGTTAAAAGTATTTTAAGATAAAACTAAGTTAGCTACCTAGCTAGCAGTTTAGCTAATCGTTTCCTCTTTTCATCCGTCAATCCTCCCTCTGGTTAAGCAGTCAGGGGTCAAGGTTCAAGAGTTACACTGTAGAAAGAAACTAATGTATGATAATTAAAAAGTATTTATTAAAAATGATT
Source organism: Semicossyphus pulcher (assembly GCF_022749685.1). Classification (NCBI taxonomy): domain Eukaryota; kingdom Metazoa; phylum Chordata; class Actinopteri; order Labriformes; family Labridae; genus Semicossyphus; species Semicossyphus pulcher. The sequence continues at coordinate 12,880,198 of NW_027211681.1, forward strand.
TAATAATTTTTTATATGTATTTGTTTTTTGGTTTGGGTTTTAATGTACTAAAATAGTAAAACTAATTATTAAATTAAACTAAATTCCATGTTATTACTAGTATTTCTAGCTAAAACATTTACTTTGTCAATAGTTAGCATCAGAAGAGAGTTAGCTGCTGGCTAAAGTTTCTTATCAAATATCAAATATAATTCATATCAGTTATTATAGTTTTGAAATTTTCATTTGTTTTTATTTTTATTTAGTCTTTCATTTTGGTTTTTGATTTCAGTTAAGTTTTAGTTTTACAAGTTCATAGTTTTATTTTTATTTTGAGGAATTGACTAGTTTTAGTTTAGTTTTTAGGTATTAAGTGGAAAGCCTTGAAGAAGCTGAAAAGGGTAGGATGAAAGAATGCATCACATTAAATATGATTTTCATTGGGTCTTTGTCATCTCTCGAGAAGTCAAACGGAGCAGGACAAAGCAGTACCAACCACAGTTTGAATTGAGGGGGAAAACGAAAACTAAGCAGATTTTACCAGCAATTCTATTTAGTTTTAGTTCGTATTGAATTGTTCATTGTAGTTTTTATTTAGTTTTAGTTTTTTGAAAATTGTAGTTTTTATTTTTATTTCAGTTAATGAAATAATATTTTCACTGCTGGTTTTAGTTTTAGTCGTAGTTTTTAACTGTAATAACCCTGTTTCATATCATTATCATATGATTGTCCCTTGAACCTCTTTTTGTTATTATTCCAACAAAACAAGCCAATTTGAAATGCCTTGCCACAAATTAATGCGTCAATACAAATGCATTTATATACTCTTTTTTTTTTTTTTAATTGTACAAAGATTAATATACTATTTTTGAAAGTTCTAACACACTGAAATCCAAAATGTTCAAAATGTTGTGTTACACATCTTTAGTTTGCTTTATAAACCATCGTGACTATTTGTTTTGTTGATATGTATGAAGACAGAACAGGGGAGAAAGCAGGACATCTGATTTCCTTTCGTGTTTGCCATATCAGTCTCAGCAGAGGCAGAACAATAAACAATTTTTACACAACCGTGATTTTAGACCACTAAATAGCCCTGTGTTTAAAATAGTATAACAAATTGCCTATTGCTTTCTAATAATGATACATTTTTACAAATCGCTGTTTGACGTAATACAATGTTTTTTTATGTCTTTGTATGTGTTTGTGGATGTGACTCGGGTTCAGCAGGACATGACGGAGCAGCACTGCTGGTGGATTTTATGGGGCCGAGTGAGTGACACAGTTTGTGTCTACTGTCTGTTGTGATAGGACAGATTATAATGTAATTTGTTTGTACAAGGTTAGTAGTAGTGTGTATCCTGGAGCCCTAAGGGTTATTCTGTGGTCCTGCATCCTTTCCATCTTCCTGCTGGCTAATTTTCATCATGCAAATCAGATATGCAAATACTATTCAGTTCACCTGCTTTATCAGATCTACAACAGACGCCCACTCACATCATAACCTGACCTCACCTTATTTTAACTTTCTCTCACACACCAGCACACACAGGCTAATACATAATGACCATTTCTGTTGAATAAGATCAACCTCAGTTGTGCTGTGAAACATGTTTTTTATACAATAATTATTTTTACAATAGGTCCTTAAATGACCACAATGGCCAAACAGATTTGATTAAAATTTCCTATTTACTTTAGCATATCACTGTAGTACAACACTCTCTAAGCATTGACAGCATTTATTTTTCTTGTCAATGACTGATGTTGATGCTTTTTGTCCTTTTGTTTTCAGTGATCCCAGTCGAGTAGATCTTCGTCTTACTCCTGCAAACAGGTAGGTCAGTTATTTATTGAACATTAAGTAAGACCACAAAGAAATCTTCTTGTACTTACATTGAGCATATCAATTTCCTGCTTCTTTATACTTTTAATCCATCACATTATAGAGAAAATATTGTATCTTTAGGAACCCCATTAGTACTTTTATCATGGCAATTTTGAAGTAGAATTTTTATTATATATTAAAGGTTAAGGTGTTACTTTATGGGTTGAAAAACCCTTCTATTTGTAATATATCCTTGGATTAGCTGTATTGTCAGCTGAACCTTAAAAACCTAGACTAAGTTATTAAGGATCTTTATATGAATGGAATATGTGCATCCTTCGAACAGCTAGCAATGAAATATAAACTACCACATGCCCATTTTTTCCCCCGATATTTAAAAGTGAGGAATTCTGTTAAGAAACTGTATAATTCCTTTCCCAACAAGCCTCCAACTACCCCAGCTGATAATTTGCTGTATCTTGACATGGATAAAAAGTGTATAATCTTCCGAATTTACGAATCCATTTGTGAGATTAATCCTCAGTCTTACGCCCTCCACCTCTAAACGAAACTTTGAATGCAATTCTAAAACAAACATGCCTCATCTCCCTGCATCAGATATGGGCTCATACAATTTAAGATTGTGCATCGTGTCCGCTTTACAAAAGCAAAATTAGCCCAAATGTACCCAAATCTAGACCCCAACTGTGATACATGCCAAATTGATATTAGTACTTTTGATACTTTCAGTAAATGTTGCTCATAATACTTTTACTTAATGGTTGAATGCATGAATTTCACTTGTAGTGGTGTAGTATTAGTTTAAACATTAAGAAATGATCATCTTCTCAGACACTGTTGCATTTTACATATCAACAGTTGGTTCATTAGAAGTTTCAGTTGGCAACGATAGCTGGTGCAGGTCACATGATACATCCGGGCGCGATCTCGCCGCCCAGCCCTGGACCAATGAACGGCCGGGCGGCACTGCTCGAGCGTCGGGAGCGCGCGGGGGCAGAGTGTAGCGTACAACTGGTGTGTGTGCTCCTCTACCGTCAGTTACCCGCTGTTTGAATGTGATGAGATGGTGTCTTCACCCATCCCGTGTGCCAAAAGAAAGAACGGGTTTCTTTTGTTGGTTTTTGACTTACGCTAACGGTGTACTTCATGGACAGATTAGCCTTCTATTGTCCTTGGTTTTTGGCTGTCTGAGCGGCTTTTGCGGGACTGACAGGCGGCTTTTTTTGGGCATGTGATACAGACAAGAGACTGAGGCGTGTTCATGTCTCACGGACGTTACCGGGAAAAGAAGAAGAAGAGGCTTTCTCTCATTGTATGTGTCTGTGGATGTGACTCGGGTTCAGCAGGACATGACGGAGCAGCGCTGCCGGTGGATTTTACGGGGCTCTTGCTAGCTGTTGAATGGCAAGCCCTCGGAGAATTAGATGAACAATGACTTTAGAGCATAAAACCTTGTTCTGGATACTGTTAAGTGGATTTTCTTTTTAAACAAACGTGCAGACAGTGAACGCATCTTTATTTGTGGTGAATTGAGAGCTAACGCTGGTTAAACACATTAAAACGCACAGGGAGGATCAGTTCAGGCGCGGCCAGGCGAGCCAACAATGCGGATTACCTCTTGACTGTTTGCCTTTGTGTCAAAACAGACTATTTGTATAAAGTTTAGATAACACTCACAGGACAGATAGCCTTTTTCCCCCTTTATCATTTTACTTCATTGTCTTAGAAAAAGGAGACAGTACGTTGGCGTGAGGTCCAAATCCCCACATGTGCACAGGTTGTCTGTGAGACTGCAAGCTGACTGAAAAAGGAGCAACAGGGACAACGATGGCGAACGACTCTATTCAAGTAAGTCGATATATTTGGATATCCTGCAACCTGCTTGCATAGGCTAATTTGACTTGTCTTGAATGGCCTGCAACCTTTTGTCTTCAATAGGACCTTGGCTTGTCCTCTGACCTTTCATTTGAATGCTAACCTACACAAAATGAATACTAAAACCAGCGTCTCAACTTTTAGTTCGGGCTTGCGAACCCCTAAAACAAAGCTTTATTTGTGAACCCTTATCACATGGCCTTACAGTGTTTTTTTCCTCCTAAGATTAACCTTGATTCTCTAATGTGTAAGAGGTAAATTACAAACCCCAATTCCAAAAAAGTTGGGAAATTGTGTAAAATGTGAATAAAAACAGAATACAGTTATTTGCAAATCCTTTTCAACCTTTAATTCATTACAGCACAAAGACAAGATATTTAATGTTCAAACTGATAAACTTTATTATTTATTTGGAAATAAACACACATTCTGAAGGTGATGCCTACAACATGCTCCAAAAGTTGAGACAGGAGCATGTTGACCTCTGTGTTACATCACCGTTTCTTCTAACAACACTCTATAAGCATATAGGGACTGGAGACACTAATTGTTGAAGTATCGAAAGTGGAATTTTTCCCCATTCTTGCATCTTAAGTTGCTCAACAGTTTACGTTGTTGTATTTTGCGCTTCGTAGTGCGCCATACATTTTCAATGGGAGACAGGTCTGGACTGCATGCAGGCCAGTCTAGTGCCTGTACTCTTTTACTGCGAAGCCATGCTGTTGTAACTCGTGCAGAATGTGGCTTGGCATCGTCTTGCTAAAATAAGCAGGGACGTCCCTGAAAAAGACGCCGTCTGGATGGAAGCATATATCGCTCCAAAACCTGTATATACCTCTCGATATAAATGGTGCCTTCACAGACGTGCAAGTTACCCATGCCATGGGCACTAGTACGCCCCCATACCTTCACAGATGCTGCCTTTTGAACTTTGCGTTGGTAACAATCTGGATGGTCCTTTTCCTCTTTAGCCCGGAGGACTTGACGGCCATTATTTCCAAAAACAATTTGTAATGTGGACTCATCAGACCACAGCACGCTTCTACTTTAGGTCAGTCCATGTCAGACGAGCTCGGGCCCAGAAAATCGGTATATAGTCTTAACTTACATTTGTAAATGCAGCTACGTACTGTGTTAAATGACAATGGTTTGCCGAAGTGTTCCTAAGCCCATGTTGTAATATCATCACAGAATGATGCCGGTTTTTAATGCAGTGCTGCCTGAGAGATCGAAGGTCACTGGCCGTCATAAGATAATATACCGGGCACCATCATAAGATAATATACCCGGCACCATCATAAGATAATATACCGGGCTGTGTGTTAATGCATCTCATGTTGGCAGTTGAAATATCCCAGATTTGCTTGAGGGGCTCCCTGAGGCTTCTCAAGGACCATTGGTGGCCCCGGGACACCTCTGTGAGAACCCACCAGCCACTCAGTTGAATTGGAAATGGATAGTTCGTCTCTTATTTATAATGTATGATGGGACACGCTTTGGTTTTGGAGAGGTTTTTGTGCAGAGAGCTCCGGGAGCGCTCGCCTACCTTTGGGTGTTGTTCTGCATTGTTTTTGCCATGATGTCCCTCGGTCCATCTGTAGCTGTGTGTCCACGAGTTGTTTGTGTGTGGAGATACAGAGTAAAGGCAGGTGCACACAGGCACAATAGTGGTGTTTGTTATAAAACAACACCCATTACACACACCATTCCCAACTCCCAAGGCATTACTCGTTCATTCGTGTGAGCAGGAAGACTGCTAATTTAGCTTTTTAAAGGAAATACTGTAGTTGTGTGCTCGGTAAAACTAACATAGTTTCCTTTATCTAGCATTTGCTTTGCTCTCTAGAGTCACCTAGCTTAGAGACACTATATAAGAAAAGATCCACCTAGCATTTATGTAGAAAGTCTTCTGATGGTGACTGTAAGAGGAGCAGTATGACATTCATACCGTTAAACTTAGGGAGCCATTGTTCCTGTTGGGTTTGACACACTGAGACATTAAAGTCTACACAAGTGTCTTGTATCAGTTAAGGTGCACACGTGGAGCTGCACACAGTTCAGACACACAGGTGCTTGTGCTGCCATGCAGGTTTAATGCAATCATACCTTCTTATTTGCACTGTAGGAACTCTGATATCGTTTAGCTGAGATAGAAGTGCAGGGAGTGAAACAGCAGATGAGTTAGAACTGATATACCCTGTAATTTATAGAAGTAGCCAGGTGAGGAACAGGTGCAGGTGAAAATGCAGAAGTTGGACAATAGTGGGAATCTAGTTTTATTTGACTTAGACCATAACATATGATACTGGTTGGTTGAAGTTATAATGGCGGAAAATGTCACCTTCACGACAAGTGTTCCTCTTATTGTGTTTGTGTGTGTAAGACCTGCTGACGTCATTAAAATGCTGAGTAAACACTTCACAGTGCTTGTTTGCCCACTTCACTATGACTTTGCATTACAAACGAGAAAGAGACGCAGTTTAGCAATGGATGGTCATTTCTGTTATTATGAAGGCACATGAGATGATTCAAGTTGCCGATTGAAAAAAATGTGTTCTTGTTGGTCCAAATAAGTTCTTGTGGGTGTTTATATTGTTAGTCCTCAGGTCTGTTCACTTTAGTCTGACATGATTTCACAGTTCAAGCTGAGTCAAACAGCTTATCGGAGAAGCGATGAATCATTCGTCATTTTTCAAGCAAATAAGCCAAATATTATATATTTCCCACAGCAAAATAATCTGCAGACTGGTTGGTTCCAGCCTGGTAACACTTATCTGTGACTTGTCTCTGTACACATGGTTAATGTCTCTACTTACTGCTCCCTTTTCAGCTCTTTTTCCTCTTTAATCTGCTGCAGGAAATCATAAACTCCAGCACGTGTGGGTAGTAAAAAATGAGCCACAGACAGTGTCTAATTATGCCGCCAAAGTGCAGCATGTTATCTAGACTGCTTTAAGAGCTTTGTACTGGGTAAGTGTGCCACTTCAACCAGCTTTAAGTCTAGCTTTCGTGTCTTCATTTTTCCCTAGACAGCTTAGTTACTAAAAAGATGTTAAAGTGTACAGTGTTGCTCCTTATTTGAGAGCATGAAAATCCAGCTAAACCATAGCATGCCTGTTTAGTTAGTTGCCTGCTCTCTGTTTGTTTCATTTTGGGAGACAAGACATTGATTGAAGTTGTATAAGTTGATCAACAACCAAATGAGGATTGAACCCTCACTGAAAAACAGTTCAAGACGGCACTATCAGCACAAACAGTAGTACGAAGGAGGTTAAAAATCCTTATTCATTCCATCAAGATGACATGTTTGTTTGTTTCTGCCAAACCCATCAAGAGGCTCATGGACAATAGGCAAGAATGGCTGATGAAGGAAGTAAAGCAGTAAAGAAAAGATGGAGATGGGCAGAGTTTAAGGTCTCCCTCGGATCATGGACAAGGAAAGATGTTGGCTTTTACTGAATGGTTGATATTAAGCTGTATACTCATACAAATTATGATAGCCATCTTAAATGTTTTATGGATTACAAAGCTAGGTCAGAGCTAGGTGTGGATGTAGACTTATAATAAGGAACATTTAACATTGTCATGCTCAGAAACAGCCATTAACTTGCCAGTCAAACTTTCAATAAAATATTATTTTTAGTTTATCTGTCCATTCTCGAAAGAGCACTCCTCAAAGGTATAATAAGCAGGATTTTTCATGCATTTTGTCAACAACAAATTCAAACTGGGCCCCTCCTCCTGGGCCCCTCCTCCTGGGCCCTTCGCCACCAGAAGCTCACTTCCACTCTCTCGTGCGAGAACCTGCCCACCCCGCTGAGCTAACACCGACAGCATCATGGTTATCATTGCGCTAGCATGCTAACCTGAAGTTACCTTTGTGCCAGCATTCTAACCGCCGGTTACCTTTGCACTAGCATGCTAACCGCCGGTAAGCTTTGCGCTAGCATGCTAACCGCCGATTAGCTTGTCCTACCCGGTTTGAGGTACCTACCTGTCTAACAGAACCAACTCTGCGTCGCTCTTTCTCCATGTTCACCGCTCTGAATGAGGCCCAGTTCCTAATTTGAACCACTGCAACTCTCACCTATACGTTGTGATTGGCTCAGGGAACCACTACCCATAATGCACCCAAGTGGCTGATAGTTGGTTGAAAGACTGCAGTGTTTTATGTGCTCAGTCTTTCTGACTGCACACCCACTGATTATTTCATATTGTAACTAGCGGGTTTCAGCCCCAACCGCAGCTGACTCACCCAACCACTAATTTATCAGATTTTGTGAATTAAAGTCCTTACTCAGCCTTCTTTATAAACACCTGTAAACAGACGTACATTTGTATAATCTGTTGCTTCCGGCTGGTAGATATGAGGAAGAAAAAAGGAAGCAGTGGAGCTGTGAACTCTTTTCATGGTGTGCTGTGTGTTTGCCCCTGAGGGAAGACAATAACAAACAGCCCCAATAGAAGTCTGAACCCAACTGCGTCACACTTTCTCATAAAAGTTAAAGGGGAGACGAGAAGGGAAAAGAGGGGAGGGGGCTCTTTTCTGTACAGTGTAATCATGGTTCTGTGTCGGTCTTTCTTGTCGGACATGTTTTACACAGTGCATGTTCACAGTTAACACCCAGACAACTGAGACACACTCCAGAAGCTTCACAAAATGTACACGACCACAAACGTTCATGTTCACTGAAACACACACACACACACACACACACTCACAAACGCACAGATTTAACAACTGACACGCACATTCAGAGTCAGACACTCCAGGGAATGCATAGGAGAGCTTCCCATAAGCCTCAGCATGACGTAAGGAGACAGCTATGTGCACAAAGTGGGCTTTTCTCAGCGCTGCCCTGTGGCCATGCAGGCAGACAGAATCCACAATAATGCATCCAGGAACAGTCGAGCAACCAGAGACCTAGAGAGAGAGTGAATATTCTCATTCATCTCTTTGTTAGTCATCTCAGTTTGATAAAACGCAGGACTGTAAACTCCCTAACATGTGATACAGTCTCCAATATGAGAAGTGCTATATTCAACACATGATCATAACCTGGTATTGACTTCAGTGACTGTGTGCTTTATGTTGTTTGACCCTCCAGGAAATTGCAGCATTTATAATCTGTTAGCAACACAGTGTATAATATTCATTATCATGGTATAATGTTTTTCTATACGATGTAGGCCTACGTGCTTCCCAGCAAAGTTACCGTGTGTTTTGAAACAAATGAGGCTGAACATGTTGCAGACGCTGTTGAAACAGTCTATGTTGCATCTAAGTGTTGGACACAGTTAAGCATCTGTTCTCTGACGGGCTCTATTCAGTGTCTCCATATGTTGTCCACATTACAGTGGCGCATCTGTGTCCCGGTCAGTCACCATTTTTCCAGAGGCTGTACTCGTTGTGCGTATCATGGACATCACCACTTTGGCCAAATAAAATACAGTTGAACTGAAATGTACTTTCTACAATGCTAGGGTGTAGTTAGGGGTAATACTATGGGTTTTTATTTTAGATAATAAGCTCCAGAATAGCATCTGGATACACCTCATGGTGACTTTGTTTAATCAATTTTTCTTTGCAAGATCAAGAGTGAACTTTCAAACTCATTTACACATCCAGCAGTTACAGAGCAACATAACCATTTATTGTGTGTTTTTGCCTTTGTTTGGTCTCTACCAGCTCACGAGGGAAATATCTGCCTCTTTAGCTGCTACATGCTCGCCTTTGTTTACCAATCAGCCGCTCGCTGTAGCCCCTTTTACACGGCCAGTTCAAGGCGGAATTATTCCACCTCTGTTACGTCTCTTTTTTTAATGTAAAGCCGTTGATGCCATTGATGGTGACAACGTTGAGGATGTGGTTTATGTTGATTAGGATTCTCATAATGATGATGATGACAAACTATATTGAGCTTGTTGATGTTGCTGATGATGATCATTATCATTATGAAAACAAATAACGCCCTGTGCTAGGGATGCACGATATTGGATTTTTTGCCGATATCCGATATGCCGATATTTTACAACTCATTTAGCCGATTACCGATACTGATACCGATATTTTTTTCCCGCACACCTAATTGCAGAGATCATCAACCCTCTTCTGTATTGGAATCAGCGTACAGTATAATGGTGATACTCTTATCACATGTGTTACAACGGTCGGGGTGACGGGTCTTGAGATGGTTAATCAAGTTTGTAGTGTTGAAAGACTTTGCCTTGGCTCCTCCTCGCATCACCGAAGCTGAGCAGTCATTGCAAACAGCAGTTTTGCTATCTATTTCGGACACTTTGAAAAACTTCCACACCACGGACATTTTGTCTTCTAACTCTCTCATGCTGCAGGTAGACACACGTGACGTCATCACGCTGCAACGCGCAGGTCTTCTTCGCGCCGGGGACATTGCGCCGAGGTCGGGCATTTAATCAAGTATGCAGCAGCCCATTATTTTATCGGTTAATTATATCGGCATAGATAGTTAATTTTTAAGCCAATATCGTCCGATACCGATAGCGTGCCGATAATATCGTGCATCCCTACCCTGTGCACTACCTGTCGGCACCAGCGTCTGATCGCACTTGAAGCTGTTTGTTGACACTTGCTGACTGGTCGTCGACACTCCTGTCTTGCTCATTGCTTGTGTTGTGTTAACTTTCAGATGTACGTTGCTTTGGACGAAAGCATCTGCCATCTTTGCTTTTTCACTTGAAACAGTTGCCTGCTGCAGATGTAAATGACCATAACAGCGGTGAGAGTAACAGAGACAGGAAAGTTGTGGAACGGACAGGTTAACAATAAGCTGCAATGTTATAAAGCTTTTTAAAGAGGGGAGTGATAGATTCAGGTTATAAAGTAAATCTCTGTAGGTTCATCACAATGAGTGACCCATTTCACATTGTTGAGTTATATTCACATTGTTAATAAAGAAATATTAATAATGGCTGCTTACAAGTACTCAGAATAACATCTAAAGATGCACATTTCAATGATACTTGGGCATCTCCATCTGCAGAAGAAGGCCGTATCATTCGGTCGGATGCTCCTGAATGCTTCTGAATGAACCCAGTCTTGTAATTGTGAAGCCAACCACAAAACATTTGTTGTTAAGGAGAAGTTTGTTGTGTAATTTATAGTTAAATATTTCCGTGATATTTTGTCACTGTGGGAGTTGCGGGTGACGCTTTGCTTGGGCCCAAGGGTGGAGGGTTTAGGGTGGAGGGTAGAAGGGAAGGGGAGGTCTAAAGGGCATTATGCTGATGATGAGGCTCCACAGCCGCAGCAGTACAATAGCTTGTATTGTCTGACACCAGCAGCCCAGATCACATTCAGTTCACTCTGAGTTCATTTTCCTCATCCGGGCTGCAGCATGGTGGTGACCACACCCTTCACCAACCCACCGATACACCCACCCACCCACCCAGCTGCCCACTCTGGCCCGGGGAGTGAAGATAAATCATGTGTTAATGGTGTTTGGATTGAAATCTGAAATCCTCTGTGTATTTAAACCATGTTTGTGCTTCATTAGTTGGCCCCAGCAGCTGTTCTCAGCTTATGTTTCTCTTGGTGGATTTTGCAGCGTTCCTTTATCTCTCGTTCACATCTCTGCTTCCCTCTGTGCAAACAGCCCATAATTCTCATGACCTCATAGCAATGTACCCCTGCATTCCCGCTTCAGACGGGCCCCTCCTTCTACCCGGACACACACACACACACACACACAGGCCTGCAACACTAGGCTCACACACTGTCATTACATCACCTGTCAGCGTTGGCCAGTGAGTCCCATCAGCTCTGTGAGGGAGAACTGGGAGGGCTGGAAAAAGCAGGAGAGGTCAGGAGGATGTAGAGGAGAAAGGAGGTCAGGGTGGGTCATTTAGACGAAAGAAACGCATCTGCTCTGTTTTCCATTGTATGAGGTCAAATAGATGGCAGATGGTGAAGTTATAGGGATGTTCCGATGCCAGTTTTCCATTACCGATATCAATTCCGATATAAAGTATCAGCCGATACCGACCAGTATAATCTCCGTTACCTGACACCACATTTAAGGCCATATCGGACGCTGATACGACACTGTCATTGGTATCAGACAACTCTAGTATCGGTACAAATGTCATATCGCATTATATAACAGCAGTAAATCCTCACTTTCCCTCTCACGTGTGCCCAGGCCTGGCTTGTCAACACCAGCCATGCACGCTGACTTACCATGACCCTTGACCCCTCCTCATTATGGCAGTGCACAGGGGCCCCCGGGCCACATGTATCGATCCTCGGCCCTCCGCTGAGCGCTGCCGTGCTGTTTAAACACCCACTCATCCGAGCTAACTATCTCTGCAAGTGCTGGAGGATTGTGGCACAAGTCGACAGCTTAGAGTGCGCGTTGAGTGAAACAGTTGTTCTGGTGATGTTTTCTTAAACCAGAAAACAAGACAAACAGGATGAAGAGCTGCTAAAAGGGATTTTAAGTGATGAAGCTTTGATGTGTAGTTTGTAGAATTTAGGTTGAATTCACGCTGAAAGAAGTTACCGCGGGTCTTTTGGAGCTGTCATGTTATTTAAGCTTTTGCAAAGAAAGGGGCAAAGATATGTTTTAGTTTATATAAATAAATAAATAAATAAATAAGGAACATTGTGTTGTAATCTCTGGGTGCGGTTACTTCTTGGAAAATCTCTTCCCCTAATGGAACAAGATATTTGAGGACAAATAAACTGATGCAACAAATACCCAGGAAACAGCATGTTTTAACTGGGATTAAGTAACAACTGTGTCTATTTATGTGTATGTGATTGTTATTGCATTGATGAGCTGTTGATGAACAGTATGTACAGCCAAATAAACAGTTCTGTTCCCCTCGTAACTTAAATCCAGTCCTCCTCCTCCTGCTCATCCGTCCTGCCACCCTGGGAGTGTACGATGTTCTCATCGCCTTGCATGCACTAGTCTATGGTGATTCATGCATGGTGATTTCCTGCACAGCAGGGGGTCGGCTGGTAAACAGTTTGTGAACAAAGCAATATCGGCCAACTTAATGGGATAAACTAGGCATGGTTCCCAAGAGCTCACACTGCAGGGAGAAAGCACAAGTGCTGATGTGTGTCAGCCTCATTAGAGCAGTCAGGGCGATCGCTTTGTATTGAACTTAGAGGATAAATAACTTTATTTCAATTAAAATCTGTCAGCTGCTGGTTTATTCTACATGTTGTTAAACTTTAATACTTTATCTTCCAAATTCACAGGTGGTAAACCATCATTTAATGATTCTTCTTCTCTTGTAGAAAATAACTTTACACACCTCAGACATGCTCACATTGTTTGGCCAGTTGGGAAAAAAGTTTTTTAATTGGAATTTTCACTTGAAGGTTATTATGAGGATGGGTTCCAACTGTAGTCTCAGGTTAACCAAACCTCGTATAAAGCCCCTGGTGGGTTGGGCAAATGTATAATGAGTTCATATAAACGTGTGTCATGTAGGGAAAGTCTGTCGTGTTAAATGGCCTTCTACAGCCTTAAATTAGTTTTGTAGTTGGAGTTTCCCAATGAATGTTGTGGGCTGTTTGTTTCGCCTTTCACATGTGAGGCTGGTGTCTAGATGTGGTCAATGCTTCTATAAATGTTTGCTGACCAAATAAAATGACACAAAAATGGCTGACAACTCAAACCATAAAAGATGAATGTTATAGCTTTGATATTGCTCTTAACAAGGTTCCTGTATCGAGTATATCAGCATGAAGCTACATTACACATAATCTGTAATGAAGTTAATACATCTGATAATTACACAATCTGAAGCAGGCTTCAGTAGGGCCGGGCAATATGACAGTTTTTACAGAATCATAATAACTTTGTTATTCGATTAAGGGGAAACATCTAGTCCGAAATGAGACATGTATGGGTGGTTTAAGTACACTGGGCATGTACAGACCTTTGTACACATGATGGTAGTTGTGTACAGTTCGCACATGACTCAAAGCTTTGTTCATAGGAAAAGTATGAATTCAGCATTACTCACCGGAAATAATGGCATACTATGTCTTTGTAAAAATAATATTTAGTAAGATTTGTTAATGTGGTCTTATTTGCTTTGTGCAGAAAAGACAATGGAGAAAGAGGTTTCCTGTTTTGGGGAAAACTGTAAACAGTTTGTAAATGGTTTGGTAGGGTAGCTAGATGTGCAGTGTTTGTGTGTAGCGGTGTGTTTCCCGCTGTCAGTCAGACTGCCATGTTGCGTTGTTTGTTTGTTAATCTCCAAATGCTCAGTGAAGTTTCTACTCCTGTTTCCACTCAGGTTTGAATCTCCGTTTGATGCTAAAGTTTTGCTATTTCTGTCAGCTGTTATTTGTAACATGGTAGCAGTTTCAGAAGATTTGACACCAAATGAGAGGCCTACAGAGAACGTTTCTAACATGGAGAGTGGTTTTCAGTGAGGAGAACCACTGAGGAAGTGGTTAGGAGCAACTGTACATGATCTCCTTTGAAGCCCTGTAGTGATGAACCCACTTATTTAGGAGTTGCTCAGCAGTGTTGTACATGTCTGTCGCTGAATGATGTTACATAAACCTTTGCCAGACGTCGTAGTACCTTGTTATATCAGTGTTAAAGATGTCTACACTACCATATGACATTTTATTATTAATATTTCATAGTGCTACTTTCTTCCACTGCTGTATGAGAGGCCTCCCTACATGTCTGACCGAGCTGCCTGTGATGAACGGTTCTGGACCAGCAAGTGTTCTGAGTGTAAAGCGATCTACCATGTTGCCCTGCTGTTGTCATCTCCCCTCCTCCTCTCTCTTCTCCCCTCTCCTGCTATCTCTCCCTCCTGTCCAAGCTACGCACCAGCTGCTCTCCTCCTCCTCCTTCTCTCCTTCTACAGCCCTCCTTCTTGTTTTCCTGTTTGGCCCTCAATAGCTGCCCTCCACTGGGGATAATTAGAAGGAAACGACTTTTGCTGTTAAGTGATGTTGTTGCTGTTAACCAGCCAACAGCGAAATACACAATGAACATGGTTAACTTATTAAATAAGTTTAAACTCCCTGTTAACTCTGTTGTTAGTTTGGCACCATCAAACATCATTTAATACAGACTTTAGCTTTCTATATGATCTAAACAGTTATTTTAAAAGTGTTTCATATTTGCACTGGCTGAGTTAAGTAGGCAAATATTTGCTGCATTATTTGGATAACATCTCCCAGCACTACAGACAGTCTTTATCAAAATTGATGCGTGTGGGGTTTGTGTGTGTTTTAGTGCGTCATGCACAGAGGGTGTGACTTTATAAGATATAAATAGACGATGGGAGTTATTAAAGTCCCCACAAACAATCCCTTTCATTAGAATGGGCTGGGGATCCAGTTACACTGATAACATTTGGTCTCCCGGCTCCTCGGGCTCTGGATGGTTGGATGGTTAGGAAGCTGGGTGGAGCTGCAGTCAAATCACTTTGAATTAAATCATTTCCAAATGTCAGAAAGACTAATTAGATATGTGCTGTTGATAGGGCTGAGTAAAAAAAAAAAAAAAAAGATTTTTAAGATTCAAATCGATTCTTATTTGAATGACCGAATATCAATGAATAAAAATATGTAAAATCGTGTTTGATCACGCACCTTTCTGCACGCTCCTGAACGCAGCACGACTCAGCACATCCCCTCGAAAAACGGCAGTGAGGGAGACATGCCCGTCATTGTTTACTGCACCTAATGTGGAGACATCGGTGATCTCCGACGGACTCTTTTTATCGTGTGTGCGTCCATGAATATGTAAGTTAGTTTGGCACTGATGTTTATGTTTCTCTCTGTTAGCGTCGGCTTCGGCCGCGAGTGTATTTTCGGCATGTTGTTATACAGAATGCCTTCCCCCATAACTCTTAGTCTCGTGTGGTTTTGTTCTTCGCGCTGTGAGATCTCGTTGGCAAATCTCGAGTTGAACCCCAGTTCGTTTAAACAACAACCATGAGCCAGATGTACAGACTGAAAATCTGAAACTGGAAAAAAAGTTCATTAGCTGTCTAATTAATAAAATTGTTAATATTTTGTTGACTGCTGTGTGTTTGTCATGTTGAATAAAAAGTACATGATGTAACTTCTTAAATCACCAAATCGATATCGAATCAGATCGGAAATCGAATCGAATTGAGAAATCCTTATCGATACCCAGCCTTAGCTGTTCATGTTGCTTTATCCTTATTATTCTGGATATGTTGTCCTCTCACCAAAAAGAACAAAATCTAAATGTTGGGTGAAAAAAAAATGTGTTTAGTTAAAGAATGGACCTGGACAGAATGTACAAACACTCGCCTGTGGCCCGTGTCATGTATCAGGAGTCTGTCAGACAATGGGGACAGAGGACAGACACAAGGTTAGTCTTTATGAAGACCTCTTAAAGGAAAACTTCACCTATTTTTTCAGAGCAAAAAGTGACTTGGCAGAGCAAAGTCTTGCAGGTATTACTGCGTATGTGAAAAAAAGGTGTATAATACCTTTTTGTCTCCGGACAGAGGTGCATGACATCTGAAAAATTACCTCAAGTGATGTCACTCGAGGTACTAACCCGACCTCTGTAGCCTGCTCCTCATTCTGCTTCGGGTTAGCTTCATTAGCTGCTGCTGTAACTTACAAAACTCTCTCAGCAAACTAGTTGGTGTTAGCATTGCATTGTGGGTAATGCCGGTATGTTTCGACATACAAAATAATGTGTTGTGTAGGGATGCCACGGTGAAGCTAGAAGCTAGAAGCTGATGATGTTGCCTGCCATTCTGTCCGACTGTTTACTTTTAAGGTGATGTCCAGAAGGTGTTGGCCCTCTGGTAGCCTCCCGAGTCCACGTGAATTCAGTGAACTTTATAGTTAAATCCTCCGCCATTGTCTTGTCGATCAGCTGTCTGTTTACATGGCTCCGGGTCAACTCTCCTTCCTCCCGTCACGTGATGAGTGAAATCTGAGTCCTGCTGCTCTGTGCTAAGACTCTGCTGCTGCTGCTGAGCGGACTCTTTAAGTGTGTTAAGTATTGTCCATTGTCCCACTGTTGATACTGATAACACACTCCAAAGAAGCACGGTCAGGGCCATGAGAATGTAATGTAAGCAGCCTTAAACACAGTGTAACAACATTGAATGATTTGTAAAAACAGAGTTACCATCAGCTATAATAATGATCAATGTTAGTAGATGTCCTCTTTGTAAGGAAAAACCTTCCATATTAACTTCTAGTCAACCTCAGGTGTTGTTTGCAGACCTTTCCAGGTGCCGTGGTGCTGCAAAAACAAATATGCTTCTTAGCACAGGACACGTTTGCACACACAACATAGTGCTGCATCATAGTTTCCTCATGTGCGCTCCCACAACAACACTTGAGACGTAATATTTTTCCTCTAGCTTTGTATTTTGCTTCTCCTTCAGTTTTCCACCACGCCCAGTGCACGTCTGAACTGTGAGTCGTCATCTCTGCGGCCTCTCTCAGCACGGGTCGCTTCAGCTCTTTAACACTCAGTCAGAATGACATCCGGCTCTGCCTTCGTTTAGCTCCTGCTCGTTCGAATGTCTTCAAGCCTGAGCGCTGAGAGGGAGTGTCGGACAAATAGACAGCCGAGGGAAAGGAGGAGACAGGTGTTTCCTGCTGTGTTACCTGGAGGCTGTGCTGTCATAGAAACAGCTGGTAACAGGATGAGGTCATCGTTTATGCACCTAATGATTTAAAATCCCCTTTGCACACAGCTATTTCCAGCTGCGCAATTGTCTTACTTAGGAATACTCCATATTTAGAGTCATTTTGGTTCTCATGTTCAAAAGAGAGAGCGTTCCCTACACACCATTTTACATATCACGACTTTTTTGGTTTCACTGAGAGCGAGCCCTCTCAGAGGACAATTAACTAAGTGTAGGCTGTAAAATTATATTCAGCTATGTAATTACAGATAGGACTGAAATGATTCTGCTTCCCACTTGATTAAACTGTCGCTTGCATTAAGCTGTAGTTACTCAATCAGGCTCCAACCTTTCCATTATCCCCAAATACTTTACATAACCTGATCAGCCCAAATATAGACCCCGACCTCCTCTACCTTCAATCCAGCTCGATGGCTTTTACTTCACTTATCGGCTCACACGCCCATTTTCCGGAGAGTGTATCTGCTGACTCGAGTAATGTGTCGTTCTCGTCCATGTTTCTCTTTGTTTGTAAGCCCAACCTTGAACTTATTGTCCGTGCTAAGCTGAGTGCTTTCAACAGTATTAAACAAGAGCGCAGATTTAAAAGATTACCCTCAATTTATGTAACAGGTTCATGTTAAATTGAAAACAGCTGCTTGTTTGTTGTAGCTAGAACTGCGATTACACAACCAACATGACAGATGTTGTATTAAGTTAACAGGTAGGTAATTAATACAGCTTAAATTATAACTGACCCACAAAACATCCATAAATTGGACGTGTAAGATTTTAAACAGCATTTCATTTAAAAACATGAATTTCTTTGAATGAAACCCACATTTTGCTTTGAGTCATGACTGCGCAGAAACATTTGACTTGTTCCGTTAATGCACCAAAAACAACCAACTTCATTACATAATGAAAAGTTGTAATCCAGAGTCAGTAAAGCCCCTTCAACTGCGACCACATAATCACTGTTGGTGAGCTCAACTTGTTTCTGCATGTCTTTTAAACTCTCACACACACACACACACACACACACACACACACACACACACACACAGAGACCTGCTGCACTGGTCTCTGCTGCTGCTGCTGCTGCTGCCACACCTGAGCCCAACTGTCATAACCGTTAATGCTGTGACACAGACACACACACACACACACACACACACACACACACACACACACACACACACACACACACTGAAGGCGAAAGAGCCCCAGGTCGCTCTTGCTACACATTAATATTCACCCCCATGCTTCGTCTTTCTCTGTTAGTTTCACCATGTACTGCCACCACGCAGCCTCAGTCTCCCCCTGCTGCTCTCAAAACATACATGTGATCTGTTGTTGGCAGTTTCGGTCTCTGCCCACATGCACACACTCCTGGTTACACACAGTTTCACACACACTGTGGATTTGGGATTTAAAGAGAATTATGTGAAGTAGTGCAGCACCAGTATTCACTTGTTGTATGAAAGTACTTTGTGTTATGTGATATATTATACCCTTAAATCCTGTATATAAGAAGCAGTCTGTTTTGGTTGTTATTTCTATAACTATTTATCAATAAACAAGACGAGGTCCAAACCTCGTATGTGGCTGACCGCATCAGGTCAATGTGCACTTTTGTGGGCAATGTGTTACAAGCGGACGAGCAGCAGAGGAGCAGCAGCCCCGCCTACTCCCCGGACAAAGTATCCAGAGCCGTATAGACAGAGAGTCGCGTCAGTGGAGGTCCGATATGCTCCATGATCCGACCCACGTGTAGGGCTGACCCCGGCGGTCAGCCAAAAACGTGGATTAAAAAAAAAAAGTTATTTCAATTTATTTTTATTTAAAACACATTCAAAACCCTGGCGATCATGACAGCGCACGTCTGTGACCAAGCTTTAGCAAGATTCTAGTGCCATCGTCTGGGTAAAATACCGTAACACAATAACATTTTATACTGGTATATTGGTCACACTGGTATGTGGGACGCAGCCCACTTTTAAGATGAAAAAAATGACGGCACTTGCCTCACTGTCACTAGTTTCCTTTGGAACCAGTATACTTTCCATCGCAGAATTGGTCCCAATTTAATTTAAGCGAAAAAGTGAATCTGGACATTTTTAAATGTTAGCATTGTCTTTAAGCTAAATGCTAACATTAGCATGCCCACAGAGTCTCAGACCAACATCTGTCGCTCCACACATGGAGGACCAATTAAAGAGGCTGCATGTGACGCCATACAAGATAGTTTCAAGTGCTTCAAGCTGTAGTTTTAACACAAGATCCCCTCTTCTGATCACACATGTATGTCAGGACAGTGTGTCACATGACCGTGCCTCCAGCCTCTTGGCTCGCTCTGAGTTTTGTTGGGAAGTGGTGTTAGACCCTGTGTGTCTGGCCTTCAGACAGCTTAGAGGGTTAATCTCCTCAGCTAAACCCACGGCTTCACCACCAGCACTACAACATCTTAAACACACGTGCCGTCATGTACTTCCCCACGCCCTGTAAACAAGTTTAATTGCTTTATTTATTTCGTGCATCTTTTTATCTTTAAGTGTCTATTTTTCTATAAATGACGAAGCATGTAAACACTCACCTAGTTAAACACAAACTGCTGTTTAACTAATCTACCTCCTTCTTTTCCTCCTCCTTCCTCCTCTCAGGGCTTCATCCTTCCCTTCCTCCCTCTCCCTCGTTCCCTCCCTGGCTATCACACCCTCTCCTGCTGTCCAACACACACACACACACACACACACACACACACACACACACACACACACACACACACACACACACACACACACACACACAAAGTGACTTGCTCTTTTTTGCAGGATGTCTGGACTCTTGAGGCATGAAACCAGTCGTGTTTTAAGGCAATATTGTGGTTGATTTATTTGCAAGATATTTGGGAGGATAATGATTCAAGAATTTGTTCAAGAGAAAAAAACAAAGATACTTATAAAGTTGATTTAATGTGCAGCCCTGTACAGAGCATGTCTGCCTGGTTTACAGCAGTAGCACTCTGCCAAATGTGCTCTCAATGAACTCTTCTCCTCCCATGAACACAGGCTCCCTCTCTCATCCTCCTCCTTCCCCTCATGTGTCTGATGTCTGTGTGTTTGGCAGTGAGTCTGGCCTCCCAGCATGCTCTCACATGCTCTTTTATCCATCACTCGCCTCTGGCACCGTGGGTCGACCACCCTCCCTTTCTTCTCCACCTGCTTCTTTATCTCTTTTTGGCTGACCATGATCCTCTCTCTCCCCTCCTGTTTCTTTCTCTCTGGCTGCGCACCTCCTCCGGTCTGTCTCTCTGCTCCAAGGCTTTCTTGGCCTGTCTGTCTGTCCGTCTCGTGGGAGAGGGTGGTGTCTGTCTCTCGTCTCCTCCTCCTCCCATCCCTCCCTCTGCTTGCAGAGAAAGAGATGAAAAGGAGGAGTGTAAACAAGGGAACTGAGCTGCTGTGAAGCTAAATGGCAACATTTTCTCCCCCCAAAGGCTGTTTGAGGTTTGTCAGAGGGAGAGGCACAGAGAGTTCAGGGTAACAGAATAGAGATGTGGTTTAATATAGTCATTTTACAGTACAGTACCTAAACTATCATGACATGTTATCTAACAGTACAATTACCACATAATCATGTAACTTCTTACTTTATTCGTGTAAGTCATATCCTTGTATAATCATGTATAAAGAAGCAGACGTCACGCATTGGCCATTCTGAAGCCTCAGTTAAGGTAGACATTATTGCTTGTCACCATGTTGGTTTTTTTTTTAACAAGAAGTGACCATATTTGGACGAGAGGGTGGAGCTGGAGAGGAGCGAGGGGATCGCAAACGGCAAAGCGAAACAGTCCAGCTGATTCAGTAGCTAGTGACTGAGCTAGTTACTAAAACAAGATGGTAGTTGTGGTGTTTGCTTACCGGCCTTGTTATATTATCACGCTAAAGCAGTTAAGATATCTTCTGAAACATATTGAACTTGCCACCTGCTAACATGTCTGGGAAAGTGAGCAGTGGGGGAACGATAAAACTACAAATCATTCTCTTCTAGGGATGGGAATCACAGGGTAACTCACGAAACGATACGTGGCCCACGATAACGACAATATCACGATACAGCGATTCTGCGATAACTGATATATTGCAAGACAATCATATAATAATACATCACAATATCTGTTTAACTGAAGAATACAAAATGCCCCTAAAAAGTGCAGGATTAATATTCACTGCAATTTGGTGTCAGTTTCACAGACTTTGACACAAACTGAGATGAAATGATGTACCTGTGTTTTCAGTCAGTTCAATTCAGTTTAATTAATTTCACAGAACTGAAGAACAACTGTAAAGTCAGAATTTGGATTCATTTCATAAGCGCAACCGCGAGGAGTCATGAAGTAGTAAAGCGGCGAGTCAAAATCACATCTGTTTAGAGCGTCATGTACTTGTAAATTAGAGTTTCATTTGGCGCCAGCATGTCAGTAATTGTATTGCACAAGTTGATATATCGCCGAATTGATGTTTTGTCCCACCCCCACTCCCTTCTCTGCAAGGACAAGCCAACAATAACAGGGTTCCCACACGTCATGGAAAACCTGGAAAGTTAGAGACTAGTTTTCCAGTCATGGAAACACCTGGAAATTGATTAAAATGACAAAATATCCTGGAAATAATTTGTTCGAAAATTTTAATTGCCTACTACGTAAACTTAGGTGCATATCTTTGTTTGAAACTTGACTGTTGGTAGGAGAAGCTGTGCAGTTTGGCAGGTATGCCCTCTCCTGGCACGCAATGTCTCCTCCTAGTGGTGGCTGTGTTTTTACACCCATTGCGTTTCTGAGAGTTTTGACCCTTTGAGGTTGCTGTAGCTGGTCAGTGTGCAGTATTGAAGCAGCAGATTGTTAGCAAGTCAGTTCGCTAATAGAACTATATTCCTGTAAGTATGAGCACACACGTCGTTTTATGGTAAGCATGTGAAGTAGAAATGGATTGTTTGTAAAGTTAATTTATCGCGATGCTAATGTCCATCAGCGTGCAACTAAAACAACAGATGTTTGAGTTTCAGCCACCTCCTCTCCAGTCTGGGCGCCCAGAGCTGTCAAAGGCGACATCGAGCCCTGCAAGTGACAAAAGACGCTTTCTAACCAACTGAAAGACGATAGAAAAGTATGATACCTGGACATCGGTGTAACTTGGATGGGGTTCGAGATTGAAGTCCTATGAGCAGGTGTTTAAGCCTATAAGCCAGTGTTTGGAGTGAGTATTATAACTGCCACAATTCAAATAAGTGTAACACAGAACAGGTTGGTGTTTGTTTGTTGAGGAGAGCTTTGTAAGTAAAAAAATATATACAAGTGCTGATCATATCTAACAAAAAAGAGGAGGCCATATTGTACAGCTAGCAGTCTTGGATGTAGCCGGCACCTGTAATGAACCTGAGACACTTCATCATGAACCCAGCATCATTAAAAAGGAGGAATAAAACTGGGGTTAAATGTCTCAGTACTAGGCCTCCCAGTAAATTATATGCCCGTTTGTGAGCCTGTCCTGTATTGTCAAGAAAAACTCCTGGAAAATGTCCTGGAAAATGATTTCTTAAAGAGTGGGAACCCTGAATAATGCTGATAATCCACCTTTAGATTGAACTAAGAAGCCAGATGTGACTAGAGCATACTCTGATTCCTTATTATTAGTGCTAATATATCAATTCTAGAATGAACTCAACGGAAGACCAGGAAACTGAAAAATTCTTGAAAGGCACCAACAAAACAGACGACAAAAAAGTTATGCTTGGTGACTTAAGTAGCTCAGCGGCCCTTAGCAGAAAGCTAGCAGACCCTTGGGCAGTTTAGCTTCTGTGTTGATCAATTCTCTCTCCCCTCAAGTGGCCATTTGAGGAACTGTTTTATTTGGCACTCCGGCATTGGAAGTTGTGTGTAAAGCATGTTGAAATGTTTTTTAGCTGTTAGCAGTGAAGCACTAAACGAAGATGGTGAACAAGATAAAATAACATTAATGCCAGGAATATCAATAGGAGCATGTTAGCATGCCGACAATTCAAGGCACTGTGTGTAAGTACAAACTCACAGAGCTGCAGAGTCGTGTTCGTTAGAACACATACATCTGTGAACACTCCTGCTTTAAATAGACCCACTCTTATCTGTGTGGTATTTAACATGATACACGTCAGCAGAGATTGATTAGGTGGAGACACACTGTAGGGAGTGCAGCGAAAGAAGTTATAGCCCGGTGAGTTTATAACCTTTGTGCCTCTGTACCTCTGACTCTCCCTGCTCCCTCCCTCCCTCCCTCTCTCTCTCTATCCCTCCCTCTCTTGCGCGCGCTCCACGTCTTTCCTGCCAGGTTGGCTGTTGTCACTTCTCAGGCGTCTCAGGAATGCCTCCAGATGTTTTCTTTGTATGACTCAGCCAAACACACACACACACACACGCTAACAGTCTCTTGGATACATTTCCTTTCTTGTGCACACATCAACATACAGGCAGACATTGTTTTGACTTCAGGTGGAAGTGTGTATCCAACCTTTGTACGTCCCTTCACAGTGAACAGATCCAGGAACAGCTCACGTCTCCTCCTATTTTCATGCTTTTCATTAGATGAGATAAACCTTAACTGACATCAGAGAACGCGCTTCACGGTAAATCAGCCGTGCAGACCCATTTTCCATCTCCGTACTTTAGTTAGCACACACGCGCACACACACACACACACACACACACACACACACACACACACACACACACACACACACACACACACACCCAGAGGTAAGATACAGCGATATCAGTGTTCGTGCAGCTCTGCAGGGCCGTCTTTCCATGAAGCCCATCTAAGCAGATACCCCAGACCTGTCAGAGCAATTACCCATAAATCCCTACCCCGCTAGCTTTCAGACACTCATGTCGTCTTGTAACGCACACACAGAGCATGCAGACTTCCCACATGAACAAGTACAGCAGCACAGAGGCTGATTATCATGTGCTGCTGTATTTGTTTCTAACTTGACTAACATTCGTGGTTATCATGCCATCAACTCTGTGTGCTATTTTAGCACTGTACCATAAACTCTGCATATTATCACATTCTGAATCTGCAGCCTGCAAGAGTGCATCAGCAAAAACCAGCAGCTGATGTGCGGCTGCGAAGGCTTGGGTAGTTTCGGTTCCTGATCTGTGTATGATAAAAATACACTTCTGTTTTTACACTTTTACTAAGTGACATCAAAGGTCAGTGTGTTGTTTCTGAGCCTGTCTCAACCGCAGCAAACTAAGACTAAGATCAGAGACATTTGTAATAATTTCACATCATTAACTTCCATCTGAATCAGACATAACAGAAATAATTCCCCCGACAAGTGTTAAATGAATGAATGTGATCTAATGTGTAAGTGAGGGTGCAAATCTGTCCTCTTAAATGCTTCCTTTGGTTCATCTGTAAGCGAACTACACGGCGGGACAGCTTGTGTCAGAAATTACTATTTTCTTGTGTGAGATGTGTGATGTGTTTGTTTTGTGATGTACTGTGTCAAGGTGCTTTTTGTATTGTCACAGTGTAAAATCTTGCAGACCTGAGGAAGTATAGCTTCTGCTCTGCTGAAGCTAATGCGGATCTAAGTAAAGACACAAACTTAAATCACACACACTTTATTGTTAATTTATACTTGTCAGCTTTAACTGGCTTATGAGTGGTCTGTATTTCTTTACTAATATAAGTAACCAAGCCTTGGATTGACATACGATAGCAAAAGCGTAAAATCTAATGCTAACTTCTAAAAATGTGTTTTGAATCATTAAGACGACCACACTTTTGTGCAAATATATTTGACTGTTGGGAATTTAAACATCATAAATTTCAAACCTTATCTGGCCTTCATCCAGTGTGCTTTTGAGATCATAGTGCTTGATTGATTTCTGATGTTTAAATTGTGTTATATGAACAATTAAAATAATAAACTTATTGGATAGTCTGTGTATATTTAATAGCGATAGACCGATTATCGGTTGGGCCGATTATCGGCACCGATTATCGGTTGGGCCGATTATCGGCACCGATATTCAGCATTTTGGCGCATATCAGCATCGGCCTTTTTTTTTTTTTTTTTTTTTTTTTTTTAATCCGACAGCTGATAAGAGATCAATTTAAAACTGGGTTATTTTGGCTCTGATGCAGCCGCGCCTCTCTGTCTGCAGTCACTAACAGCACTGATTGGTTACCCACAGAGCCATGGCACGGGTAACAGCCAATCAGCAGTGAAAGCTGTGCATGCAGAGTGCTCACACTGACTCTGGGAACTCCCTGCGCTTTTTGTTTGTTTAATAAACATATGCTTAAAGGCATTTAAACAAAGTTAAGTGTTGGAGTTTGTATTATTCAAAATTTTGACGCCAATATTTTCACTTTTACTGCAAATGAATATCGGCTCCAAATATCGGTTATCGGCCTCCTTGACTACTAATAATCGGTATCGGCCCTGAACAAACCATATCGGTCCATCTCTAATATTTAACATGATTTTTCCCACTAGATGTCCATATCTTTTCTTATTTAACCTCAAGTTAAGGTTGTACACTAAAAGCCGTGCCCAGCCGTGATAAACCCACACAGGTAAATTAAATCATGTGTGAGTGGGTGGGTTGCTGATGCGCATGAATTCTCTCCCTGTTTAAACAGCATGACGTTACACTGTCTCTAGCTCTCTTCACTTAAACTGATCTGTTGTTCATCTGCTTGCAGAGACGTACGCTTAAAATCAGTGTTCTGAGTTTCTGAGAAAGAGCCTGCATGCTCGCGTAATCCTCCCTAAATAAACTGTTTTTAAAAATGTAGCAATATCATGAAGCCAAATGCTCCACTACAGGCCGGTGTGTGTGTTTACAATCCCACCTGAATTGATTTCCGACTGATACTGAAAAGGTTTTTTTTTTTTATAAGCTTTAGCATGTTAGCCTTTTTATTTTACGTACCGGCCTGACGATGATTGGCAGCTGTTGGGCATCCTCCCTGACTCAGCAGGGCAGGGATTGGACAGTGATTGACAGGTGTTTGGTCCGCTCACTAAGCACGTCTGGAGCACACAGTGAGTGACAGATGGCCTGCCGAGCCGAGGGTCCTCCCCCTGCTGGTCTGAATGCTTCTGTGTTTATTCTTCTGAGAACAGAGGAGCTGTTTGTTCCTTTCCTTTGCATCCTTTTATCTTTATTCCAGGAAAGCTTCACTGGTTATTGATGTGGAGCCTCTTGGACCTGGGCAGACTGAGTTTACATTCCAACCTGGGATGTTTGTCTTTTAAAAATCCCTGCGTCCACCAGGTCTCTTTATGATTGATTCATCTTTTGCTCTTCCTCTCTAAACATTTCAGGCTCCCTGGGTTTCAGCCGTAAAGATCAATCTCAGAAGCCATCAGCGATCGTCTGAGAAAGATTTAGCCTCTGGGAGCGAAAGCCAATATATTTTGGGCTTCCCGTGCAGCCAGCAGATACCTGGATTACTGATATCATATGCGGGTCGAGACTTCCTCTTCTGTATTGGGCTTATTTTTTATTGTCCATCTAGTTGCATGAGACGCAAGACTGGAATTGGAGTTAAGAAATGGTATCTACACGTTTTTACTGTGGATCTGTGGGTTTAACTGTTTAACGGGATAAATAAAAGGCTTAATTATCATCTTATGATACCCGATAGATAGTTTGTTTGGCTTATGTAACATTTTCCACTCTAGACATATCCCATTTTACAAGACCCTTATTAAATTGCTAATAACTAGGGCTGGGGCGACTCGTGGACATCATCAGCGTCATCCACGACGGAAATATGTCGATTTTTATAACGTGCGTCGATGCGGCACAAAGACAAGAGGGCTGAGTTAAGAGCTGGGGCACAGTACAAGTATGTGCGTGCAGAAATGGATCTTGTCACTTATCACTGGCTGTCAAAATAGGAGTAAGAAGTAGATCCAGGTGCATAGGTGATAAGGGGCGGTCTCCTAGGGTTCCATGTTCTGAGGAGCCCTGGCTTGAGTCTTTTTGGGTGACCACCGGGGTCAGCCCTACACACGGGTCTGTATGTGACTGACTGAGTGAGTGACGGTACTTTCACAGCCGTAGAGAGAGAGAGTTGCGACATCGCAATGGCGGATCATGGAGCATATTGGACCTCCACTGACGCGACTCTCTGTCTATACGGCTCTGGATACTTTGTTCGGGGAGTAGGCGGGGCTGCTCCTCTGCTGCTCGCCCGCTGTCCGCACCTGCTTTCAAACACGTTGCCATTGGCCTCATAAGGACAGTCCTTGTAACACATTGCCCACAAAAGCGCACATTGACCTGATGCAGTCAGCCTCATACTAGGTTTTGATCTAGTCATGTTGAATGAAGCCCAGGTACGATGTTAAACCTGACTTTCACTCTGCCGCTCTCTCGCTCTTGCTCGACCACTCACTAACTAAGTTACAAAACCGTATCCCTTGTTGGACTGATTCATTGAAATTATTTGGAGATTTAATTTGTGTATTTGTATCAGACCGTTAATACTGACCTTGACAGAATCGGATAATGATTGGTCTGGACTGTTTTGCTCCCGACTTTGCACACTGTAAGAAATGTCTTATTGGCTTTGAGTGTTGCAGCGTGTGAGCAATAATACAGGTGAGAAAAAGTAAACCAGCCAGGGTTTGCATAACAACGCAGCAGCTTCCTGACGTGTGCATTGATTCAACACATTCCTTTGTTCTTCAGTCCATGTGTCAGTTAATGAAGCACATCAAGTGAAACAAAGTTGTGATGCACTGCAGCTCAATTTTAATTAGTTGCAAGAATTCAGAAGGAGTGTGTGAAGTGATAGGTTTGTCAATCGCGTTTGTTTTGCCACTTAAGGAGGAAACTGCTCTCTGATTGGTCAGAATTTCCACGTGACATAACTGAAGTAAGTAAAGAGAGAGAGCAAGACGAGAGAGAATCGCAAACTTTGATGTTTTGTTTTCTGTTTTTTTTTTTATTATTTGCTTTTAAGCAACATTGTTCCACATTTCGATCAGATCCGTTCTTTAGTTATTCACTAAACACTTTGAATACCTCCGTGTTCTTGTGCGTTTTGACAAGCGTTTGTGAAATTGTTTGGTCAGCCCATATTTCTATCGGAGCCCTCACCTCGTCACTCTCCGACGAGTTTTTTGCTTCCTATATTAGGACCTACTTTAAGTCTGATTGTTTTCTCACCTGAATCGAACTGGACCGTGGTTTGTTTGGAAACGGACCGAGTCCCGTCTTTTCTGGCGGACTATGGTCCGCTGGTTCGGTCCACATCAGAGTTCGAATGCTTGTTCTCATCTGTCCAAATGAACCGCACTTTCTGAGTAAAGCCGTCAGAAAACTTAGTAGAAACTAAAAAAATCATTGTCTGACATGGATTTCTGTTTGAGGGTGGGGGTGTTAAGAGGTGAACGCTGGTGGTTATTGTGGAAACAAAGAAGATATACTGGGTTTGGAGCAAGAAAAACTCTGTTTGGTCCAGCTGTAAGAGGACGTGAGGAATGAAGAATAGCATAGACAAGATGAATTTGAAGGGGACAACTGTCAGGAGCTTTAGTCAGAAGCAAGAGCCTGTAAAGGAGTAGAGAGTGATGATAGAAAAAGAAAAGGGGGAAGATGGAGAAGTGAGAAGCACAGAGGGAGGGAGGTGATGCCCTCATTGTCATGAGTGTGTGTTTGTGTTTATGTGGGTGTTTTTGGGAGGCAGGTCACCTCATCCCAGCTCTAGTCATTCGACCTTGACCTTTTCCCGTTGTGTTGTTTTCTATGTCCTCCTTGCTCCTGGTTATACTGTATGTGCTGCTAAGAGCTGGAACAATCAGGATGAAAGTTAATGTTAGCGTTATGCTAATATATGTAGTATGCGAGTAATTTCTCAAGCAAAAACATTTGATTGTTGTAGCTGTGATGTCATTCACTAGTGTGGATTTTAGAAAACTACAATCCCATGAGTCTCAAAAACAGCTTTTTTGAAACATCCAATGGAAAGACAGAAAAATACTGCGTCCAGTCAAAATATCCTTTCAGCCAATAACCACTTCAGCCTTTTCAATGAACACTTGAGCTGCAGTTGTTGTTGCTGATTCATTCTCTGGCCCGTTTCTATCTCCGTCTTCCTTTCTCTGCTTATTTGTCTGTTCTGTCTGCTTCAACCTCGTGACCCTCTCAGCTGTGCCTTATCCGTCTCTCTCCTCCCTCTCTTCCTGTCCCCATGCTGCTCTCTCTTTGTTCGCCTCTCTCCCTCTCTTTCAGCCCCTCTCTAACCACTTCTCTGTCCGTCTTTTTCATGAGCGTGACTGGACAAACTGGCTTCTGCTCTTGCCAGTGTGTGTTGTTTTTTTTCCAGTCCTCGTTGCAGATGGTCCGCTTGTAGATGATTGTCTATTTGTATTCGCTTCTCTCTCTATTAGCAGACATGTACTGAACCTTAAAAAATGTAACATTCTTGCGAGTCCAGCTTTTAATTTGAAGGAAACAGCGAATGTTTGGTTTTGTTTTCATTTCCCTCTTCCTCCTTGTCCACTCCTTCCCTCTGCATGACACACCGTCTTTCTCCTCCTTGCTCCCTGTTCCTGCCTCTCTTCCCTGCAGTCACTCAGTTTGACATTAAAAAGGAAATGGTTTTTCCCCACGGCTTCATCTTTTCTGCAGAATAATACAAAGTGGCCCATGTGACGGTGAAAAGACATCTACAGGAAGTGCTGTGCAAGTCACTGTAAATCCATTAGAGACGCACTTTGCAGACTCGTGCTTCTGTCATACTGTACGTCCTTGTATCTGATTGTAAGAGAAACCTGATAGTGCCGGCATTCTCAACTACATTTTTTTAAGCCATAAGTATGCACATGTTTTTAACTTGACACCACCATGCCCTTTATAGCTGCAGCCTGTTCAGCCAGACAAGAGGACTTTCACACTTTCATATATTTAGTCAGCTAACCAGTGGAACGTCGTCTTTCTCTGATGCTTCAATGAGAGGTTTAACTTGAAAGGGGACTCATATCCTGTTCTGATAAATTGCCTCTCTTGATGTCACTTGAGTCAGCTGTGATTGGGTCTGAAGACATCAAGATTATGATAATAAAAAAGGCTATGTGTGGTCTAACTATAATGACAGAAACCATGTGTGAGAAAAATGTATCGGGCGTGTATTTTTATTTTATAGTTTATATAGTTATAGTTTAGTAAGTAAGTTATAGTTTTATAGCCCATCTGTTAACATGGAGGAGGCGGAGTTTATGACCTATACTGCAGCCAGTCAGCAGGGGGTGATAGAGAGGGTTTGGCTTCACTTTTAGGGAGCTGTCATGTCGTCCATCTTTTGATACAATCATTGGACTGAACCGCTACCTACCGAGTTGCATTGTCGATAATGTGGAAAAGGTTTTGCGAAGGGAAAAGAATGTATGGATTTATACATAGAAGTTTAAACAACTACTGTTTTAACCTGGTTTATAAGGCAAGAGGTGGATTAATGTTAATGTTTCTCCCTGAGGCTTTTTCTCTTATACCCCTTTCCCTCCTAAATTTACTGTGTTGACACGAGTTTTTCAGACCCGGGAAGACCTGCTTATAAATGCTGATTGTCTCTTTTCCCATTGCCAGTGGAGTATACTCCTTTCGCTCTCTTTTCTGCTGCGTCACCATCTGACGTCGGGAACGTGCTCGAAACAGGGTTAGTAAACAGTGAAGATGTTACGGTGGTTAGGTCTTTATTGTATTTCATTCAGTCTGTTTATCAAACTCGGCGGAGACGGGTTGAATTTGTAGCTGAGATGACAAGGAGTCGCAGAAGTTACCGACGGAGCATAAAAAGGGGGCGGAGATTAGCGTGTCAACACAGGTTTTGTGTTCCCATGGCGATCGGAGCCGAGGTGATAATTACCCGGATCTACTGCGGAGTCATTTTACCCGGGTCTGAATGCCGATTGTAGCCTTTCCCATTAAGCAAAAAACCCAGCTGTTAGCGGGTGTTAGCGGGTTTTTTGACCAGTGGGAAAGGAGCTTTACTTGAGTCCACACAGCATCAGCAGTGTAGAACAATGCAATAAAAATACTGCACATTTCCTCTAAAAACATAACAGGAAGCATTTGGTCAGTACCTGTTTCGTAACAGCTAACAGGTAGCATTTATGAAAGGAGACGTACAGGTCATATGAAGTTCATTCATTGGCGGGAGTAGACCTTTTAAGAAGGGCTCAAACTGCCTCTCATCTCTCCTCCTGATCGACTGCCACCTATCCATCCTGTCTCCTTGTTGGGTTTATTAAGGGATTTTTACCATGACTACTTCATTTTAATATGTTGCTGTATGAAATCCTCCAGCACACCCAGAACCCGTCTGTCCTTCCTTCTCTTACATCCAGTCACAGTTAAATGGCATTTTCACCTCTCATCACATTCAACTGCCCACACCAAAGTCCATTTGGTGTGAGTGTACTGGAGCAGTAAGGGTACACACCCTCTACAATAACACGGGCTTCATCAGAACTGGGCGGAGCTCTGTGGACACCCTCCCCAAGAGACGTGTCCTCGTGTTCAACTGGAAAGTTTGAGGGATTTTATGCGTGTGCATTTATTTAAGTAAATATTTGTCCTCCTTTTTTTTTTCTGCATGTCATGTACATTTGCACGACAATGCCTCTGTTTGGACGCTCTCTCTGTCATTATCACTCAGCAGAAGTACTCCAAGAATTGTCCTCACAGTGGAGGGCATGCAAACACACTGACACACACAAAACGACACTTAAACCCATGTTCTGTCTTCTCCTTCTCCGTCCGGCCCGAGGCTCCTCTGCACTGCTCACACAGTCTGATTGAATTATCCTCGCTTGGCGCCGTTATCTATTGAATTAGCTCGTCATTGCTTCCCTGGACACCGTGGCTGAATGTTTCTCCCTGGGCTAGTTCACTAACTAGCTGCGTGGGATGACTCATTCATGCCTGTGAGCTGTCGCCATCTTTGTAGTGTAACACCGGGTCAACAACAGAGGGAAGAATAAAGTGTTGTATTGTATCGGCTTCTTCTCTCTAACTGCTGAGCTCAGTCCTTTAAAGAGGTGTCAGACGTCAGGGTGTTAGTTTCTTTGTGCGATGACTCGTGCTGTTGCTTTTCTATGCTTACAAATGTGTTTCAGGAAATATTCTTTCAGCATCTGATGCTGTTTACATGTCTTTAAAGTCATAGTGCGCTGCAAGGGCGAGGATATATGCTCCTTACTGTGCATTTGACACATCCTGAAACATGGTGGACCGAGATGAGGCTGCTTTGTTTGGAGGAGAGATGGTGTGCTTTACTTGCAGTGGATACTGAGGACCTGTTTTTCTGTTTTACTTGAGAGTTTTGTAGACTGATGGTCGTGATTAAACCACGTTACAGTCACCGCTTTAAAGACTGAGTCAGAGGTGATCATTACTACTGATAGATTTCTCTTTAAAGTTGTGCTTTATCTTTGATCACTTCTTTATTACATAACCCGAAACCCTCAGAGAACATTCAAGTATCTCCTTCTGCAAAAAGACAACTAGCACTGCTGCTATTAGCATAGCATGTAACATGTAGCATATAGCGTCATGGTCAGGAAATGTCCTAAATATTACAACGCGACTACTGACACGCTGTACATAGATGCAGCAATACTGTAAGCCAAATGCTAATGTCACTGTGCTAACCTGCTGAAAGAGACAATGCTAACATCCAGCTTGTAGTAGGTATAATGTTTACCATGATCCTGATTACCTTGATTACATTAGCTAGCATGCTAACACCGAACAGCTTAGGCTAAGGTGAATGTCATTAGCTTAACAGATGTTTTGTCACAAACCAAAGTATTGGACTCATTTTGACTCAGTGGGAGATGTGCATGTCTGCTGAATTTCATGGCAAATGTTAAATGTTAGATATAATACAGGTTATAAATACATAAATACTTAAAAATACTTCACACTTATATCTCAGTATGTTTGATTGTCAGATATTATGACGTATTGTACATATGATGGACTGTGGCTCAGTGGTAGAGTCGGTTGTCTTTCAATCGGAAGGTCGGAGGTTCGGTCCCCAGCTCCCTCAGGCTACATGTCGAAGTGTCCTTGGGCAAGACACTGAACCCCAAATTGAATGTGACATGTAGTGTAAAAGCAGCTTTGAGTGGTCGCAAAGACTAGAAAAGTGCTATATAAGTACAGTCCATTTACCATGATGCAACACTGCACTGATTTTGGTTAAAGCTAATAGATACCATGGTAAACTGTACTTATGTACCTTTCTAGTCATCCGACCTCTCAAAGCTGCTTTAACACTACATGTCACATTCACCCATTCACACTCACATTCACACACTGATGGCAATGACCTAAGTGCCAATCTTTGCCCATTCATACCCGATGGCTATCGGGCTATCGGGTATGCCACTGGGAGCAATTTGGGGTTCAGTCTTGCCCAAGGACACGTCAACATGTGACTGTAGCAGGGCCAGAGCCACCCCGTAACCTCTGATGGTAGAAAGAGTCTTCATTCAGCCCCTCTTATCAGAAGTCGTGGAGAAGAAGTCATGAGTAGAGGAGAAGAACTCAGATGGCCTTTCTGCAGCTCAGTTACACAATCATTTCACCATCTGACACTCAGTCACTTGGCAGTAAAGCTATAGCTCAGAAGAGAAACAACAATCCACAGTAATAATGAAACATTATAACTTCTTTTTAATAACATTTGTTCATTCAATGGCTCTCATGCAATGTACATTTTAGCCGGTTACAACATCATCATAGAGTCGTATAGACAGGAGACACTGCTGACATCAATTAAAGTTTTTTTTGCTGACACTCAATTTGTCGTAGTCGTAGAAGTTTTTGAGGTAGCATGTATGGAGATAAGGGTCTCAGTTGAATATTGTAGTTGATTAACTGGAAGCAACTGTTGTTTAAAACGTTGATCAAAAATCAACAAGCCTTATATTTAAGATTTTACTCCATAAAATGTACAAAATATGTGTTGACATATAGACGCAGCTTGTGTCCTAAGTGGCTGTAGCCATAATGCATGACAAGCTCGACCGCTTGAGCTGAAGCCTCCTGTGTTTTTGCCTTTAAAAAATCTTTTAAAGTGATATTTTTATTGGGGTTTTTACAACAAACATTACATGCTTAAAAAAATGTTTGTCTGTGTTTAATGATTATTTTGGCTCCAATGATATTGATAATTATAATAAAGGCTACCAGACTTGCAGGTTCCTCCAGAGTCACTAAAGACGAATGATCTATCAGTAGTTGTATAAAACTCTCTCTCTGCCCTGGCCTTACAGTGTTTACGTCTGCCTGCCTATAGCCAGTAAATCACAGGATACAGCTCACCCAAACTTCACAGAATCTTTTCAGATTACAGGAAGTGAAACTCCCCGTCTTTGGTCGGTGTCACCTTTCTTTTTTTATCTAAGCGCGCACAAATCTGCTGTACAGAGAGAAATGAGTCATGTAGAGGACGGACAAAACCCCCAAATTACCAGAGAATTTCAGACATAATTAGTCCACTTTTTGTCCCCTTAAATTCCTCTCCTATGACAAGAAAACCCATGAAACGTTTCCTCTGAGCTGGACTGTTGTCACGATGCTGAGAAGTTTTCAGTGGTCATATAATGAAGGCAAGTAGTACACCTGTAACATCATTGCTATTTTTCAGTGTAAAGGGGCCTTAAATTGTGTCCTCATTTTCCAGTTTGGGAGATCATATCAGAGGCTAGCATCAGAGCGCTAACTCCACCCTGTGCTGCTTATATAGAGATGTTATCAAGCTTCCAGATGAGGCTGTATCCATACTGTTACTGCAGGGGAAGGGGAATCACCTCTGGGGTTTGCAGATGTGAAGCCCAAAGGAAACAAAAGGTTGCGCGGGCAGCAGAAATACGTCCCAATGTTACTCTCTGACTTTGATCCAATACTTAGAAAACGCATCCTCCCCTTGTTTCCAACCTCAAGATTATATCATTCGCCCAAGTGAGGGCACAAAAAGCTGTCGCATATACACGTCAATCCAGATCTGATTAACCGTAAGCAAGATTTGCCATCATACAGGCTTACTGCTGCAGATCAGAGAATGATTTACAAAAGCTTTGAGGTGGAGGATGTGTTCCTGACACATAGAGCCTCTGTCTCTCTTTTCTCTGCACTGACAGCAGCAAACTCGCAGAGGAAACAGGAAAGGCCTGAGCAGCTTGGTGTCGGGACGGATATCCTCTTCGGGAGGCGTTCCCCCTCCTCCCTCACTTAACTCTCCCTCTCTTTATTCCTTTTTATCGTTTTTTTCTCCCCCTAAAACCCTTTTTCCTCTCAATGTGGCATTAACCGTTCGGCCGGGCTCGGGAGCGTACCGAAGATTTCTGTTCCTCAAGCGTTTTTTGGGTCTTCAAATCTGAGCGGACTATGTGTTGGCATGGTGACGAGGAGGATGAGGACAGCTCGGAGGTGAAGCGTTTGTTGGCTTGTTTGTTTGATTTGTGTGTTCCTGTAATAGTGGCTGTGATTTCGGGTTATTTACGCTCTCTCTCTCCTGCTGCGCTGTTGATTGTGTGCGGGGATTGTTGACTCTACAGAACTCAGTCTGTAGCAATTTGTTGCTAGAGGTGATTTTGAAAAGACACAGGAAGTGAGTGGAAACTTACGGAGTGGAGCTTCATTGTTTACTGGTTCTAAAAGGCTTTTCATTGGAGTTATACGATGTTTGTGGTGTATTTCATTCAGTAAAAAAAGGGACAAGTTCATGTGAAAAAGGCTGAAAGAAAGCACAGTTCATGGGGCAGATTTGTAAATCACTTTGATGTTTGTGAAGAGCGATGATATGTAGCCCATTAGGCTGGCAGACTATCTTTAAAACACTGCTTCTAATGGTATTCCTGATCTATACTAACCCTGTCTTCTTCTTGTAAACAGGTCGGACACTGTAGATTTGTTTTAAAATATTATAAACACAAGCTGAGCAAGATTTTTGTCATTCCTCTCTGCTCCCCCTTCCTCTCTTTTCCCATCCTTCTGCTTCCTCTTCTTACATTTTTATACCCAACTTTGCCCCTTCTTCCTCGGCCCCCCATCGCTATCTTCTCCGTCTTTATCTCTTTCCTCCCATTACCGCCTTATCCTGCTCACCATCTCTTCCTCTTCTGTCTGCATCACTCTCAACACCTCCTCCTACCAGGCTGACTGTGTTGTAGCCTCGAGACAAAGATTCTCATCTGTGTTCAGAACCATATTGTCTAAATTTGTAATGTTTTTTGTCTCTGTTCACCCGTCCAGAGC
Source organism: Semicossyphus pulcher (assembly GCF_022749685.1). NCBI lineage: Eukaryota > Metazoa > Chordata > Actinopteri > Labriformes > Labridae > Semicossyphus > Semicossyphus pulcher. Next base: position 12,916,890 of record NW_027211681.1, read on the forward strand.
GATCCAGATGGGCTGTCGGTTCTGGAGCAGCTCGGTTTGGACCAGAACTCTGATTTCTCCGACTCCAGCGTACAGCAGCTGTTGGACGAGCAGCGAGAGAGGATCCGCAGAGAGATTCGTAAGGAGCTGAAGATCAAGGAGGGAGCTGAGAACCTACGCAGGGCGACGACTGACAAGAGGAACGCGCAGCAGGTCAGCAGCAGTCAGGCTTAGATCCTCTTAAAGCGTTTTTTCTAACCTGTTGTGAGTCCAGAAGTCTCCAGCTTCTGGAATATCTTTCTTAGTTTTTTATCTACCATTGAAAAAGCATTAGTTACAATGCAGCAATAAATAGACAGGGAGGTGCTCTAAATCTTAAGCTGGAAAGTCATCGAATACCTTCAGTACCTTTGCAGGAAACCAGTTTAGAGACTACTGGTAATGCAGGTGATGAATCTGTGTGGATTTACTTGCATGTTAAAGGAGCAATTCGCCCCTGGAAAAAGCCACCATCAGTCAAGCTGGTGTTCTCTGTAATCGATAGAATCAATAATATTTGAAATTGGTGCCATAGCGGTGGAGAAAGTTGTACAGCTCGTGGTTTCGCCCATTCTACATTCCTACAACACCCAGCATGCATTGCGCCCCTCCCTCTGAAAGGAACGGCCAAGTGAGAGACGCTGGAGTGAAATACTGCCGTTTTTGCTGCGGTACAGAATCTGAAATATGACGAGAACATACCGGTGGATCGTCGAATCTTCAGGTCTGCAGTCGACATTTCAAACCTGATGAGTTTGAACGAGACATGACATCAGAGGCGGGCGTCCTAGATTGAGGAAGTGTAGTTTAGCGAGCTCCCCAAGCTAGGCAGAGGTTTTCCAGGGCCCATCGTAGAAGCGGAAAGCGTCCAAAGACACAGAGCAAAATTAGCTTCCCATAATGATAGCAAGTTTGTCCTTTATTGACTTTGTATTGGAGTTTCTGAACACAAATGTCTTTTTTGTAAGGCAGGGCAACAATGTCACGCAGATTCACATATTAACTTTCCAATACTGACCAGTACAGCTGCTGGGCACCAGATGTCTGTCTGAACGTCAGCAGTTAAAGGGTTAAAATGTTTGCTCATAGGCAGTTGAAGGTATTAAAGGAGGAATGAGTTTTATAAGCAAAACAAAGTTCCAGGAAACAGGAAAACAAAAGGAACAGAATCACCACTTTGACCACACGGAAGCATCTTTCTCATCTGTTTTTATCACCTTATATTCTTTTTTATGCTGTCTGAGAATTTAACAGAATGTGTCTCGAGATGCATTTCTTCTTCTTGGTACTATAAATGTTTTTTTTACAGAAAAGGAACATGAGGAACATGAACTGGTGAATTTAAATTCACAACTGCAGCTCTCTGAAAGTTAATGCACTTGTCTTTCGTTTCGTAAACAAATGATTGATGCTGAAGTGTTTCCTGAATGCTGCCTGCAATGTAGAGACTATAGGTATAAGATATTAACACCTACCTATTTATGTTTGCTTTAGTCGGACAGTGTAAGTTTGTATTGGCATACTGCTGTTTAAAAGTCAGGAATTTTAAAAGGAAAGGCACAACAGTTAATTTAGGACTAATGTCACCTGTTTGTTTGCCTGCTTATTTATCTTTCAGAACGACACATCCATATCGAGCATATTAACGAAGAGCATCAAAGTAGAAAGCTCCTCAAGAATCTGATCAAGTGTTATAAAGAGTACAGTGAATGATAAGTAACATTCCTGTTTAACATAACATGTGCTTCTGCTTTGCTCTGCAGGTGGACAGTCAGTTGCGTACTTCTAACCGCAGGCTGGACAACCTTCATGCTCAGCTGCAAGAACTGGACGCTCACATTGTGGTGAAAGGAGGAGAGGAGAATAAAGGTATGTATGTGTGTGAAAAAAGTGACACCACTGCTGTCAAATCTACTTTGTCCTTGGGCTCCTTTGTGTCTGATTTAAGCTTTTTGTCCCTTGCCAGCTGGTAAAACTTCAAATCAAAAGCACAGCAGTTACAGAGTCCTCAGATCTGTTCCCACTATCAAGGATATTAACCCTGTATATGCTGCAGCAGAATTCAAGGATAAAACAATATTATTTTGACAGTACATTTAATCCTCCTGAGAGTATTTTCACTTTAGGGCGCACCGTGTGAACCTTCATCTTGTTGCTTTTTATATCAAGTCTTTTTCCTTCCCTCCACAGATGAGTGTCCTCAGTCTCCCGGGGCCGAGAGTCGTACGTCAGCTCACAAGGAACGCATCGCTGCCCTGGAGAGGCAGCTCAACATCGAGCTCAAGGTCAAACAGGGGGTTGAAAACATGATCCCCATCTACTCCAATGGATCCACCAAGGTACGGGACTTTATCCTTACACACACATTCACACACCTGAACACTTACAGAGCAGACGTCATTGACAACACACATACATTTTGAAGTTTGTTAAAAGAATTTGATCCTCATCAACAAGGTGCAGAAGTGAAATAATAGACACACAGAGAGAGCTGTAAAGAACACTTATATGGTGTGGTACACACGATGCCCCTCCCCCAGTTGTCTGATAATTGACAGCGTGTGTCCGTGTGCATCTTTATAATCCACAACCTTGCCATCTGCTGACTCAGGTTATAATCTCTAAATGTGTAGAGACATACAAAAATCCTTCCCGTATGCACACATGTCATCACTTTATTACTTTAAAAATCCCCCCCCCCCCCCCCTTTTGATGCAGCTTCTGTTTCACCTTTCCATTCGACCTTGCTCTCACACTTTCACTTCTTTCTGTTTCACTGCATGAAGGCGGTAAAATGCACATTTTAAAAACCGTTTTAATCAATCAACTGAAATGAAAGAAAGGTATTGCTCAGAGCTTTCTAGTATAATAACAATAATATTTACCCTCCTGCTTCTCCGTGTCGTGCCTTTGCTTCTCTCAGGATAAGAAGATGCTGCAGACGGCTCAGCAGATGCTGCAGGACAGTAAGACCAAAATTGACATCATCCGAATGCAAATCCGCAAGGCTGTGCAGGCCACCGAGCACAACGATGACACACAGGGTGAGTTTGAGCAGCCAGATACATGCGTGAATGCAAAATACTTATGTTGACATGGTAACAGTGATACAAAACACACATGTGGTTATTGTTTTCAACCCCTCCCAAGTTACATATTCCACAGAGGCTTTTGGCCTCTCTCAATAAAAAGGACAAAAAATAGAAATAAAGAGAGAGTGTGCTAATGCTAACTGATAGCTAACGGTGATGTTAGCTTGCTAATAGGAAATGTTTGCTAGCTACTTTTAGCTAGCAAACACTGACGTTACACGGTAATGTTAGTTAGTAATTGGTTGCATGCTAACTTTAGCTGTTGTTACTTAGTTGTTGGCACATAATGAGTTATCAAACATGGCCTGATGTTCCTCTGGAAAAAGTCAAAATACTGTTGATACTGTGCACTCTATATAAAACAGACAAAAAGCGACATATATTGAACAAAAATACAAGTGTTTTGACCAGATTGCTGTAATTATTTTTAGTCAGAACATTTTTAGTACACCTGTCAGAGAAAATTGAGACTCAAGTATCACACTGTTCAGTTTATGACAGTGGTCACCTGGCACTGACAGGACGCTCCTCTTCATCTCTCCATCCCCATGCGATCTGCGGTCTCGCTCTCTTTGTTCTCTGCATGTCATAAACATGTTTGTCCTGAGCAGCAGCTGCAGACAGCAGACTCTCAGCCGCACAAACAGATCAATAAAGAGCCCGCTCAATGTGTTCACATCTCTCTCTGCCTCAGTTTTATGAGGAATAAGGTAAAGAGGAGGGTCAGGATTGATTCACTGTACACTGTGTGAAGTCCTGTGTGTGTTTTATTTCTGAGTGAGTGATACAAAGCCTATTTAATGGCCCACCTGGCACATTATCACAATCAATCAAATTCACACAAAGATGGACTCAAAGAGAATCCAGCACAACAACAAAAGCACCGGCAGATGAAAAATCTCTTTCACACACACACAGGTGATGTCTCGGCAGGTGATGTGTTCATGCACCTGAAGTTACAATCAAAATGTGATGTCCTATTCTCTTCTTCCTGACGCACACTCACTTTGTATGTTGTGGCGGAGTGATCAAAGCCATCAGAGCAGGTGAATGAGTTTCTATAGGACCCTGAGTGCTGTGGACCATTATGCCCCCCCCTGCTGGGAAAACAGGCTGATTGATTATGTTCCTGGGAGGTGGGTGGTTTGGAAAAATGCAGCAGGGGAGCAGGGAATGAGATTGTGTGAGGGGAGGGAGGGAAATAAAACACAGATTTTAAAGATGGTGGTTTCCCCTTTGGCTGTCTGTTCCTCTCTGCTCATGCCAGACTGATGCCACTGATTGGCTATTAAAAAAGTGAGTGTCTTTTATAATTAGAAGATAATTACTATGTGGAAGGATTTTTATATCCCCGTGTGTCCCCACAGAGTGGTAAACCTACTGGCTTTTTATTGGTCTGAAGCCCCTTCCACCGCTGTAATGTGAAACAACACTGTAATAGATGTTAAAGATCAGACTGAGCCGCAATGTCTCTGTGCTTAAAGAGAAACTCGCAGAACGCTGGTTTAGCTCAGTTGGTAGAGCAGGCACAATATGTACTAGAGATAGACCGATATGGTTTTTTCAGGGCCGATACCGATACCGATTATTAGTAGTCAAGGAGGCCGATAACCGATATTTGACGCCAATATTCATTTGCAGTAAAAGTGAAAATATTGGCGTCAAATTTTGAATAATACAAACTCTTATGTACAGAGGCTACAGTCCTCGACGCACTGATCGCAGGTTCAACTCCCGTGCTGCCGATCATTTGGTGCATGTCATTCCCCACTCTCTACTCCCCACATTTCCTGTCTCTTCAGCTGTCCTATCAATAAAGGCAAAAAAATCTTTAAATAAAACAAAATAAAAAAAAGGGAATCTCGCACTGTATATACTCATAAAAGTCTGCTAACGCATGCTGCTACTGCTCCAGAGGGAGCTGTTTCAAGTCTAATAAACTGCCTCAAGTGAGGTCACTTGAGTCATCATCAGTTGGGATTGAAGACTACAAGCTTGTTGTGTACTTTGCTCCTTAGCTCTGCTCAACACCGGCAGCTCGAGGCTACACTAGGTGCTACTAGCATGACACACACGTCTCATTAGCTGCGGCCTTTAGTCAAGTTGAATTGTGGGTAATGTAGGCACCAGTCTTTGACAAGGAGGAAGAATATGTGGAATAAAAAAGAGGATTTCTCATCCACTTTGAAATGTCCAACGCGAGTCAGGCAGGGTTATAGGAGTTCCAAGCTAAATCTGTGGTCTCGTGAGCAAAGATTGAGTGATTCTATTTTGCACAAATACATGTATACAATACACATGTTCCCGTGCATGCCTTTCTTCATCATCTCTGTAGGCTATTGTAAAAGAAACCTGCATATAAGTTTTCTCCTTCTTCTATCTTCTTCTTTCGTGCTGGTGCCCCATGTAGTCTGTGGGTCCCTCCTGGTTAATCAGTATCTTTCTTTTAAACCACACACACACACACACACACACACACACACACACACAGGCACAGGCACACACACACACACAGGCACACACAGGGGTTGTGTGTATAGTGTACACAGACAGACAGTCTCCAGGCACCACACCCGGTGGAGGGGTCATCTAGCAGGGCCTGGGCTCCAGGCAGAACACCTTATTAGGAGATAAAAGCACCCACATCCATTCCCAACCCCACCTCCCTCCTCTCCTTTCTTCCTCCTCCCGGTTCATGCAGCGTTTTTGAGCAGTCATAAGAATCATATTTAATCACTCCCCTGTGTCCTTCTGTCCTTCCTCCTAACTAACTCCACATTTGCAAGTCAAATGCACCTTTTTAAAAGCTATTAATACTTTTGTCCTTTTCCTTATCTCTCCTCTTCCCATGTCTGCGTGCTCCATTGTTTCCATTTGTTTCCCACTGTGAAACCTGCTACTGAGCCATTAAGCTAACCACTTAGCTGTGATTGTGCTTCACGGCTGCTGCTCTGAGGCTGACCCCGTGTCTGTTTATGTAGGTGAGGGAGCTTGAGAGTGTTTTAGCAGTTTGACTGATAACATTACACCTAATTTGCTGCTTTAATCTTGTTACTGCTACCAGGGCTTTTTATTTTATGGGTCAGATAAACAATTGTCAGGTGCTTCAGTTTCATTCTGAAGTGGTTTTAGTCTACAGTGGAGAGTGTCTGGAGGTATGAAGCTTATATAACACACTTTTCTTCAGCCTTCAGCCTTTTTGTAGGTTTTCACTCATGTGTTGTTGTTCTGTGATTTAAACTTAAAACTTTAATATAATTTAATTGAAATCTCACTAAAAGTATATCACAAAAAGAGAGAGAGAAACCGAACAGGGTTTTGTTTGCTCCGTTTGCTTTTAAAGATGGAAATGACGAAGCCATTTGTAATCAGAGGTTGTAACTTAAGTTAATGTTGTTTCCTGGGAAACATTCAGAGGCTGTTTACCTCCCTCAGAGCGCTGCTAATGTTCTCTTTGTCTCACTCTTGTGTAATGCATGACATGCATTAAGGCATTAACCTTACTTCATATGCCCAGGGGAGTTTCCTCTAACACACTGCTGCCAAAACAAAAGACTGAAGTCTCACTGTTCACCTGCCAAGATCAGACTACAGAATATAACTGCATAAAAGGGTGCAGGTTTGATCAAAGGAGCGTCCTGCACCTTTACAGCCTCAGATGAAAAGTGTAAAGTCGCCCATTCTGATGCAGTTTGTCCGTCTCAACGCTGCAGGTAACCATGACCTCTGCGGGGTGGAGCTGAGGATTGAAGAGCTGAGGCATCACTACAGGGTGGAACATGCTGTCGCTGAGGGGGCCAAAAATGTGCTCAGGCTCCTGGGGGCCAGCAAGGTCCAGGATAAGAAAGCCCTGTCTGAGGTTTGATCAGAATCATGTCCATACATACATAAGCATCTTCTGTGAAAAGCTCTTCTCTTTATGGGTCCAGCATAGACAAAGAATACTAAAAGCACTGTCCTATCTGACTATGAGGTCAGATAGGACAAACAATGTAAGCAGCCCCCCTGTGGATGTGAATGTGTAAATCTGCTCTGTGACGACGCTCTGCAGGCGCAGTCTCGCCTGAGCGAGGCGTCTCAGCGGTTGGACCTGCTGAGAGACTCTCTGGACCAGCGTCTGTCAGAGCTGCCGGAGGACCATCCCAAAGCCAACGTCATCAAAGAGGAGCTGGTCCTGGCCTCCTCTCCTGCCTTCAGCTCCCGCCACGGCGCCCCCTACCTCCACAACCAGTACAGCACCCTCAACAAACCCTCACCCCTCACAGGTACGTGAAAAACACAAGGCTTAGAGCTTGAGAATGTGCATGAAATCAGTGAGACATAGACTGCTGTTTGTATCAAAGACATGCATTTAATATTGACAACACTGTTAATAACTTACTGACAAAACACTGAGGAGAAAAAAGATCAGTGCTTCCTGTTGCCAAGGATGTTCTAATAAAAGTTTAGAAGTGTGTGTCTAAACAAAAGATAACTTGTGTGCTGCCCCCACATTTACCCCTCTGATTCATTTCACAAAGAACTCTACAGAGTACCAGAGGGGTGACACGGGGCCTCTTCTACCATGATCAAATATATAAGGTCAACAATAAGTGTATATAGAATTGGATTTGTTCAGTGATCTTTTACACCGATCAGCCATAACATTATGACCACGGACAGGTGAAGTGAAACACATTTATTATCTCGTTACAGTTGCACCTGTCAGTGGTTGAGGTATGTTAGGCAGCAAGTGAACACTTTGTCCTCAAAGTTGATGTGTTGGAAGCAGGAAAAATGGGCAAGCGTTAGGATGTGAGTGACTTTGACAAGGGCCAAATTGCAATGGCTAGACGACTGGGTCAGAGCATCTCCAGAGCTGCAGCTCTTGTGGGGTGTTCCCGGTCCCAGGATAATGCGTCCTGCCACACTGCAAACATGGTTCAGGATTGGTTTGAGGAACACGACGACGAGTTCAAGGTGCTGACTTGGCCTCCAAATTCCCCAGATCTCACTCCTATCGAGCATCTGTTGGACAAGTCCGATCCACAGAGGCCCCATCTCGCACCTTACAAGACTTAAAGGATCTGTTCCTGACGTCTTGGTGCCAGATACCCCAGCACACCTTCAGAGGTCTAGTGGAGTCCATGCCTCAACGGGTCAGGGCTGTTTTGACGGCAAAAGTGGGACTTACACAATATTAGGCAGGTGGTCATAATGTTATGGCTGATCAGTGTGTAGTTATATGTGGAGGTTATAATGGCTGTTCATTGATTTTCCGGCAACTTATCTTGATTGCTCTTTACGTGGAACCATTTATGTCTATTTGTGGGAGACAGCATCCAGCTTTTAGAGATGCTTCTCATCTTTGTAAATCGATTAATAAATGCAGATGTATTTTTGTGTTCACATAGATTCTTAATTTATTCATCTCCGGTCTGATGTTCTTGCCTTAATTGACTTGTTTCCCTCTGACTCCAGGTACCTTACAGGTGCAGCTGCTGGGCTGCGTGGGGCTGTTGGAGGTGGTCCCTGGACGCAATAAAGGCACTGCTGTCACGCTGCCGTGCTACAGCCCCGGAGACACCCGGTCCTTCATGAGAGGCAGCAAAGGACTGTACGGGCGGAGCGGCTCCGTGAGCGGGAAGACGCCCAGCAAGACAGACGAGCTGTGCTGTGAGTCATCCTGTTAATGTGTGTGTGCGCGTGCGTGTGTGTAGGCCTTAGTTTCATCTGATAATGTTAAATAACTAACAAGGAAATTGTATTTTTTCTGTACTTTTCAGCTCAGTGCACCTAATCTGTACAGAGCATATGAGCTAGCTGTCACCTTCACTTTAGGTTGCTGAGGTAAAGTGCTGCAGAGCTCACACATAATGGCACAGCAGCATCAGCAAGTTTAGCTGGATTGCTTCAGGACCCTGAGTCGGCATTTCACGACCGGCTTTCTTTAAGGTCTTGCAACTTCTGCCGTGTCTCAAAGGAAATTAATGACAGTCGTTAATCAATACTTAAATTATATTATCGTAGTGTGAGCACACTGTAGCTTGCACTTCCACAGCAGTCAGAGTGCCAGATACCGTATAGGAATGTCACTTATGGAGGAGATCCAATTTACTGATGTGTGTGTGTGTGTGTAGCTGAGGTGAGTGCTGTGCTGAAGCTGGATAACTCAGTGGTGGGTCAGACTCCCTGGAGGACTGTGGGAGAACAGGCCTGGGACCAGACCTTCACTGTGGAGCTGGAAAGGGTCAGTACATTTACACACACACACACACACACACACACACACACAGAGAGTGCATTTGACTTTGAAGTCAAACAGCTTTTCTACGTCTGACGACTGTTGTGTGTCTGTGTTTTAGACGAGAGAGATGGAGATTGCTGTTTACTGGAAGGACTATCGCTCGTTGTGCGCTCTGAAGTACCTGAAGCTGGAGGAGTTCCTGGACAACCAGAAACACACGGTTCAGCTGGAGCTCGAGCCTCAGGGCCTGCTGCTGGCCGAGGTACACACACACACACACACACACACACACACTGAGACAAACTCTGAGAAAGACGCACACTTGAGGTCCACTACAGCCAGTATTTCTAACTGTTTTTCAGTAAAAGTTCTGTCTCAACTAAAGAGTGGGGATGTGTTTACTAATCGGATGTAATCCATCTTCATGGCAACAAGTTGATAGTTTTAGCATATGCGATAAATTAGGATTTTAAATTAACATGGTGGACTTTTTTGACGGATTGGCTGCTAGCATCCCCGGCGCTGATGCTGCTATAACCTGGCTGTGGCATCCAGGGGTTGGTGCTTACTAGTCCCTGACCTTCCTAACACTCCCCTCTTGCTTAACGCCTCCGAACCTGCCTGAATCCGTCTTGTCTTTATCATCCATAAAGTGTTCTGAGATTACTTTTGTTATGATTGGGTGCTTTATAGTTAAAAATTGATCGAGTGCGGTTGGAATTATTCTGTTTTAGCAACATCACAAAATTGTTCGTACCTTTAAGCACAAATGAAGTCAGTTGTCAAAAAATATTTAGTTATCACTGTGGCAATCTGGGATCCCATCGGCTATAGTCTGAGACGATAAAGTCTCTGGGGACACCGGTGAACGTGCCGGGCGGTAAGCAATAAACGACTTCCCGTCAAGACTTCCTTTTCCGCGTGCTGCATTGTTACAGACAGAAACTGTTTTCTTGTGACTTACTTGTTATTAACGGGTCTTACCTTTGCTGAAATTTCAATATCATGATGCAGATTTGTAAGAAGTGAAAATTCAAGCTTTGTCAGGTCTGTCCTCAAGAGGTGAAGAACACTTTAAAATGCTCGTTTGTTGAACAGAAGTGGGATCGATCTTTCGCATTCAAGGAAGTCGGGAACGCTGAACGGCTTGTGTGACACAGTGTCAAGAATATTCATTCAAGTTAGATTTTAGATCTAGATCAGATTGTTAGCTGAACTTACATGCAGATGTCTGTTTATAGAAATGAATAAGAAGCTAAATTGTCGTCAGATGACGCTGATGGGAGCAGGGATGGCATTACGGCGGATTACGTTCCGCCTGCATACGCCGCAGCCTGCTGATACGTGATTGGTCAATATTACTCAGACTACAAGCCTAGTTCAAACAGAACACTTACCTTCCCGGAAATCCACGTCCCTGCCTTTCTATGTAGAATCTGTAAATAGTGATTATCACTGTGGCAAACAAAGATTTTAGGGAATGACTCAGACAAAAACATAAAAATACTGCAATGGGGCTTTAACAACAAAAAAAGGAAGTGCCTCAAAGGTGGACACAGATGCCCTTGTATACATGACCCTGCAAGAGCTATAAATACACAAAGATATTCAAATGTGCGCATTTTCACCTGCCCACACACAAGCTGTCACATGCACCTGTGCTGAAAAACACTGCTTTGATACATCACACTTGAAAGGTTCAATCATCTGGGTGTGATGTCTGAAATAAAATGTGTGTGTGTGTGTGTACTTTCCGTGTTTTCATGTGTGTGTATCTGTCTGTTTTCCAGGTGACCTTCTTTAACCCGGTCATTGAGAGAGTTCCTCGCTTGCAGAGGCAGAAGAAGGTCTTTTCTAAGCAGCAAGGTGAGGAGGAGACGGAGGACAGAGCAGGAAGGAAACGCAGTAACAAATTGCAGAAAATAATGACACTGCTTTTCTAAATTGCCAGCTGAGTAATGTTTACAAAGACATTAACAAACAGCTGATGAGCTTCAACTGTTTTTAACTGTTTAAACAACAGAACAAGAATTGCATTGCTGTTAGTCAGTACCAAATTTAAATTTAAACCACAGCACCATCTAGTGGTGGAAAGGCGAATATCATCTTTTTTTTCTTGATGATGAAACTTTATTTAAATGTAGCACAACAAAGATGGAAAGTACCTCACTTTTACAAATTTTGAATCAGAGATATTAAAATAAAATATAAAAGATGGAAGACGCAGAAAGACAAAGACACTCGGATGACCAATGAGGATCAGTTTCCTATTTTCCCGTGACCATGGACGTTTTGGGTTTCTTTAACTGTAATTTAAATCCCTGCACTCTCATGGTTTGTTCCTAATTGTTTTTTACCATAACGATCCCAACTGTAATATAAGCCAGATCTCTGCGCTTGAGACTCTAGACTATGAAAAATCCGATGTAAAAATGGTGAAATTGTAGAACTTTCCTCAGAGAAAGTGTGCATGATTGATGGTGATCTGCTGTGTAGAAGTGACTCAATATGTGTGCACGGACGTGTGTCTCCAGGCAAGGCCTTCCTGCGGGCTCGTCAGATGAACGTGGATATCGGGACGTGGGTGAGGCTGCTTCGAAACGCCATCCCCAGCGCCAACAACTCAGGAACCTACAGCCCCCACGCGCACAGCCTGAATCTGAACTCTGGGTAAGACTCTCACGCACACACGGATACACTCGTCACAACATCTGCGCGTGGTGTTTGATAGCTGTCAGTCAGACTGTCCTATCAAACACGGCAGTGCTCCTTGAACCTTTTTCCTTGTGTTTCCTGGCAAAGTTAAAAGCACGTGATGCTTTCTCTGCCCCACGTCTAACAACCCTTCTGTGTGTGTGTCTGTTCATTTGTCCGTCTGCATCACCGTGTTGTGGTGTCTGTTTTGTTTGTTTGTGTCTGTGTGGATTTTTCAGGGAGGTCTCAGTGGAGAAGTTGAGTTTGGACAGCGACTCTCCGATGAGAGGCGATTACAAGAGAGACACGGACACACACACCCCGGTGAGACAGGCAGAGAGAGAGGAAGCGCGTGTGTGAGGAGGGGGTCTACTGCAGTAAATGTTAGCTGTTAGCTGTAGGATGAAGGAAATCTGTTCGCCATGAAAGTAAAGTTTTATATGGTTAATAGCAAAATGTCTATAACCGTCCCTCAACCAGGTTTTTTTATACGTTTTATTTTACTTTGTATTCTTACTCTGTAGCAGTTTAAAGTACAGAGCTCCGTCTCAGTGGAAGGCTGTGTGTCTGTCACCTCCAAACTATTGTCATGGTGTCGTGTCATCCTGTATCCTCATCTGTGTCTGCATGTCTCTCTGTGTCTTCTCCTCTGTGTTTCTTTCCTCGCACGTCCCCCATCAGGACCGACCGCCCGTCATCGAGCCCTTCTCCCCCCGAGACCTCACCCCCGAGTGCCCTGTCCGAACCCCGCCTGTCAGCAGGTACACACATGCACAGAAACACTGCATTCTTATTGATATTATTACTGCAACCCTATAAAGACCTTCTTCACTAAAGACATTTGACGTGTTGCTGCACTGATGTAAATAATGAAAGTAAAAGGTTTAAGATAATCCTTTATTGATCCACGGAGGGGAAATTCGGGATGGCTGAGTTCCACTTGGCTTCAGTTTCATGGTTTTGATGTTGAATGTCTGCTGTGAAAAAGGTCTTTTCATTAGCATGAGAATATTAGATTTAGATTTAGTGTCCACGTCATCCTTGAAAAATTCTTCTGTCATGTATTCTTGGGTTGTTTTCCCATACATCCATCAGTAAGCGGGACACCTTTAGAGGATGTCCACTCAGATTCAAGGAGGAACTGATTAGATTTTGGTGGTCCAAGGTAAAAGTGGGATCTCCAAAAGAACATTTTTAACCATAACTGAAGAATTCATATGGTAAATGACACTATTCCACACAAAATGTCTAATATGATAAAACCCAAAAGTCAAAGGTCAGCTTTACTGTCGATGTAATGCCCTGGAAAAACATATTTCTTTGCAGTTTCCCCACCCCATTCTTATGAACACTGCAACTCAACTTCAACTTTATTTTGTCCCCTCAAGCGGCAATTGGTTTTGCAGCAGAAAAGTACAGAAATACATAAGAACATAACTGTGAAGGGAGGCGGGGGTGCAACGGGTACAGTGGGCCAGGGGACAACAACAGTAGGCACAGTAGCTAGCAGAAGAATGAATAAATACACAAAGAAGATAACAAGTGCAGGACAAGAATAAATACACAAGGAGAATCAAATTCACCGGACAAGAGTAAATGAGGGGGAGGATAAAAAGGTAACGGTATCTCCTTCCCTGCCTAGCATTTAAAAGGGAAATCGCTGTGGGGATGAAGGAAACTTGTACCTGTTGTTCTTCATGGGTGGAAATGAAGTTTTCTTTCATGCCCACAGCAAACTCCCTGGAAATCATTTACAGTACCACGCTTCAGGCTGCCTGCAGAGAGCGTGGAAGTGGTTTACTGTGGTATCCAGTGTTGTGTTCCCTACTGGTTTTTGAACCAACTGGTATCCCTAAACCAGCGATCGCTGTGTTTTCAACTGCAAGAGCTGTAGTCTGCCTCTGTCACCAGATTCCTGTCGCATCTGGTATAAACTGCGACGAAAATCCTCGTATAAGTGAGCACTTCACCAGAGCCTCTTATGAAACTAAACATTATTTTTGCAGGCTCGAGTGAGATGGATTTGATCTCGCCTGGGTACAAGCATACACGTCCTCCCCTCCTTTTCTTCATGAAACTACGGTTATATTAACCACTACATTACAGCTGACATTACTACACTACGCATTACGACAAATAAATACTTGTTAACAGTGACGCTCTAACTCAGGTAACAGTTTAAATACACACCGTTTATGTGATGTCAGTTTATGACCCCTTAAGTCACAAGATGGGGACGTTCATCAAGTAAGATAATGACAGACATGAGAGGACTCTCATGTAGACCTTTAACTTCTATTATTTTTTTTAATTTGGGCTCTTAATAGTATTAAAACTGTAAAGTATTTTTATTTCTAGTTATTAAAGATTCTATTGACGGCTATTCATCTGAAAGGAACTGCTTCATCCAGAAAGGGGCAGGGCGGCGACTTTTGGGCAACATACCCGGATGCTTTCATCTATAATCAACTTACCACATTTTGGTGGTCATAGGTCAAAGGTCACTGTGACCTCATGATTGCCCCATTCTGGTGAATGCCATATCTCAGTAAAACCTGGAAGGACAGAAAGTCCGGCCACAGTTACAGCGTCACTCTGAATCATACAAGGAACCTGCCTCTGGTTAACAAACAGTCACACTGTCATTCTGTGGGAAACACATGGGAGGATATGAACTGTAACTTCATTGGTTGGCTGAGGCATAAAACTGTAAGGTGGAAATTCTAGTCAGTCTATTATTTTTGGTATCCAGTGTAAATGTTTTGCTGACTGTGTGTTTTCTCTTCAGTAAGCAGAGGAAAGGTCCTCTGTCTCTGCAGGACTTCAGGCTGATCGCTGTGCTGGGCCGGGGACACTTTGGGAAGGTACACTATGGACAATGGACTTTTTAAACGCAAAAACATAACAATTTTATACGAGCAAAGGTCAAAGGAGGAGGACAAATATGCATATCTAGAAGCACTAGTTGAGCTTGTGTGTATTGAGTGAAACAAACTGACCTGTCGCTGCACGTCTGTCTCCAGGTGTTGCTGTCAGAATACAAGAAAACAGGCACGATGTACGCCATCAAAGCCCTGAAGAAAGGAGACATCGTGGCTCGGGATGAGGTGGAGAGGTGTGTGTTTCGACTCATCTTGTTCCTGTGTTTGTATGTTTGGTTGGCGTTTGTTAGCTCTGAACTCAAATGATACTTTTCACTGTGTTTAATATGTGCTGCTGCACTTTAAATCACTGTGATTATAGTTCATCTCGTCAACCAAAATTAGATTTAATTATGTGTAAACGTCTCATTTCTCCCTCCAATTTTTTTCTCTCTCCTACCCTCAAACCTCAATTTATTTCTCATCTTCTCCATCCTCCCATCTTTCCCCTCTATCCACCTACACTTACCGTTTGTCTTCCTCCTCTCAATCCTTACTCTCCTCCTTCCTTCTCTTCTTCACTTACCTCTGCATCCCTTCTTTGCACCTTTCCCTCTCCTTCCTCCTGCAGTCTGATGTGCGAGAAGCGCATCTTTGAGATCGTCAACTTGTCGCACCATCCCTTCCTGGTCAACCTGTTTGCGTGCTTCCAGACTCCGGAGCATGTGTGTTTTGTTATGGAGTACACAGCAGGAGGAGACCTGATGATGCACATCCACACAGATGTCTTCACAGAGCCACGGGCAGTGTATGTAACATCTTTATATTCAGACTTCTGCTTCTGTAAATGCATATTTTGTGTAGTTAAAGCCCCAATATGTCCGAACTTTATTGTAGTTTTGGAGGCAGTCGTTAAAGGATAGAAATCCACAGTCCTCTCTCTGTGCAAAATGTAACTCCAAAGTTCAACCATAGCTAACATGAGCCATCAGCAGTCCAAGTTCAAACCTGGCATTTAGTACTGAAAGGAAAGTTACTTTGAAATATATCCACTTCATTTTTCTGACTTCCAAAGCCTCATATTGGCTTCGGCTGACCTTCAGAATATATTTTTAAACAGAACAAGGACTGTGGAGTTTGTCCTCCATCTCTCACACAGTCAGGGTTTCCCCTACCACATGAACTAAAAAGCTGCACTAATCTAGCTACCCCATCTAGCTACCCCGCAACACTACAATATCTTAAATTCCCCTAGTCGGAGCCAGAGGGTGGATGCTGTGGTGGTGGGGCTGAAAGGTGAGCACAGTGCTGATTCAGGAAAGTAGGGTCATTGACAAAGCAGAGGGAAAGAGGGAAATCTTGCAGCTTCTAAGAAGCACCCAGTTAGGAGGGTGTGTTTGTCATGTGGTTTTGGAAAATGCATGTAATAATGTTGCTCTGGTTTGTCTCCAGGTTTTACTCAGCTTGTGTAGTTCTCGGACTTCAGTTCCTCCACGACAATAAGATTGTGTACAGGTGAGTGAAACTCAAACTAACTGCTTCCTTACATCCTTTGCTTTTAAAAAGGTATCTATGTCTACTGAAGAAGAAGAAGCAGATTAAGAAAAAAAAATCCATATAAATCTGTGGTCAAGATGTTAAACATGAGGAAGGCACCTCCGATCTCGTCCACTCACCTTAAAATTTGGTTCATAAGACGCACTTTTCATACATATTTTTTCATCCAAAGAAGTGGGCTGCGTCCTACATACCGGTGCAACCAATATACCAGTATAAGATGTGCTCTACTACCACACCCGTAGCTAGCAGGATTGCAAACTCGACATGGCGGAAACAGGTGGTAGGCTGTAATAATAATGATGAATGTGTTTCGAATGCAAATACATTGAAATAGTGTTTAAATAAGTTGAACACACGTTTATATTAATAAATAGCTATGGAAACCTTTTTTTCTCTCTGGGATGCCCACAGAAACAGACCGCGACTTATATTCTGGATTTTACGTGTTATCAGAAAAGACGTTGCAGACGAGGAGTTCTCTTTAGACTCTCATCAGTCTTGTTTGTATCTCTGTTAAACTCCTTGTGTACTCTCAGCTGCAGTTGGTGAAACACTGTAAAGAGACGCTCTGATTCTCACCTGCATCTTTCCCCCTCCCTCTCCTCCAGAGATCTCAAGCTTGACAACCTGCTGCTCGACACAGATGGTTATGTGAAGATCGCTGACTTTGGACTCTGTAAAGAAGGTGGATATGAGTGCTGGTCGACAGAATTGTTTTTGAGTCTCCTTAAAGCTTTCAGCCACAAACATTTAATCTCTCTGTCTCTGTGTGTAGGAATGGGCTTTGGGGACCGGACCAGCACATTCTGCGGGACTCCAGAGTTTTTGGCCCCGGAGGTGCTGACAGATACATCCTACACCAGGGCAGTGGACTGGTGGGGACTGGGGGTCCTCATCTATGAAATGTTGGTGGGAGAGGTGAGAAAAATGCACTGTCCACTTATTGTTATTAACACAGTGTCTCAGTATGTTTTTTGATACTTGCACAATCACTAACTTGTTTAACGTGGTTTCAAATCTCTAAAATTGATTAAATTAAATCAGGTGTGTGTTTGTGTGTCTGTGCTCAGTCTCCATTCCCAGGGGATGATGAAGAGGAGGTGTTTGACAGCATAGTGAATGATGAAGTCCGCTATCCACGCTTCCTGTCCACTGAGGCCATTGGCATCATGAGAAGGGTAAGAATACACGCACGCATACACACACACACACTCACTCCTGCTGACTTTATCACCCTTGAACAATACGTGACAAATGTTACACATACATACAAAACACTTAATCATCACCAACATAGCTGACAAACTGACACTTGCTTGCAGTCACAGAGGTCACACATTGATGATTTACTGTAATCTCCCCTCGTGTGTATGTGTGTTTGTATGTGCGTTAAAATGAGCAGCTGTTGAGGAGGAACCCAGAGAGGAGACTGGGCTCTGGTGAAAAGGATGCAGAGGAGGTGAAGAAGCAGCCGTTCTTCAGAGTAAGTCCACTTAAAGCCACCCGTTTTGTGTGTGTTTTTCACATGAGAGCAATAGAAGGTCAAATGAAGTGAAATTAATATTTTCGCACCTTTTTAATTATTTATCGTGCCTTCCCTCCAGAATGTGGACTGGGAGGCGTTGCTGCATAGGAAGGCCCCCCCTCCCTTCGTCCCCTCCATCGTCGGCAAGGAGGACGTCAGCAACTTCGACGAGGAGTTCACCACCGAAGCGGCGACGCTCACGCCTCCACGGGAGCCTCGCGTGCTCTCCCGCAAAGACCAGGAGAGCTTCCGTGACTTTGACTACGTCTCTGACCTCTGCTAGTGGGCCGGGGGGGCTCACAGACCTCGAGGAATGTTCGATTTTGAAGGCTTCACGGCGGTTTTGTCCGAGTGGAGGGACAGCCTCCTCTTGTTGTCCGTTGGTTACACTGTGAATGAGTGCGGGGAGACCGGAGGCTGTCGGTCTTTGTTTTGTGTGTCTGCTGCGTTTTAAAGATGGAGGACTGAAAAAATAAAAGCCGGGACGGGTAGCTAAGGGGGTAAAATTGTCTATCACAAAGGACGAACCAAGCCCCCCCCTCTTCAATCATTGTACAACACACCAGTGACTTGTGTATCTTTGCCTTTAAAATGCCTCCTCCCATCCTCTTATGTATCAATGTAGTCACGTGTGCAGCTGTGAGAGGAGGCGCTCGCTGTCTCTTTGTACTGTTGACTGTTTCGGGGTCGCTTAACGGCCTCTAATACCAATGCCTTACATTTGTATTTGTATTTGATCCACAGAGAAGCATTTTGTTTTTATTTTGTGACCCTCTGTGTGCAGGACGAGCGATCCGACGTGCTGCAGAAATACTCTCAACTTCAAAGGAGGATTTGTTTGCGAGACGTATGACGTTGCCGATCAGTCATGTTAGGAGAAATATGAGTGAACTACGGGGGAAAGAACCACTGTCTTACTTTTTAACTACTTTTTAAAATGTGCTGCTTGGGTATTAATTTCTGCAACAAATGTTTCATCAGCAATGTGCAAAGTAGTCATATTTATTGACAGCTGAGTCCTCAATGCATTGATCAACACCCACCACGTGTTTTTCCTCATTGGAGTACTTTGCATAATTTGATATAAACTGGTGTAGCACACATACGAATCACAACCACCAGCATTAGAGCTACGTGGCAAGCAGGTAGATTAATTGTTCCTGAATTTGAAAAAACACTAAGACTTGACGTACAAGTAACAAGTTACAAGTAGTAACCGTGTCCACTGAGAGACAAAGTCATGCAGTTTTGTACATGCTACATGAAGTAAGCAGTTTCCCACCAGGACTAAAGACTCTCCACTGTGGTCACCGCAGGGACTGTTTCCCATCACAGCGGTCAGATCTTCTTTGTTTCAGCCGAATCTGATTGACATCTTAGTGATTTTGGAAAATCTGTGTGGCTACAAGCACAACAAACCTCATTAGTCACTTTTCCACAGAAGAAGCATTCATAGCTTCGTGCAGCGAGCTCTGCCTCAGAGTCCCAGCTAACTAGTTCTCTTGGCAATACGTTTCCAAATGAACAATAATTTAATTTGAGGGAAGCAGAATGATAAATGTTGGAAAATATGAGCCAGCGCTCTAAACTTCCATAACACTCGAGCATTTCTGAGTACGGAGGTTTGTTGTGAAGCTGTGCGTATGATGGTGTGGCTTTTACTTCTCCTGTGTATGACAATACAAACCCATGTGAGAGTATGAGAAGACTTATTTTATAAAGAAAACATGGAGTGAATATTTACGTCTGTGTATTGTTTTTATTGATATGGGAGTGTTTCGTGCATAACTAAGGAGGAGTTCAAGTACACATACAGAAAGTAAGCATTTTGAATGAATGTGTCAGAATCTAAACTTTGCTTTGCAATAATCCAATGTTTGTCAACTTTCAGTGGACTTGGGTCATTTTAATATGATCATATGTCATATTTTTATGTGACTATAATCACTAAACAACAATCAAGTTTATTCTGTTTATTTCAAAGATCAAGCCTATGAAAATGTATAAAACTTTTCATTGAAACTTGCCAGAGCCAACCATGGCATCTTATGAAAAAACAATACATTAAAAATTATACAAAAAAAGCATAGAAAAATCTTATGTGATGTGGTCAAACCAGCGAAAGTCTCGCATAATAAATGACTGCAATAATTAATCCCTTTTCACAAATCTTAAACAAAACAGTGGAACACAATATTCAACATCAGATTGATTATCTATATAGGAAAGGAAAAACAACTACTTCTTCATTGAATACAGTTTATTCAATGGTGAATCTGCGTGTTTAAAAAGAAAAAGTAAGCCGTCCAGTTCTACTCTTTCATGGAGAAACAAAAGAAAGCAGGTCAAGACAGTGATGGAATGTAGAGCTTTATAACATCTCCACCATTTAACACTTTAAAAAAACAGTGAATAGAAACCGTCTCCCAGAGCTCAAAGTTGTTTTAAACAATCAAAAGGTCCAAAAATGTTACATAACTTCAGTAATAGATTTGGGCCGAACTCATGGATCTGTGAAGTAGGAATCTTTGTCAGAAACATTTATTAATGGTTGTTTACATTATTTGAATTTCATGGTGTAGTAAATTCCCAATAGGTATGCTCCTATGTTAGAAGGCTCAGGCTGCTTTAATGCAGTAAATTGCATGCTAAGCCATTTTCAACACATGAATTGCTGATTCTTATAAATTAGTATAAATGTCAATATTTCATTCATCTCATTTCATTGATGTGTTTCATCAAAGTAAATTATAGCTTTCATCTAAAAAAAAAACGAGTTTTGCTTTTTACTTGTAAGCTTCTGAGTTTGAATATGCTTTCAAACTGAACAAATAACTTTGCTGATGAAGATCTTGTTGATGTAGTCGAAAGAGCCAGAACAAGCTAAGTCAAGAATTAATATGTCAAGTTTGACTGATGCTCAAAACTGTGGAAAGTTTGAATACCTACAGTCCATAACTTAGCATTTCGAGAGATTTAGGTAGGAGCACCATAATAAGTGGACCTTGAAATAAGTGCTTATTCCAAAGTTAAGATCCCGTTACGGAAGGATTGGGATCCTAAAAAACACCTGTATAAACTTGGTGAATAACAGTGCACTATTTCTGACTGTAAAGGTATGACTGTGTAATATAGATGTAATGTGTGTGTGTCCAGTCAGTGTGTAAGTGTGTGTGTGTGTGCTGCTGGCCCTGCCTGCCTGCCTGCCAGAGAGGGGAGTCGAGAGCTCTGCTGGGAGCTACATGGTGCTCAATTTTTCAAGATGTCGTCGCTGGAACAGAGGCTGTCGCGAATCGAGGAGAAACTAAAGCAGGAAAATGAAGAAGCTCGGCGGAGAATCGACCTCAACATCGACATGAGCCCGCAGCGATCACGTCCGAGGCCGAGTGAGTGTCCACCGGGGAGGACAGGGGAGTCGGTAACGGCCAGAATAGAAGGGGGAAAGATCGGAGAGGCGAAGGGGAGGGAGGGAGGCAGTGGGGGTGTTATGCTGCTGCTACTAGCTATGCTAACAGGCTAGCTACATAAACAAACACCGACTCAGCTTTGTCGGTTGATTTCACAGCCAATTCACCTACTTATCAAGTGGGGCAGTTTCTATAGTTAGTAAAGCACAATTTTCAAGTATAAAGCGTTGTCATGAAATATCTCGCTGACAGTCACGTCCTGAAATATGCTCCGATTCTGTCCTGTCAAACATGCTAAGCTAACGCGCTAGCAGTCAGAGTGATAGTCGGTGGCAGGCCCAGCGTCAATCTGGAAATTTGATGTAGTTTCCAGTCTGTTTATGAAATAATATATAGGTGCCATCTATCAAGAGATTATTTATCCTTTCATAGAATTATCAAGCAACGTGTTTGCGTGTGACCCTTGTGGGAAACAAATTTTCACTGCCAGTTTTGACCCTTGACGAAACAGACGCTGGTTTGTGCACGCTATCAGATGTAAGCTAACGTTCGACAGACGTTACCAGCCGTTGGTGTTTTAAACAGAATAACCGTTACCATAACCGTTACGTTTTCAGATGTTAAGCTTACATTCACAACCTTCTGAAGGCATACTGAATTGAGTCCCTTCACATGTTTCAGTAAACACGGTGTCAGTGTTGTACAAAGCGTTTGGACAGTAATGTTGGGGCCCTTAAAAACGTCTGGAGGAGAAAACTCTCCCACTAACAGCCCGGCTAGTTAAGCAGGGGAGGCTGACTGCAACATGCCAGCACTGGCTGCCATGTAACACCGAAATAAACACTGTGGTGGAGACAGAAAGCTCTTTATTATCTCACCAGTGTGACATTGTGAACTTTTAAAACAGATAGCCAATAAAATAAGACACCAAATTGGACTGTAGATATCATTCTGTACTACAGATCATCACATTTCTTCATAAGGTTTTCGCTTATTGTCAATGGATCTCATGAAAAGACCCAAAGCAATTAACTGGTCATATTGACAAGTATTAACTGTGTATCCATACCAGATATGATTATTCCTCTTTTATTGCCCTAATTTGTTGTCCAAAGGGTAGTAATGGTCAAATCTGATAATAACCTGATTAAGTTGATTGGGTAAGGACCCTGACATAACCAGTTCTCTTGACATACAATTTCTTTTCTCAATGCTATTATAAAATTTTCTGTTCAACCACTTAATTTTTAACTTCCCGTAATCACTCTTTTTAGTTACCTGGGTTGGGGAATCAAAAAGTGTTTAAAGGCGCATTGTTTGTATCTGTCTTTTCATGGGATTTATTAACACGCAAGTTCTGTCTTATCATCCAATTGACACAGCAATAAGAGGCTCATGAAAGTCAGAAGATCTGTGTTTTTTCCCTATTTGTGATATGATGGAGTTTGTGTGTGTGTGTGTGTGTGTGTGGGCGTGTGTATGTCTCATTAGAACAATACAGTAATGTGGGTGCGTGTATATATTTTCTTTCCTCTGTCTAGTCATCGTGATCCAGCTCAGTCCTGCTCCAGCCCCCTCCCAGCGTGCAGGTATCATTCAATCCATCGCTCTCTCTGCCACTGCACCTCTCTTTCCCCTCACCCCCAACCAACACCTGTGTCACCCATTTCCCCTCTCTCATCATTGTCTGACCTTATTTCTTCACCAACCTTAAACCTATGAGAGACAAACGCTGTACTTTGCCCCTGGCATTACAAAACTACGTCTTCTGTCTGCTGTAAATTCTCATGTTTGTCTTTTTAACACTTTAAGTTGTTACATCCAGTGTAATATAATCTATGAACAGATACAGTGGCATATAAGGTGCCAGCAACACTGAATAGATCTTTTAAGGAACTTGTAAGAAGTAACTTGTGTTAGCATCAGTTGACAAGAACTAGTTTGGTTTGCCAGCATTTAAACGTCTAATTTCTTCATTTCAGACTTACTTTGTTTCTATCCTACACACACTTAGTTTCTCACTTGTCTTACACCAGTGCCTGATAGGTTTACCACTTAATAAGAATCTCCATTCAAAGCAGAATATTAATCCCTGACCAGTTCTGATATTTTAGCGCAGCAGTTATTCACACCTCCCCTCAAATCACATCCTCTTTCCATCTTTCCATCCCTACTCCTCTCTCTATCCCTCCGTATGTGCGTCTGTGCCAGTGGCAGGGCAGTGTTGGTGTGTGCGTGTGCGTGTGTGTGTGTGTGTGTGGACGTGTGTCTGATGATTAACCTTGGTTTTGCTGGAGGCCGAGAATCACGGTGCATGTGGCTTTTGTGCACGACACAATGTTTTTGGGTTGTGTTTTGTTTGACACAGTCTCTAATCCAGCATCCCCACTGGTCCGTCTGCAGGAGTGCGGCTCTGAACACTCTGGCTTCTCTTTCTCCTTTGTGTGCCGACTGAAGACTTCCTGTCCGAGTCTGACTGACTGACTGTCTGACTTCCAGCTTAGTCTGTGCTATGCAGTTTTGGCTGAATTTCTCTCTCTCTCACACATCGGACTGTTTGATGTTTGCCTGTTATTCATCTTCTGGCATCCCCCTTATCCTCCTCCTCCTCCTTCCTTTTGCAGCAGCACTGTGTGAGCAGGAGGTGGTGCAGCAGTGCCTGAAGTGTTTGTGTGTCTCCCCCTCTCCTCGCTCTATCTGCCCGTCCATCCTCTCGTCTGTCCATCTGGAGCCAGCTGAACTATGGACATGCGATCTGTGCCAAAGAATGCCTGAGCCTTCCTTTCCTCTCCATACTAACCCGTCCTTCCCTCCTCTAACCGACTTTCCCCTTACAGGCTGATCCATCCGCAGGTGACTCATGGACACAAACACCTGCTGGCAGAGCTGCCAGCCTGCTACAACACAGTCTTCCTAAGTGTTTTCTGATCTGGTTTTGAACATTTCTAAAAGTTTCGGATGTGAAGTTGATAATAAGTTGGGATTTAAACTCAGAGGAATTACTCGTAGCTGCTGAGCTGCTGTCCGAGCACTTGGTTGCATGAACAGTTTATACTAATACAACTTCAGATTGTTCTTTAACATCTGCAGTTAAAGATAAGTCAACGCTTTCTCGCTTGTACACTTGATATTAAGAGGTCATTGTTGTTTTAATATGTCCTTGAACGCCTGATTAACCCTGTGTTCATACGGGGCTGTAAGCATGTTGCATCCTCTGTTTAGTTTTTGGATTTCAGTGTTGCTCACTTGTGAACTGGACCTGCAAGTGTGGGCATGAAGGGTTGTAAAGGCATTAATGCTTATATGGCTTTAATGTTAAACTATGTTTTTTAAAACTTGGGTTTTATTTTCCTCGCTCCGGCCATCAGTTTTGTGTGTAATGATAGCATCATTCCTCACCAAAATACGATCTGAGATCTGAGAACACAGCTACATAAACTATCCTTTGCAAACGTTAATTACATTATACAGATTGACTTACTGGCTGGCCATAGTTGTGCACATGCCCAGTTTTTCCTGTGCAGCAAGAGACTAATTTGAAAATTGCAGTTGCACTCGCCGTATGTTTAATCTCTAAATACACTGTCCAGTTGTTTAAAACCTGTATGTTCTGAGATCTCAGCATTCACTCTATGGAGTACAGTGCTATCATTACTAATAATAATCATAGTTATCCTGTGGATATATAACTGCTGTGGTCTAACACTGTGCTGTCTCTCCCTGCCTGAGATAATGTTGCTTTTGCTCTGAGATAAGCATCCGGTTTGTTTTAACATCAGGTCGGGACATCAGTGAAACAAAAACAAAGCTGTAACTTTTGGGAAATAAAAACAGCAAGTTTATACGCTGGCAAAACACTACAAAGCTCTAGATAGCAGGGCTGTAGTGATTCAACTCTAAGGCAGTTTCTTTCTGTGTCTTCAGACGGTACTACACAGGATGTGATAGCTCAACTCCTGTTTCAAAAAGGACTTTGATTCAGTCATTTAAAAAACTGAAGCTCAGATTTCAGAATGGAAATAAACAGTCAAAGACAACACCAGAAGTATTTACATAATAATAATACACGACATCTTCTTTACTGGTGCGATACAGCTTTAATCCGTTAAAATCAGTCCATTGTTGAAAGCATGAATAAACATGGCCATCCTACACCTACTAGCCTCTGCTGCAACACGTAATGTACTATTTGTTCTGTTCTCCTGTCGGTGTCTAAAATCTAATGTCCCCACCTCAGCGCTCCAGCTGCCCCTGGCCAACGATGGAGGCAGCCGGTCATCGTCTTCAGAGAGCTCGCCTCAGCACCACCCCTACCCCAGCCGCCCGCGACACATGCTCACCCTGCCCACACCTCCGTACGGCCTGCAGAAGAGCCTAGAGAAGTACGTGAACACACGCTGATGTTCATTTGAGCAGTGATTAATGAGGAACAATAGAGGCTTTGAAAATGAACAGGATACACACGTGCACACGTATCACCACAGGACGATTGAGTGAGACATCTGCAAGTACAGAGTAGACAGTGGAGCGAGCAGGATGAAGGGTCATTTAAAGAAGAGCAGGTTATTTTAAACATGATGGATCCATAAGCAGAGAGTGTGGGTGGAACAGGTGTACAGAAAGGCGCAGCACACACGAGTAGTCAAGCATTTTGCTCAGGATGCTACACACTCAAACATACTACATAGAACATTTTGCCTCCCTTACATTGTGTGTGTGTTTTGTCCCTGCAGTGCAGAGATCGACCAGAAACTGCAGGAAATCATGAAACAGACGGGTTATCTGAAGATCGACGGTCAGGTAAGATGCACATTAGGAAACACATGTTGGTTGAGAAGCAGGTGATGTTTAATTTTTATTATGATCTTCAACAAAACCCACGCAAAAAGTCCTACTTACACGTTTTGTCCTGCAGCCAAAGTGTAATAAGTCATGTTCCGTCGACCTTCATTTATCTTTACAATATACATGAGCTCTTTAATTTTAAACAACTTTACATAAACGGTCCTGCTGTAAATACTCACAAGAGCAAGAAATGCATATTAATACGCATCTGAAAATAGTCCCAAACAAATGCAGTATTTACTTCTGTTCAAGTAACGTTAGCCTCAAACTACAATGGCCACAGACAGGGTAGGAGAAGAGGTAGAAGTATTGAGAGAGACACTAACACATTTGAGGTCCGAGTCTTTTCCTGCCAATGATATTGAATAAGCCAGACTGATCGGGTAAAATAATCCGTCTAATTAAATTACTTGACACGTCCTAGTTTTCAAAAAGAACAAATACAATCAGTTTACAATGAGAAGCAGAGAGGCTGGTATAGTGAGAACAGAAACCATTGTTAAACCTGGTCAAGGTTAAACCCTTTTGAATGCAAACATCCACACAGCTATCGTGTCCTTGAGCAGAGCAGAGAATCTCCATAAAGAAAACACCAGCCCTCCCTGGCATTGTTTTTGTCGACCAAGATAAAATCAAGCCGATGTAATCTGCAATGGCCTCATTTTCTTTGAGTTTGTCCCTCCCTCCTCTTCCAGTATCACAGTCAGTGCCAGTCAGGGTCTGAAGATGCTTGAAAACCATTTGAGTCATCGCTGCACTTCAGATTGTCTTTAGTTCCTCTCATTAGCCCAGAGGGGTTGCACACTCACATCACACACTCAATGCACTCGCTGCATCTCAGTCACCAATGGTTTAATTTTAATGAAGCAGCATCTTCCCGCTGTGTGCTGGTGTTCTCAGACATGGCCGCTGGGGGAGCAGCTTAATTACACATCAAAACATTTGTTAGTTAATGGCCCAGGGGCCTTACGATGCAGAAACTCACTCCTGGCCTCTTTCGCATATTTTCAGCTTGAAGAGTTTGCATAGAAACATTAATTAAAATTCTCACCAGTGTAAACGTCTTGAGCCGTAACTTAAACATCGTTCTTTCTGCCTCTTTGTCCGTCCTCAGCGGTATCCAGCAGAGGTGACAGACCTGATCAGTGAGGGCGAGATCGGCAGCGGAACCTGTGGACAAGTCTTTAAAGTGCGATTCAAGAAGACCGGCCATGTCATTGCTGTCAAAGTAAGCCACACCTGTTCACTGATCACCTCACACATTTATCATTTATTCAATGCACTCCCACTTTTAACTATTTTGTCCTGGTCTGATTCTGCTAATGACACACAGAGCAGGGTCTAGTAGAACATATGCGTAGGAAGATGAGTTTGAGTCAAGCCTTCCTGGGAAATCAAATGTCGTTTTTTGCCTCTTCTATTTTTTATGTTACTGTAGAAGACCAAAATGTTTTATTCTCCACTCCAGGGCCTGTATTTATAAAGCTTCCTAGTACAAAGTTTTCTAAGAATGTCCCGTTAAAGTTAAGACTAGATCCTGGTAAAGATAAAAGTTATTCAGAAAGCCTCTCAGCCCTTAAGAGAGCTCCTAAAGTGAGAAACTGTTAGGAGTAGTGAGGAGGACTTTTAAGAGTCTTAAGAGTTTCTTAAGCAGAGAAGAAAATGGCGGAAAGACGGCGAGATAGGAGAAAAGTTCTCAAAACTCTGAATAACAGTGAGCTAATTGAACAATACACTACAGAGTGGATCGTACAGGGATCATGTTTGTGGTAGATCTCATTAGAGATGCGACGCAACAACGCGATATTGCCAGAAATGAAAGTGATCACAACATTAAAATATTTGGCAACTGGAAAAATGCAAAGTGCAGCAGTGATGACTTGAGTCTGTCGCAGCCGTCAATCAGCAGAGTGATCACATTAAAGGGAATAGGCATGGGTATAGCGGGCTTGGGTATGGGACGCACATCCGTATTATTGCATGGGCATACTTTAATTCTGCATCCAAGTTAACTTTAACAGCAGTTACAAGTAAGAGGTAAAATATCTCACCTGTGCTTTTAGATTCCCGTTTGGGTGCTGCAGTCTCCCCTCTCACGTTAGACTTTAACACAGAGCCTACCACTACTTTTCGCACTCTTCACTGGTGCGCACAACCAGAGGGAAAGATGCATTAATCTGCTGCACTACATCTTCCCATGCCTGCCTCTTGGTTTGAGCTGTAAAACCGGGGCTGAATTTATGTCCTAAAATGTATTTTAATTCATCAACTACTTGAGATAAAAGTAAAAACCGTCCCTCCATCCAGTTAGGTTTTCTGGTTCTTCTTGTTAAATGCAGCAAACAAGCTTTTTTTTTTTGATCAGCCAATTACAGCTTTTGAAAGAATGTGTCATACCTAGCAACGGGGTCAACCACGCCTCCTCACTAAGATAAACGTTTCTGTCCCTTCCTCGCTCAGAGTTGCTCTGAGAGTGTTCCTTAATCACTCCTAGGCTAGGACTCCTTGCTAGAAGTTTTTAAGCAAAGTTAGGATCTCTCTGAGAGTATTCTGAGAATGTTTGTGAATACGGGCCCTGAGTTTTATGAAATTAACAGCGTAACAAGAGGGAGTTTAGTGTTGACAGGTCAGAATCATTTCAAATGTCTTCTTAATTTAAGCATTGTGTAATTATTGTTATTTATGGTTTTAATGCTAAGATGTTAAATGAACTAATTAGATACATCCCATCTTTTTTTTCAAGTAAAACCTCATAGAGAACAATGTGTAACGTGTGCTATGTAATGTTGGCTTGTTTTCTTAATGTAACAAAAAGTCTGAACCACATGAAGAAAGCCTTAAACATTGATAATCTAGTTACAGCAGGAGCTTGATGCTCAGCTTGGTTTAACTCTGATTTTCTGTTCTTTAATTGTGCATCGTTTACCAACACGGTGACACTAATAACCCCACGTAACAACCCTCCCATTAAAGAGATGACTTAATTGTAGGCGTCCAAGCTGTTTAACAATCAGAGAGTCAGTAAGCTCACCAGAGGAGTCTTCATTGTGTGATTTCTGATGGCTTTTTTCTTAACATGCAAACTCAGCATGGTTTGTGTTTCATACTTTCAAAAGCTGGAACTAATCCTGAAATTCTTTTTGTGTCATCAGCAAATGCGTCGTACAGGAAACAAGGACGAGAACAAGAGGATCCTCATGGACCTGGATGTGGTGCTGAAGAGTCACGACTGCCCTTACATCATCCAGTGCTACGGCGCTATAGTTACCAACGTGAGTGTCTCAACAATACATTAGTGTGTGTAGGTTTAACAACAAAGTAGCAGGAGAGCAGTTATCAGAGTCCTTTACAGCTTAGTGCGGTACGAACACCTCATACAAACTGTAGCTGCAGGTATACTTTGATTTGTGCACTTATATTTTCGTGTATTTCCTGTGGTTTCCCCTGAAGTGAACTGCTGGATGTGTGTGCGTATCTGTGTGTTCTTGTACAGACGGATGTATTTATTGCCATGGAGCTGATGGGAACGTGTGCTGAGAAGCTGAAGAAGAGAATCCAGGGCCCCATCCCGGAGCGAATCCTTGGAAAGATGACAGTAGCAGTAAGTGGAGGACACAAACACACATGTACACAAATGTCAAGTGTAATTCCGCTCACTTGATTTTTGTTCTTTCTGTGTTTCTTTCTGCTCCAGATAGTGAAGGCGTTGCAGTACCTGAAAGAGAAACATGGTGTCATCCACCGGGACGTCAAACCCTCCAACATCCTCCTGGACGCTAAAGGTCAGATCAAACTCTGCGACTTCGGCATCAGCGGACGCCTCGTCGACTCAAAGGCCAAGACTCGCAGCGCCGGCTGTGCTGCCTACATGGCGGTGAGGGAAATCCCACACAATCTACACTCCAAACACTACAAACATCCCACACATTAGCTGACATATTTTTGTTCGTAGCCTTGCAAATATGTTTCATAACCAATACATAAAGGATGCAGTCAGATGCTATCTTCCAGTATACAAATGAAACTTACACTGATTCCCTAAACAGAGTGTTGCCTGTTTTTGTTTTCTTGCAGCCAGAGAGAATAGACCCTCCAGACCCCACCAAACCTGACTACGACATCCGAGCAGACGTGTGGAGCCTCGGCATCTCTCTGGTACAACTGTTTTCATTTAGTTTTTATCATAAACGAAGCACTCTTGTTCTCAAAGTCAGCCTGGGGGGTTTTAAGGACCGGGAAGGGGTCCCATAAGATATTAGGGCCTATGTTAACTTACAGTGTTTTTTGTGCTGGCAGCCCCCACAACCTCAATTTCAACGCTTTTCACCGCCACTTTCACCGAGGGTTGCTCGGTTGCGCAGTTGACTTGCAGCACTTCCGCTTCCCTGAGTAATGACCGTTAAGTCTGTTTTAAATTGCTCTGTATGCTTAATACTTTTATTCAAGGACATTTTACAAAGAAAACACAATGTAAAGGAATCGCGTCCTGGCATTAGCAGCAGCTCTACACCTGGAAATTGTACCCTCAAAAAAAACAAAAGAATTAGCTTCTAGTTGACAAAGTTGATATCTAAAGACCCGCCCCTTCTTGATTTTGACCAGTCGGTGAGGGAGAAATGATATTGACGAGTGCGGCAGTGTTCCAAAAAAAATCTAGCACAGCGACAAAAAAGAAAAGGCGCTGAAAACGCTGAACTGCATTGGTTTTGTTTAGGAAACAAGCGCTGCCAGTGCAACAAACATTAGTGGACACAGGCCCGTAATTGCAGTAAAAATTTTATTGCATTTAAAAAATTCTAATTTTCAAACCTTACACGTGTTAATTCAAAGAAATGCACAACACACATCAAAACCGTGCACATTAAAACCCCTAGATTTGCTCTTCAGTATTGCCAGGATGCAATATCTTAAATCAGCAAGACTACAGCCTGGCTGCTGACACACGAAGCAAATATCTTTGTAGTGGTCAAAAGCTTCTCTTACTTGTGTGTGTGTGTGTGTGTGCGTGTGTGTTGTTGTCCCTCTTACTCTCTGTTAAACTGACATATGTGGGATACGTAGCTTAAAACTCAATCAAAAAGCTAATCAGTATAGATTTTTTTATTCACTGTCATGTGAGGAGAGTTGGAGCTGAACTTTGGTCTGTTATATTTGTAAAAAGTATTAAACTCTTAGCCTTTAGCAAAATGCAAACAGACGTTCAAACTGGAACTTGCTAGCTTAGCACGAATGGCTAACCCTTTCTAAAAGCTATAATGAAACTAGATGTTGTTTAAATGTATTTATATGAGGCCAGGGATGTTTTTCCAGCCATAGAATAATCTGTTATTTTACAGCTGTGATTAGACATGAGTGGTTACCTGATGAGTTCCTTTTTGCCTAAATACTTGCAGGAACTGTCGAGCCTCTGCAGCTGAGCTATTACCTGAACGTCCCTGTGTTTTCCACCTTATCTAAAAAAACATTTTCTAAAAGTCTGATAATGAGCAATGGATTGAGCATAAAATTTATTTGAATTTCTGACAAAACTTGCATAATATAGATGAACTATCTATGTTTTTAATTATTACAAACAAGTGAAGCGTAGGTGGTGAACGACAGTGGATGTTAATGGGTCTTTGTGTCTTACAGGTGGAGCTGGCCACGGGGCAGTTTCCCTACAAGAACTGCAAGACAGACTTTGAGGTTCTGACCAAAGTGCTGCAGGAAGATCCTCCTCTGCTGCCTCTCAGCATGGGCTTCTCCCTCGACTTCCAGTCCTTCGTCAAAGACTGGTGAGTGCAAGTCTGTCTCTATGCTATGATGAATTACAGCTTCACTAAAAGCTTATGTCTTTCCACAGCCTCACAAAGGATCACAGAAAAAGGCCAAAATACCACACACTGCTGGTAAGACACCAGTCATAATGACTAACAAACATATGATTGAAATTCACCCGATGGCCAAATATAACTAAACGGACGTCGTGTGTGTCTCCCTCATCCAGGAGCATAGTTTCATCCTGCGTTACCAGGTGCTGGAGGTGGACGTGGCCGGTTGGTTCCAGACGGTGATGGATCGCACCGAGTCTCCTCGCAGCAGTCAGTGTTACAGCCATCAGCACCAGCTCCACTCGCTCTTCAGTAGGTAGCCTAGCCCAGCCCGACGTTAGCTTAGCCGGACGCTAGTCTAGCCTAGCTATAGCTTTGCTGAACCCAGACTCAGTCTGTCCTAGTCTAGCCCAGCGTTAGCAGCTAAGCCTAGCGTTAGCCCCAACTCGCCTGTCCATCTGTCCACCGGAGAACCTGAGGAGCCCGCAGAGGAGGGCGAGGAGTCTGGACGGACAGATGGAGTGATGGACGGAGAGACGGATGGATGGATGACACAGGTGGTTCTGTTTATATGTGTTGAATCTGGACAGGCAGACACGGAAAGAGGAGAAAAATGTGCACACTGTAGTTAGCTTCATTAGTTTACACACATGTCACGTCTTGTCATTTCACATCTTAGTGTGTAAGGGCGCACACACTTCCATACAAACTGTGTGTGTGTGTGTGCTGTTTGTGTTTTACATTTGCACCACTTTTCATTCGTGTTTCACCTACATGTCTGTCTCCAGCACTGATCCAGACCTTTGGACCAGTCAACAGAGTAGTCACTACACACTGGAACAAAGCATCTGCTACTTTAGCTACATTAGCAAACATGAATCTGTCATGTACATAAAAGCTATG
The DNA here is from genome assembly GCF_022749685.1 of Semicossyphus pulcher. Lineage (NCBI taxonomy): Eukaryota > Metazoa > Chordata > Actinopteri > Labriformes > Labridae > Semicossyphus > Semicossyphus pulcher. The sequence continues at coordinate 12,949,831 of NW_027211681.1, forward strand.
GAGGACACAACAGTGTCCGGTGCAATTATGATTCTTCAGGTGTTTCTACTATCACACATTCTCAGGCTGTATCTGTGTGTGTGTTTGAGTGTGTGTGCGTTTGTAGTTATCAAGACACAGTCACTGGTAGTTTTTAATAGTGAGATCGTATTTCCTAGACTTTTATTCACCTTACACACTACAGCGGTAACACACAAAGAGAATGAACTAATCCTTTGACTGTGCTTCATGTTTAACATGTAATGAAAGTAATCCTCATTAACTATTCTATAATAGACGTTTAGCATCCATCGTTGTATTTAGTAGCTGCATAATTGGAAAAAACACAAAATGAAAAGATTTCCAAAAAAATTAGTGTTGCATTCTAGCTTTGTAAAAAAGGAGGCGTTTATGCTTTTGTTTCTTTGTACTCAGAATGACTGAGATGAGCTGAGGGCTTCAAGAGATGGAGGAGAGTCAGAAAGGAGGAGTGTCAGACTCTTTCCAGAAGTGTGCGATAGAAGAGAGGAAGAGGGGAGTTTGGTTGATGACGTTTGGAAGGTTGAACAAGGTGTGAAAACCAGATGGTTTTTATTGAGAAGGCGAGGAGCAGGAGCTTATCATGTACAAAGAGTATAAATGGGCGTAGATCTCATTACCTGTGGAGCATCTCTCTGTTTGTGTCTACCTCTTCCTCTTTGTCCACCTCTCCGTCTTCCTCTGCTGTTCAGTGTGACGTAGTGCTCCACAGTGTTAACAGACCAAAGGCTGCTTGTAGGTTGTTGCTGGTGGAGGCCGAGAGATTTTTGCCTGCTCCTGCAAGCATTTCAGTCAAAGACATCACACGGAACAAGTCTTCATAAAGCACAGCTTTGGTGTTTGTAGAACCTAGAGCAGGGGTCTCAAAATACAAGCTGTGGGGCCAGAAGCCACTCGCATGTCTGGAAGAGTTTGAGTTTTTACTTTGTCTTCATAAGCATTTTGCTTATGAAACTATTTGAACAAATAATGAATAACAATGAGTTAATCAGCTCTAAAGTGTGTTTAGTTAAAAGTGTATCTGCTGCCCTACAAGGAGAAAACAAACCGGCTGAAAGGCCCATGGTCAAATGAATTTGAGGCCTCTGAACTAGGATTGTTAGACTTGATAAACCAGACACACCTGAGCTGGTCTATGTGTTTGATGTATAGATGTATTAATTAAGCGCAGGTCTTCAGAGACTGACTGGAGTCGTACTGCCTCCCCTCTTGCAGGGCCACAGCCAAAGCCTGCGAAATGCGCAGACTCCCAAGTCCCGTCACGCACCAAACCAAATCACTGCTAGACACAGAGAACTGAGGAGTGACAGCGATAGAGAGAGGAAACCGTTAAGTGTCAGAGAGAGAGAGATCCATGAATGTTGTTGAGGTGGCAGAAAGGAGGAGCGAACATGAAGCAAAAGGAAAACGAGAGGAGAGGAGCGAGTGAGGCGAGAAGGAGGAGAGGGAGCGTTAAGAAAGTGGGATGGGAAGTTAAAGAGAAGTCAGAACAGACTGTTGGATGACAGGAAGTTGAGTGTGGTGGATAAAAGGAGCGAGGAAACAGGGAAAGAAAACATCAGTTCCATGTGAGCGTCGAGCTCTGAGGCTAGCTGGTTCTTGTACAAAGCTTTCATGGTGTTTCACCAACCTACCAATTATGATTTTAGCGAGTGAGTTAGCGCGTCGTGTTTATGATGTTTTACTGTTTTTGTTCAAACAATGTTATTTATTTACATTGCTACTGCTGCTACTTTTTTATTGCTTTAGACGCTGCTGTCTCTTCTTTTCCCCAAAGGACAAATACTTTATTCTTTTTCTTTTAAGCCAAATAAGTCAAATAATGCAATGTCAACACGTGTTACCAAAAACAGAAGAGCAAGTCTGATGAGGGCAAAAGCAAGTGAGATGAATAAGAAGAGAACGTGCGGAGAGGATGGCTTCACAAAAAGTACTAACTCACACAATCTATAAACACACAACTCACCTCAAATGTAGCTCTTTGTGTACGTTTAATCACTCATGTTATGACATCACACTAAACGCTGCACTGTGTACAAATGATTAGAGGGGACGTCTGTCTGTCTGTCCAGATGACTTTTACCACATCCATCCCTTACTCCGTCCGTCCAGCCTCCATCTGTCCACAGGTCGCCTGCAAGCTTGACAACTTTGACAGTTCACACCAAAGGTGTCTACAACTCAACGAAAACACGAAAGAGCGTTGTTGTTATTGTTATTGACATTATAATTGATTATCTCAGCTACAATAATATAAAATCTATAGCTAGTGGGAGGAGGCGGGTGCTGTAGTATAGCAGCACCGTGTGTGTGTGCGTGTGTGTGTCATATACTGTACAGAGGGAGACTGTTGCACAAAGACACTACAAAGTCCCAAAAACAAAAGCAGCCGGCTCATCGTTCTGCTCTCTGAGGGTCTGCATCAGGAAGTCTGGCTCTGGGTACATTAGTGATCCTGGATGACTGGTGTCACACAGCTGGTTATAAACTGTCTCCGTTAACTCCAGGTTTTACAGTCCAGCTCTGAAAGAATTCTTAATCACAAGCTGATTTATAAATGTGACGTCATTAAACCAAACTGCAGCAAACTGATAGATCTGCAATAAGCTAATATCACCCGATGTATAAGCCCCGCTCTTTTCTTCATTTACCTGGACCGGGACTTCTTTTCAAACTTAGTCTTCCTTCCAGTTTTACAGCACACAGAATATATGTGTTTTTAACGTTAAGTAATCTTTAAATGATCAAATCAGTGATATTTTTAAAGCATTTTATGTAGATTTAGTGTCAAAAATATTCAAACTGTCGGCTGGAATCTATTAACATGCAGCTATAATGATCATTTATGGTAGTTAGTTAACCTATAACCTCATGAGTTTTAAACCCAGTGTGAACAGATGAAACATATTATATTATGATAATTACTATCATAGAAATCAAGTAACTCTTCTTAGAACTTCTTAGACACTATATGTACTGTATACGTCTCTCTTTAGTGTGGACTACTTGTGTCGTAGTGAGCCAGCCTTGCGATACCAGCAAACCAGAGTAAAGCCACTTCATGGGACAGACCCCCTGAGCAGATGTGACTGTGAGCCGGCACAGCTCCGTTAGCTCCGTTAGACCAGGACGCCACCTGGAGCTAATTTATCTCCCAGCAATGAACACAGACTTGTGTTGTTGGTTGTCCTGCTCTTATAAACTAAAGACGACAGAACAGCTCGGCCTCCCTGCTCAAAACGTGTACATAGACCTGAATCTGGTGCTTAGCATCCATCAGCTGTGCTGTACAGTCTGAGGTGCTCCTATTGGTGCGGTTTCACACACAGTCACTCTCGGACGTGTGGCACCCACTGACACGACCTCCGTTCAAACTCTGTACGTGTGCGTCTCTGCTCACTTGTGTCCAAACATAAAGCTGGACCCGGTCTCCTGCTGTCCAGGTTCTCTGTTATTAAGCTCGTGTGTATTTTACACACGCACACACCTGCTCGGCCGTGCTGTTTCGCGTGCATTTCCATCCAAACACCTGATTGGGTGATGGTGCCACGCTACACCTCTGTTAAACCGATCAGGTCAGGCCAGGTGTGCACCTGCTAAAATGATGAAACTGTGTGTGTAAATGTGTGTAAGGAAACATCATTATTTATCCACACACACACACGCCTAATGTACAAACCCATTCTACACAGCGATGCTTGCTCCTGCCGATAGTGGCTTCATGTGTATATTAGCTCGTCAGGTGCGAGGCCAGAGGTGTAAAAAAACAGCTAGCTCATAGCGTGTACCTGCGCTGTGCCTTGACACCGAGGAGGAGTGTGTGCGTGTGTGTGCGTGTGCGTGTTGTAAACCCATCTGTAAGTAAACCAAATATCATTTTCACTATGCAGTCATTCAAACCATGTCAGCTTGCTTGGATGGGAAGAAGCCTCGTGTACATACACAGATTTATGGATAGACTGGCAGCGGTGTGTTTCCCCTGTTCCCTCCTCCCGGTGTGATTATGACATCACCGCCTTCAGCTAGTTCACAGAGAGAAGACAGAGCAAGAGATATGTTTTGAATGAGCTGACAAATATTTAAGGATTGTATTGGGGTCGGGGAGGGACGTGGGTTAGACTGGGGTTTGTAGTTTTTGGGGGAGATACAGATCAATGCTGTAAAGTATATCAACTGCATGTTATTGTCACCGTTGTAACTGCCATTGTTTTTGTTTTGTTTGTTTTTACTTTCTTCCAAGACAACGGTCGGTTTGGGCGGGGATGCACAAAACTTTATCCTTATTTATGATTTTTACACATATATTCTGTATTTTTGTTTTTGCAAAAAGTTTGGATTATTGTGTACTTAGGAGAAGACACACTTTCTTTGCCTTTTTTAAATGTTTTCTGTGTTTGCAATATATTTTCACTTTGGAGCGTCAGTTAGTCGTCATCGAGGAGGAGGAGGTGTATCTTTATTAGCAGACAGTGTGTGTTAGAAAAACGTCCAGTTTCCCCCTCTTTCATGTGCCGTGTGTCTTTTACTTTCAGTTAGCTGTGCGTGCGAGCGGAGAGTGTGCGTGATGTTTATTTCGTCTACCAAAAGTCTTTATCGATGGTGATTATTATTATTAGCTTTTATTGTTTTGTTTTTTATTATGATTACTGTTTTATTATTATTATTATTATTATTATTCAGGGCAAAGATGACACCAAATTGAACAAAGAAATAAATGGGTGATCCCAGAACCGTGCTGAGAGCTGGACAAAGGTTTTTCTTTCACTGGCGAGGTGGAGCAATCGTTCTTTTCTCACCGTCACGCTGTAGTGTCTGTCCACCGTGTTTCAGTCGCCACGTAAAGATAACCTCTGAGCTGAGAGTCTAATAGTATTTTTTTATTATTATTATTATCATTATTTTTATTATTATTATATTATATTTTGTTTTCCTTTGATCAGATATCATGATCGATTTCTTGTTACCCCAGTTTGGGTCATAAATTGTGCTGTTATTTAATTTGTTTTCCTGTGTCCCTGCCCACTGCTTTTGGATTTTATTTTCTGATTATTATTTTGCATTCTTTCTGGTTTGTCTGATGCTGTAGTTGTAAGCTGATTGGTCAAACACCAGAGTTTTGTTTTTTTTCTAATGCTGAGACTGTCGTGACTGATGTTGCACTTGTGATGGGTTTTCTTTTGTGTTGTTTTGTGTTGCAGATTGTTGTGCAGAGAGGAGAATATTGGCTGTTTTCCTTATTTTCTTTACAGTCGCAGCAGATATTTTATCAATCATAGATCTGTGACACAGAGCAAGAAAATGATTCTACAGTGTATTTTTATCACTGATATTTATTTATTGGTCATTTGTATTTTTTTTCCTTTGGTTTGTTTTTATGTGTAATGCTTTTTTTTTTTGTGGAGGGCAAACAGGACTCGAGGAGGAGTGGTCTCTCATTGGCGTTTTATCATAAAATAAAGCAAAATATTCACCTGTCACACTAATGTACAGTCCATAAAGTAACAGGTAACAATAGAGAACTACAGCACAGTAAAGCAGACTGTTTGTGGCTTTACTGTGGCTGTCTGACATCCATCATGTTGTTCACTGTTTCCCCTCAGACGGCCCCGACAAACAAACAGCATGGTGTTTTTGAAACTCGGATGGTTTCTGAATGCGAGACAAGATTTGTTTTTCTTTTGTTTTAATTTAAAGTATTCCAGCTGATGAAACCTACTATCAAAGTGGACTGATTGGCTTGTTTTTAACCTGATCTCTGTTATCAAGGTGGGACACGCCTGCTTTGATTGGTTCTGAGTCTAGATTGCATGTCTTTGCTAGTCTTCAGGGCGGGGGTGGTCGGCCGGACTTCAGTCACCGCTGTTGCAGTTTCATGGCGTCTTGTTTGTACGTCACCACCGTTTTGTTGTCTTGACAGTTTTACCAGTCGACACAGCTTTATTGCCCGTTCCTTTAATTTCATTTTGTTTGTTTGTATTTGTTTTCTGGCTGTATTTTATCCCCTGCCCCCCCGAGTCTCATTTCAAACAGAATAAATGCCATTATATTGTGAATACCTCAGGATTTTTTTGGAGAAAAAAAACAATAAAACACCTAAAAATCAAATAAATAAATACATAAAAACTCATAAAAAGTTCATGTGTCATGGTTCCATTTTTTTTCTTGTCCCTTATCATCGAAATTAAAGCAGTAGACTTTATGTCCCGAGTGAGGGTCAGGCTCCCAAAATGCTCCATCCTACAACTCCCATGATGCACCTAGACAGTCGGGTATCGGCTCCTTAGATGGTCCCATTTCCTGAGTTGGGAAGTGATTTTTCCAACCCTGGTGTGTCCATGAGCTTTAAGTTGTAATGTGGAAACAATAGACGGTGCAAAGAAGAGTGTTTAAAAAAACTGTCTCTAGAATTTGTCTTTTTTTTCTCAGACGTTGCTGCACCTGCTCATTCCCTTAAACCACCTCACATATTGCTTTACCTGACTTGTAATCAACCGTTTGTAGACTGAGAGGTGAAACATTATGAGCTTGATAATTCGTCCAAACTTTACAGCTGCTTATGAAGTCTAACTGCGGTCGTTCGTTGAACATACCAACATTTTTTAAATTCCTCTTTTCTCACCTCTGGATTGATCGACCTTGACCTTAGTGGGTAAATCAAACTGCCTCATGCCTAAGCTGATAAGCCTGATGATGTCATTGTGTTTTGTGTGTAAAGCTTTGGGAAACAGTAACCCAAACTTTATTTGAAAACTCTGATTTCAGACCATGTTCAATATTCTAAAGTGCTCAATATCTTTAGTTTTCCTCCGGTTGTTTCAATATTTAAAGTGCAAACGTGCAGCTCAAAAATGCTCCTAATGTGGGAACACTCCAGATTGTAGTTGCACGTTTTGTCCACAAGAGGGTGCACTCTTTGTAATAAGGCCCATACCTTCAGGTTGGTGTAACACACACAGAGTATATTAGACTAATCCCTGCATAAAAACCTGTTTTATTTGTGACATTTCAAGCCCTAACTATTACTAAGTACCACATATTTCAGTGAGGTGTTATCAATTCAGTGAATTTGGATGTGGATTATTACTGAGCCACTGAACTGCTCATCTCATTCGTCTAAACCTTTGTAGGTCAAATCTGCCCTCTATCCATGAAACAGGCGGATGTGCTCCAACATGTCAGAATAAACCTCCATGCAGACGTCCTCTGACTACACTCCCCTCTGCTCCTCTCTGTTCCTCTCTGCACTTTCCCCCACAGTGAAATTTTTACCACAATTACCTGCATGACACGACATGACTCGACACGACTGCCCGTGCTTCTTGTTGAAATCTTACACTCGACAGGAGACACACATTTAAACTGTGTTAACTTACTCGAAACACTTTCGTTTCTGATGTAGGGAGTGCTATTACACATGTACACTGTTTTATGTGTATTATGCAGAAAGAATATGACTATGATCATCTTACACTGTGGCCATTATGGTGTGTGTGTGTGTGTGTGTGTGTGTGTGTGTGTGTGTGTGACAGTTTCCCTGTCCTGAAGCGAGCTGCAGGAAGCAGCATTACATGTGAGATGGTGTAACAGCAGACCGTGCCCTGTGGCTGCACAATCTAACCAACAGGACCATGACAGAGTGAAAAGACACGTTCAGACACTTTACATTTGTCATTTGTTCAAATATTATGTACATTAAAACAATAATACGGTGTTTAGCTTAAAGATATACACTGAGTTTGCAAAATAGTGTTAATGTGAAGAGAATAAAGTTAGGTCAAAGCCAGAATCCTTTTTATGCCATCAAGAGAAGCCGACAGCTCAGAGGAGGATGAGGGGACGAGGGTTTTTTAAAGTATCTGTGTGGGGAAACACATATTTTGTTTAGCTTTTGTATATAAACACTGGTGTCTAAAGAAAATATAGTTCTACTTTATTTGAACCAAGTGGAGAGTGAAACAAGTTAAAGGTCCACTTCATGTTATTTCAGCTCTGTTTTACTCTCACATGCTGGTATGTATGCTGTCAGTATACACAAGGATCTTTTTCGGAAGCACTTTCAGTCTAGGTTAATACAACATCCTCCTTCTGCAGAATTCTACAGTTAATATTAGGCTTCAGCTGTCAGAAAGTTATCGTCTGATTAGTTCCAAATGTGCTCTTTGTTCTCCCAGGAACATGTTTGTTTGTTGTTGTGTTTTCCTTATAACCTCAAATAAGCGTGTTTATGATTCTTTTATTGACACTTGACACACATCTTAGAAGGACACTAAATGGGCTTTATTACCTATTAACTAACCTTCATTTATAAGACCTTAATGTAAAATGTAAATTATTTTCACAGAGCGAAGCTGTTTTTCATGAATAGAATTCACTGAAAAAACGTTATGTATATTACTTGTTTTATCACCTAAAGTTCATAAATCATAGTGTATTTGCGTGTGTGTGTGTGTGTGTGTGTGTGTGTGTGTGTCCTTGTTTCATTCATGCTCTGACATGCCTCCGCCCTCCTGCACATTTATCAGCTCATCTTTGATGTGACAGATTTGAGACAACAGGAGGTCCGGGGCTCGGGGTAATGACTGGTTAGAAAAGAAACTTTACACCACAGAGGAAAAAAAACACAACAATAGACCCCGCCCCCCTCCTCATCCTCCTCCCCTCTTTCTGGAAATCTTTCTCTCTTTCTCTATGTCTCCTTTCTCTGACCATATATGGTAGGAAATTAAACCTAATGCTCATTGGTGGATGGAGACAAAGTGCAGGTAGACACTTCCTCTTGTGTAGGACATGATGTGATAATACACTAAGGTCATTTATTTCCTCATTCATACTTTCAGTCACGTAAATATACAAGTTTGTTTTTACAAGTACAGGGACATACTGTATGGGAGATGATATTGAACTGTATTTATAGGTTTATACTCTCATTGGCATCATTGGCTCGTCACTGAAACTATTCAAAATGAATATACAAGCACACACACTCCATGTAACAGTCTCACTCTGTGTTTACTTTGTGTTTACATTTGTTATTGCTCTCCACAAACAGTTATGTGATCTGTGTCATATTTCCATCTCGGACACATCAGCAGTGCCACACCCCTGCTCCTGTTGCAGGTACAGACGAGGCGCTGCATACCTGCACACACACACACACACACACACACACAAACAAATACACTCGTATACTTTATAAGCAATATCTGACCAGATGCTCAGAGCGTACAACATACAGTATATTCACCTACTATCTCCACATATAAACACTTCCCCATTTACTCCTTCTGTGTGTAGCTTAAAGTGACATTGTCGGACATCTTTTAGAGTAAGTGAAGAATGACTTGCTTTCATATTTATAGGGGTATTAATGTGTAAATCTTGAACTAAGTGCACATAGATGTATATACACAACTCTGAGAGTTAAAGTGTTAAAACTACACATAATTTTAAGCTTCACACTGAATAAATGTGCAAATAGTGATCAAACATATTGCAGATTTTTGTTATCCATATATCTAATTTTTTTTATATATAATTTCTCAATTTATGTGAGAAATACGGGGAAGTGTTCACTGCTGTTTAGTGCAGTTTTTTTACTGTTTCAGTCCAACCATACCTAAAAAAGATATCAAACTGAAAAAACAAGCAGTTTTGTAATATGTGTGTGTATTACTTCTCCTATACATTCATATTTACAGCCCATAGTGCATCTTGAGTACCTACAGTCTACTTTCAGTTAGCTTCTTTTGTCATGTTACGTCACAGTGAGCCGGGTCAGTGTTGTAGGGTACTTTAATTAACCCTTTGCTGCCTTTAATCTCATCAACAAAGGGATGTGAACATTTATTGAATGATACTCGATATTAAAGTTAATTTATGTCACCAGTTTTAGAAAACAATACATCTATCTTTTTTAGGCTCTACTCTGTCTGTCAGAAGTACTCCTGACTCAGGTTTCTACGTGGTGCTCTTGAACGCACCACACACACTGCGGGTAGGAGGGGGGCGGGGCGGGGCGGGGCGTTTAAGTTACCTGCGAAAAATAAAACAGGGCGGATTAAAGGTGCTGAGCGTCCACCCTCCTCAAAGAGCCACGCCTGAGCTGCAGCTGGACCGCATGACGGAGCGGAGGGACGCGGCTGAAGACCACAGACAGAGACCAGCCTGTGTTTTATTTACTCCTCAGCTTCTTGTTAAGCGAAGGAAGTGTCGTCGAGCAGGACAGGCACACTTACAGACGGACCGAGCTCACCTACAGTGCCTGCAGCTGAAAAACAGGTGTGTTTTGTTTTCTATTTCTGCAGGTAGAGAGGAGGATGGTAGGCTTTAAAATCATCAGGTGGGAGTTTTTGTGACAAGTCTAACTAACTTCTGGTGTCTAAGAAAGAGAACTGTCACTTTTCCTTTAAGAAAGACGAGTTTGGTTTGTTAAACATGAAGGAAATGTCGCGCGCCTGGCCAGGTGTTCTCATCAGGGCGCAGAGAAGCCCTTTAAACCTGCGCATGCTCTATTATCACTTTAAAATATATATATATATATATATATATATATATATCGTGTGTATTATAAGTTAAACCGTGTTAACCGTTAAAAAGTTATTTTGCTGAGTCAATTCTGTGGTATTAGCATGGCACGAACCTCTCTCACTTCTCTTTATGATGCCAGCAAGACAAACAACCACCAGGGAAGCCAGTAACATCAACCACTCCAGCAACAGGTTGATACATTTGCGTATAAAGAAATAAGGAGGGGTCGCATGCTCACTGTCGACAACAACCGTAAAACAGGAAAAACAGGCCCCCCCTGCGGTGTGAAACTTCATGTTTTGATCTCCGGTATTCAGTGTTTAGACTTCATCTTATGTCTGACATATTTACCTACTCTGGATCCTGTAGTTATTGTCTGTCAGGTGGTTTGCATGAGATGATCTGTTTTGCTGCACACGCCCTGCTGCTGTGTTTCTACCCTGAGGACACAGAATATTCATGCAGCAGTCACAAAAGAGGATATTGTTGGCTTTGTATTATGTCTGACATGACTCTGAAACAGGAGCGGTTAAAGACTGTTTCAGCTGTTCGTACTGATGACATGGGGGACATGAGCCGGGAAAATGTTGTCTTCCTCTTTTGGGTCTGGCCAGGAAATGCAACAGCTCTGCATGGCACATCTGGAGCCATAAAAGGTCATCTTTGGTGTACACACCTAAATTACAAAAAAAAAAAAGATTGTACTCGTTTTTAACATACAGAGCAATTATTTAACCCCAAAACACTTTGCCCAAGACCTAATGTCAGTGCCACCACACTGTCCCTGTCATATAACTCTCGTACCAGCAGCAGGTGGCCGGGTTCGTGCTCCGTGTGTGTCTGTGTCTGTGTGTGTTAGGTAAGAGCCAAGGAAGCCCAGATAAAGGGGGGGATTGACAGGCAGCCAGGAGCAGGAGATGCAGCTGAAGACATGCATAAGAAGACCTATTAAACAGGTCCATGCAGACAATAGGAGTCTAAACCTGTAAACCTAAAGCTTGGGAGGTGATTGAGCTGCGGGGATCTGGAGTTTATCTGCTCCTAGTTGAGGTAAAACTATTTTTTTTTTTTATGTTGGTTGAAAAAATATTCCAGACAGACAATATCAGACTCAATTCTTCAGAGGTTTAAGGATGTGTCATCTGCTGAGTTTAGATAGACTGACAAGAACCAACACAGAGAGGAGGGTGTGAAGATTATGTGGCTTTATCTGCTTGCCTCTTTGAACCGCAAAGTGTCAAAATGTGCGGAATTTGAGTTTGTGCAACTTCCTGAGGAAGTTACCACATGGATGGCTAAAACAGAGGCCGCATACGTGTAAATTACAACAAGTAACTATGTTTTCTGTGTTGTTTTTACTTTAATGGCTCAGGGGTTTGAGTATTTATGATGCATTCAGGGCCTCCTTTACTTTATTGTAGATATGTGATGCCTTTAATTGACTCCAGCTTCTGGGGAAGCTGCATTTCTGCACAATTTGCAGCATTTTAGCGCTCCATGATGAAACCAGAAGAGATGTGTTCCTCTTCCTCCCCCACTTATCTTCAAGAGTCTGAGCACATAATGAACTTAAGAGGGACACAGATGACACCTTGTGCACTGATCCCTTTATCCCTTGCTCTGTACACTCTCACACACACACACACACACACACACACACTCACACACAAACACACACTGGCTTTATCTCTCCAGACAAACGCATCATCCGTCCTCATCCTGAGCGGAGGAGCTGCTCTGTGTTAAAAATGTTCACATGTAAACTACTTTAAACTGTCTTTTCGTCCTCCATGTTTTTAACCTCTTAAAAAACTTGTAGGAGCTTCTTTGAGATAGGATGTTGCCTCTGTAGGGTAATTATTCCTTAAATGATAGATGAGTTCAACATGGAGTTGGTGAAAGCAGAATGGAGCCGATGGATTTAATCTCCTTGAGGGTATTTTCGCCTTTTCTGATGAGTCTTTCTTCAGGGTGCGGTCGGCGAATAATGACATTTCTCTCTCTGCCCGGACTTGCTCCCGACATTCCTTGCTGCCGATCTGCCCGTGGAGCGTCCCTCCATCCACCACTTTTACATAACACCCACTGCTTCTGACCTTACCGGCACACAGGCTGCACCTGAAGCCGAATCACATGTAATACCTGCACATTTATAACCTGTAGCGGAAATTGCGGATATACAGAGAAGGAGTTGTGGATAATGAGGAGTGGGAGAGGGAGGGAGGAATGTGTGGAATTCTGGGTAATGAGCTGGTGAGGAAGGAATGTGGGTCAGACGGGGAGTAAAGGCCGGACAGGTAGAGGAAAGGTGGAGAGTGAGAGTGGCACTGCAGAGTGACTAATTGTTTGTCTGGCTGTGTTGAGCCTCGGGTCATGAATACAGTAAAAAGGATTAACGTGAAACAGGTTTGACCAGGTGAGATTTTCCCTCTGATCATAAAGTGGCAGAACATTCGGACTGAATAAATGAAGAGTCATAGAGTTAAGAGGATGTATGCTCGTAAATATACAGTAAACCGACATGAAACATCTGCTGAGGTGCTGATGTGCCCGGACTTGTGCTGCACCTCATGTTACCTCCTGACAGGGATGCACAGATCTCCATACTGTGAAGAGTGTTTGTCGGACTGTGTGAGTTCATGTCGGCACACACCACGATTAAACATCTACTGTATGTGAACAGCTTAGTCACACATCAAAGCTACAACTCGATTTTCACACATGATAAGTGACAGTTAAAGTTGCATGCTAATGTTACTTCCTCTATTTTACATGAGTGCATGTTACACTGAAAAGAAGGTTATTCTTTTCTAAGGTTGGGGCCATTGTTGTTGTTATCATGCAGCTTACAACAAAACGATAAAGAGCCACACATTTGAACCAACACCTCTCTGATACACATCTTAAAAAGCTGCTTTATTTGCCTCATTTTGACTGCGAGAGCAGAGAGTGAGTGAAATGAAATGTTCTTTTTGTTTTAAAAATTTCAGTCAGAGTTGAGATTTGCAAAAAAAAGAGACAAAACGTGCAAGTTCAAGAAGTGCTGGTTGGCTGGTTAGTTGCTTAAGACTGTTGGTAGATGTGGTTTTGTGCAAAGATTATCTCTTAGTTTATGAGCATTTATTCCTTTTTTTTTTTTTTTTTAGATTAACTGCAGGATCTAATGGAGTTTATAATTTAAGACTTAAGGGAGTTTAGTGTTGAGGTTTGTCTGCCATGCATTTGAGATTTTGACAAGAAATTACCGCAAAATAACAGAATTTGAAAAACTTATTTCTGGGTCATTAATATGATGTTTGTCATCATGGTCATTTGTTTACTGCGTTTAAGTAATCAGCATTGGTTTATTGGGGCGGGAGAAATGGGATGTCAATGTTTTTCATTTCTGTTTTTGGGGCTTTTATGGCTTTTACTTGTAAGAGAGAGACAGAGAGACAGAGAGACAGAGAGAGAGACAGAGAGACAGAGAGAGAGAAAGAGAGAGAGAGAGAGAGAGAGAGAGAGAGGACAGTGGATGGTGTCGGAAACAGGGGAAGAGAGAGTGGGGATGACATGCAGCAGGGGCCTGAGGGTGGGTGTCCAACCTGGGGCTGCCGTATCGTGGACTGTAGTCTCTGTATATGGGAAGCGTGATTCAACCCCTGAGCTAAATTGGCACCCCCACTAGTTAGATAGTTTAGAATAGTTAGAAAAATAATTTATATTTGTTGGTGTAAAGTACAAGGAACCCAAAATAGAAGAAATGGGCGGGACTTATACTGATAGACTGTTGCAGTGTGAATAAACTAAATCATTTTAAAATATTTTGTCCGAGCGTAACTGACATGTTCTTTCTTCAGCTCTGAGGATGATATCCAGCCTTGTTTTACAAGGCAAAACATATAATGACGGGTCCTCACGATAACTATAAGGTTTCTTTTAAAGACCAGCTAGCGCTCTTCTCGAAAGCTCTGACTTCTCTTTATGGCTTCGGGTTTAATATTCTCCGCCGCTCTGTCCTCCAGCTACCATGACGGACGCAGACAAGTTCCTGTATGGGGACCGCGGTGGGGTGAACAACCCTCTGGCTCAGGCCGACTGGTCCACCAAGAAGCTGGTGTGGATCCCCTCGGAGAAGCTGGGCTTCGAGGCCGGCTCCGTCAAGGAGGAGCATGGAGACGAGTGTGTGGTGGAGCTGACCGACTCGGGCAAGAAGGTGAACATGGCGAGATTATCCATCTGTTTGCATTTTGAAGCCTTAAACAGGAAACTTTCATTTGATTTATGCATTAATGATTATCTTCACAAGTTTTTCTGACCTCTCTGATTTCTTTCTGTACATCTCAGGTGAAGGTGAACAAGGATGACATTCAGAAGATGAACCCACCTAAGTTCAATAAGGTGGAGGATATGGCGGAGCTCACCTGCCTGAACGAGGCCTCTGTGCTTCACAACCTCAAGGAGAGATACTACTCTGGACTCATCTACGTGAGTTGTGGGACCATGAGTCCGTATATGTTTCAGATCTCTCCTCTTCGCAGATGATTTTTATTTCCTGAAATCGTATCCTTACAGTCGCTCTCTCCTTACCCACTCAGACGTACTCTGGTCTCTTCTGCGTGGTGGTCAACCCGTACAAGTACCTGCCCATCTACACTGAGGAGATCGTGAACATGTACAAGGGCAAGAAGAGACACGAGATGCCCCCTCACATCTACGCCATCACAGACACGGCCTACAGGAGCATGATGCAGGGTACCACTGCTGTGTTTTTGTAAAGAGAAACATTTTGGCTGCAATGGACAGTATTTGCTATATATATTTAGCAAAAACACCTGCAGTGTATATACTTTGACATGTACATACAAATGGTCGACACAACTTGTATAGACCAGCAGCTGTAGTTAAACACTCGCATGCTGTGTTGTTTATTTAATTACTGGGCTATCATTCAGCCGCCTCTGATTGATCTTGCATCAGTTTTTTTTCTTCTCTAATCACATTTTTCCTGTTTCTCTTCCTCTCAGACCGCGAGGACCAGTCCATCCTTTGCACGTAGGTTACTCTCTTCTCAATAAACTGGTTCAGAACAGTTTTCAACCTCTTTGTTCAGCTTGTTTGTTTGTTTTTTTGGATCTTTTTCAGATGTTTAAATAGTTTTGTGAGCAGATTGCTGACTTTTTTTCACCCATGCTGGAAAGGATAAATTAGATACTAAGTTTGTTCTTGACCTTGAAAACATTTTTATTACTATGAATCCAGATTTTAAGAAAATATGTTTTCTGTATTGTTTTTTGATGTGTTTAAACCCCTAAAAGATAAGTGTATTGTCAAGGCCGTGATGATCGCTATATCAGATTGGATCTAATCGATGCATCTAGTTATACAATCTATGTATGTACTGCTTTTTCTCTACAGAGGGGAATCGGGAGCAGGAAAAACCGAAAACACCAAGAAAGTAATTCAGTATCTCGCCCATGTCGCCTCATCCTTCAAGTCCAAGAAAGATCAGGTCAGTAAAACTGATTCTCTACGGATGTGTCCTCTGAAGATTTGGAAAGACCACGATGGACACATACACCTTTATTGTATTTTTCCTCTCTCCTGATGCTCTTTGCACATTAGCCCATCTCTATAATTTAGTCTTTATGAATGAGCAGTGCGGCGACTGCTGCACATTCCTCCTTCAGGCCTAGACGTGCTCGCCTCACCTCTCTGCGGTCACTGAAAGCGGAGCAGAACGCAGATGTGAATGTGTGTGTACTTGTACGGAGAAATGTCTGATAAATGACTCATGATTCATCAGGTGACACCAGGTTTCCTCTGCAGTATTGTAATGTTGTGTATCAAGTGTGTTAAATCCTCTCCTCTCTCACCTCTTCTCCAGGGCAGTGCAGTGTTATCCCATGTGAGTTCATCCCCCTGACTCCATATGCATGGTGTCCAAGTGTTTCTGCATATTCAGTACTCTACTAACAGGAAACATGTCGATGTCTTTGTCTGGTTTTTCAAGGGAATGAATTTAACATAACTTAATTATACCGTTATTTTGACTTAAAGGAGTAAAATGCATAAAGCTTGTTTATTTTTTTTGTTGAGAGTTAGACAAGAAGATTGATATCAGATTCATAACTTTAAGTGTAGCATGGCTAAGCTAGCTAAGCATACAGGTTACTAATAAACAAGTTATGTTTTGATTGTTTAAAAGACGTAGCCTTCCACATACCCCCTTAAATGACCATTTCACATTTTTACACAGTTTTTGGAACCTTGTCCTTTCAACAGGACCAGGCTAGCATATTTTTTTCTCTTTCCAGTCTGTCTGCTATTCTAAGCTAACTGGCTGCTAGCTTTAGCTTCATATTTAGCATACACATAAGAGGGTTGTATCAATCTTATCAATCTTCTCATCAAAGCACCAAAGTGAGGAAGTAGATTTCCCAAAATGTAAAAAATCTTTAATCTTTAAAAATAAAATGTCTATATGCGTATCTGAAGGAATGGTTGGTTAGCTTAGCTTAGCATTAAGACTGGAAACAGGGGGACAGATAGCCTGGCTCTGTCCAAAGCATTCATTCTTGCTAGTACCTCTAAAACTCGCTAATTAACACGTAATGTTCCTGTTGTTTTAGTCCCTTCAAATCAAAACTTCACTTTTTTTGTACATTTATCTTTGGACATGACAAGGCAAACCTTTATCTTTCTCTACTTCCAATGCTTCTACTAAGCTAAGCTAACAAGCTGCTGGCTGTAGCTTCATATTTATCATACAGGCATGACCGCGGTATCAATCTTCTCATCAACCCTTGGCAAGAAAGTAGATAAACAGATTTTTCAAAAAAAGTAAGCAGCTAAATAACACAACAGCAACTCAGCAGCTGAGCAGTAACCTTATCTGAGGTTGTCTAAACACCTGAAACACATCTTGGTGGAGGTGTTGTTTTCTGGGATTGGTTTTAAAGCAGTACCAGGTGAAAGCCACACAGTAGTCTACCTATCATATTCTCCAGTCTGGTCGGGCTGGATTTTGTCATGTAGAAGTGTGCAGCTGGTTTGTCTCTGCTAACCAGCCTGTGTGCTTCTCGTGTTCTCTTGTTTGTGCCTGCATGGACTGGGATGCTCTTACAGGGTGTTTGTGCTTGAGTG